>NC_142282.1:63577725-64238796 GCF_052056855.1 Sturnus vulgaris
TATTTTATTACCCGATTTGTTTTTTGTGCGTCCAATTGTTAATTAAGGTTTCGTTGGGTGCCAACAAGGACAACCGCCCCAAGGTGCATGGCCCTCCTAAGAGCCAAGAAGGAATTCCTACCAGGCAGGTAGACATAGGGTTTGTTGTTGCTGACAGTGGACAGACATATGTTTTCCTGTTGGAGTGTCTGTGCCAGGGCCACCCAGATGTTCTGACGTGGCTGAGGGACGATCCATGCAGCTGCCAGACTGTTCAGTGTTAACAGGAAGACAACTTGGATGGGGTTCATCACAGGACTGAGCGGAGGGAAGGTTTTCTCTAAAAGGAAAGACAAATGTTATAAAACCTGTTAAAAGTCTCTGTCTGCCGGAATGTCATCCTCTATGAGGATTTCTTTTCCCTTTTTTTGGCGGTGTCTTCTTTTCGAAGCCACAGCCACTTGCTTCTCGTCCCCCTCAGTTGGAGCAGGATGTTTGGGGACATACAGTTTCACCCACTTTTGGGGAATCCACCGAGGGCCTGAGGGAGTGGATACACATGCATAGCACGTCCCCAGGTAACGAGCTCATAGGGACCTTTGTTTTCCCAGGTTTCTGGGTCCCTAATCAAGACTGGAGGATGTTGGGATAACTTGAACTGTTTCCCACTATTAAAGTGACGTACCACAGGTGGACTCATGTTCTCAAATGAGCAGTTCAAGAAATTGATAGTAAACATGGCTTTGCAGATCTTCTGCTGTGGAGACATCCACGCTGTTGAACTGCTCTGTTTAGCCAAGACCTGCTTGAGCGTCTGATTGGCTCGCTCAACTACACTTGGCCTGTGGGGGAGTGGGAGGTGCCAGTTTTATGTTCCACTCCCCACTGCTGGACGAATTCCAGGAACTCCTTGGAATTATACGCTGGGCCCTTATCAGTTTTGATTTCCTAGGTATCCCCAACACTGAAAAGTCTTGCACTAGGTGTTGTTTGGCATGCACTGCCCTTTCTCCCACGTGGGCAGAGGCATAGACTGCGCCTGAATATGTGTCAATGCTTACATGAACATATTTGAGGCGACAAAAACTAGGAATGTGTGTGATGTCTGTCTGCCATACCTCACAACTGCCAAGACCTCAGGGGTTAACCCCCCATGCCCATTGATGGCATGGTCTGGAGCTGACAGTTGGGACAGGTGGTCACAATGGCTCAAGCCTGACTCCGTGTTAGCTGGAACTGACGCATTAGACCTGGCGCATTCTGATGATACTGCTGGTGGCTCAGCTTTGCCTGTTGGAAGACGTCAGGGAGGCGTGCTTGTTCTGCTGGGGTTGCTTGTTCTGCTGGGTTTGCAAGAGAGTCCTGCCTGACGGTTCCCTTCTGCAATTTTGCCTGGCAAATCTGTGTGTGACCTCACATGCATCACATAGAACGGATGTTCTCTATGAGAAATCAAATAAATTAGTTTGGAAAGCAACCTGAAAAGCTGCTCATTCTCGATGTCTCTGAGCACTGCCTGCTCCACCTTGGACACTATCCCCGCTACATAGGCTGAGACCGTTATCAAGTTGATTGGCTCTGAGAACTTCTCAAAGGCTCTTACGACTGGTGCCAGTTCAGCTACCTGGGGTGATCCTCCACAAACACAACATCAGCTTCCCAATGCTGGGTCTGGGGATTTCTCCAAGTCATTTGCCTACTTGTGGGAAGCCCCGGATGCATCCCTGAACACTGTGAGAGCTTTGAGTGGTCTCCGACTCCTCACGAGGAATGAGGTGAAATTCCTCATTAAACAGCTTGTGAGATGGGGCATGGACTGATATTTGTCCTTATAGCTGTCAAGAGATAATTGGAGGCTGGCATTGCTCTGGAGCAAATGCTCAAACATCTCTTTAGTCAATCTCTCAGTAGAGTTCCTTCCCTCCTCAGAAAGTTTGACTGGAAGGTGAATACATGTCAAGTCACAACCAGCCAGTTCATACAGTCTCATCCTTGCTTTCCGAATCAGCTGAGCTATCAGCTCTTGTGGCTTAGTGATGGTTTTGGATCTTTGGTGGGAGAGGAAGACCCACTCTATGATTAAGAGTGACCCTCTCTGCCCCACGATCCATTGGAATATCAACCCATGTAAGTGTGGCAGTTTTCCTAGGACAATGAATTTGAAGGGCAGCTCGGGCTGGTAACGATGAGCTTGCCTCTCTCCTAAAGCCTTCTGTACCTTTTCGATTGCAGTCTTTGCCTCTGGGGTCAGTTCCCTGGGAGAAAGCAGCTCTTTCTCCCCCCTTCAATAAATTGAAGAGAGGTTCTAGGTCCTCATTAGTGAGGCCTAGCCAGGGCCTGACCCAATTCAAAGACCCACACAAGGAATGGAGATCTGTTAAGGTTTTTGGATTACAATTAATTTCCAATTTCTGCGGAGCAATGGTCCGTGCAGTAATTTCCAAGCCCAGGTACTTCCAAGGTGGCATCCTTTGGACTTTGTCCTCCTGCAATTGAAATCCAGCAGAGGTTAAAACTTTAACCACTAGGTCAAGTGTGTCTTGGAGTATAGAGTTATCAGGGGCACACACAAGCACATCATCCATGTACTGTAAGATGATGGCTTCCCTTCTCTGAGCACGCACCGGGGACAGCAATGAAGCCACATACCACTGGCAGATGGAGGGACTACACTTCATGCCTTGCGGCAAAACTCTCCAGTGGTAGCGCTTCATTGGGGCTTCTTGATTGATAGTAGGAACCGAGAAGGCAAACCGTGGGGCATCTTCTGGGTGTAGGGGTATGTGGAAGAAACAGTCCTTGATGTCTAGAACAGCCAATTGCCAATCTCAGGGAAGCATCGTTGGAGAAGGCATCCCAGGTTGGAGTGACCCCATGTCCTCAATCACTTTGTTTATTTCCTGGAGGTCGTGGAGCAGCCTCCACTTGTCCTTCCCCGGCTTCTTATTACAAAGACCGGAAAATTCCACGCACTTGTGGTCTCTTCTATGTGGCCTTTGGCCAATTGCTCCTCCACAAGCTCTTCAAGCGCCTTGAGCTTCTCCTTACTCATCGACCACTGTGCTACCCACTTTGGGGTGTCATCTAGCCATTTCAATTTTTGGGTAGGGCGCTCTACAGTGGCCGCCTCTAAAAATCCTGAGGAGTCTTAGGAATAATCAATTTCACTCCCCCACTGGGACATGGTGTCTCTCCCCCATAGAGGGCATTTGTAGTCTGTAACAAATGGACGGATGCTAGCCAATTTGCCATCCGGCCCTTCAATTTGCACCATGCTTTTTGATATTTTTGCCAATTTTAGCCCTCCTACACCTTGGATTTTGGCCTGCCACAGGTTGTAGTTCCCAATGTGACGGCCACATCCTCTGGGTATGATAGTCACATCAGCACCTGTGTCCAGTACCCCTTCCACATGGAGGTGGTCTGATCCCCAGGTTAGGTTGCATGCAGAGAAGGTTTGTCCTCACCCACCACTTCTGCCCAGTAGACTTCAGGTGATTTTCCATCTACTGGGACCCTCCGCTGGAACGGGAATGGCCTGGGCGAGGATTTGTCCCTCAACCAGGTAATATGGTGGTAGAGGGCAGCATGCCAGGAGAATGAGGCCGCTTATGCTTCCCTTGATGGTCATGGGAGCTACCTCAATGTCTAGGGGTGTGTGTGCTGTGTCCCCGACAACAAAGTACTCACTGTCCAGTTTCATGTGGTTTAACGTCATGTCCTGTGTGCTGTTAGGTAAGTCCACTGTTATGACTGTCCAATCAGGTGACCTGAAATGAAAAACCTTTGGTAGTCACGAGCCTAAAACGGCCTAGTGGCTTCCAAACCTTGTTAATTGAACATTTGACATTTTGATTGTCCTGCATCCCCACACCCTCTATTCCATCCTCCCCCTTATTTTTTAAGAGAGAGTCCTTTGTCAGCGTGGAGCCCGCAGTATTTATAGCCGAGCGTGCGATTGTGTTAATGGCGGGTATGCGCTGTAGATCTAGTTTTTTTGTTTGTTGGTCTTCTTCTGTTTCTGGCTGTGTGGACAGTCTCTGGCGAAGTGTCCTGGCTTCTTGCACTGGAAGCAGATGATGTGCTGCAGCTGCTCTGGTGACATTGGTTGCTTCTTGGCTTCTGGTGTTACAGCTGCCGTGGTCTTTGGGTGTGCCAGTCCTGGATTTCTCTCGTGTCCACTGAGCAGTTCTGCTTTCCTGGCGCAGGCTTCTATCATCTGTGCTAAGCTAGGCGCTGGTTTGAGGGAAGGCTAAGGATACCCTGCGGCAGGTTTCATTAGCTTTCCTCTGAGCCATCTCCTTAATCAATTCTGCTTGTACCACCGGATCACGCACCTGACTTTCCACTTGCACACGAAGACGATCTACAAACTGTAAGAAATTCTCAGAAGCAAACTGTTTAATATTAACATAACTACTTTGGCATCCACTGTTGGTAATTGATTAAAAGCTTTTTCTGCAACATTGCATATTTTTTCCAGGACAGACTTGGATAGTACTCTGGTTTGTTTTTCGGAGCAATGCCAATCCCCTTCCCCCCCATAGGTGTTCATATGTGTCCTAGGGTGATGTTATGGTGTTTGTATCTCCAATCGTGTGTTCTGTTTATGTTTGGTATTATGTCCTGTGCTTTCAAGACTGACTCTGAAAGTGAAGCTTTGTTTTGTCTTGTTATCAGCCAGCTCACCTCCCCCATGGTCTGTGTTTAGGAGAGGTTTTAGCTCTGCTTGCTTGCTTGCTTGCTTGCCTGCTTGCTTGCCTGCTTGCTTGCCTGCTTGCTCGCTTCTGTCTCTTTTTCTTTCCTTTGCTTTGCCCTTGCTTTTGCTTATTAGTTAGTTCAGCTAGGCAGTCCAACTTTTCCCCTGGACTGTTTTTTTCCCCCCCTCTCCCTTTCCTGGATACCATCTGAACCTGTTCTGGATGGGAACCTGGGAAACACCAAGAAACATTGGGAGTCTGCATTCTGTGACCTGCAGCAGTCATTCCCCAGCGCCAGAGACTGATAAACTGGGCGACACTCGCCCGGAGAGACTCTCTGAGTTTGTCATCCCTTCAGAACGGTGAAAGAGTTTTTTTGTCAGCTGGTGTTGTTTTTTCTGTGCTGGGGAGTGTTTCGCTTGTTAAATAAACAGTTTTTTCCACTCTTCTCTGAGGAAATTCTTCCCGAACCCGGTGGTGGGGGGGAGGAGTTGTGGGGGTTTGCTGTCTGGGGGCTCCTTCCAGAGGTTTTCCCCCAAATTTGCCCTAAACCAGGACAATATGTTATGTTATTATTATCAGCATCTTTTGCATCATCTGCGCTTTGAAAAAGCTCTTGTAAAAGCACTTTCAAAGATCTTTTCCACAGGCTTTCCCATAGATCATACTCTGAGGGAGTTAACAGACATCAGAAAAGATCCTTGATATCATATGGAACCAGTTTGTTTGAGCTAAAGGTGGCTCTCATTATGCCTTTAAAGATTTCACTATTTCTGCCAAATTCTCTTTGTACTTTACAGATTTCATTTTTATCTTGATACGACAAAGGCTGATAACTTCTCTTGCCATTTCTCCTACTGAGATAAACCACGGGAGCAACTGATGCAACTGATGGTATATATTCTTCTCCCAGGTGTTTGACTTCCAGGGCTGGGCACCCCCCCCCCCCCCCCCCGGGCCAGGGAGGCTGTCCACCCCCCCCCCTTCACCACAGGGATACCATCTGTCCCGCAGGGGCTGTGAGCTGATCCCCCCCCCCCCACCCCCATCCCCACTGGCACTGAATCCAGCAGGGACTCCACTGCCCCCCTCCTCCTGCAGTAGATTGAAGGGCAGGCATGTGAAACCGGAGCAGGGGTGTGGTGGTGGGATCCAGGGTTGCAACATGTGTGGGCGGGGTTGCAGGGTGCCATCATGCAGGGCAGGGTCTTGGAGGAGAGAGGGGGCAAGGCAGCCGAGGGCAGGGATGGGTTATGGGAGGGGAAAGGGTTAGGGGCAGGGACCAGAGGGTAAAGGGGATTGCAGGATGAAGGAGGAAACACGTGGCTGCCAGCATATGGGACCCCCCCCCCCCACTCGCTCTGCAGTGCCCTGGGGGCAAGCCGTATGGCCAGTGCCGTCTTGGACCTTGTCCCCGGCCCCTTCAGGCTTAGCCACGTGGCCGTTGCCCTGAAGGGAAGGGAGGTCACTTCTATAGCTTTCGGAACACTGCTCCGAGGGAAAAACATTTGGGAGGGAAGGGTACAAGGAAGGAGGGCTGACAATTTTCGAAAAATCATCAGAACCGGGATACTGGGGAGGACTCAGGGGCCCAGAGCAGCTACAGCTGTGCTGGGTGACCTGTGTCTCCCGGGGAGACCCGTGGGTCCCCTCCAGTTCCAGGTTATAGGGTTTTGGGGAAAGGGAAGGTGAATCTGAATTGTTTTGCTGCTGCTGCCTGTTGTTTTCTGTCTGAATTAAAAGTTTCTGAATTTGTAAGAATATCGGGAGGAATACAGAGGCTGTTTTATCTCCATTTTCCACTTTTAAAGTTAATAAATCCCCTATTTCATCCCAAAATGAAATAGAATTTTTATTTTGCAATTCAAGGTCTGATTTTTCAACAGACAGCCAGCTTGCAAAATGTGCTAATCTTTTCTTAGATATTAAAACATTTCCTGAACTTAATATTTCCCTGAGTTGGGAACTTAAACTCTTTTGTAGGGCAGATTGCTGTAAGCCCATGATATTTAGTAACAATCTGCCACTATATCTACCCCACTACAGTTAAAACACAGGAAAAAGAGTCAGTTGTTAAAATCTGCCGCTTATAGCATGGCTTTCAGGCTTTGCCAGCCGCGGATCTGATGTTAATTCCGCCGCTTTTGTCGGCAAGACCCACGCGGTGCCGGAGCCGCTTTTGGGACCAATCCAGCCAAGCGGAGCCACTAAAAGCCACAAAAAGCAGTAAAAACCCCGTGCCGCCACTTTGAAACCGATCAAAGCTGCTGCCTGCTGCACCGCGCCATGTCTGAGGTGGCTGCGTCCAGCCCCCCCAGCCTGTGCGCTGCGCCCCACGCACACCCCCGCACCGCCGCCGCCTCTCACGAGTGGCACCACGCTGGCCAAATGCCACCGGTGAGACCCCGCCGCGGAGCTCCGGGAACCCACCCGCCGCGAAAGGAGGCTTACACTCACCCTTTTCTCTTGCAGGCATAGGCTTCTGTGTAACTGTAGTGGGTCTCCATCCAGAACCGACCTGCCTGGGCTCCTGACAGGCTCCCGGTTTGTCCTTAAAGTCTCCGAACTGCACAAAATGCAGCTCAAAGAAATTTAAGGTAGTTGATCAGCTCAAAGGCTTATCGAATCCCGAAAATGGGAGTCACAGCCGGTCGTGGGGTTCTCTAAATTTGTAGAGACCAACCATGTTGAGCGCCAACTGTGGCTTTGGCTGACGAGTCTTTACCCTTTCTTCTGACTAGCTCAGATGTTAGGATGAAGCCTCACGGATCCGCCACATGGACGTGAATAAAAGATAACAAAAGAGGCTCTTTCCCCCCTGGGGAGAGTCTGAGGTTTATTTCTTGTGGTCCTCCAGGAGTGAAAAGAGAGCGAGGTCAGGGGACATAGGTCTTTTCTAGGGTCTGAAAGGGGGGGGGGGGGGGGGGGGCGGGAAGAAATTGGATCCCGGCCAACTAGGCACAGCCAGAGGGGAGAGAGACCAGACCACAGGACATTGCAGGGGTCACGGAATCTACCATTTCCAATACATCTAGGGAGTTACAACACAATAGCATATTTTGAATCAGTATAAATTGTCCCCTTTTTTCTCCTTAATAATACTAAGGCCTTGTACAAGGCATACAACTCACATGCCTGAGCTGACCAGCTGGGATTTAACTTCCCCCTTTCACACACTGACATAGTCTGCCCATTAACTATTGCATATCCTGATTTTTGTTTCCCTTCAACAACTCGAGATGATCTAGCTACAAAATATCGATCCTCCTCCTCAAGTTCTATCTCACTCAAATCTTGTCTAACCTTTGTCTGTAGTCCTATCAAATCAGCACAATTGTGAGCCAAACCCTGATCTTCAGTGGGCATCCCATAAATAAACTGAGCCAGATTTTGTGAGGTAATTACTTTTAACTCCAGCTCCGAGGAATGTATAAGGATAGCTTCATATTTTAGAATTCGACTATCTGTGAGCCATTTTTCAGCTTTTTGATGTAATATGCTCCTAACGTTATGGGGAGTATACACAGTCATAGGAGCCCCAAAGGTGACTTTTCTGGCTTCCTCTACCAAAAGTGCTGTGGCTACTAAGACCTGTAAACAAATGGGCCATCCATGACTAACTGGATCTAATAATTTTGAATAAAATCCTACCGGTTTCTTATCTCCTCCTCAGTCTTGAGAAAGCACCCCATATGCCACTTGATTTGCTGAACTTACAAACAATTGAAGGTTTTTATTTAAATCCGTCAGAGTCAATACTGGGGCCTGTATTAATGCTGCCTTAACTTGTTCCAACTTCTCATCATCCTCGTTGTTCCATTTAATATCATGCTGAGTAAGTTTCTCATACAAAAATTTTACCTTCTGACTGTATTCTTTTATTCTTTGTCTACAATATCCTAAAAGTCCTAATAATTGTCTAACTTCCCGTTTTGTCTTAGGAGGTGATAAAACTAAAATCCCAGAAACTCGTTTGGGGTCCAGTTTCTTTGTTTCCCCACTCAGCCAATGCCCTAAATATTTCACCTCGGGTTCTGTAAACTGTAATTTGGATTTCGATACCTTTAATCCCTTGTCTCTTAAAAAGTTTAACAACTTTATTGCTGTCTCACGTACTTCCTCCTGAATTTTTCTTGCCACCAAAAGATCATCTACATATTGAACCAATTTACTTCTTTTAGGTTGTTCAAATTCCTGTAACAATCTTTCCAAAGCTTGCCCAAATAAGTTAGGAGATTCTGTAAATCCCTGTGGCAATACGACCTACCTTAACTGTTGTCACCTGCCAGTCTCAGGGTCCTCCCACTCAAATGCAAAAACATCTCGGCTTTCCTCTGCCAGTGGGCATGCCCAGAAAGCATCCTTTAGATTCACTACACCGTACCATACAAATTCAGGGGGTATTTGGTTAAGCAAGGTATACGGATTTGCCACCACAGGAAGTGGAGTTAAAGTTCTCTGGTTCACAGCTCTTAAATCTTGGACCAGACGATAACTGCCGTTTTCCTTTTTAACTGGTAGTATTGGGGTGTTATGGGGAGACATACAGGTTCCTCTGCAGGCCGTGGTGAAAACCATGGTGAAGCAGGTTGTCCCCCTGCAGCCCATGGGGATCCACGGGGCATGCAGAGATCCACTTGCAGCCTGTAGGGGAGGTGCCTAAGCTGGAGTGGGTGGATGCCTGGAGGAGGCTGTGGTCCAGTGGAAGACTCGGTGGAGAGAGGGGGCCCTGCTCCCAGGCTGGAGCAGCCTGTCCTTGGAGGACTGCACCCCCATGGAAGTGACCCACACCACAGCAGTTTTGGGAGGACTGCTGCTGGTGAGAGTGGACCCATGCTGGAGAAGTTCACGGAGAACTGTCTCCCATGGGAAGGGAGCCCATGGTGCAGCAGGAGAAAGACTCCTCTCCCAGAGCAACGGAAGAAAACCGTGGGTGACAAACTGACCAAAACCCCTATGCCCTGTCTCCTTGAGCTGTCAGTGGGAAGGAGGGAGGGGCTATGGGAAGAAAAGATGTTTTAAGGGCTTATTTTAATTCTCATTATCCTCCTCTGATTTTGTTAGTAATAAATTCACTTTGTACCTCTAAGTTGAGCCTGTTTTGCCCTTGGAGTGTTTTCTCCTGGTCCTTATCTCAACTCTTGAAGCCTTCAATAAATTTTTCTCTCCTCATTCCAGCTGTGTCAGGGGAGGGTGAGTGAGTAGCTTTTGTGGGTGCCTGGTGTTTGGCAAGTGTCATACCACGACAAGGTATAGCATTTTTTGCCAAAGGAATCCCACTTTCTGACACCATCAATTGTCCCATCCCCGAGCGAGACCGGGAGGGCTTCTAAAGTTTCGTGGGGCAAAATTAGACACAAACGATGTCAATATTGCACCTGTGAACTGTTTATTGTTAAATTAAAATAAATGGCCCTAAACAGAGAGAATAGAAAAGGCAGAGAAAAGAGTGTGAGAGAGAGAGACTTACAATGTTGAGGCATTCTTATTCTAAAATAAATTGGTCCCTCACACCCTTTTTTTTGTTGTCAATGTATTTATAAAAACTCTTTTATTAACTTTCACAGAAGTGGCCAGATTGAGTTCTAGCTGAGCTTTCTAAATCTCTTGCAACTTGTTCTCCGAATATCATGGGACTGTTTTTAAAACCTTGAGGCAGAAGTGTCCATGTGAGCTGAGTCTTACGCCCACTCTTGGGGTTTTTCCATTCAAATGCAAAAATTTTCTGGCTGGCTTCATGGAGAGGGAGGCAAAAAAAAAGCATCTTTCAAATCTAAAATGGTAAACCAGGTTAGTTCAGGCGTCAAGCATGTTAGCAAGATGTATGGGTTTGCTACCACTGGGTGTATGTCCTCGGTTATTTTATTAACAGCTCACAGGTCCTGTACTGCTCGGTATGACCCATCTGGCTTCTTAACAGGCAAAATAGGAGTGTTAAAATTCGACTGACATCCTTCAATAAACCTAGCTGCAAAAAGTTTTCAAATACCGGGCTAACCCCTTCTTTGTCTTCTTTTTTTCAGAGGGTATTGTTTCACTCTATCTGGTTGTTTTCCTTCTTTAAGTTTGACTTGCACAGGAGGTGAATTGTTTGCTCTTCTTGGTAGGTTAGAAGCCCATACCCCAGGAAACACCTGATCCATTATCTTCTTGTTAATTTCTTCTTCATCCTCAGTTTTGGTCTTACTAATTGGTAACATTAAACTTAGCATTTCCACATACTGTTGATCCTTTACCTCCAAAATAATTTCCCCATTCTTAAATGTAATTTAACTTCCAGCTGCTCTGACAGATCCCTGTCCAAAAGTGTCTTTGGAGCATTGGGCATATATAAAAATTTATGAATTCCCCATTGTTTCCCATCTTTGTATTTTAATGGTTTGCAAAAAATATGTTCTTTCAGATTGGCCAGTTGCCCCCCTTACCATAACATAATCATCTGTTATAGGCATTAAGGCTTTATTTAACACCGAGTGTGTTGCTCCTGCATCTACCTAGCTTCAGACATAATAGAGTTAGAGTTAAGAATATTGCTTACATTGCTGGTTTATCAAGCACGTACTACAGCACCTCTTAGGTTTCCCTCTATTAGCCTTACTGTCCTTCTCAAGGGCCAATAACAAGGGATAAGAGGGGGGTCTGATTCCACAGTCTCTCTGCCACTCAGGATGATTCCGGAGAGAGAAAAACATGTCGGATTATGTAATCTCTTTTTATTTCTGTTTTCTTCTTAAAAATAACATCAGCTGTCTGAAGCAAAATTACATTTAAGAATGGGGAAATTATTTTGGAGGTAAAGGATCAACAGTATGTGGAAATGCTAAGTTTAATGTTACCAATTAGTAAGACCAAAACTGAGGATGAAGAAGAAATTAACAAGAAGATAATGGATCAGGTGTTTCCTGGGGTATGGGCTTCTAACCTACCAAGAAGAGCAAACAATTCACCTCCTGTGCAAGTCAAACTTAAAGAAGGAAAACAACCAGATAGAGTGAAACAATACCCTCTGAAAAAAAGAAGACAAAGAAGGGGTTAGCCCGGTATTTGAAAACTTTTTGCAGCTAGGTTTATTGAAGGATGTCAGTCGAATTTTAACACTCCTATTTTGCCTGTTAAGAAGCCAGATGGGTCATACCGAGCAGTACAGGACCTGTGAGCTGTTAATAAAATAACCGAGGACATACACCCAGTGGTAGCAAACCCATACATCTTGCTAACATGCTTGACGCCTGAACTAACCTGGTTTACCATTTTAGATTTGAAAGATGCTTTTTTTTTGCCTCCCTCTCCATGAAGCCAGCCAGAAAATTTTTGCATTTGAATGGAAAAACCCCAAGAGTGGGCGTAAGACTCAGCTCACATGGACACTTCTGCCTCAAGGTTTTAAAAACAGTCCCATGATATTCGGAGAACAAGTTGCAAGAGATTTAGAAAGCTCAGCTAGAACTCAATCTGGCCACTTCTGTGAAAGTTAATAAAAGAGTTTTTATAAATACATTGACAACAAAAAAAAGGGTGTGAGGGACCAATTTATTTTAGAATAAGAATGCCTCAACATTGTAAGTCTCTCTCTCTCACACTCTTTTCTCTGCCTTTTCTATTCTCTCTGTTTAGGGCCATTTATTTTAATTTAACAATAAACAGTTCACAGGTGCAATATTGACATCGTTTGTGTCTAATTTTGCCCCACGAAACTTTAGAAGCCCTCCCGGTCTCGCTCGGGGATGGGACAATTGATGGTGTCAGAAAGTGGGATTCCTTTGGCAAAAAATGCTATACCTTGTCGTGGTATGACACTTGCCAAACACCAGGCACCCACAAAAGCTACTCACTCACCCTCCCCTGACACAGCTGGAATGAGGAGAGAAAAATTTATTGAAGGCTTCAAGAGTTGAGATAAGGACCAGGAGAAAACACTCCAAGGGCAAAACAGGCTCAACTTAGAGGTACAAAGTGAATTTATTACTAACAAAATCAGAGGAGGATAATGAGAATTAAAATAAGCCCTTAAAACATCTTTTCTTCCCATAGCCCCTCCCTCCTTCCCACTGACAGCTCAAGGAGACAGGGCATAGGGGTTTTGGTCAGTTTGTCACCCACGGTTTTCTTCCGTTGCTCTGGGAGAGGAGTCTTTCTCCTGCTGCACCATGGGCTCCCTTCCCATGGGAGACAGTTCTCCGTGAACTTCTCCAGCATGGGTCCACTCTCACCAGCAGCAGTCCTCCCAAAACTGCTGTGGTGTGGGTCACTTCCATGGGGGTGCAGTCCTCCAAGGACAGGCTGCTCCAGCCTGGGAGCAGGGCCCCCTCTCTCCACCGAGTCTTCCACTGGACCACAGCCTCCTCCAGGCATCCACCCACTCCAGCTTAGGCACCTCCCCTACAGGCTGCAAGTGGATCTCTGCATGCCCCGTGGATCCCCATGGGCTGCAGGGGGACAACCTGCTTCACCATGGTTTTCACCACGGCCTGCAGAGGAACCTGTATGTCTCCCCATAACACCCCAATACTACCAGTTAAAAAGGAAAACGGCAGTTATCGTCTGGTCCAAGATTTAAGAGCTGTGAACCAGAGAACTTTAACTCCACTTCCTGTGGTGGCAAATCCGTATACCTTGCTTAACCAAATACCCCCTGAATTTGTATGGTACGGTGTAGTGAATCTAAAGGATGCTTTCTGGGCATGCCCACTGGCAGAGGAAAGCCGAGATGTTTTTGCATTTGAGTGGGAGGACCCTGAGACTGGCAGGTGACAACAGTTAAGGTAGGTCGTATTGCCACAGGGATTTACAGAATCTCCTAACTTATTTGGGCAAGCTTTGGAAAGATTGTTACAGGAATTTGAACAACCTAAAAGAAGTAAATTGGTTCAATATGTAGATGATCTTTTGGTGGCAAGAAAAATTCAGGAGGAAGTACGTGAGACAGCAATAAAGTTGTTAAACTTTTTAAGAGACAAGGGATTAAAGGTATCGAAATCCAAATTACAGTTTACAGAACCCGAGGTGAAATATTTAGGGCATTGGCTGAGTGGGGAAACAAAGAAACTGGACCCCAAACGAGTTTCTGGGATTTTAGTTTTATCACCTCCTAAGACAAAACGGGAAGTTAGACAATTATTAGGACTTTTAGGATATTGTAGACAAAGAATAAAAGAATACAGTCAGAAGGTAAAATTTTTGTATGAGAAACTTACTCAGCATGATATTAAATGGAACAACGAGGATGATGAGAAGTTGGAACAAGTTAAGGCAGCATTAATACAGGCCCCAGTATTGACTCTGACGGATTTAAATAAAAACCTTCAATTGTTTGTAAGTTCAGCAAATCAAGTGGCATATGGGGTGCTTTCTCAAGACTGAGGAGGAGATAAGAAACCGGTAGGATTTTATTCAAAATTATTAGATCCAGTTAGTCATGGATGGCCCATTTGTTTACAGGTCTTAGTAGCCACAGCACTTTTGGTAGAGGAAGCCAGAAAAGTCACCTTTGGGGCTCCTATGACTGTGTATACTCCCCATAACGTTAGGAGCATATTACATCAAAAAGCTGAAAAATGGCTCACAGATAGTCGAATTCTAAAATATGAAGCTATCCTTATACATTCCTCGGAGCTGGAGTTAAAAGTAATTACCTCACAAAATCTGGCTCAGTTTATTTATGGGATGCCCACTGAAGATCAGGGTTTGGCTCACAATTGTGCTGATTTGATAGGACTACAGACAAAGGTTAGACAAGATTTGAGTGAGATAGAACTTGAGGAGGAGGATCGATATTTTGTAGCTAGATCATCTCGAGTTGTTGAAGGGAAACAAAAATCAGGATATGCAATAGTTAATGGGCAGACTATGTCAGTGTGTGAAAGGGGGAAGTTAAATCCCAGCTGGTCAGCTCAGGCATGTGAGTTGTATGCCTTGTACAAGGCCTTAGTATTATTAAGGAGAAAAAAGGGGACAATTTATACTGATTCAAAATATGCTATTGTGTTGTAACTCCCTAGATGTATTGGAAATGGTAGATTCCGTGACCCCTGCAATGTCCTGTGGTCTGGTCTCTCTCCCCTCTGGCTGTGCCTAGTTGGCCGGGATCCAATTTCTTCCCGCCCCCCCCCCCCCCCCCCCCTTTCAGACCCTAGAAAAGACCTATGTCCCCTGACCTCGCTCTCTTTTCACTCCTGGAGGACCACAAGAAATAAACCTCAGACTCTCCCCAGGGGGGAAAGAGCCTCTTTTGTTATCTTTTATTCACGTCCATGTGGCGGATCCGTGAGGCTTCATCCTAACATCTGAGCTAGTCAGAAGAAAGGGTAAAGACTCGTCAGCCAAAGCCACAGTTGGCGCTCAACATGGTTGGTCTCTACAAATTTAGAGAACCCCACGACCGGCTGTGACTCCCATTTTCGGGATTCGATAAGCCTTTGAGCTGATCAACTACCTTAAATTTCTTTGAGCTGCATTTTGTGCAGTTCGGAGACTTTAAGGACAAACCGGGAGCCTGTCAGGAGCCCAGGCAGGTCGGTTCTGGATGGAGACCCACTACAGTTACACAGAAGCCTATGCCTGCAAGAGAAAAGGGTGAGTGTAAGCCTCCTTTCGCGGCGGGTGGGTTCCCGGAGCTCCGCGGCGGGGTCTCACCGGTGGCATTTGGCCAGCGTGGTGCCACTCGTGAGAGGCGGCGGCGGTGCGGGGGTGTGCGTGGGGCGCAGCGCACAGGCTGGGGGGGCTGGACGCAGCCACCTCAGACATGGCGCGGTGCAGCAGGCAGCAGCTTTGATCGGTTTCAAAGTGGCGGCACGGGGTTTTTACTGCTTTTTGTGGCTTTTAGTGGCTCCGCTTGGCTGGATTGGTCCCAAAAGCGGCTCCGGCACCGCGTGGGTCTTGCCGACAAAAGCGGCGGAATTAACATCAGATCCGCGGCTGGCAAAGCCTGAAAGCCATGCTATAAGCGGCAGATTTTAACAACTGACTCTTTTTCCTGTGTTTTAACTGTAGTGGGGTAGATATAGTGGCAGATTGTTACTAAATATCATGGGCTTACAGCAATCTGCCCTACAAAAGAGTTTAAGTTCCCAACTCAGGGAAATATTAAGTTCAGGAAATGTTTTAATATCTAAGAAAAGATTAGCACATTTTGCAAGCTGGCTGTCTGTTGAAAAATCAGACCTTGAATTGCAAAATAAAAATTCTATTTCATTTTGGGATGAAATAGGGGATTTATTAACTTTAAAAGTGGAAAATGGAGATAAAACAGCCTCTGTATTCCTCCCGATATTCTTACAAATTCAGAAACTTTTAATTCAGACAGAAAACAACAGGCAGCAGCAGCAAAACAATTCAGATTCACCTTCCCTTTCCCCAAAACCCTATAACCTGGAACTGGAGGGGACCCACGGGTCTCCCCGGGAGACACAGGTCACCCAGCACAGCTGTAGCTGCTCTGGGCCCCTGAGTCCTCCCCAGTATCCCGGTTCTGATGATTTTTCGAAAATTGTCAGCCCTCCTTCCTTGTACCCTTCCCTCCCAAATGTTTTTCCCTCGGAGCAGTGTTCCGAAAGCTATAGAAGTGACCTCCCTTCCCTTCAGGGCAACGGCCACGTGGCTAAGCCTGAAGGGGCCGGGGACAAGGTCCAAGACGGCACTGGCCATACGGCTTGCCCCCAGGGCACTGCAGAGCGAGTGGGGGGGGGGGTCCCATATGCTGGCAGCCACGTGTTTCCTCCTTCATCCTGCAATCCCCTTTACCCTCTGGTCCCTGCCCCTAACCCTTTCCCCTCCCATAACCCATCCCTGCCCTCGGCTGCCTTGCCCCCTCTCTCCTCCAAGACCCTGCCCTGCATGATGGCACCCTGCAACCCCGCCCACACATGTTGCAACCCTGGATCCCACCACCACACCCCTGCTCCGGTTTCACATGCCTGCCCTTCAATCTACTGCAGGAGGAGGGGGGCAGTGGAGTCCCTGCTGGATTCAGTGCCAGTGGGGATGGGGGTGGGGGGGGGGATCAGCTCACAGCCCCTGCGGGACAGATGGTATCCCTGTGGTGAAGGGGGGGGGTGGACAGCCTCCCTGGCCCGGGGGGGGGGGGGGGGGGTGCCCAGCCCTGGAAGTCAACACCTGGGAGAAGAATATATACCATCAGTTGCATCAGTTGCTCCCGTGGTTTATCTCAGTAGGAGAAATGGCAAGAGAAGTTATCAGCCTTTGTCGTATCAAGATAAAAATGAAATCTGTAAAGTACAAAGAGAATTTGGCAGAAATAGTGAAATCTTTAAAGGCATAATGAGAGCCACCTTTAGCTCAAACAAACTGGTTCCATATGATATCAAGGATCTTTTCTGATGTCTGTTAACTCCCTCAGAGTATGATCTATGGGAAAGCCTGTGGAAAAGATCTTTGAAAGTGCTTTTACAAGAGCTTTTTCAAAGCGCAGATGATGCAAAAGATGCTGATAATAATAACATAACATATTGTCCTGGTTTAGGGCAAATTTGGGGGAAAACCTCTGGAAGGAGCCCCCAGACAGCAAACCCCCACAACTCCTCCCCCCCACCACCGGGTTCGGGAAGAATTTCCTCAGAGAAGAGTGGAAAAAACTGTTTATTTAACAAGCGAAACACTCCCCAGCACAGAAAAAACAACACCAGCTGACAAAAAAACTCTTTCACCGTTCTGAAGGGATGACAAACTCAGAGAGTCTCTCCGGCGAGTGGTCGCCCAGTTATCAGTCTCTGGCGCTGGGGAATGACTGCTGCAGGTCACAGAATGCAGACTCCCAATGTTTCTTGGTGTTTCCCAGGTTCCCATCCAGAACAGGTTCAGATGGTATCCAGGAAAGGGAGAGGGGGGGAAAAAAACAGTCCAGGGGAAAAGTTGGACTGCCTAGCTGAACTAACTAATAAGCAAAAGCAAGGGCAAAGCAAAGGAAAGAAAAAGAGACAGAAGCGAGCAAGCAGGCAAGCAAGCAGGCAAGCAAGCAGGCAAGCAAGCAAGCAAGCAAGCAGAGCTAAAACCTCTCCTAAACACAGACCATGGGGGAGGTGAGCTGGCTGATAACAAGACAAAACAAAGCTTCACTTTCAGAGTCAGTCTTGAAAGCACAGGACATAATACCAAACATAAACAGAACACACGATTGGAGATACAAACACCATAACATCACCCTAGGACACATATGAACACCTATGGGGGGAAGGGGATTGGCATTGCTCCGAAAAACAAACCAGAGTACTATCCAAGTCTGTCCTGGAAAAAATATGCAATGTTGCAGAAAAAGCTTTTAATCAATTACCAACAGTGGATGCCAAAGGTAGTTATGTTAATATTAAACAGTTTGCTTCTGAGAATTTCTTACAGTTTGTAGATCGTCTTCGTGTGCAAGTGGAAAGTCAGGTGCGTGATCCGGTGGTACAAGCAGAATTGATTAAGGAGATGGCTCAGAGGAAAGCTAATGAAACCTGCCGCAGGGTTATCCTTAGCCTTCCCCTCAAACCAGCGCCTAGCTTAGCACAGATGATAGAAGCCTGCGCCAGGAAAGCAGAACTGCTCAGTGGACACGAGAGAAATCCAGGACTGGCACACCCAAAGACCACGGCAGCTGTAACACCAGAAGCCAAGAAGCAACCAATGTCACCAGAGCAGCTGCAGCACATCATCTGCTTCCAGTGCAAGAAGCCAGGACACTTCGCCAGAGACTGTCCACACAGCCAGAAACAGAAGAAGACCAACAAACAAAAAAACTAGATCTACAGCGCATACCCGCCATTAACACAATCGCACGCTCGGCTATAAATACTGCGGGCTCCACGCTGACAAAGGACTCTCTCTTAAAAAATAAGGGGGAGGATGGAATAGAGGGTGTGGGGATGCAGGACAATCAAAATGTCAAATGTTCAATTAACAAGGTTTGGAAGCCACTAGGCCGTTTTAGGCTCGTGACTACCAAAGGTTTTCATTTCAGGTCACCTGATTGGACAGTCATAACAGTGGACTTACCTAACAGCACACAGGACATGACGTTAAACCACATGAAACTGGACAGTGAGTACTTTGTTGTCGGGGACACAGCACACACACCCCTAGACATTGAGGTAGCTCCCATGACCATCAAGGGAAGCATAAGCGGCCTCATTCTCCTGGCATGCTGCCCTCTACCACCATATTACCTGGTTGAGGGACAAATCCTCGCCCAGGCCATTCCCGTTCCAGCGGAGGTCCCAGTAGATGGAAAATCACCTGAAGTCTACTGGGCAGAAGTGGTGGGTGAGGACAAACCTTCTCTGGCATGCAACCTAACCTGGGGATCAGACCACCTCCATGTGGAAGGGGTACTGGACACAGGTGCTGATGTGACTATCATACCCAAGAGGATGTGGCCGTCACATTGGGAACTACAACCTGTGGCAGGCAAAATCCAAGGTGTAGGAGGGCTAAAATTGGCAAAAATATCAAAAAGCATGGTGCAAATTGAAGGGCCGGATGGCAAATTGGCTAGCATCCGTCCATTTGTTACAGACTACAAATGCCCTCTATGGGGGAGAGACACCATGTCCCAGTGGGGAGTGAAATTGATTATTCCTAAGACTCCTCAGGATTTTTAGAGGCGGCCACTGTAGAGCGCCCTACCCAAAAATTGAAATGGCTAGATGACACCCCAAAGTGGGTAGCACAGTGGTCGATGAGTAAGGAGAAGCTCAAGGCGCTTGAAGAGCTTGTGGAGGAGCAATTGGCCAAAGGCCACATAGAAGAGACCACAAGTGCGTGGAATTTTCCGGTCTTTGTAATAAAGAAGCCGGGGAAGGACAAGTGGAGGCTGCTCCACGACCTCCAGGAAATAAACAAAGTGATTGAGGACATGGGGTCACTCCAACCTGGGATGCCTTCTCCAACGATGCTTCCCTGAGATTGGCAATTGGCTGTTCTAGACATCAAGGACTGTTTCTTCCACATACCCCTACACCCAGAAGATGCCCCACGGTTTGCCTTCTCGGTTCCTACTATCAATCAAGAAGCCCCAATGAAGCGCTACCACTGGAGAGTTTTGCCGCAAGGCATGAAGTGTAGTCCCTCCATCTGCCAGTGGTATGTGGCTTCATTGCTGTCCCCGGTGCGTGCTCAGAGAAGGGAAGCCATCATCTTACAGTACATGGATGATGTGCTTGTGTGTGCCCCTGATAACTCTATACTCCAAGACACACTTGACCTAGTGGTTAAAGTTTTAACCTCTGCTGGATTTCAATTGCAGGAGGACAAAGTCCAAAGGATGCCACCTTGGAAGTACCTGGGCTTGGAAATTACTGCACGGACCATTGCTCCGCAGAAATTGGAAATTAATTGTAATCCAAAAACCTTAACAGATCTCCATTCCTTGTGTGGGTCTTTGAATTGGGTCAGGCCCTGGCTAGGCCTCACTAATGAGGACCTAGAACCTCTCTTCAATTTATTGAAGGGGGAGAAAGAGCTGCTTTCTCCCAGGGAACTGACCCCAGAGGCAAAGACTGCAATCGAAAAGGTACAGAAGGCTTTAGGAGAGAGGCAAGCTCATCGTTACCAGCCCGAGCTGCCCTTCAAATTCATTGTCCTAGGAAAACTGCCACACTTACATGGGTTGATATTCCAATGGATCGTGGGGCAGAGAGGGTCACTCTTAATCATAGAGTGGGTCTTCCTCTCCCACCAAAGATCCAAAACCATCACTAAGCCACAAGAGCTGATAGCTCAGCTGATTCGGAAAGCAAGGATGAGACTGTATGAACTGGCTGGTTGTGACTTGACATGTATTCACCTTCCAGTCAAACTTTCTGAGGAGGGAAGGAACTCTACTGAGAGATTGACTAAAGAGATGTTTGAGCATTTGCTCCAGAGCAATGCCAGCCTCCAATTATCTCTTGACAGCTATAAGGGACAAATATCAGTCCATGCCCCATCTCACAAGCTGTTTAATGAGGAATTTCACCTCATTCCTCGTGAGGAGTCGGAGACCACTCAAAGCTCTCACAGTGTTCAGGGATGCATCCGGGGCTTCCCACAAGTAGGCAATGACTTGGAGAAATCCCCAGACCCAGCATTGGGAAGCTGATGTTGTGTTTGTGGAGGGATCACCCCAGGTAGCTGAACTGGCACCAGTCGTAAGAGCCTTTGAGAAGTTCTCAGAGCCAATCAACTTGATAACGGTCTCAGCCTATGTAGCGGGGATAGTGTCCAAGGTGGAGCAGGCAGTGCTCAGAGACATCGAGAATGAGCAGCTTTTCAGGTTGCTTTCCAAACTAATTTATTTGATTTCTCATAGAGAACATCCGTTCTATGTGATGCATGTGAGGTCACACACAGATTTGCCAGGCAAAATTGCAGAAGGGAACCGTCAGGCAGACTCTCTTGCAAACCCAGCAGAACAAGCAACCCCAGCAGAACAAGCACGCCTCCCTGACGTCTTCCAACAGGCAAAGCTGAGCCACCAGCAGTATCATCAGAATGCGCCAGGTCTAATGCGTCAGTTCCAGCTAACACGGAGTCAGGCTTGAGCCATTGTGACCACCTGTCCCAACTGTCAGCTCCAGACCATGCCATCAATGGGCATGGGGGTTAACCCCTGAGGTCTTGGCAGTTGTGAGGTATGGCAGACAGACATCACACACATTCCTAGTTTTTGTCGCCTCAAATATGTTCATGTAAGCATTGACACATATTCAGGCGCAGTCTATGCCTCTGCCCACGTGGGAGAAAGGGCAGTGCATGCCAAACAACACCTAGTGCAAGACTTTTCAGTGTTGGGGATACCTAGGGAAATCAAAACTGATAAGGGCCCAGCGTATAATTCCAAGGAGTTCCTGGAATTCGTCCAGCAGTGGGGAGTGGAACATAAAACTGGCACCTCCCACTCCCCCACAGGCCAAGGTGTAGTTGAGCGAGCCAATCAGACGCTCAAGCAGGTCTTGGCTAAACAGAGCAGTTCAACAGCGTGGATGTCTCCACAGCAGAAGATCTGCAAAGCCATGTTTACTATCAATTTCTTGAACTGCTCATTTGAGAACATGAGTCCACCTGTGGTACGTCACTTTAATAGTGGGAAACAGTTCAAGTTATCCCAACATCCTCCAGTCTTGATTAGGGACCCAGAAACCTGGGAAAACAAAGGTCCCTATGAGCTCGTTACCTGGGGACGTGGCTATGCATGTGTATCCACTCCCTCAGGCCCTCGGTGGATTCCCCAAAAGTGGGTGAAACTGTATGTCCCCAAACATCCTGCTCCAACTGAGGGGGACGAGAAGCAAGTGGCTGTGGCTTCGAAAAGAAGACACCGCCAAAAAAAGGGAAAAGAAATCCTCATAGAGGATGACATTCCGGCAGACAGAGACTTTTAACAGGTTTTATAACATTTGTCTTTCCTTTTAGAGAAAACCTTCCCTCCGCTCAGTCCTGTGATGAACCCCATCCAAGTTGTCTTCCTGTTAACACTGAACAGTCTGGCAGCTGCATGGATCGTCCCTCAGCCACGTCAGAACATCTGGGTGGCCCTGGCACAGACACTCCAACAGGAAAACATATGTCTGTCCACTGCAGCAACAACAAACCCTATGTCTACCTGCCTGGTAGGAATTCCTTCTTGGCTCTTAGGAGGGCCATGCACCTTGGGGCGGTTGTCCTTGTTGGCACCCAACGAAACCTTAATTAACAATTGGACGCACAAAAACAAATCGGGTAATAAAATCCAAAAGAGAAGTGCAGACAATTTGGACCCAAATTGTGATTCTGAAATTTTCTATTGGGCCAAGTCAAAAAGAATTGCTGTGTCCTTGTTTCTTCCATGGGTTGCAGCAGCCCAAGCTCTAGGTGAATTGGGCCACCTAGAGTGTTGGGTAGTCAAACAGGCAAACTTAACATCCACCACAATCAGCTCCCTCCTGGAAGACAAGGAAATTACCAGGCAGGCCACACTCCAAAATCATGCTGCTATAGATTTTCTCCTACTGTTGCATGGACATGAGTGCCAGGAATTTGAAGGACTTTGCTGCATGAACCTGACCTCGAGAGCTCCTAACATCCACACTATCCTCCGAAACATGAACAACTTGATCGGACAAGTGAAGCAACACCACAGGGTGGTGAACATCTATAGTTAAAACAATTATGTTAATTTTTATTATTCTTTTCCTTGTAATAATGGCGTTCGGGATCCTACGTCACTTGGTTTTCAAGGCTATTAATGGTCTCATTGCTTCTACCTCAGTAGTCAATCACATAGAGATGAATAACCTAGAACAATCTAACTCTCCCACCAACTGCAAGTGGTGGGCGAGATCATAATTTGAATCAAGATGAACCTAATAACCTTCTTTCAACTTTGTTAAACAAAAAACGGGGAGATGTTGTAACTCCCTAGATGTATCGGACAGCTATAAGGGACAAATATCAGTCCATGCCCCATCTCACAAGCTGTTTAATGAGGAATTTCACCTCATTCCTCGTGAGGAGTCGGAGACCACTCAAAGCTCTCACAGTGTTCAGGGATGCATCCGGGGCTTCCCACAAGTAGGCAATGACTTGGAGAAATCCCCAGACCCAGCAAATGTACATTATTACATGACCTTTGAGCCATCAGTTCTGTGATGCAGGATATGGGATCCCTGCAACCTGGCCTACCTTCAATGATCAACAGTTGCCAATTCACAGGTAACATTGAAGATGATTTGAAAGATTGTTTTTTCACAATTCCTCTACATGAGGATGACAGTGAGAAGTTTGGTTTCTCAGTGTCGTCCATAAACAAAGTAGAGCCCGCAAAGCGGTATCAATGGGTAGTATTGCCACAGGGGATGTGAAATTCCCCCTTGATGTGCCAACTATATGTTGCCTGGGTGCTAGCCCCATTGTGAAAACGATATCCACAGTATCTTATATATCATTACATGGTTGATATTCTGATATCAGGTGAAAACATAGATGCAGCAAACCTGCTACCTGCCCTGCAGCAACAGCTGCAGGAGGCAGGCCTTCAAATTGCTCCTGAAAAAGTTCAACAACAAGCCCCATGGAAATACTTGGGAATGCTTATCACTGAAGCTCAAATTCGGCCTCAAAAATTAACTGTTTGTACAGAAATTAGACCTTTGACAGATGCTCAAAAGTTAATTGGAGACATACAGTGGATTCGTAACACTTGTGGCAGCACTAATGAAGACCTTGAACCTCTAATGGCATTATTGAAAGGAGGAAAGCAGGCCAATTTACCCTGTGAATTAACTGAAAAGCAATAGAAGGCTATGACTCAAATTGTCACTAAATTGGGTAATTCTTTTGCAGATTGTCGGTCCCCTACTTTGCCATTGTCCGTAGCTGTGCTGAATAAGGAGAAACATGTGATGGCTATCCTGATGCAGTGGGACAGCTAAGGTGAACAGCCACTAAAGATCTTGGAGTGGGTGTTTTTACCATTCAATTTGAATAAATCTTTGACCACAAGAATAGAGGCTATAGCAAAAATTGTAATTAAAGCACTGAAAAGGACATTGGAAATTGCAGGAATGGAGCCCCAAAATATTATTCTTCCATTATGTCCCGGGGTACAATGCAAAAATGTGTATTCTATCACCATCTGTTAAAATGTGGGAGGGGTGGTGATCCTTATCTCTGTGGGAGATATCCTCTCCTAATGTGCCATCTGATAAGATCAGGGGGATGATCATCGTTGTCTTTTCACAACCCATCCTTCCTCCAGAAGATATATTCTGTTAATGGGCCATTAAGTCCTATTGTGTGACTGATAAGATTACATCATCCCATTGGGAGATGCTCCAGCCCGGGGCAGGAGACACGCCTTTCCTACCTAGATAAAAAACTGGGGTTTGGGACGCGAAGGCAGTCCTTTCCACTGGATCCCAGAGGAAAGTCGGATCATTTCCACATCATCACTGGATCTTCGGAGGAAAACTGAACCTTCTACAGGAGCACTGCTTCAACTGAATCACATCTGTCATCCAGGAGGACTGCAGCCACCATTTATACGGACTGCTACCAATACCCTGACTGACAGGGTGTCAGGTTGTATTTCTGACTGTGTCGGTGGTTTTTCTTTTATATTATTGCATGCATTTTTTTTTCTCTTTTCTCCTATTAAATTGTATTACTGACTTGGAGTCTCACACTGGTTTTACTTTCAAACCAACACACATTAACCAAAGATTATTTGCAATGGTCATTACCGAATTCTGATACCTTGCAATGGGCATTGTTAAACTTTTCAGGACATATTAACTCTCATTTTCCACCTCATAAGCTCTTCTCATTGCATCAACAGATTGAGGAATTACCTTGGCTATCAAAGCAACCTGTAGAAGGCCTCACAGTTTTTACTGATGCTAGTAAGAAAACTTCTAAAGTGGGCCTTACTTGGCAGGACAAAGTCAAATGGCTCAGTGAAACCATTGAGGGGCCAGGGGATTCTTTACAGGTCCTTGAATTACGTGCTGTTTTCAGAGTATTTGAAAAATGGCCAAATGATCTTGTTAACATTGTTTCTGATTCTCTTTATGTAGCAGGTGTGGTTGAACGCATGGAGTGAGCAATATTGAAGGAGATTCAAAACCGGCAGTTGTGGCAACTTTTTTTGAAACTGTGGCAGTTGCTTAATCCTTGCAGGCAAGATTATTTTATCACTTATATCTGGAGTCACTCTAGATTAACAGAAGGTTTGGCCTTTAGAAATGAAAAAGCTGACCAGCTGGTGGCACCACTTTGGGCCTCTGCTTCACCCAACATTGCTAAGTTTTCCCAAGCCAGAAAGGCTCACAAGTTTTTTCATCAAGGTGCAAAAGATTTAAACAAACAATTCGGGATATCGCTGCAGGATGCTCAAGGAATTGTCACAACTTGTCCTCAGTGTCAGGGTATGATTGGAAGATTAGGTCCTGGAGTTAATCCTCATGTCTTAGGGCCTCTGCAATTATGGCAAATTGATGTGATTATCTATGCTCCTTTTGGTCGCTTTAAATGTCTTCATGTAACCATAGATACCTTTTCTGCCATGGTTTGGGCCACTCCTATGACAAGTGATGGCTCTCATTTTGTCATTTGACACTAGTGAGGTTGTTTTGCTTGTAATGGGCTTGCCTCAAGAAATCAAGACAGACAATGGGTCAGGATACATAGCCCAGCGGACCCAAGATTTCTTAGCTTGTTGGGGAGTGAAGCATTGTCACTGGTGGTGTTTCGGGGTCCCTTTGGGATCCCTGAGACTGCTTCTGCAGCCCTCAGTGACGGAGCAAATTCCCGAGCCTTGCCCAGATAGAATTCTGGCTCGCGGTGAGCTCTCAGACCAGCGGGGAAAAGAGACCAGCATATGCAGAGAGGCACAAATCCATAGTTTATTCTATGAAGGCATCCTATCTAGCATATACCAACAGCTATTGTTTTATAGGGGTTTTTATATCTTTTGAGGGTTTTACAATTTGCACCAATTACCAAGGGAATTCTACTTTCTGACCAATCCCTGAGGGATTTTACATTCAAAGCTGGCCTATGGATACTAGAAGAAAATGGACCACTAATACTGAAGATAGATAAGAGGGTCTTCCAAGGGGGGGAAGCTAAATTCCTTTTGTATTCGTCATTTCACAAGCCATTTCTTATCTCTAAGCTATGATTTTCCAAGGAACTTGTTCTGAGGATGCAGGGAAACTTTCTTCTGTGTTTTCTGCTCCCTCCACAAAGCATAGCACAGGTATTCCAGGTAACTACAGGACAAGCTGTTATTGAGAGAACACATCAGGTGTTGAAAGGATTGCTTGATAAACAAAAGACAGGAGAGGAAGGGCTGAGACCGTGTAAGGGTCGGTCTGAAGTTCCCCTCAATTTTGCCTCCCGACCGTCGCAAGGAGAGCTCGAGGACCCCCACCCAGGCTGACTCCAAACAATGGTTTCCTGGCCGGGCCAAGGTGGATGCTTGTGACTGTGTGCTGGTGTATTATGTTCACTGGACTGTGCTGTCGTGGCACCAACCAGAGGTTGTGTTGTACCACCAACTGAGGACTGCTTGACCATACCTGTCTCCCGCTGCACCACACAATGGTCCATAAATCTTCCCACCTCTTGGCCAGAGGCCACTTGCTTTGGAGAAGGACTATAAAAGAGCGACCCTCTGGAAAAGACCCTTTGAGATCTCTCCACTGATGAAGACCCTTCTACCCCCTGGAGAAGACCCCTGAGATCTCCCCACGGATGAAGACTCCTCTATCGGATGACCCGTGAGGATGCCCGTCTCGTCTGTTGGTAGCTATTTTCCCATCCCTTTCTTTCCTTCCCCTCTCCATATACTTTGTTTCCTATACCTCTCCCCTTTACCGTAACTGAGTTGTTTGCATTTGATGAAACGCATTGTTGTTGTTGAATAAACTGATTTTCTGCTGTTGAATAAACTGATTTTGTCCCCTGCATTTTGCCTGTTTGCACCTTTGAGATCAAAAGAACCATCACGACCCCCGCTCTGTATTAATAGCAGATCGTGACAGCCCACAGGATAGCGTGTTGGAAGCAGTCTATGTTATGAATCATCTGCGGTTGGTAGGTACTAGTAATGATCCACCAGCATTAACACATTACTCAGGTCTACAGCAAGATTCTGATTTGATGCAACACTGGCCAAAATTTCACTTTAAAAATCCTATGACAGGGTTATGGGAAGGACCTGCAGATCTATTAATGTTAAGCAGGGGCTATGCTTGTGTCTTTACAGACAAAGGACCCCGATGGATACCAGCAAAGTAGGTTCGCGCTTGGGTTGAGAAGGACACTCAGATCCCTAACGTCATTAATGAACCAGCAACCAGTGAAATCTGAAAACATCAAGTGCCCTCAGAACTGTGAAAGCTTTTGCTATCCCTGGGTGAGGTTAGAGTACGTGGAGTGTGGATTAGATAGGTGGTATCAGTTTAGAGGAAGAAGCTTCCCAAGATGTATGGAGTGCAGACATCAGCACACCCAAGAATTTAATACCTGGGTGGTGTTATCAACCCCCCTTTCAGACCCTAGAAAAGACCTATGCCCCCTGACCTCGCTCTCTTTTCGCTCCTGGAGGACCACAAGAAATAAACCTCAGACTCTCCCCAGGGGGGAAAGAGCCTCTTTTGTTATCTTTTATTCACGTTCATGTGGTGGATCCGTGAGGCTTCATCCTAACATCTGAGCTAGTTGGAAGAAAGGGTAAAGACTCATCGGCCAAAGCCACACTATTGGAATAGTACACACTTTTGGAAAAATCTGGAAAGAAAGAGGACTAATAAACACTCAGGGGAAGGGATTAGTTCACGAGGAACTAATAAAAAAAATTTTGGAGGCTTTGCAAGAGCCAGCAAAAATAGCAGTAATGCATGTTAGAGGCCACCAGAAGGGAATGAGTTTTCTGATTAGAGGAAACAACTTAGCAGATCAGGCAGCAAAGGAAGCAGCCTTTAAACCTGGTGAGATATCTAAATTACAAGTATTGAGAGAAAAACCAGAAAAGGAAACACATTTAATTTATAGCCCTCAAGAATTAAATATGAGTCAAAAATTAGGGGCTGAACAGAAGGAAGGAAAATACTGCTGAAATCCCAGACCAGGGAAATTTTAAAACAATTACACCAACAAACCCATTGGGGAACTAGAGCTTTGTGTGACCAATTTTTAAAATTTTACAGGTTTATAGGAGTGTTTGAGATAGCTAAAGAAATAACCCAAGGATGTTTGACATGCCAAAAGGTAAATAAAAAAGCAATGAGACAAACCCCTTTAGGGGGAAGAAAAGTAGCATTCCGTCCTTTTGAAAGAATACAAAGAGA
The DNA here is from genome assembly GCF_052056855.1 of Sturnus vulgaris. NCBI lineage: Eukaryota > Metazoa > Chordata > Aves > Passeriformes > Sturnidae > Sturnus > Sturnus vulgaris. The sequence continues at coordinate 63,606,209 of NC_142282.1, forward strand.
TTATACTGAGCTTCCAAAAGTTATTCTCTGGAAATATGTGTTAGTAGTGGTAGATCAGCTTACTCATTCGGTAGAAGCATATCCAGCAAGATTTGTAGCAAAAATATTATTAGAACAAATAATACCACTATTTGGAATGATTACAGCAATCGATTCAGATCAGGGGACGCATTTAACCTCAAAAATTATTTAAAATTTGGAACAAGCATTAAACAGTACCTGGGAATATCATACTCCATGGCATCCTCAGAGTTCAGACAGGGTAGAAAGAATGAACCAAACCCCAAAGCAACAATTGACTAAGTTAATGATTGAAACTAAAATGTCATGGGTAAAATGCCTACCACTGGCATTATTAAATATAAGGACCCTTCCAAATGCTAACACTAGACTGTCAGCCTATGAAATGCTATATCGAATGCCATATTCCCAGGAAATACCACGTGACCCTGTAGTAATTGATGATTACACCATTCAAAAATAAATACAAACTATCAGGCAAAATGTGGACTATTTAAGAAAGCAAGGGATATTAGCGCAATCAGTACCCCTTAGTTTTAACATTCACAATATCAAGCCAGGAGATTGGGTACTGATAAAAGGGTGGAAAGAAGAAAACACCTAAATGGGAAGGGCCGTATTTAACTCTTTTAACTACAGAAACAGCTGTGCAGACTGCTGAAAAGGGATGGACACAGGCCTCTTGAGTTAAAGGACCAATACAACCTCCACCTCAACCTATATGGAAAGTTGCTTCCACCCCGGGGGACCTATGAGTAAACCTCTGGAAACAACCTTGATAAAGTTGGCTCACATCACAGAAACCAGTTAAATGTCTTTTAAGATATTCCAAAGAAGTAATTTGTCAAACTCCTACCTTTAATTGTAAACTTTAGGTATGTTTTCGCGGTCTTAAGTGTGAAAATTTGTGGTATAGACATTGTACATAGGCTAAAAAAACTGAGGAATCCCCTCTGTTGTGAATGTGCAAAAACAGAAAGAAATCAGACTAAGCAAGCACTTAGGATTGCTATTCAGACGGGCATCTTTCACTGGAAAGTGAAGAATAGTGGGGAACTTTTATTTTAAGATAAGCAATTTTTCCAACAACCAGTGAAAATTTAAAAAATAGAGTGTGATTTAAACAATTGAGTACCTGAATATTTTTATATATTAAGGCTAAAAATTGAGACAAGGTTAAAAGCCGGTGGGAAAAGCGGCAACAGAAAAAGGTAAAAGCACATTATAAATTACAAGACGGCAAGACCGGATTGATCTCTATCCTTCTTACTGAGAAGATGCATTACTCAACTGCTGGTGGCAACCCAGTAGGTTGGGAAGGTAAAGGAATAAATCATACCAGACCTCTTAAATGGTGGATACTAATGTGCTTAATACCTCTACAAGCTAATGGGGACTGCTCCAAATGCTACCAGCTTGTACGTTTTGGTCGCCACACCAAATATGCATTTGCAGCCACCACTCACATGAATTCTGCATGTTGTGACCGACATCAATTAGCATAATGTGACATAACTAGACTATCATTTTGGTTAACCCGAAATCTTGCACTAGGAGGAACGCGACTGGGTTTGCCTTGTCCCAAGGGAGAAGAATATATTTGCTTTACTAAAGAAGGCATGTGGAGCCTTACAGACAAAGGGAAGGGGAGGGGTGCAGGACCAATTTCAGGAACAATTAGTAAAAAATGTTCCAAAACAGTTAAAAAAATAAAATAAAATAAACCCCAGAAAATTAATATTCCAACCTACGGGAACACTTTTCAGAAATACAATTGCCCACTCTAGGAAAAAATTATTTGTAAATTTAGCAGAAAGGATTGCAGGAGAACTAAACGTGTCTAATTGTTGGGTTTGTGGAGGAGCATTAATGGCTGAACAATGGCCATGAAAAGGTGAAGGATTGGATATCACTCAGATACTCAAATGGAATTGAACAGAAATTGCTGAACAAGGACATAGGCCAGAAGGGTGAGTTTTGATTAACACAGTTGTGGGTCAAGAATGTATTGCCAGAGAAGGAAAATCAAGAATTTTTAAAAGGGTAGGTAAAACCCCATGCAAAAGGGTATATACCACAAATTCAAGCACTACCTGGTAGTGGCCAAAAAGCCCAAATGGATATTGGAGCATGCAAAACAATACTAACTGTACTTTTAATGAAATAGAAAAATTATTTTGGTGTAGTAAGAATGATGCTAACCCTTTTGAAAGAATAGAAACATTAAAAAGTTCTGGGAAAACCCCCAAGACGCTGTAGGGGATTGGAAAGCTCCAGACGAAATGTTTTGGATTTGCGGAGAAAGAGCATATAGTCAGTTACCCTCAAATTGGAAAGATACCTGTACCACAGGAATTATTCAACCTAGGTGTTGTATTGCACTAAGTAGTTTGGTTCGTGATTGTTCTATTGCACTAAATGGTTTGTTCTGTACTCCCCCAAGCTATGGTGATGGTTTCGTCCTCCCCTCACCCCTCCCCATTGGTTGTATCCCATTGGTTAGGGTCCTGTTCCTCCGCTTCCCCGGAGTTTAAAAACCCCTGCCATCTTCTGTTCCCTCTCTCTTTCTCCCTTGGAAGTGTTCTACAAATAAAGCTGGACTGTGGTCCCAGGAGGAAGGAGCCTCCTTGTCTTTTGCCTTTGTCCTTGTCGGTATTCTTCATCTCCCGCGGTCCAGAGCTAGCTGAGAGGACCCGGGGAGAAGCCAAAACGGACACCTAGGTTCTTTCTCTTACCAAGAAAAAAAAGAAACACCTTTGGGAGACCTTTGTATGAGCAGCTAGAAGTACACTCAAGGAGACATCTCATCGGGGGAACTCAAAAATGGGGGCATGATGAGTGGCCCCAGGAGCAGATAATAGAAGCTTATGGACCTGCTACTTGGGCACAAAATGGCAGTTGGGGATATAGAATTCCCATTTATATGCTTAACCAAATTATCAGATTTCAAGCAGTAATAGAAATAATAACTAATAAAACCGCCCAAGGTTTAGAATTAGTAGCTAAACAAATGTCTCAAACCCTAGCAGCAGTGTACCAAAACCGCGTGGCATTGGATTATTTGTTAGCTGAAGAAGGTAGAGTTTGTGGAAAGTTTAATATGTCTGAATGTTGTTTATGAATTGATGATAACGGAGAAGTTGCTACTCAGCTAGCAGAAGATATTAAACTACTAGCATACGTCCAAGTTCAGAAATGGAATTCCATCCTTCAAGAACCTTGGTGGAATCAATTGTTTGATGGAGACTGGTGGAAGAAAGCAGGACTCGTGATACTGTGTTCAGTACTAGGGTTACTGTTTTTGCCATGTCTAATTCTATGTCTAATTCCATGTTTTACTCAAGCTCATACACTCAATAATCCAAGACATGGAAATTTCAGCCATTCCCATCAATCCCGAACTTGCCGCCTCAGGGAAAACTCACAAACTAATGATATTAACTAAAGATAAAAACAAACAGACCCCTGCACAAAACACACTATCTTGATTTGAAGAACAGACACGAATCAATGAGATAAAGAAGATGGGGGATTGTGAGATGTTACATAGTGATTCATGTCATTATGGAAACACACCAGGGGATCAGTATAAACAAGAATACTGAACTTAAAGTAAAGCATGGACATGAGACAAAGGAAAATATAATAATTTCATTATATTTGTTTAAATCACTTTGCTGTGAATTGCTGACTTTTGCTGTTATTTATTTTTTCTTTTTTTTTGCCACTATAATTATGAACTGTATCCCCTTTTTATGTACAAGGAAAACGCGGGCTTGTGCAAACATGAAAAGACTTGTTACTGCTGTTACCTGCTTTCTAGGAGTGTAACCTGACAACATGTTCGAGCCTTGTCCAGACCTGGTGGGGGTTTGTAGCCACTGATGCTTGAGTGCTAGCCAACATGTTTGGGCTTGCTCAGACTTGTACCCCAGCACAGTAGGCATGACACAGCCCAACTAGAAACTGCCTATAAAAGGGGCAGTAAACAGGGGTAGGACGGACGTGTTGGTGGACTCCCCGTGTCCCCAGCACTGCTTGCCCATCCGTTATCAACGAATTAATAAATTGCCTTATTGATTGACCAACTCGATTGTGGTGAGTAATTTATAACAACTATTTCTTCGGTTTTTGTAGCTTTTCGTCTTGTGATATAACTTAAAAATGCCTCATATAGTCAAGTTCTATAAAACAGTGTTGACACAGGCAAGACATCAAATTGGTTATTAATTCTTCATCTAAGCTACCAAACCTAGGCCACTTTTGATTATCTAATTTATAAATTGACCAGATTAATCTGGACAGCCTAATAAGCTCAGGTTTTGTAAGGAGTCAGTGTTCACCAACTAATTCCTGTCAGTTTTCTAACACTAAACCTAAAGGTGAATTCTTGGGTATTTGGGCATCATTGGAAGGAGAAAAATTACAGCCCATCGTCTATACTTATAAACAAAAAGATCGCAGAAATTAAGCAAAGCAACATATTTTCACACTAACAAGCTAAGAGAGAGAGAACAAGAAGGAGGGAGCATTGGAACCCACAAGCTTGGAGTCAGCAGATAGCAGCTTAAACCACTACACCACCACTGGCTCCAGGCCAAATTATAGCTACTGCAGCACTTAGCTCTCACGAGCTAACAACAAATGAAGGGGTAAGCAACAAATGGGCTAGAACCCCCTTGGACACTTTCTCGGGTCCCAGAGATACCAAACAAAACTATAAGAGATCTCTTAGCACCCAACCCAGGTGCTCAAACTAAATACCACCTTTATTCACCTGCTCAGGTGCCTCTGTGTTGGACCTGAGGATTCTTGGGCTCTGATACCTTCTGGACTGCAGCTACAGCCCCACCCTGAATGCCAGCGAAAAGGGGGAGGGGGGGTGGATGTTCCTCTGGTCCAGGGGGTTTTCCAGATGCCTTCCTGTCCCACCGGGATCTGCCAAAACCTGATGCCTGGAGAGGCTACTTAGAACAGAGCCTAGAAAGAGTTAGAGGATAAAGATAGGTATTTATTGAAAGGCCTTCAAAGGGTACACCTTGGACAGTGCAGGAGTCTCGCAGAGACTACACCCAAGATGGATGACAATCCAGATAGATATAAGTTTGGTCTATGCATATCAGAGGTTAATTTTCCAATTACAGCTTCAGGTAATAAAATAATTTACTCCAAGTTTGCCCCCCTAATTCACTGTTGTTTACATTTTTCAGGGCCTGAGACAGTAAGGTGTCCTTGAGTTTCAGGCCTAGAGAGAAATTGTTTTGTCTGAATAAAATGGGAAAACAGTAGCTGACAGGCTATGGAGTTTCAGAGTGCTACACTAAAGCAGTACTGATCTGAAAAATATAAAAGCTAAAACTTAGGGCATCACTTAAATGTTATCACAGAGGCATTACCAACCTCTCTAATTGACACAGCTTTGGCCAGCAGCATGTCCATTTTCAGATCCATCAGGGATTGGATCTGCCAGACGTGGAAGCTTCTAGCAACTTCTCACAGAAGCCATCTTTGTGGCCCCTCCACTACCAAAAACCAGGCCATGCAAAACCAACACAGCACTGACAAAGGTATGACCCCCTCTGAAATATATTGTGCCTGCAACTGACCTTGTAGAGGAGAAGTAGATAGTCTCTGCCCTCAAACAGCATACCTTGGGCATTTGGAGTAAGTCTGACCCACTCCGAGAAGTATTGCTCCCTTTCTGAAGCTCTTTGAGCAACTGGCTTTGTCTGTGACAGTGCGGCTTCTTGGAGAGTGTAGCTTGGGCACTTGCACTCTAACAGTGGGACCCTCTCCAAGACATATTGTGCCCCTTTTTTGCAGTTTTAAGGTTGGTTCTTGCAGTGTGTTCTCCCGGAGGATGAGAAACAGGCACTTGGGAACTTTAGGGTGTGGCCTCTTTCGGGACATATTGTGCCCTTAAACTGAGGTAATTTGAGACCCATTGTATGTTTTGGGGGAGTGTTTAGTTCGGGCACTAGGTAATTATAGAGTGTCACTCTCCCTGAAAAGTCTGGTGCCCTAAAATTGATAAGTACTGGCAATGAACGTCATTGCCCAAGAGGAGAAACAGGACAGTGACCTGTCCAGAGCCCTATTTGACTTCCTAGAAAAAAAAAAATCTGTTGCTCCTGTATATTCCCAGAAGGAATTAGTGGAGACACAGGCTAGAGTGAGAGCTGTGCTGTGCGTGGTAAAAATGGAGTATATATGTGAAAATTACCAAGACCAGGTTCCCCTAATTAATACCAAGGAGATGCTGTTACAGACACCTAATTAGCAATTATAAAAGGATTTTGGTCACCACCTCAGAGAATAGGAAATGGAATACGTGTGGTGAGTGTCTCTGAGTGGTGATGCCCTGCTGAGTTTTGGTGCCCTGGGGCAGAGCAGGGTCTGTGCCACCAAGGACTGTGAGGAGAGACCTTGTCCTGAGGCACTGGGGCCTGCTGGCACAGCCCCAGCACGGCTGGGCACTGTCACCCCTTGTCCTGCCCTCAGCATCTCCCCCACATCCCAGTGACCTCAGGGATCTGCTGGGACGAGTCCCTGAGGAGCCTTGGTCAGGAATGACCCTGGGGGGGCCCCTTAATGCACATTAGAAAGGGTGATTCTATTGATAGATGTAAACACAAGATGTTGAATAATGTGGAATGACCAGAGAACAACTGGAGGAGGAAATCTGGGAGCAATGGGAAGGCCATAGAACCAGCTGACCTAGTGAAGAGATGTCCTTAGACATGGCCATTTAAACAGGAGAGGTGGAAACATCCAAATGAAGAGGGACATGAAATAATAGACAGTATAGTGGTAACAGTGGTAGAAGGGAAGAGCAGTATTTCTTCTCCTGCCATCAGTACACATGCAGGAAATTTCTGTTCTCTCCTGGTGGGAAAACTTTGACCTTTCTTAAAGCACTCAAATGCCCCAGCTAATGAGATGTGCTCGTGCACCACTCAAGCGACAGGTCCCCTACAGCCCCAGAGGGCTCCTGTCTCATAAACATCTGATCTGGCCCATTCCAAAATCGGGAGCAGCATCTTCCTGGGATCATCAGGGAGCTGAGGTTGGAGTGGACCTCAGCAAGTCTGCAGTTTGTGTTCTTTGGGGGTGAAGAACGAAGACAGGGGGTCAGGAACTGGTAAGATTCAGAGGCACAGAAAAGTTTCTCTTCATGGCCAACATAAAGAATTGTAAACACCATAAAATTTTAAAAACATCAAAACTCTTCCCTCAGCAATATGAGATGACCCAGCAGCATCTGACGTGCCCACAATCCACAAGGGATATCCATACAGCAACAATTTTATATAAAGACAAAGGTAACTGTAAAAGACATAAACACAATTAAGATGTTGACTAATGTGTTACTTAAAGTTCTGAAAGACTGGGCAACTCCCTGAAGCGCAAATTGGGAAACTATTCAATTGAGAAACATTGGAATGCCCAGAGTGGAGCTAGAGGACGAAATCTGGGAGCAATAGGAAGGACATAGATACAGCTGGTCTAGTTAAGAGATGTCCTTAGACATGGCCATTTAAACAGGACAGGTGGAAACTCATGAATGAAGAAGAACATGAAATAATAGACAGAATATTGGTGATGCAAATAGAGGGAAAGATCAATATTTCTTGTCCTGCCATTGTACAATGAAATTGTCCAGGAAATTCTTGCTCTCTCTTGGTGGGAAAACTTTGATGTTTCTTAAAATTACTCAAATGACCCAGCTAAGTACCTTGGAAGCTGAAGGTCCTGTACAGCCCTGGAGGCCTCCTATCCCAAAAATATTTACTCCTATCTAAAATGGGGACCAGCATTGTCCCAGGATCATCAGAGAGTGGAATTGGAAAGGACCTCAGCAAGTCAGCAGCCCAACCTGTAAGAAACAGTCCCAGACCAAGTGTTTCAAGGCTTTATTTGGTCTGAATTTGAAAATCCCAAAGGACAGGGACAGGGAGCCGCATCTCAGAACCTGTCTGAGCCCATGGGAACAAAGGTTTTCCACATGTCCTGTCTGATCTCCCCTCATTCCCATTCCACCCATTGTCTTTTGTCTCCCCCGAGGCCCCCTGGTGAAGAGGCTGGCTCTATGTTCTCCATCACCTCCTGGGTGGCACTGCCAGGCTGGGATGAGGAGCCCCTCAGCCTTCCCTGCTCCGGGCTGGACAAGTCCAGCTCCCTCAGCCTCTCCTCACTGCCAAAGGGCTCCAGTCCCACCTTGGAGGCCCTTCCCTCACCCTGCTCCAGCTGCCAGACATCTTTCCTGCTCTGGGGAACCCAAACCAGACCACAGTGACCTCTATAATCTATGTCCTTGATGTCCTGGTCACACAGCCCTGGGTGCACCTGGCCTGAGTTGCTGCCAGGGCACACAGCTGCCTCCTGCCCCGCTCCTTCCAACCAAGAGTTTTCTGCCAGGGCCTGGTGGATGCAGCTAGGGCTGTGGATGTTGTCTACTGGAACTTTAGCCTTTGACACCATATCCCAGAGCATTCCCTGGAAAAGATGAAGCCTGTGGCTTGGACCGGTTCACCCTTCCCTGGACTAAGAACTGGCTGGATGTCCGGGCCCAGAGAGTGGTGGGGAATGGTGCCACATCCAGCATACGTGCAGTGGTGTCCCGCAGCGATCAGTGTGGGCCCAGTTCTGTTTAACATCTTTACTGACGATCTGGAGAAGGGACTTGAGCGCACCATCAGTAAATTTGCAGATGAAACCAAGCTGGGTGTGAGTGTGGATCTGCTGGAGGTCAGGAGGGCTCTGCAGAGGGATCGGGAAAGGCTGGATCCAGGGCCCAAATCCAACAAGGTGAGGTTTAACAAGACCAAGTGCTGGGTCCTGCACTTTGGCCACAATCTCTGCAGTGCTACAGGCTGGGGACAGAGTGGCTGGATAGCGGCCAGGCAGAAGGGGACCTGGGGCCACTGATGGACAGCAGGCTGGACATGAGCCAGCAGTGTGTCCACCTGGCCATGACACCCAATGGCAACTGGCCTGGTTCAGGAATGGTGTGGCTCGCCGGAGCATAGTTGCTGTGCCACCCCTGACCTGCCCCCAACTCTGCACACAGACATTGGTTCTGCAACTCCAGAGAAGGGGAACAAAAAGGAATCTCTGGTGAAAATTTTGCTGGGAGAGAGATCCTTTAGTTCATTTAAAGCCACCGAGAGCACAACTCCTCCTTGACAGAGTCTGTGGCCACCGCAAAGGTGGAGAGAAACAAAATGATGAAGGGCACAAAGAATTACCTTTATTTGTAAACAATATTAAAAACTAAAAAGAAGGGAAAAAAAAAACCCCAAAACAAAACCAACAAGTACAGTCAAAGATGACTTTCATTACAAGTGATTTGCAAAAACTAGCCCGCAGTTTAATGTCCCTGAAATCCTCCAGTCATCAGCCTCCACAAAGCAGCCTTGAGCTCCTGATTCCTCAGGCTGCAGAGGAGGGGGTTCAGGGCTGGAGGACCACCGAGTACAGAACTGACAGTGCCAGATCCAGGGATGGGGAGGAGATGGAAGAGTGCTTCAGGTAGGCAAAAAAAGCCAGTGCTGATAAACAGAGACCAAGGCCAGGTGAGGGAGGCAGGTGGAAAAGGCTTTGTGCTGTCCCTGCTCAGAGGGGATCCTCAGCACAGCTCTGAAGATCTGCACATAGGAGAAAACAATGAACACAAAGCATCCAGAAGCTAAACAGACACTAACTGCAATGAGCCCAAGTTCCCAGAGGTTGGAGTGTGAGCAGGAGAGTTTGAGGATCTCAGGGATTTCACAGAAGAACTGACCCAGGGCATTTCCATGGTACAGGGGCAGGGAAAATGTATTGGCCGTGTGCAGCAGTGAATAGAGAAAGCCACAGGCCCAGGCAGCTGCTGCCATGTGGGCACAAGATCTGCTGCCCAGGAGTGTCCTGTAGTGTAGGGATTTGCAGATGGACACGTAGTGGTTGTAGCACATGATGGTCAGGATGTTGAAATGAAAAAGACCAAAAAAAATAGTTGTACTGCACATCCAGCATAGGAGATGGTCCTGGTGTCCCAGAGGGAATTGTGCATGGCTTTGGAGACAGTGGTGCAGATGGATCCCAGGTTGGTGAGGGCCAGGTTGAGCAGGGAGAAGAACATGGGGGTGTGCAGGTGGTGGCCGTAGGCTACAGTGCTGAAGATGAGGCCGTTGGCCAGGAGGGCAGCCAGGGAGATGGCCAGGAAGAGGCAGAAGTGCAGGAGCTGCAGCTGCTGCCTGTCTGCCAATGCCAGCAGGAGGAAGTGGCTGACGGCTCTGCTGTTGGACATTCCTTCACTGGGCATTCTGGGCTGTTGAAAGAAAACATTGACAAAGTGGGACCTACTTCTTTCAGTCACTCCTATGCTATTTTATTTGGAATCCTGTCAAAATTACTTCTCTTCCTCTGAGGGAGCTTCGCTAAACATTTTTGAGTTCGAGCATGTGCCGCCGAGTTACTGCCTCATCTTCAGCATTACTCTCAGCCTGAATACTGGGGAGCTCAGAGGGAAAACAGGGCTCCCTGTGCCCCAGTGCAGTCAGACCTGCTGTTCCCACACAGGTGCCCTTTGCTCATTACACCTCCCTCTATTTCAGAGTGATCACACTTAAAACATTCTTGAAAAATAAAGTAGCCTTTTTGAAGGATCTAATTTTAAAGCAGAGAGAGGGATACCAAGGGTTGGTCTGGCTCTCTGCTGCCTGGAGTTGTGCCTATTGGGAGCTGTTTCTCTGTATCCAAGGCTAGTCCCTGCCACTGCTCCCAGAGCCCAGCCCAGCCCTGGGGGCTCAGCTTTGCCCTGCAGACCCCTCCCAGCACAGGGCACTGCCCAGGGGCATCTCCCTGGCAGCAGGGCCTTAAGGGCAGGTCAGACAAACAGATGCTGTACTTCTCTGTGCCCTCTCTAGCCCAGGTTGTCCTATGGTGTCCATGCCCTGCACCTCTGTCCCTGCAGGCTCTTAGCACCCCTTGGCTGTCCCACCTTTCTGGCCCCTTCCTTTGCTGACAGCTCTGCATCCTGCCTGCCTCTGCCTGGGCACACAAAGCCTTGGGCTGCTCCAGACTCCTTCTGGGGGACATGTTTCACCACAGCCCTGCCCTGGGAGAGAAATTCCTTTCTCCTTGTGTCCAGTCTTGACCTCCCCACCTGCCCTTGGCATTAATTCTTTCTTTCTCCAACTGTTTACTACTTTGTCAAAAGTATCCACCATCTCTGAAACCACCCTTCAATCCCTCCCAGGGATCTCCTCTGCTGGCTTCAGTCTTCACTCCACTGAGCACAGAATTTCTTTTTCTCTATATAGTCATCATGTGCTTGTGGTCTCCAAACCCCACCTTGGCAGATTTCACTTCTGCAAAGTGTTGGTAAATTAAAATATTCTGCTCATAATCTAAGGAAATCACCAGAGGACAAGGCTGCCAGACTTGTCTGTCCTGGCTGATTTTCTCTGGGCACAATCCTTGGATATATGGAATTTTAGATGTAGAACCCCAATTTTGGCCATTGACACCTAGGTGAGAATGGCAGTTCCTTTCCACTGGAAGGAAAGCACAGAGGCCCAGTGTTTGGTAGTAGATGAGAGACAGCCCTCAGGAGGCCAAGGCCAGCCAGCGCTGTCTCTCCTGGCAGCTTTTGACTGGGAGAACCCTTGCATACAGGGAACGTTTCAGAGGAAGTACCAATTTCAACTTCAGTTGAAGAGGGCTGGAGTGATGGCGGCAGCGGCCCAGGGGTGAGAGGGATGGGGGAGTGACTCCCCCCCTCACGGTGTCAGTCATGGTGCTCGGCAGAGTGTCCAGAGGTAGTAGGATGAGGTGGGAGAGCAGCAGAGCGATGTCCAAGGGCAGGGAGTGTGGATCTCGGCGCTGGGATGGCAGTGGAGTTGCTAGCTCGGAGCACGGGGTGTCCTCTCACTCCACGAGCCAAGCAAGAGAGTCCCAGCCCGCTCCAGACCCCCGTCCCACCTTTCCTTTTCCGGTCTCCCCCTCCCCCCTCCCCCCCCCGCTCCACCCACCCCCCTGTGGGAGAAAATTATCATTTTTAAGGTGTAGCCACTTAGCATAACAATGGGAGAAATTCCACAGAAAGAAAAGGGAACAATTCAACCCCCAACACCTTGCAGATGGTCTCCATGGATCCACTGTCCCCTGCAGGATCACAACAACCCTTTGGCTCCACAAGGCCCTATAATGCAACAATGGCCTCTTGGTTCCACAAAGCCCTACTGCTTCGCACTGGTCCCTTGGGACTCTGCGGCCCAGCACCGCCACAATGATGTGCTTGGTTCCATGAGGTTTTCAGTGTCACAATGGTCTCCATAGGAAGGAAACAACCGAGCCCCACTGTTGCAGAGAAAGATGTGGGGCAGTGACCAGAGGACAAGGACTCTCAGACTTCATGGTATTTGCATATTTTGTGTGGGAGTAATCCCCGGGTATACAGAATTTTGAGGCGGAATACCAATTTCAGACATGGACATCAGAAGGGAAAGGACCGGTCTTTTTCATAGGAAGGAAAGCACGGAACACCAGTGTTTCAGGGGCAGATGAAAGGCAGCCATCAGAGGCCAAGGCCAGCCAGACCTCTCTGTTCTGCCAGCTTTTGTCTGAAAGTAATCCTTGGATATAGGGAATTTCAGAAATGGAATCCTAATTTGGGTCATTTCTGCATTGATAAGAGGGACAGATTTTTTTTCCATAGGAAGGAAAGCACTGAGCCCCAGTGTTTCAAAAGCAGGTGAGAGGCAGCCCCCAAGTTGCCAAGGGCAGCCAGACTTGTCTGTCCTGGCAGCTTTCACTTGAGAGCAATCCTTGGATGTACGGAGTTTTGGAGGTGGAATCCCAATTTTGGCCATGGGTGCCTGGTCAAGATGGATGTTTTTTTCCTATTGGAAAGAAAAGCATGAAGCCAAAATGTTTTGGAAGAAGATGAGGGGTGGCCACCCATGGGCCAAGCCAGCCTGACCTTTCCTGGTACCTTTCATCTGGGAGCTATCCTTGGACATAGGGATTTTTGGAGGTGGAATCTCAGTTTTGGTTGTGAGTGCCTGGATTGGAAGAAGAGTTATTTTCATTAGGAAGGAAAGCACAGAGCCCCAGTGTTTCAAAGGCAGATGAGAGCCAGCCCTCAGGAAGCCAAGGCCAGCCAGACTTGTCAGTCCTGGTGTCACAATCCACCAACATAGGTGGGGGTCATGATGGTTCGTTTGACCTCAGAGGTGTAAACAGGCAAACAGGGGAGGACAAACATCAGTTTACTCACAGTAATGCATTTTTATTGAATGCTAACAACTCAGTTGCGATGGAGGGAGAGATATAGGAAACAAAGTATAGAGAGAAAAAGAGGGGGATGGGGGAATAGCTACCAACAGATGAGATCAACGTCCTCGTGGTCTTCAGCCAATAGATGGGTCTTTGTAGGAATCTCTGCCTTGGGACGGTTTTGACAAACTCAGGCACTCTCTTTATTCTGGTCTTAAAGTAGGCAGTTTATTTCGTAGGGCGTGGGTATATAGAAGGCCCTGCTAGGAACTGCAGCTGCAGCTCAGAGCAGGGCGGAAAGAGGGATAGAGTGAAAGTAAAAGAAGAGAGCTTAAGAAAGTAAGAACGAAGAGAGTAAGAGCATAAGAGAGATTTTCCTGTTTACAATACATTAAATCTTCTTCTATGTTGAATATTCTAATTTCCACTAACCAATCTAATACAAGATACAAATTCTCTAACATTTGCATGCAACCTATAGGAATCACTATATTACCATGTTTTACTGCTTTTCTTATCTCTAAATTTTATCTGGGACCCTTCCTGCCATGCCTAGGGAGGATGTCTGTTTGCTTCTTGGTATTTGCAGCATCTAACATTATCTAAACAAAGGGGCCTTCAGGCATTCAGTCACTTTCAGCCACACAGTCAAAAATTGCTACCATTTCTATTTTGCTTATATTTTCCATATTCTCAAAGTCTTTTGCTAGGCACTCGTATTTATAAGGTTTTCCTAATTCATCCTTCCCAACAGGTCTTCATCCATGAGGAGATCTCAAAAGCTTCTCCAGAGGGTTGCTTTTTTATAGTCCTTTTCCAAAGCGAGTGGCTTCTGGCCAAGAGGTGGGGAGATTTATGGACCATTGGGAGGTGCTCTGAGACACAGGTGCAGATGTGCAGAACACGCAGTTTTCAGCTGGTACCATGACAGGGCAGTCCAGTAACACACCTGCAAACAATCGCTTGTCAAGCATCCACCTTGACCAGGCTAGAAAACTCCTGTCCAAAGCTGACCAGGATGGGAATCCTGGGGGTCTTCTTGCGATGGTCGTGAGGCAAAATGAGGGGAATTCCTGACTGTCTCTTACAGGCATGCAGAAGAATGAGCCCCTTGCTGGTATACCCTATTTAGACAACCTGCTCTTCACCCCCAACCTCACTATGTCTGACATCGCCCACCTGGGACTGACATCTCTGTGCCCTGCATCAGAACCTTGTCCCCTGAGCTCTGCAGTTGGGTGTCCCAGCCCACTGCACCATGTCCCACCTGCTCTCCTCAGGGCTCTGCCTGCACACAGGCCCAGGAGAAGTTTTCCTGTTTGTGAGGACAGAATAGAGAAGCCTGAGCAGATTTCCTGAACAAGAAACCCCACCCTGGAACCACATGCTCGGTACAGGCTGCCTGGAATGATGTCACCTTTCTACAAGGGACAGTGTGAGCAGAAATGATCTCTGTAAGCAGAATTCTCTGAGTCTTTCAGCTGAATTCTCTGTCCCTGTCCTTTCTCTGGATCTCTGTTGCAGATGGAAGCTGCTGGTGCTATCCTCACCTTTAACCTCTCTTTTGAATGCAAACAGCTGTTCCCAGGTGTGTTAATCAGGATTTGATCAATGTTTATGCAAAACTTTTGTGTTCTTTTGGAGCGAAGGGGCCATTTTGACACTGAGGGGGTGACATGGAAGCAAGGAGTCAGTTGTGACACTGGGATCCCATGGAACCAGGGGCCGTTGTCACACTGCAGAACCAACACAGCTGCTGGACCTTGTGCTGATTTCAGGAATCAGGACTTGACACCAAAATTGTAGAGTATGTTTTGTTATCACCTGGGACACATGGGGGGATATCTCCTCCAACTATGCGTACCGGGTCAAGACAGGTATAAATACAGGTATAAATACACATTGATTCCACAAGCCCACACCTCCCTGCCCGCCCATCTCTGCCTTCTCTCCATTTGTATTATAATTAGCTGCCATGCCTCCTGACGGTCGTGTTCGGTGGTCTTTGGGATGAAAGCCGTATGTCTTCCTCAGTGATCGCTGTTTGATCTCTGCTTCTGGGCAGGCACAATGGAGGTTTGACTCTCCCTCAGGTCAGCTTGTCCCACTCAAAACCAACTGTCTGGTCCTGTCTGGTTTCTGGAGCCACAGGTTTCTGTTTTGTCGGGTTTGTACAATAGCTAGGTCTTGCTTTGCTGAGTTTTCGTAATATATTTTATCTTAATGTTTTTTTCCAAGCAACTAAGTTCCTATGTGGTTTCTTACATACTGTTTCTGCTATGTGTTCTATTTCCCCTCCACGTGCTTAAGCATATTATAGGCTTCTAAAATTCTGAATTTTCAAAGCCATATATGTTCCCCATCTCACTAGACCACAATGGGAGCCTCTAGACCCCACTGGGAGCG
Organism: Sturnus vulgaris; assembly: GCF_052056855.1. Taxonomy (NCBI): domain Eukaryota; kingdom Metazoa; phylum Chordata; class Aves; order Passeriformes; family Sturnidae; genus Sturnus; species Sturnus vulgaris. The sequence continues at coordinate 63,621,899 of NC_142282.1, forward strand.
GGTTTGGGCACATCAATCCTTACTGGTTTATACTGGGAGCTGCTGCCACAGGCCGCAGGGGCTCAGAAGTGGCTCCCAGTGCTTACTGGTTTATACTGGTGCCCTCCCAGTATAAACCTGTGAACCCCAAGACCACACTGGGAGCCCCAAGACTACACTGGGAATGGGTTTGGCTATATGAGGCCTTACTGGTTTATACTAGGAGCTGCCACCATAGGCCTCAGAAGCTCAGGGGTAGTTCCCAGTGCTTACTGGTTTATACTGGTGCCCTCCCAGTCCATGCCTGGGAAAACCAGCAGGCACTGGTGGCTGGGCAGCACCCTGAGGCCAAGCTGGCCTTCTCCAGGGCCCTGCTAGCCAGGACTTCTCCAACTTCTCGGCCTGGCACCACCGCCTGTGGCTGCTGGTGCCCGCCAGGAACTCCGACAAGGGCGAGGCTGGAGCTCTGCCCCCCGAAAGGCTGAAGGAAGGTGAAGGATTTCTCAGGATCCTCAAGATTTTCCATCCCTTCCCTCACCTAAAGTGGGAGGTGGTGGGCTCTGTTGGGTTGAATGGGTAGACCTGGTGTCCCTAAATCCCCATTGACTAATGGGTAGATCTGAACTTCTGCACACCTGGGTATTCAGATTTTGGGATGTCCCCCGTTGCATCTCTGAGATTTTGGAGTGCCCCCTTTCCCCCCCACCCCCCCACCCCCCAGAGCTGAAGCTGGTGCAGAACACCATCTTCACCTACCCCATGGACCAAAGTGCCTGCATGTACCTGTGCTGCATCGTCTCCCGAGGTAACTTGGGGCTCCCTCCCACCCCTGGAGCCCTCACCTGGAGTTCTGGGGTACCCCCTAAATGTTGGGGTGCCCCCAGACAGCCCTCTGGCCACCAAGGGTCATCTGTGTCAACTGGGAAGATGTAACAGTGGCTGTCATCTTCTCCTCGCCTGTCAGGGTGAGTCAGGGCACTTGGGTGCTCCAAAAATAACCTGGATATCCCCAAAAATTATCTGGATACACCTGGGTACCCCCAAAAATATCCTGGATCACCCCAAAAATCACCTAGATACATCTGGGTCATTGCCCAAGAGGAGAAACAGGACAGTGACCTATCTAGACCGCTATTTGACTTTCTAGAGAAATATCAGGCTTGACCTGCTGTGCCTGGTCTTGAGTGGGATTTTGTAATTAGAGAGTCAAAATGAATTAAGATTCTTTTAAGATTAAGTACTGTTAAGTTAATTTCTGTTAAGATTAACTATTAGACTAAGTAAAGTTAAATTTAAGTGTTATTCAATTTAAGTTCTATTATTTTAAGTTCTGTTAGATGCTATTAAGATCAATTCAGTAATGTTATGTTTTCTTAGGTGTACTTTTATTATATCTAAGTAACATTAAGATTCAGTGAAATTAGTTTTAAATTCTGTTAAAATATGTTTGAATTATAAGATGCAATTATTTTGATATAGATGAATAATGTGAAGTTTGCATGGAGTTAACTTCTGGTAAAATCTGTTCATTTAAACTACAAGATGCAGTTATTTTATTGTAGAGATAAGAAAAAATAATTAGTTATTTAGCACTTTCTTTTATACTTTTTTTGCTTTAATGTCATATATGCATAAATGTCTAAGAAAGTATTACCTCAATTTCTTAAGACAGTTGATAGCTTTAAGTTTTAAGTTTTCTGTTCTGTTCTGCTTGGATGTGCTTTTCCATTGTGCTTGGGTGATGAAGACAAAACAGTCCGATTCCAGCTAGGGACTCAAGGACAGTATCTTTAAACTTCAAGCCCTAAGCATAAACAACGTGAAAAGAGGAGGCCGGACACGCAAGCAAGCAAGGAGGATGAAACTTCCCTATTTGAGACTATTAATTGGACAGTTGACTCCTGCATGCAGATGGACTGAAACCTATAAAGGTGTGAGAAGTGACCAACCCCTCCTTTGCTTCCATCTTGGAGCCATCCAGGCAGGGGCCACGACTGTGGTACTCATACTGCTGGGGTGTGGCTTTTGTAGGCCGTTCATAGGCCTCTCAATAAATACCCATTTTATTCTCCTCAACACTGTGTGTAGCCTCTGTTCCAGCTCCTCAAGGCATCACAGTTACTACTGATATATTAATAAACCTGATTATGTTGTTAATCTCATTATATGAATTCACTGACTTTTTATAACAGGCATTTTCCATAAGATATTATTACTTTACTTATTTGCTATTTGTCTATGGTACTGTCTGAGGTTGCAATACAGGATGTTGAATCGTTAAAAAAAACGGTATAATAACGGACAAAGACCCTCTAACTAATTAAAGTTAGAAAGTGGTATGTTTATTCACCGTCGGGCAGCACGGGAGTCACCTCCGAAAGGCGTGACCGCCCCAAACAAGGTTCTTTGCCATCTATTTATTCCCCAAGATCTTACATACAATACATATGCATAACCCAAACACCTCCCATCCCTATCCCATATTAAAATGAGCGCAATTCTTCTCTTGCATTGGGTCGGTGGTCTAGAAATGGGTCAGTGATCTCGAAGGATGAAGTCAGGAGAGTCTTCATCAGGTCTTGGTGACCCTCTGGCACGATCCAAGGCCCCGTGCTTCATGATTAACCGTTTACTTATTTTACGTTCTTCTATACGCAAGTTCATAATAACAGATAATTATACCAATTAGCTCTTGCCTAAGCATCTAGTAATTATTAACCTACCATTTACTTACCTAGCTTACATCTTGGTCATGGAAACTACTTCTACCTTTAGCAAAAATGTTAACTCTTTAAAACCATGATTCAATGTGACCAAAAGTATGTATTGTATCACCATCTGTTAAAACTAGGTGGAGCAGTCATCTTTATCTTTTCCACAACCCATCCTTCCTCCAGGAAGATATTGTCTGTTAATGGGCCATTGCGTCCTACTGTATGACTGATAAAATTACATCATCCCATTGGGAGATGCTCCAGCCAAGGGGAGGAGCCAAGCCTTTCCTACCTAGATAAAAACTGAGATCTGGAACACCAAGACAGCCTTTTTCCACTTGATCCCTGAGGAAAACCGGACCTTTCCACATCATCGCTGGACCTTTGAAGGAAAACTACACCCCTCTACAGGACCACTGCTTCAACTGAACCACATCTTTCACGCCAGGAGGACTGCAGCCACCATTTAATCGGACTGCTACCAACACCCTGACTGACAGGGTGTCAGGTTGTATTCTGACTCTGTCAGTGGTTTCGGGTTTGTTCTCTTGTCTTGGTTTGAAAGACAGGTATGGTCTAAGGAAAGGCAGGAGCCCCTTTTTCTGCGATGCAGAGTGCAACCCCCCTCCCTTTTAATTATTTTAGGTCCAATTCAGACGCCTTCAGGCAGGAGATATGGGGATAAGAATAACAGTTCTTTACTGGTATCTAACAAAGCAGAAAACAACAACAGCTATAAAAATTGGCAACAGAACAGTCTAGCTCCGCTCCAGTCCCTTTTGGCCGCAGGCCGTCTCCCTGTGCTGTTACCGGTGCTGTGGGGGCAGGGCAGGTCCCGCGCAGTTGAAGAGGGCTGAAGTGATGGCGGCAGCAGCCCAGGGGTGAGAGGGATGGGAAAGTTACTCCCCCTCATGGTGTCGGTCGTGGTGCTCAGCAGAGTGTCCGGAGATAGTAGAGCAAGATGGGAGAGCAGCAGAGCGATGTCCAAAGGCAGGGAGCGTGGATCTCAGCGCTGGGATGGCAGGGGAGATGCCAGAGTGGAGCCCAGGCTGTCTTCCCACTCACGAGCCAAGCGAGAGAGTCCCAGCCCGCTCCAGACCCCCCCATCCCACCTTTCCTTTTCCGGTTCCCCCCCCCCCCCCCACCTCGCCCTCCACCCACCCCCCTACGAGAGAACATTATCTGTTGTTTCAAGGTGTAGCCTCAATTACTTAGCATAACAATGGGAGGAATTCCACAGAAAGAAAAGGGGAACAATCCAACCCCCAACATCTCTATAATACTGTATTTCTATTTTCATTTTCCTAGTAAAGAACTGTTATTCCTATTCCCATATCTTTGCCTGAGAGCCCCTTAATTTCAAAATTATAATAATTTGGAGGGAGGGGATTTACATTCTCAATTTCAAAAAAGAGGCTCTTGCCTTTCTTGGCAGACACCTGTCTTTCAACCCAAGACACAAATATAATGAAATCATTATATTTTCCTTTGTCTTATGTCCATGCTTTAATTTAAGTTCAGTATTCTTGTTTATACTGATCCTATGGTGTGTTTCCATGATGACTTGAATCACTATGTAACATCTCACACTTCCTAACTACTATTACTCAGAGACTTTTATAATATATTAGGGAGACTCTTCCAGTTAAGGCCTGGACACTGGCCAAGCCTTAGCCTTACCTGATCGGGAGGTATGCCAACAACCTAGGTGTTTTCTGCATCAGAATTATACGTAAGTAATTTTGACTTGCTGCATTTGGACCTATAATAGCTGGAACTTGGAAAATCATGCCTGGCAATGGTTCTCCAAGCCCTCACTCTAAAATGAGGCTTGCCAGTTACTGCAGACTCTGGAAGATGTTACAGTATTTGGAGAATTGATAAAGCATTATTTTAAATCACCATTCTATCTTTCGCCTATTACTAATCACCTGTATTATCTAATTTATTTTTGCTTCATGTGAGTTTATTGTTTTGCCATGTTTTTTTGCTTTTTATGTTGCCTTCATGTTCAATAATGAGAGACATATTGTTAAAAACACAAAAGAAGGGGGAATATGGCCCCTCATGAACGTTTAAATAATGCAATATTTATACTAAAAATTTTGAAATTAAATAAAATTTAATCCCTGGCAGAGCGATACTGCTTTGAAGATTTACATGTGCAGAGTCAATTTCTAAAAGTTTCTATGTAAAGATCCCTAATTGAGTGTACAATGATGAGGCCTAACTGATTTACTAACCTAGTGAGAAGGTATGCATGTGTTTTATCACCAACAGGTCTGAAGTAGTTACCTGCTCGTCTGTACAAACATTGATCACCTCCAAAAAAATGAGGCCCAGAGAAAAGAAAAATTACTTAATTGCCATCCAGCCCTGACATTGACCTCTGAAGATTCATGATTTCACCCTCTGGGGATGCCTGTGAGAAGAACCTCATCAGCACCTGTTTGATCTCTAACAGACTTATGGACTTAGTAGATGGATTAGAAATTTAGTTAAAATAGGCTTGTATGTATTAGGCATTATATTATATATTATTATAGTTATTCCTTCTATTTTACAGTGTGTGAAAAAATTAATAGGAAAGTCACTTAAGACTGTATTTTTAGGTGAAAGAAATGGGGGAGATGTGGTAGCTGAGACAGAGAGTACTGTGGATTTAATTAGCATATGCAGTTTGATAACCAAGATGCCTTGGCAAGAGCAAACAGAGCTTTGAAGATTACAAGAAGATTGGATCAAGAATGGCAACAGGAAAGAAAACTGAATTAAGTAGAAACATAAAGTTTGTCTGTGTGATATTTAACCCAATAAATGTAGGAAAAAATTACTAGCCTTCCTAAAAATGGTATATAAGCATATGTAGCTCACAGTAAATTTGGATTCTGATCACCAGTCAGTAGTCCCTGTCTCGCTCTCAATAACTGATATGCAGCTAGCGGTTATCTCCAGACAAAACACCTCTTCGCCAAAACCAGAGCACACAGCATGACTATGTCAATTTAAAATGTAATGCCCCAGAACATTTAAATATACAGGGGTAAATCAAGGTTTCTTTACTCTAGCTTGGCACACAGGAGAAATAGTCACCAGATATTCCCAAGAGGTCAAAATTACACAAAAGTTTACTGGCAAAATATAGAAAATCAAGGAACTTTAGCAAAGGATTTAATAAAGAAAAACACAGATATAGCTACCAACTCCTAGGGTTCCAGGGTGGATGAGGTAGAAACTCCAGGAAATCTGACAGAACTGCCTCAAGTGTGTGATTGACAGTTCTGCCAGGCTGGAGAGTATAGGGGTGGGGCACTGTCTCACCAAAAGCAATGCCTGACCATAGAGACTATGGGTAGTTATATTAATATTAAAGAGTTTGCCTCTGAGCCCTTTTTGCAGTTTTTGGATCACCTTCCTGCACAGCTGGAAAGACAAGTCGAAGACCCAGTGGCACAGGCAGAACTTATTAAAGAGATGGCTCAGAAAAATGCCAATGAAGCCTGCCGCAGGGTTATCCTAGGATTGCCTATCAATCCTCTGCCTACACTAGCACAGATGATCGAAGCATGTGCTAAGAAAGCAGAACTCTCCAGTTCACCAGAGAAAAGGTTTGGACTGGCAAAACCCAAAAACTGCAGCAGCCGTAACACCAGAAGTAAAGAGGCAACAGACGTCACCAGAACAGCTCCAACATATCATCTGCTTCCAGTGCAAGAAGCCAGGACACTTTTCCAGAGACTGTCCTGAAAGCCAGCAACACAGGAAGAAACACCAAAAAGAGGAAACAACCAACAAACAAAAAATCTAAGACCACAGCGCAGACCTGCCCCGCGCCATGATATAAATACAGTGGGCTCCACAGTGGGGAAAGCCTCTCCCTTAACAAAAAAGAAGGAGAAAGAGAAGCAGGATACAGGACAGCTGGAAAATAAAAATGAAAACTGTAGTAACAAAGTTTGGCAACTTCACGGGCATTTCAGGCCCCTGACTACCAAAGCTTTTCTTTTCAGATCTACTGGTTGGACAATCATTGCAGTGGACCTGCTGGACAACTCACAGGACGTGATGATAAACCACACGGGACTAGACAGCAGTGAGTATTTTGTTATTGGGGACACTGCTCACACACCTCTGGAGATTGAGGTGGCTCCCATGACCATCAAAAGAGGCATAACTCACTTCATACTCCTGGCGTGCTGCCCTCAGCCATCCTTCTATTTGGCCAAGGGACAAATCCTTGCCCAGGCCATTCCCATTCCAGCAGAGGTCCCAGTAGATGAAAAAGCACCTGAAGTCGACTGGGCAGAAGTGGTTGGGGAGGACAAACCCTCTATGGCATGCAACCTAACACATGGGTCAAACCATCTCCTCATGGAAGGGTTGCTTGACACGGGGGCAGATGTGATGATCATACCTGAAAGGATGTGGCCATCATATTGGGAGCTACAACCCGTGGCTGGCAAAATCCAAGGTATAGGAGGTATCAAATTGGCAAAGATTTCAAAAAGCATTGTGCAAATCGAAGGGCTGGATGGGAAATTGGCCAGTGTCCGTCCTTTTGTCACTGACTACAAGTGCCTCCTGTGGGCGAGCGACACCATGTCCCAGTGGAGGGGTCAAATTAGTTATCCCTAAGACTCCCCAGGATTTTAAGAGGCGGCCACTGTGGAGCGCCCTACCCAAAAGTTAACATGGCTGGATGACACTCCAAGATGGGTAGGTCAGTGGCCATTAAGTAAGGAAAAGATTAAGGTGCTCGAGGAGCTTGTGGAGGAGCAATTAGCCAAAGGCCACATAGAAGAGACAACTAGCCCTTGGAATGTCACGGTCTTCCTGATTAAGAAGCCAGGGAAGGATAAGTATTGGCTCCTCCACGACGTCTGAGAAATAAACAAAGTAATTGAGAACATGGGGACCCTCCAACTTGGGATGACTTCCCCAGCGATGCTTCCCTGAAATTGGCAATTAGCTGTCCTGGACATCAAGGACTGTTTCTTCAAAAATTCCCCTACACCCAGAAGATGCCTCACGGTTTGCCTTCTCGTTTCCTACCATCAATCAAGAAGCCCCAATGAAGCGCTACCACTGGAAAGTATTGCCACAAGGCATGAAGTGCAGTCCTTCCATCTGCCAGTGGTATGTGGCTTCATTGCTGTCCCCAGTGCACGCCCAAAAAAGGGAGGCCATCATTCTCCACTACATGGATGATGTGCTTGTGTGCAACCCCGATGGTTCGATACTCCAACACACACTTGACCTAGTGGTTAAAGTTTTAACCTCTTCTGGATTCCAACTGCAGGAAGATAAAGTCCAAAGGATGCCACTTTGGAAGTACCTGGGCTTGGAGATTACTGCGCAGACTGTTGTTCCACAGAAATTGGAAATCATTAGTTGTTGGATCTCAGGAATCTTCAGTTTTTGAGTTTTCTGTGCTTCCAGGCACAGGCCCCCTGGAAAACACTGCTCTAGACCTGAAACCTTGGGGAAGGCTTGTAAATATGAATAAAAGTCTGCACCAGACTTGAGAGGGGCCGGTGGGAAGATTTCATACAAGCCACCACAATCACAGAATAGACCTGCTGCGATTCAAACTAGGGAGCTGGGATCGGCACCAATGTCTCCCATTCCTTAGGGAGGGAAGCCGAGAACCGCAGAAGCAAGAGCGGAACCATGCGGAACACAGGAGGCCCAGGTGGCACCTCCTAGGCAGGAGGGCGTTAACTCGCCCCTGGGGGGGGGGGGCAGGATCGGGACTGTAACAGCCGCAGCTTCTGCGTGGGGCAAAGAGACCCGCGGCTCAGCCCACAGGTTTTGGAGTGAATCCAATGCAAGTTTTAAATATCACAAGCACAGCTTTGCCTCCGGGCAGCCCACAGACAGTGACAGAGGAAAATCAGGGTGAATTAGATCCAGAGGGAGAACAAAGTTCCCCAGAAATGAGCAAGGGAGAAGGGGCAGTTCAGGTTCCGAGCCGGAGCTTGCAAACACAGAAAATATACACAGCAGTTCTCTAATGCCAAAAGCTGCACAAGCAATTAATCCTGCACCAACTTTTCTACAAGCATTTCTCCAGCAGCAACATGACAAATAAGCTTGGTACCTACCTTTCCCGGTCTGTGGCAGCCCACAGGGATCGCAACCGCACCAATTAATCCTCCATTTGGCTGGACAGTGACATATCAAAATATAATCCCAAAAGAATTTCTCAGAGATCTTTTGTTCCAGCTAAGGGACACTGCTAGAGAGCGGTATGGGTCAGAAAATGGCGGCACCATGGGTTCAGGTGCCTTACAAGATGGCCAATCCCTGTCTCTGTTTTCCATACAAGAACATGGCGGTGCCCTGTTCACTTCCTTAAACAATGCATACATACTTCTGCCAGTGCCATTTTGTGGACAACAAGATGTCAAACCTCCTGCTGCAGTGCCACCTCTGGCAGTTTTTATTACTACACCTCCAAATACTTATAATTTGCAACACCAGATGTCAAATACAAGTTACTTCACAGAAAGAGGAAGACGTGAAGACATGAATATAGCTTTGAAGCTGGAAGAAGTAGCATCCTTTTAGGACACAAATACACAAGATAAAGTCAATTTACAGATTGCAAGTAGGGAATTAGCTCTATTTCCTTCAGGAACAAGGGCCATCCCAAAAAAGAAGAAAAAGAAACCCTCGAGAGAAATGCTTACAGATTGGGATGAAATCAGGAGAAGAGCTTTGAAAGGAGATCTCGATATGGCATCATCACAGCTGAAAGCTATGCCAGTCACCTATGGAAGAAGAGGTGTAAATCCCAAATGGGCATCTCTAACACAAGATGTGATCAAAGACTTAAGACAGGCATTGAGAGAGAGTGGTTTAAGCTCTCCATATTTCAAGTAAATGTTAAAAAGCACCTTCGCTAATTATGACTTGGTTCCATTTGATTGTAAACACATTGCCATGACAATTCTAACAGAGGCACAGTTCATGTTGTGGGAAATGAGATGGAGGAGAGCTCTCACAAAATTAAGAGATTCCTATGCTAGAGGCCTACACAGGGACCTCACAGTGGGACAACTGGCAGGAGACCCTTCTGATGACAGACCTCAGGATCAAGCAGCCTTGCCTCAAGATGTGCTCGAAGAAATCAAGGAAGCAGCTCGGAAAACCATCCTTGAAATCCAACCAGCGGGAGTTCCAGAAGGAATTTACACAGAAGTAAGACAAGGTGCCTCAGAATCTTTCACTTTTTTTATAGATCGTTTAACCCAAGCATTGGAAAGGCAATGCAGTGATGAAACTGCACATCCATATCTGCTTCGGAGCTTGGCTTTTGGAAATGCCAACGATGAATGTAAACGCATAATCAATGCTTTGCCCGATCCACAACCAACTTTACCTCAAATGACAGAAGCATGCAGCAAGATAGGCACCCCTCAACATATGGCAATCGTTCAAGCAAGCACCTTGGGAGAACAATTTGAGAAATTTCTAGAAGCTGCAGATAAAAGAGAAGATCCTCTCAACTCTTCATTTAACTCCTCAACAAGACACTTCCTCAAAAGTAATGGCAGCAGAACTTGCCTTACATTGTTAGACCGTCCAAGTGCTTGTTCGGTTGGCTTTCCAGGCCACGGGTTTTGCCAGGCAAAATTAAATTTTAGGCAAAAATTAAAGATCCATTTCAACTGATAACCTGGGGAAAAGTCTGGTTTTTGTGTCTCCACAGGTGCCAATCCAAAGTGAATTCCTGCGAGGAACGTGAAACCCTATCGGTCACAGACACAAGCAGATGCCCCCAGAAGCAAAGATACAAGCACACAGACATGAACTGCAGTCTTGAAGAAGAATGTCTTTTATCCCACATGAAAAGGCTGGGAACCTTTGGGTTTTAGGTCAACACAGTGTTCATGGTTCAAAGAGAAGGGGGAATTCTTGGATCTCAAGAATATGGAGTTTTAGAGCTTTCTGTGCTTCCAGGCACAGACACCCTGGAAAACACTGCACTGGACCTGAAACCTTGGAAAAGGCTTGTAAATATGAATAATGAGTTAGAAATCACAAATTTATAGTGGGTTAGATATGTGTATTTTCACTGGGTGATGGGTTTTAAATTTGAGGTTTTATAGTATAGTGGTGGATATGGGACAAGATGGAGAATTTTGGGTGGTGTCTTTCTCTTTCTTCATCTTCTTCTTCCTTCTTCATGGAACTTAAGTAGTTGTCTTTGGTTGGTCAGTCTAATGCCACTCTAAGGGTCGTGGGAATCTATTATTGGGTCAAAAGGGTAAATAATATAGGTGTTAAACTTTTATTGGTTTGTTTATCTTTAAAAGGCCTTGAATCAGACTCAGCTGTGAGTCATTTTTCCTACTTCTAGAAAGGAGCTAGACGTGCTGTCATACTTTATGTAATTTTTTATAAGATATGATAAACATCCAAGCCCGAACATGAAAATTGTCTCAATCGCCTTTCTAAAAATCCTGGCTCTGAGGGAAAACGGACAAGACTGATGAAAAACCACTAATAAGTGGTACAAATCCCAGCATACACCCCCACAGTTAGTGATGTAGATCTAGTAGATCTAGTAGATGTCCATTCCCTGTGTGAGTCTTTGAACTGGGTCAGGCCCTGGTTAGGCCTCACCAACGAGGACCTAGCCCCCCTCCTCAATTTATTGAAGGGGGGGGGAGAGAGCTGGTTTCTCCCAGGGAACTGACCCAAGAGGCAAAAGCCGCAATCCAAAAGGCACAGAAGGCTTTGGCCGAGAGGCAGGCTCACCGTTATCAGCCAGAGCTGCCTTTCAAATTCATTGTCCTGGGAAAGCTGCCACACTTGCATGGTTTAATATTCCAATGAGTCAAAGGGCAGAAAGATCCACTCTTAATCATAGAGTGGGTTTCCCTCTCCCACCAAAGATCCAAGACCATCACCAAGCCACAAGAGCTGATGGCTCAGCTGATCAGGAAAGCCCAAGTAAGACTGTGTGAGCTGACTGGTTGTGACTTTGTGTGTATTCACCTCCCAGTCAAACTTTCTGAGGAGGGAAAGAATTCTCCCTAGAAGCTGACCAAGGAGATGTTTGAGCACCTGCTCCAGAGCAATGTCAACCTCCAGTTATCTCTGGACAGCTACAGTGGACAAATATCAGTCCATGCCCCGTCACACAAGCTGTTTAATGAGGAATTCCACCTCATTCCTCATGAGAAAAGGAGCTGTAGGCTGCTCAAAGCTCTCAGAGTGTTCACTGACGCATCCGGGGCATCCTACAAGTCGTTGATGACTTGGAGAAATCCCCAGTCTCAGCATTGGGAAGTTGATGTTGAGTTTGTGGAGGGGTCGCCCCAGGTCGCCAATCTGGCCGCAGTTGTGAGAGCCTTTGAGAAGTTCTCGGAGCCAATTAATTTGGTAACTGACTCAGCCTACATGGCAGGGGTAGTGTCCAGGGCGGACCAGGCAGTTCTCAAAGACATCAAGAACAAGCATCTCTTCAGGTTGCTCTCGAAACTAATTTATTTACTTTTACATAGAGAGCTTCCGTTCTATGTGATGCATGTGAGGTCACATACCAATTTGCCAGGCGAAATTGCAGAAGGGAATCATAAAGCAGGCAAAGCTGAGTCACCAGCAATAACATCAGAATGTGCCAGGTCTGATCTGTCAGTTCCAACTAACATGGAATCAGGCCCGGGTCATGATGGCTACCTGTCCCAGTTGCCAGTTCCAGGCCATGCCATCACTGGGTGTTGGGGTTAACCCCCGAGGCCTTGGGAGCTGTGAAGTGTGGCAGACTGACATAACACACATTCCCAGTTTTGGTCGCCTCAAATATGTTCATGCACGCGTTGGCACTTATTCAGGTGCAGTTTATGCCTCTGCCCAAGCAGGAGAAAGGGCTGTGCATGCCAAACAACACCTAGTGCAAGCCTTTTCAGTGCTGGGGATCCCTAGGGAAATCAAGACCAATAACAGCCCAGTGTATACATCCAAGGAATTCCTAGAGTTTGCCAGCAGCGGGGAGTGGAACATAAAACTGGCATCCCCCACTCCCCCACAGGCCAAGGTGTGGTTGAGCATGCCCATCACACGCTCAAGCAAGTCCTGGCTAGACAGAGCAGTTCAACAGTGTGGATGTCGCCACAACAAAAGCTCTGCAAAGCCATGTTTACCATCAATTTTCTAAATTGTTCATTTGAAAATATGAGTCGTCTGGTGATACATCACTTTAACAGCAGTGATCAGTTTAAGTTGTCCCAGCGTCCACCTGTCCTAATTAGGGACCCAGAAACTTGGGAGACCAAGGGCCCTTATGAACTTGTTACCTGAGGGCATGGCTATGCATGCGTGTCCACCCCCTCAGGGCCACGTTGGATACCCCAAAAGTGAGTAAAACCTTTTGTCCTCAAAAATCCAGCTCCAGCAGAAGGGGATAAGAAACAAGAAGCAGTTGCTTCAAAAAGAAGACACCGCCAGAAGGAGGAGAGGAAACCTTCCTGAGATCTGGTTCCATTCCAGCAGACACTGTCTTTTACTATGCTTTAAAATGTTTGGTTTTGCTTTTTAGAAAAAACCTACCTCCACCCAACCTCACAATAAGCCCCATCCAAGTTGTCATCCTGTTCTCACTGTGCAGTCTGACAGCCGTGTGGATCGTCCCTCATCCACGCCAAAACATCTGGGTCACCCTGGCACAGACACTCCAGTGCCAGGAATTTGAAGCAATTTGTTGCATGAACCTGACCTCAAAAGCTCCCAACATCCACACAGCCCTCCGAGACATGAAAAGCTTGATCAGACAAGTGAAGCAAGAATCTGAGGATTGGTTCAGTGAACTCTTCAAAGGCTGGGGACTCACGAAGTGGTGGACTCCAATAGTTAAAACAATTCTGTAGTTTTTTTGTTGTTCTTTTCCTTATAGTGTTAGCATTTGGAATTCTACATTGCTTAATTTTCAAAGCAATCAGTGGTTTAATTTTTGCTACCTCAGAAGTCAACCACATGGAGTTGACAAACCAAAAGCAGTCTAACTTGCCCACAAATCATAAGTGCTGGGCAAATCCATATTCTGAGTCAGAATAACTCCAATGCCTTTCTTTTAACTTTATTTAACAAAAATGGGGGAGATGTTGTATTGCAGTGTTTGTTTCGTAAGTTGCACTGTTCATGGTTTTATATTGCACTGTTATGATTAGATTTTGTCCTTGGAGATTTCAAAACCTGCAGTCTCATTTGCTTGGACAGTTTTATTTAGAGTTGTATTCAAGTATGTCAAGTCCGGTGCACTGATTAGAATATCGTCCATATAATGTAATATGATAGCTTCTGGGAACAGGCTTCGGATGGGTGACAGGATGTTGGCAACGTACCACTGGCATATCGTGGGTGAGTTTTTCATGCCCCGAGGCAGGACAAGCCAGTGGTACCGTTTCAAAGGGGCTTGCCTGTTGGGGGAAGGCACAGAAAATGCAAACTTCGGGGCGTCCTGGGGATGGAGGGGGATATTGAAGAAGCAGTCTTTAATGTCTATGATGGCAAGTTTCTAGTCTCAGGGCAACATCGAGGGAGAGGGAAAACCAGGTTGGAGGGAACCCATATCTTTGATGGCCTCATTGATCTTTCTGAGGTCATGGAGAAGCCTCCATCTGTCCTTGCCAGGTTTTTTCAGAACAAAGACAGGGGAGTTCCAAGGGCTAGTGGTCTTAACTATGTGGCCCTTGGAAAGCTGCTCCTCCACGAGGGCTGCCAAAGCGCGCAGTTTTTCATTAGAGAGGGGCCATTGGTCCACCCACACTGGATGGTCTTGTTTCCAGGTGAGCTGAGGGGTAGTGGGTGTTGCATGCTGAACAATGGCCCCAGCTAAAAATTCCTATTAAAGATAGGAATGGAAGCCCCCCATTGGGATAAGAGATCTCTGCCCCAGAGAGTGATAGGTGCCCTTACTATATATGGCCGGATGGTTGCCATTTTTCCCTCAGGACCCTCCACTATTATATTGTGTTTACTCCTCATTGAGACTGTAACTCCTCCAATCCCCGAAATCATCCCTGCCACAGGTTGTAGTTCCCAATTTGATGGCCACTCGGAGCGGGCGATGATGGTAACATCCGCTCCGGTGTCCATCATTCCTGGGCAGAGGATCTTTTCCCCTTTACAGAAGATGTTACACTCAATAATAGGTTTGTTAGAGCCCATGATTTGCACCCACATAATGGTAGGATTAAGAGGAACTTGTTCTGAGTAGTCCTTAGGTAAGAGGAAAACTTGGGCAATTGGTGTTCCTTGGTACAGTTCAAATGGTGGGTTTGTACAGCAGATGGAAATTAAGATTTCATCCTCAGGACCTACAGCCTGTACCTCAGGGAGAATGTGAAGGTTGTCTGGTCTATGAATAGTGTTCCAAATAATTAAAATGTCTCGAGGACCATCTGGTGGCCCATATTTTCCTGTTGGGATTTTGAGGACACATTCATTTACAAAATCCATTGTCAGTGTGCTTACCAGCTGTTGCTGGGTTCTCACCTGGATCTCTCCGTATGGACGGTCGTCTGGGTGTGTGTTAGAATCTGGTTCTCCTGTTCTGAGATGGTGGGCAGAGTGGGGCGAAACGGCTTCTGATTTGCTGTCCTTGCGCAGGGCCGTCCTGCGCTCCACTGGAGGTTTCCCGAGCGCTGCTGGTAAGACAACTGCTGTTGGGGCCACTCGGGACCTCTGCGGCGATCTTGTATAGTTGCCCTTTCAGGACAGATTTTTAGGAAATGCCCAAGTTCCCCACAATTAAAGCACCTTTGGTTTTCTCTTGCCGTCATTACTGCAAATGCTCCTGACATTCCCTCTGCAATGCCCTTTGCCACAGCCTGCAATACATATTCTTCAGTGGAAGTATGCTTTGTGTAAACTTTAACCATTTGTTCAATGGTAGAATTAGTATCAAAGGGTAGGGCTCTTAAGATCGTTTTGCACTTTGGGTTGGCATTTGCCATAGCAATTTTATTTAGTAACTCTTTTCATCCTTCTGTATTTTCAATTTGCTTTTCAAGTGCAAGTTTCAAACGGTTCACAAACTTTATAAAAGATTCATCTACTCTTTGTTAAATACTAGTAAAGCTTTGAACTGGGAGGGAGTCATCAGGAGTAATGAGGAGTGATGTTTTTGCTGCAGTGGCTATGTTTTGCAGTGCAGCTTCTGATAAAACCTGGGCTTGGTCTGGGTTTTAGAAAGTTTCCTTCTCTTCTTCTCTTGCCATTTGGCTTATTGACAAATTTGGTTTGTTTACATCCTTTGAATAGGTGTCTGATAAGGTTTTTAAATGCCTCTTCCATTGTCTTTTCCACAGCATAAATTCAGCTGGGGAAAGGAGGCAGTTCATAATATTTTTGATGTCATGGGGAGCCAAAATATGGGCAGAGAAAGTGGCTTCTAAAAGATTTTTAAAGTAATGTGAGCCCCGGCCATGCTCCTTGGCAGCCTTACACAGTTCTTTAAGCTCCCCATAGGGGAGGGGCTCCCATAGTGGAGGTGATGTTGCCCTCCTCCTCCGCTTGTAGATAATTGGGAAGACTGTGATTTTATTTGCCAAATCCCAGTTTCTATCCTGGGTGGCCTCCCTATGGATTTTTGCCTAGCGATCCTCAGACTGGAAGTGGGAATCCGAATCTGAGGAGTCGCTGCTCTCATCCTCTGAAGAGGATGCAGAATGCCTGATTGCATGGCGAGGCTTTTTTGGGCCAGCCGGAGATGCTAGATGGTCAGTGTCAGCGGAAGCCAAGATGGCCTCCTTCCGGTCCCCGGCAGGGCCACTTCCGGTCTCGGTGTTATGGGAACCGGAGGGGAAGTGGCTGGGGTCCACGGTAGGGACAGGATTCCCGATGGAGGGGGAGAGTCCCAAATGCAGTTACACCCATCGACGCAGGGGAGGGGGAGGAGCCGGGTGCGATGGAGGGCATGGGAAAGCAGCCATTCTGAGGTGGCAGGGAGGGAAAACTGGGGTATGAGGGAGGCAAAATGGCGGGGCTGGCTGCATTGCCGGCACCATTTTGTGAAACAAGGGACGAAACAGGGTACAGGGGCACGGGTAGGAGGTTGGGGGAGAAATCCAGAGAGGCATGGCCAGTGCCGCCCTGGCAGGGGGAGAGAGAGGATCAAGAGGTGTCAGGGAGTCGGAAGCAGCCCTGTGCATCATTGCAACAACAACCTGCTAATCGCCCCTCAGAGAGGGAAGGGGGTTCAGCAGTGCGGGGGGAGGAAAGAGGAGAAGGGGTTTTTAACGAGGGATCCGAAGCACCTGATTTACGAGACGAAGGAACTTCGCAACTGAAAGCCTAAAAAGAACCCAAACGACCAGATTAGGAAAACATTTGAAAACCCAAAGAAAAAATCTTTTAAGTTCCCCTTTTGATAACTTAAGGAAAAGGGTGTTCACAACTTGGTAATAAACGTCCTTTTGAGGAGGGCTGAGCTTAGCACGACTGATTGAATTGCCCATCCTCAAAACTCCAATCTCCCACCCAGCAGTAAAAGAGAAAACTAAAGGAAGAAGACCCCGGTATTTCTTAACTCACTCTTTTCTTCGGGCTAACCAAAGCCCACTGGGTCAACAGAAAAGCTGCTGGGGAGGTCGTTGGGCCGTCGACTGGTTTCCAGAGATGTTCCGTAGAAGGTCCCAGTCGCCCTTCAGACGGCTTCCACTAGAATGCAGAGAGCTATCCTCGGGGAGCTGGCCATCCGGAAAAGCGGCTTGTGTCCTGCAGCTGATGCTGCAGGAGACGCTTCTACAGGAACTCTTTTGCAGACGTCCCTGTCTTCGGGCACCAGTTATCACGGCAGTGGAGAGGCGGAGTGGCACGGCACTGGCGGGAAAGTGTTGGTGGGCATGAGGCGCACGCTGGTGCCGCGACCTTTCAGAGAAGCGTCCTTAGAAAGATGTCCTGGTGGTAACAGGCAAGTTCCCGCTCTTGGGAGGAGAGTGATTTTAGCTCTCTTGTGTGAGCTCCACTTCTGCCCGACGGTGGAGAGAGGGATGGGAGCCACGTGTGGTGATCTAAGGCGGAGTTTATTCCTTCTCGAAGGGTTCAGGGACGAAATGGCTTGAAGGAGCAGAGGGAGGGGGGTTGATATAGGAGAGCCAGGGGTCAGGGTAGAACAGCTAACGAATTATCTGAGGACACAGGGGCAGGGGGGAAGGGGGAAGGACCAATAGGCTACAAACATTTTACATGAAACAGGCATGCTAGGGGAAACATTATAACCATTATGAGGAGGGAGTGCATAAGGGCATTCCCTCCATGGGAGAGAGGCAGGCTCTTTCTCTGTGGGGCTTTCAGCGTCCACAGGAAAAGTCCTAAATAGCTCTAAACTTAGCTTCTCCCATCTTTCCCCAGCGTTAGGCTGGTTCAGACAAAGCCTGTGCTGGAGGCTGGCTGCAAGGGAAGGTGTTTCAATTACCATAGGAATAGGGGCAGTGTAATCCCCAAAGGCCTCAGCTTCTGCACATTGAATCAACCCAACATTTTCCTCCAATCCTGAGCAAAGCCATGTTTGACCATTGTGTGAGCAGGTCCTTGCTGGCTGGTGTCAACTAGGGAAGGTCACAGCATGGCCCTCCAGGTTAGATGCATTATTAGACTAATTAATAATGGAAAAAGGTCATGTGGAGGGGGCAGCTGTAAGGTGCTGAGGTTGGGGCATTTGGGAATGATGGTGGCCATGATATTAAACTTGGGCATTTGGGAGGTGGAGATGGAGGTGTGAATGGGGCTGATAAGGTTTAGGGACCAGGGAGCAGTAAGGAAGCATGGGCAGCTGGGACCAAGATGTTGGGATTGGGAAGAATAGAGATGAAGCCAAAGATTCATTACTGACCCCTATCATGAGGCTGAATTGGGTGTGGTGGGCAGAGATGAAGAGGTTTTTCTCTCCTGGAGAGAGCATTGCTGAGAGCATCATATCTGCAACCCTTCCAGATGTGGCTCAGATGAGATGGTTGGTCAAACACAGTGGTGATGGAAGTACTTGCTACCTAGAATGCCTGGCACCAAAGTAAGAACACAGCTTCCAGCCCACGTATCCTGCCAGTCAACCTGATCCTGTATTGACAAAACATTATGACCATCAACCCAAGACAATTGAAAAAGAATGTTAAAGTATGTTAATACATCCAGGAGAAGGCAACAAAGCTGGTGAAAGGGCTGGAAGGAATGTCCTACAAGGATCAGCTGAGAGCTCTGGGTTTGTCTACTTTGGAGAAAAGGAGGCTGAGGGGTGACCTCATGGCTCTCTGAAGCTTCCTGAGGAGGGGAAGTGGAGAGGGAGGTGCTGAGCTCTTCTCCCTGTATACAGGAGGATCTGTGGGAATGCTTCAAAACTGCATCAAGGGAGGTTTAGACTTGACATTCGGAAGCATTTATTTGCAGACAAGGTGGACAGACATTGGAACAGACTTCCTAGACAGGTGGTTGATGTTCCATGTCTGTCAGTGTTTAAGAGGCATTTGGGTATCAAAATGCTTTAACTTTGAGTCAGCCCTGAAGTGGTCAGGCAGTTGGACTAGATGACTGTTGGGAAGATGAGAATGGAAAACCTTATAAATATGATTGCCTGGCAAAAGATTTTGTGAAAATGGAAACTATAAGTGAGATTGAAATGAAAGCCATCTTTGAGATACCAAACCTTAGTTACTGAACAACTAGAAAACAATAGTATGGCCAGCTGAAAGTAATCCTGTCTTGATTGAACAATCCCCTCTGCTTGCAGACAGGTCCAAGGGTCAGAGAAGACACTACTAGCATGGCAGAGGGGATCCAAAGAGTAGTTTTTAGGGTTTAAAGTGTAACACAGTATGGTAATGTAATGATTCTTATAGGTTGTACGTAAATGCTATAGGATTTGTATCTTGTATTAGATTGGTTAGTGAAAATTAGAATATTCAACACAGAAGAAGATTTATTGTATTGTAACGGGAACCTCGCTCTCTTACTTCTCTTACCCCTTACCCCTTGCTCTCTCTTTACTCTTCTTACTCTTGCCCTCCTGCTCTTACAGGCCTGCTCCGAGCTGCGACTGGCAGCTCCAAGCAGGGCCTTCTACCCACATCCTTTGCAATAAACCACAAGTTCCAACACCTGGCTTTAGAGATCTCTCCATCAGTCCCGACCATCCAGACCACTGACACTCCTACAGTCTGGCGCCCAAACGTGCTTCAAGGGCCAGTTCAGCTTCTCCATCTGTGGGACACTTCTCCATGGATGGTAACTAAAAGACCAGCTGTAGTCACCTGAAAAGTGTCGTGAGCACGGCACACCGTTGCTGCACAGTGTGAAAGCCGGAGTTCTATAATTTTGCCGAGGCACACCTTGAGCACAGGGAGCCGTTACTACCTAGAGACTACCTGGAGCTCTGGGAGGAGTCTGCTTGGCAGTCCTCGAGCACGGGCGGCCACTGCTGTGCAGCAGCTGCCTTGAGCTCTTTGAGGAAGTTGGCCGTGGCATCCCTTGAGCACGGAGACGCTGCTAAGCGGTGCCGACTGGAGCTCTGAGGGACCCCGCCGTGTGCTCCAAGCACAGGTGAGCGCTGCTAAGCACCGCCCGCACTGGAGCTCTGAGTGGAGACCCGCCTGCGAGGTCCCGAGCACTGATGTCGTTGCCGAGTGACGCCTAAAACCGGAGCTCTGAGGAGGGATCCGAACACAGTGTCCTGAGTGCCACCTGGAGTGCCTGGCTAGCCCCAACGACGGAGCTCTGATTGAGGACCCTGCTTCTGCGACACCTAGGTTAGTAACACACTGATCTAATGATGGGACAGACTCACTCTACCCTTGACAGATATCTCTATAAGCAATTAAAGTATTTACTAAGCTCCGGTCCAAGTAAATTACCGAAACAGGAGCTGAAAAACCTCTTAGAATGGACTTTGATTAATTTCCCAAATACTGACCGTTCAGCCGTCTATACCAGAGACTTCTGGGACATAGTCGGGATCAAGCTCTTTAATAATGTCTCCCACCGGGATATGGTCCCAGCTTGCAGGGCGCTCGTGGAGCTGTTTGCCAGAAAACCCCTGCCCGCAGCAGCCGCCCCGCCAAGCCCCGCTCCTGCTGCGAGTCCGACCATTGCCGCCGCGAGTCTGCACCGGGACACGCCCCCCGCGGCTCCGGTACCCACGGTCCCGCTGACCCCTGCCGCCACGCCCCCCACCCTCGCGGTCCCGGCACCCGTTACCCCGGCCCCTGCACCCCCACCGGACCCCACAACCCCTCCCGCTGCTCCCGCCATCCCTGCCCCTGTTATCCATTTGATCACTGCTGTCCCGGCTACCGTGGCCTCACCCCCCCACCGCTGGCGTCATCGCGGCCCCACTCCCTGCCGCTGGTGTTACCGCGGCCCCACCCCCCGCCGCTGGCGTCACTGCGGCCCCGCCTCCCCCCCCCATACCCTCACGGCACCGGCTGTTCCCCGCCTGCTACCTGCGGCTGCCACCGCTCCTCCAGCCACATCTCTTACGGCCGTGGCCGCTATTATACCGGGCACTCTGCCCCCCTGCGCTGGCGTTCAAGCGCCGGCAGCACGCCCCGAGTTGCCCCCCGGCATCGCGGCAGCGCAAATGCCCATGGCTAATCCCGTCCCTGCCGGCGTTCCAGCGCACTTCCCTGATCCCGGCACAGCGCCGCGTGCGTTGGGAAACGGGGGGCCCCCGCCCCCCAAGCCACCCCGTGCCGGCGCTGTGGCATCTGCAGGGGTGGCTACAGCTTCCGCCACTCCAGCTCAGTCTCCCGGCACCGCCGCTCTGGCAGTGCCATTCCTGCCCCTTGAAACAGCAGCCACCCCAGCCCAGCTTACGAGCTCCCAGCAGCTGCACACCGCGGTCCAGCCACTGACTAGCCCACCGGACCCCATGCCCTCTCCGCAGCACACTCCTGCCGCCTCCACGCCGCTCTTCCTGCCTCCCTCCACCCCGAGATCATCTCCTGCTGACGGGATCGCTCTCCCGCTCATATCAGCGCTGCCCGCAAAGCCACTAGCCCCGGCCCACCCTCCCGCTCCTGGTGCAGCTGCGACCGCACCGGAGGCCACGCCCAGAGCTGGACTCGCAGCGGCACCTCAGCCTCCCTCCCCTGGACCGCCCAAAGCGTGGCCGCCGATCGCCGCCGTGGCCTCGGACCGGGCCGTGCCGTCTCCACTACACCCTCCCGCTTCCGAGCTGCTGAATGCCGCAGCTCCGCCACCTCTCACATTCCCCGGCCCGCCCGTCATGCAGCCAACTGCCACCATGTATCGCTACGTTGACCTCGTGATGCAACCCACACATGCGTCATTGCTACACCCGCTGACTGCTTCCCTGCCTCCGTCGTCTCATCCCGTAGCCGACCCAAACAGCACCGGGACACGGCCGCACCCCCTGGAACAACCAGCCGCGTTTTTGCCTTCCATGCTCCTGGCAGCGAGTGAAACTACTTTGTATCAGAATTCGTCCGCACAGCCAGGCACACAAACTGTGCAACGAAAAGGGGGAGAGTGGAATATGACAGCTGCTTTAACAAATACAGGACAGACAGAGAACTATTTTGCCCTTGCAAATGCTAACCCTTTGATCCCAACACAAAATGAAACACTAAACCCTGAAAATTCGCCAACATTAATCCCAAAATTAGAAAACGCCCAAAAATGCTTTGATGATTTTCAGCTAACAGACTGGCATGAAGTCAGATGCCAGATTTGCAAAGAGGAAAGTTTAAATCATTTAGCTATGCCTGTGCTATTCAGCCAGCAAGCCAGTGGTCCTAGAACATGGGTAGCTATCCCACCTTATGAAATAAGAGTTGCGAAAAGCAATAAAGGACAGTGGTATCTGCTCCCCATATTTTAAGCAGCTGCTGAAAAGTACCCTGGAAGGACATACACTCACGCATAATGACTGTAAAAATCTTGCTAGTAAAACTCTCACAGACTCACAATATATGCTATGGGAACTCAAATGGAGGAAACTTCTTACAGGGGTACTAGCCACTTATAGACTCAGTACTGATGCAGACCTTCACACCCTTACCATGTCTAAGCTGACTGGTGACCCTCCTGATGAACAGAATGATAATCAAATGAATTTACCCAAAATAGCGTTGGATGACATGAAAAAGATGGCTCACAGGGCCTTTCTGCAAATTCAGCCCACAGGAAGTTTTGAAAAAGACAAGAGTTGTCTGAACCATTTACCACGTGTGGACCGGGTAATCCAAGCAGCAGAAAGGCAATGTAGCGATGATATAGTTCGCCTAATAATGATACGGGACATTATTGAAAATAACATCAATGCAGAATGTAAAAGAGTTATCAAAGCCCTGGGAAAAGAAAAACCCACAGTGCCTGAAATGATTGATGCCTGTAACAAAATTGGGAGTCCACAGCAGGTGGCAACTATCCAGGCAAATGAACTTGGAAAAATTCTAGGAGAAAAAATTGAGAGGGCTCTTACAGCTCAAACAGCACAGGCAGCACAGGCAGAAGCACGAGACCAAAAACTTACTAAAATCCTAGCTGCCTTGCATCTAAACTCCCAGCAACAAGGAAACACTATGGATGTTATGCAAACTGCTGTAACTTCAGGACCTTGCTACTTCTGTATAAAACCCGGCCATATCATGAGGAATTGCCCAGAAATCAAAAGGGGTGCACAAGCACCAGATCGCTGCTCTACCTTCAAGAAGGGAAATCATTTTACTTGGCAGTATCGATCCAGATATATGAGTAGAAAACACAATCCAAAAAACTCCAAGGCGAACGCGCAGCGCCATCGCGTGACGAAAGAAATAGTGGCATCTGTCACGATCCGCTATTAATACAGAGCGGGGGTCGTGATGGTTCGTTTGATCTCAGAGGTACAAACAGGCAAAATGCAGGGGACAAAATCAGTTTATTCAAGAACAGCAATGCATTTTCATTAAATGCCAACAACTCAGTTGCGATAGAAGGGAGAGATATAGGAAACAAAGTATAGAGAGAGAAAAAGAAAAAGGAGGGGATGGGAAAATAGCTACCAACAGACGAGACAGACGTCCTCACGGGCCAGCCGATAAACGAGTCTTCATCTGTGGGGAGTACTCAAGGGTCTTTTCCAGAGGGTCTCTTTTTATAGTCCTTCTCCAAAGCGAGTGGCCTCTGGCCAAAAAGTGGGAAGATTTATGGACCATTGTGTGGTGCTGTGGGAGACAGGTGTGGTCGTGCAGTACATGGAGTCTCCAGTTGGTACAACACAATCTCCAGTTGGTACAACACAATCTCTGGTTGGTGCCACAACAGCACAGTCCAGTGAACACAATACACCAGCACAGTCACCTGACAAGCATCCATCTTGGCCAGGCCAGGAAACCATTGTTGGGAGTCAACCTGGGTGGGGGTCCTCGAGGTCTCCTTGCGACGGTCGAGAGGCAAAATCGAGGGAAACTTCGGACCAACCCTTACAGCATCCCAGACACCCAAGGTAGAATTTGTGATTACCCTGACTCAGAAGCACTTTGCTTTATCGTCAGCAGAATCTCAAGCAATGACCCAGGCTTACTACCCCCAGGGTCCTGGTGTACTTTGGCAACCTCCAAGCCAACAACCTTTTTAAAAGACAGTTGGATATGACTATATTTCAACAGGGACTACTGGGACTTTGCAAAATAGACAAGACTTTTTAGTTGTTGGTAAAGAGAGGAATGGACTGCTTGTTTTGCCTTGTGTAATATCTGTTAACTGCAATGAAGAATTACGAGTGTTAGCCAAAGCCTGCTATCCCCCATTGCATATTCCACCTAAAACTCCTATAGCTATTGCTATAGCATTGCCTATGGGGACTGCAGATCATATGCCACCACACTGCTTCTCAGTTGCGCATGAAAATCCTGAAATTCTATGGGTTCAACACATAAGTCCACAACGACCAATGATAACTTGTGAATTGTCAAATGGTGGGTTTCAAATTAATATCAAGGGGATGACTGATATGGGAGCAGATGTTTCTGTGATCTCTTATTATTGTTGGCCAACAGATTGGAAATTAATAACTCCTCCAGGCACTCTCACAGGCATCGGAGGTGTTACTCCGTGTTTGCAAAGTGAATCTGTAATCAGTATTACAGGACTGCAAGGGAAAAAGGCATTGGTCTGTCCCTATGTAGTGCAGAAGCCCATCACAGTGTGGGGAAGAGATTTGCTTTCTCAATGGGGAGCCAGAATTGACCTGTGTTTTTTGTAGGGGCCACTAAAGCACTCAGTACTTTAAAACTGACCTGGAAAACTGACACCCCTGTCTGGGTTGACCAGTGGCCCCTGCCAGATAATAAGCTGAGTGCCCTTAGAGAACTAGTGGCCAAACAGCTGCAAAAAGGCCACATCAAACCCACTAACAGTCCTTGGAACTCACCTGTATTTGTAATCCACAAGAAAACTTCTGACACCTGGCGATTGTTACATGATCTCAGAAAGATCAACGCAGTGATTGAGAACATGGGCCCTCTCCAACCTGGCCTGCCCAACCTTTCCATGATCCCAAGAAATTGGCCACTTGTTATTATCGATTTAAAGGACTGTTTCTTTAACATTCTGCTGCATCCAGACGATGCCCCTTGCTTTGCCTTTTCTGTTCCAAGTATAAACTTGCAGGAATCGGTTCAAAGGTATCATTGGATGTTTTGCCGCAAGGCATGAAAAATTCGCCAACTATCTGCCAATATTTTGTAGCCCGTGCACTGTCACCAGTCCGTGAACAATTCCCACAATCAGTCATTCTCCACTACATGGATGACTTGCTCATCACAGCACTGACACAAAAACAAATGGAAGAGACTCGTAACAGTGTTGTTGCTGAAATCAAAAAGGCTGGACTGGTGATCTCTGAATCAAAAATACAAGAGACTGCTCCCTGGAAATATTTGGGTTGGAAACTAACAGAACAGTCTATTGCACCTCAGAAGATTCGAACTGATGTTCGCACTTTGCAGGACTTGCAACAGCTTTTAGGAGAAATTAATTGGGTTAGGCCTGTGTTAGGAATCACTGCTGATGAACTTGCTCCACTTTTCGATTTGTTGAGAGGAGACAATGATATTAAATCCTCTAGATCTCTCACTCCTGAAGCTTGCAAGGCCTTGGAAAAAATTAGCAATGCTCTGCAGAACAGACAGACACATCGCTGTATTCCTGATAAATCCTTTTTCCTTGCCATTTTAGGAGAAAAACTGAGACTGGGCGGTCTCATTTTTCAATGGGATTCCTCTCAAAAAGATCCGTTGTTAATAATTGAATGGGTTTTTCTTTCTTACAGGTCGCCAAAGACAATCCTCACACCTTTAGAAATGATGTCTCAAATCATTATCAAAGGCAGAGCAAGGCTTCTTTTGATAGCAGGTCATGAATTCGCAATTATCTATTTGCCTGTGAAGAAAACCTATTTTGATTGGGCAATGCAAAAATCAGAAGACCTGCTGTATGCCTTGCTCGATTTTCCAGGCGTTTGCTCTATTCATTATCCGGCACACAAAATGATCAAAGCTAAATTATGTTACAAAGAAAAACCCCTGATCAGTGAAGAACCTTTAGATGCAGCCACTATCTTCACTGATGGGTCAGGGCGAATGCACAATTCAGTAGTTACATGGCAGAATAAAGATACTAAAGTGTGGGAACAAGATGTTCAGAAAGTTGAAGGTTCTTCTCAGATTGTTGAATTGGCAGCAGTTGTAAGGGCTTTTCAGCTCTTTCGGGAACCTTTCAACCTAATCACTGATTTGGCATACGTTGCCAATATTATTAAGAGAATTGAGGGATCTGTTTTAAAGGATGTGAACAACGACAAATTGTGTCTTTGACTCACCTGTCTCTACCAAATTCTATCACACAGAACTAATCTTTAATTTGTTTCTCACATTAGAGCTCATTCAGCTCTTCCAGGATTTATGGCAGAAGGAAATGCACAAGCTGATGCATTGGCATCGGCAGCATCTGATGAAGAAGTTGCAGCGGGCATTGAAAATTTTACCTCAGTACTTGCTGCAACTCCCCTGCCTAACACTATTGAACAAGCCAAATTAAGTCATGCGTTTTTTCACCAAAATGCACAGGCAATCAAACCAGATTCTCACATTACCTTAGAGCAAGCACAAAATATTGTACGAGCTTGCCCAGATTGTCAGCTTGTTCAACCTCTCCCTTCTTCAGGAACCACCAACTAATGAGGGTTGGAGAGCTTGCAGAGCTGGCAAACAGATGTTACCAAGTACCTCTCCATTGGTAAACTTAAAAATATTAATGTCTCTGTTGATACGTTCTCAAATGCAGTTTTTGCTTCTGTACATACAGGAGAAACAGCTAAGCATGTTTGCCAGCATTTTTCACAAGCTTTTTGCTATTTGGGTATCCCCCAAGAAATTACAACTGATAATGGTCCTTCGTATGTTTCACAAGAATTAGCTGTATTTTTAAATGACTGGAGTCTTCGCCATATATTTGGCATTCCCCACTCTCCCACGAGTCAAGGAATAATAGAAAGAACACATCAAACTCTAAAACGTATTTTAGATCAACAAAAAGGGGGAGAAGCTCAGGCTACACCTCAAAGGAGGTTGAATAAGGCTTTGTATGTTTACAGTTTTTTTAATAGCTCCGCAGAAGAGCCTGATCCCTCCATTTATAGACATTTCTTGAACAACAAAAAAGCAAAACTAAAAGAGCATCCCCCAGTTTTGATTAAAAATTTAGAATCAGGACAAATAGAAGGACCATATAATCTTATAACATGGAGGAAGGGGGTTGCGTGTGTTTCTACAGGTGGAGGACTCAAATGGGTTCCAGCGAAGAACATGAAGCCCTACTGCGCATCTAAGCCTGCTGACGCCTCCACGTCAGCCAGTGATCCTGCAAGTAGAAGCCAGGAAGCAAGCACCCAGACCTGGACTGCGCAGAATCATCAGGAGAAAGTGATCTGCCAGAAACAGCTGAAAAAAAGAATGGAGTTTTATCTTTTGCATGAGTGCATGTTGCTTTTATTCTCTTGTTTTAGTTTTTGTAGTGAAGCTTTACCTGTCAATCAACCAAAGACAAATGTCTGGGTTGCTTTAGCCAAGTCTGCAGGCTCAGATACCATCTGTCTATCCAACACAAGCCCTGAGAAACCTTTTTCAACCTGTTTAGTTGGAGTACCTTTTCCAGAAGCTTTTGACAATGTTACTTTTGATAAATATTGGCCATATGATAATCACCATGCATCTCTAAATCCCAGCCAGAGACACCAAACTTATATTGATAATTCTAAAGTTGATAAATCTGACCTTCAAGAGCTCGAAATCCTAGGCTCATTAACTATAGATACCTGTTACTTCTTTCACTTCCTAGGAGAAAACAGCCCTCACTTAAACATTACCCCATATCACCTAGTTTATATTAATATGACTTCTTGGTGTCATCAAACTAAGCTTCTTACATATGATGAACCTCATACAGATCGTTTTAACAAACTTCCAATTCGATTTCCTAAAGGAATTTGGCTCATCTGTGGAGACAGGGCCTGGCAAGGTATGCCTTCAAAAATAGATGGTGGCCCTTGTGCCCTGGGGCAACTTACAATAATTGCTCCTAGTGTCAAAGAGGTAGTCAAAAAGAAAACCAGGAGGGTTAGAGCCTCCTCGGGACATTAGTATGAAAGTGACTGTGATAGTGATTTTCACCCTTGGAGTTCTGGAAAATCAATGGTTACAAGCATTTTTCTACCTCAGTTGAGTTCTTCAGTTGCATTGAAACAGTTAAACAAGTTAGGGTGTTGGCTCAGCAAGAAAGTCAATGCCACCTCTACTTTGATCAGTGATTTGTCGACAGATGAAGAGGCGGTCAGGCATGCCACTTTACAAAATAGAGCTGCCCTTGACTATCTTTTATTAGTACATGAGCATGGCTGTGAAGATTTTCAAGGATTATGTTGTATGAACTTATCTGATCATTCTGTTTCCATTCATAAACAGCTACAAAACCTAAGGGATTTAGCTAACCAAATTACAACCAATGACCCATCTTGGCTAGACAGTCTGTTCGATGGTTGGAGTTTTGCACCTTTGCTAAAGGAACTCTGTAAAATAGGCTTGATTATTCTAATAGTAATAATTGTAGTTTTAATATCAGTACCCTGTATACTTCAATGTGTGCAAAAAATAATGAGTAAGACAGTGTCTAATATCTTAGTTGTTCATCAGAATGGGGGAGATGTTGGGGAAGATGAAAATGGAAAACCTTATAAATATGATTGCCTGGCAAAAGATTTTGTGAAAATGGAAACTCTAAATGAGATTGAAATGAAAGCCATCTTTGAGATACCAAACCTTTGTTGGAGTCAGTAAGTCAGGAGTTTCTCTGAATCCTTTAGGGAGAGATCAGAATGCAGGGATTGAGTTGAAACCTTTAGATGGATTGAAGTATATTAGGCCTCTCACTTATAAGGCAGAGGTGAAGATTTAGGTTGTAACATAAGAGAGAGAAAATAAGTAAGTAAATGGAATAAATTTTAAGCGCTTTTAGTGAGCAAAAGGTCTTAGATGCCTGAGAAGTAGTACATGTTCTAGTGAAGGTTGAAAAACATGCTAGTGTTTTCTTAGAGGCTCCAAGAACCTAGCTTCAGACATAATAGAGTTAGAGTTAAGAATATTGCTTAGATTTTTCAGTTAGAACAAGATAGGCCATGAACCTAATTTATACGTAGCCTGGCGTGCTAAAAAACTAGAATTGTAATAGGTTAAGAAGTAGTGGTCCGAGTCTGGTCCGATTCTATGTCTTAGTTTGCTCGTAAGTTTCTATAAAAGAAGAGGCTTGGAAAGAGCCGTTGCTTTTATGCCACAGCTTTTGCTCTGCTTTTGCTTTCACCACTGAAATCAACACCCGAGAAGAAGATAGGAGCTGCCCGGCTCCTCTGGCCCTGCTGGGACCACTGGGAGCTTCTGCTTTTGTTTAGGACTTTGAGCTAGAACCTAGCATGGACTTTGTTAGCTTTGACTCTGCTTTTGAGACTGATGTGCTTCTACAATAAATAACTTTATAGCAACTATTAGCCACTTCGCTTTATACATAAAAGAAGAAAAGGCCCAACGGTGTGGGTGCACAAGAGGCACCCGGAGGTTCTCCGAAACCTCACATTTGGTGCCCCATGTGAGGAATTATTACCCTCCTGGAGGTTCTACGAAACCTCACAAACCTTAGTTACTGAACAACTAGAAAACAATAGTATGGCCAGCTGAAAGTAATCCCCTCTTGACTGAACAATCCCCTTTGCTTGCAGACAGGTCCAAGGGTCAGAGAAGACCCTACTAGCTTGGTAAAGGGGGTCCAAAGAGTAGTTTTTAGGGTTTAAAGTGTAACACAGTATGGTAATGTAATGATTCTTATAGGCTGTATGTAAATGCTATAAGACTTGTATCTTGTATTAGATTGGTTAGTGAGAATTAGAATATTCAACACAGAAGATTTATTGTATTGTAACAGGAACCTCACTCTCTTACTTCTCTTACCCCTTGCTCTCTCTTTACTCTTCTTACTCTTGCCCTCCTGCTCTTACAGGCCTGCTCCGAGCTGTGACTGGCAGCTCCAAGCAGGGCCTTTTACCCACGTCCTTTGCAATAAACCACAATTTTCAACACCTGGCTTTAGAGATCTCTCCATCAGTCCCAACCATCCAGACCACTGACGCTCCTACAGATGACCATTGTAGTTCCTTTCCAAATGAACTATTCTAGTATATGCTATTCTATTCTAAGACATATATATAAAGAATACGGGTCTGAGCTCCTACCAGAAAAAACACCTAGCGCAGTGCAGTACAGTACAGCCTGGCTGCTAAGGAGCTCCTCCAACAAACAGCATTTCAGCCATGAAAGTGTTTGTGATCCAGCCCTCCAGCCCCCAGGCTGAGGATGTGAGAGCAGAATTAAGCAACTTTGTGTAAATCTGAGCTCACTCCAGGGTGACAATCTCTAAAGTAAACACTCCTCAACCCCTCTCTATATAGCAGCATCTCAGGGTCTTTTACCATTTCATTCCTGGACTCCATGTAATCCAATGCCACAGATTTATATTAAGGCATTATGTTGTTTTCACTTTTATTCGCCCCCAATTTTATTTGGCTGCAAGTCCACAGAGAACAGAGATTTCCTTCAAATAACTCTGACATTTTGGGGGACATGATAATTAGTTTAGAACTCATCACAGCCTGTTAGTTATTTAAATTAATCATGCTAGAACCACATTAACTCTTTAAGAAATAGGCATCAGCTTTTCTGTCATGGCTGTTACATCCTTATTACTTCTCCTGTCCTGGCTGAGATAAGATGTCCAGCTTGCAACTACATCTCCATGCCAGATATTTCTTATACAACTGGGGAGTCCTTTGTGCTGCCAAGCCAGGTGCGTGCATTAACATTTTCAGAAGTGAAGTCCAGAGTCACACCATCTGGGGTTGTGCTATGCTATTTGTCCTCCTCCTGCATAATAAATGAAAAAAAAGTTATTTATTTTTACAATAAATAATATAGTTAATAATATCACTAGTCAAAGGCTGAATAAGGAATAGGAGATCACAAGCATGGTCTGAGGTGCTTGTTCACATTCACAGGTCGATGTACCTTGCCAACTCTGCAAACATTTTCCTCCCTTAACTGTATCCAAAAATGGGAGGAAGGATTGAAACTGCATTTTCTGCCTGTAGCGCCTCACACATCTGTGGAGCCAAGTGAAAACACCACCAGTGGAAGAGAGATAACTGCCTGTTCCTCTCCTACTTGAAAGGAATGAGGTGTCTACAAACTGTTGGCCTGATGGTAGATAAGGCCAGATACAGCAAAGTGAAAGAAGTAATGGGGTAAACCATAAATTCCATAGGAATTCCACTAATTACTCATTTAAGACTGTGCAAAATCTCTGGATTTAGAGAAAAAGAACAGAGACACAAAGAAAAAAAATGCAGAGGGTTTACATTAGAAGGGGTCTTAGGCATTAGGCATTTTGGGAAGTCTGTACCTCTCAAATACCTCAGCCAATGGGGAAAGAGAGAGGGAAATGTGGTCGGGAAATTAGGACAAAAAGCAGGCTGCATCCCCTAAAAATTTTGAGAGACCGCAGGGGAAATGCCCCACGGCCTCTCCCTTTATTCAAATAAAGTTACAGGACTCCTCTGTCTCCTTTTTGGACATAAACCTCTGGTGTTTGTGGATTAATTTCCCTGACACACTGCTGCTTGAGGCTTGCCGCATGATTTTTAGGGGACTCTGGGCCATGCAAGGTCGTTCCTCCAAATCCATCCTTTGTACAAAAGCTGCTCCTTTTTTGACGGTGAATGTATCAGTGCAGCAACACGGACTGGCCATGCCCCACCCGTGACCCGCACAGAACACCGCCTCCTCCATCCCACTCATAGCTCTCCACTCAACTTTTCTTCCGCCTCACACGACATGTGGACCTGCCCCGTAAAGGCTGATGCAACGCCAGGAACCATACACCCACGCACTCCATAGACGGTGTGGTGGAGAGCGCTGCCCCTTTAAGTGCGCCAGTAAGGGAGGGGCGGGGCTTGCCGTGCGGCGGGGCGCGGCGCGGTGCGACGCAGCGCGCCGCGCTGAGGTCAGATGCGAGTGGGCGCCGTCACAAAAGGAAGTGGCGGCGGTGACGGCTGTCAGCGCAGGGCGGGGAGCCTGTCGGGCAGCGCGACGGCGGCGGGGCAGCGGCAACAGCAGCAGCCTGGGCGGCGGGGGCCGCGCCGCGCCATGGCCCAGCAGCAGATGAGCAGCTCACAGAAGGCGCTGATGCTGGAGCTGAAGTCGCTGCAGGAGGAGCCGGTGGAGGGCTTCCGCATCACCCTGGTCGACGAGTCCGACCTCTACAACTGGGAGGTGGCGATCTTCGGGCCCCCCAACACCCTCTACGAGGGCGGCTACTTCAAGGTACGGCTTTTCCCCGTTCGGCCGGCGGACCGGGCCTCCCGTCGCCGCGGATGTCCCGGCTAGCTGCCGCCGGGGTCCGCACTACTCCTCTTGCCGCCTGCCGGGCCTCTTTGTCGGGTTCGGAGGGGCCGCGGCGGGCCTGCGGTCACTGTTAGCTCCTCTGCTCTCCGCGGGAGGGGGCCGGGGCCTACGGAAAGAGGGAAAGCAGGGCGGCTTGGCGCCGGTAGATAGTGTCGTGCAAGCTGCCCTTCCCCGCCCGCTGCCGCCGGCGGCGGGGGGACGATCTGCAGGGCAGGCTGGCTAGGGGCCTGCAGGGCCTCTTCTCTCAGGATGCCTTCTGGGAAGAGGAGGCCGTGTTATAGCTGACTCTATTCTGTTATTTCTCACTTTTAACCCCAAAGAAACACAGGTACCTCATGGCAGAGAGCAAATTCTTCCCTTTGACCCCCAAGTTTGTTCTCTTGGCTCTAGTCTTTGTATATTTATTTTAAAGGGGCTTCCCTTGATAGCTTCGTTTGTCATGTAGGAGAATCCTGTGTAGGATGACTAACTCAAGATAAAAGCTGTGAGGTTTTTTTATTCAAAACTTCGTGGACTTCATGACTGTTTTTCGTGATTTTTTTTTTTTCCCCTCTGGTTTCCTTTTCTTCTCCAAATTTCTAGAGGGCAGCCTTCAAAGGGTTATAGCAACACATAATTGGTGAAGGTAGATAAATTAAAAGCATTTATCTCTGAGTCTTCCTGTTAATCAAAAAATGTGTTTGTGGTTCTCTTGTAAATACAGTAAACACGGAATCTGGCACTGCTGCCCCAGAAAAGGGGGAAAACTTAAATTCTCAAAACAATTGGAGGAAGAATTGCATGACTTTTCTTAAAGGAAGCAATTGAAAAGCCATAGTACCTGCAGAAGATATGTTGCATCGAGCAGACCCCTTTGCACTTGATGTCTGCTTGGTCTCTAGCAAAATAATGCCCCCTTTAGCTCCCTTCTCCCAGGAGTTATTGTTTTAGTAGTGGCTCCTGTGTCTCTCATTTCACGCCCTTTGATTTCTGTCAAACCGAAATAAATTTTTGGATGATTTCTTTGCTTGGCTGACATGCATCTTGGCCTCTCTGGGTGTTCTGGATTCAACTGGGATGGAGTTAATTTCTTCTCAGTAGCTGTTACGGTGCTGTGTTTTGGATTCAGAATGAGAATGGTGTTATTAACACACCAGTGTGTTAGTGTTTTGCAAAGTTGTGTTTATCCTGTCAAGGACTTTTTTCCTTGTCTCATGCTCTGCCAGTGAGGAGGTTCGCAAAAGAAATTGGGAGGGAACACAGCTAGGACAGGTGACCCGAACTGACCAAAGGGATATTCCATACCTTAGAATGTCATGCCCAGTATATAAACTGTAGGGAGTTACCCAGAAGGGCGCCCAATTTGGGTTCAGGAAGGGGGAGGGGTCTGGCATCAGTCAGTGGGTGGTGAGCAACTGTATTGTGCATCACTTTTTTTTTCCCCTTTTTACTATCATTATTATCATCATTTACCATGATTACTGTATTTTACTTCATTTTCAATTATTAAACTGTTCTAATCTCAACCTACAAGTTTTACTTTGATTCTCCTCCCCATTCCACCACGGTGGGATGGGGGGGGGTTGAGTGAGCGGCTGCATGGTGCTTTATTTCCAGCTGGGCTTAAACCATGATGCTGGGTCAAGGTTTAAGAGCTTTGTTCCACAAACTCCGAATTAACTTGTAGCATGTGGAATAATAGATTTGTGTTCAGTTTGGCTTCATTATTTAGAAGGAAGGGAAGGCTTTGGCACAAGGCTTGCTTTTTGTAATGAGTTGGTGGACATGCTCATGTAGGTGTGATAGGTATATTCTTAGACTCGCCTCCATGATTACTTATTCTGGAAGTTACTCTAGTCTGGGATTGGTAATTGGGCCATTTTTACATCTGAATGGTTTGACAGCCTCTTCCTGCACTTACATTACTCATCCATTTTTTTCAAAGAAATCACAATGGATCAAAATATTTTTGCTTGGAGACTATGTTTTTGTAATTGTTCTTGGAAAGAAGTTAAAACAACCTATGAAATAATCTAGGAATGTGCATTAACAAGTGTAGACTTTAGGCAAGGTTGCCGGTTGCCTTACCTCAGTATTATGAATGTGATATCTTTTTTGGTATTTTATGTCCTTGAAATGTTGTACCTTTCTTGTAATCCTTCTGACCAGTCCTGTGATGCTTATTTTGAGAGTGGGAGATGAAGGTCTCATGATGCCTTCACCCCTCCATAACAGAGGAATTCTCTTCAAGCATCATGACTGAAGTCCCTCATATGGTGTTTCTGTCTCACCTTCCCTCCATGAGGAGCTGCGCATGGTGGGTTTTGTTATGGTAGTGTTTGGTCTTTGGTTATGCATCTTAGATTCTGAAAAGTGATTTTTAGACCCTTGTTCTGTGACTAGGGAGAAGGAGTCCTGTGGTCCCAAGAAGTGATGTTGGCTTACTTTGTATTGGGCCTTCAGGCGAGCTTTTAGATGTGTTAGACTTGGCTTGCTGAATCATTTAGAAATAAAATAAAGTTGGGTATTAATCTTGTGGGGTGACTTCTATGATATATTCATAGTATATGCAAGGTGAGCACTAGTTCAGATCAGCATCTGATTTGTTTTTCAGATTTCTTGACTTGATGAAATATTTAGCTTCATCTTGTTTTGTCTTTTTAGTTTTCTAAGATTAGGTAAACAGGATTAGAAATATACAATCTAACTTTAAAAAAAGTTTGTGGCAATGAGAGTTTGGGAATTTTCTTTCACTTGAGGTGTGATTTGAGGGTAGGAACTGGAGGGGAAGGACAAAGGCTTCTAGTTAAGCTAAAGTATAAATATTTTGAGAAAAGTCTGTGTTTAATGTGACCTTAAAGTGTTAGTGCTAGTTGGTTGGGAATACAAATGCTTGATTTGTGCTCGTGAAACACTTCTACCTTTTAACAGGTTGTTTTTTCTTGAATAAATATGACCTTTTATCTCTGGGTTGTTTAACTAGCTGCACAAACTGAAATGAGGGAAGTCTTCTCTTTGTACCTTTTTGACAGGAGCTACTGTTGTTAAAGGCTGGTTCAACATGTCAACAGATTCTGCTTTCAGTTGCTAATCCTGTAACCAGTATTTGATAAATTGGAGCAGAAAACCTGTCCCCCTGAATGTTTGTTTAAATGGTAGATTATCAGTATCCTAGTGCTGTCTACAATAAAGGTTGGGGACTTGTTAAAAATTCAAGCACAGCATCTAAGCATATTTTATAAACTAATATAGCATGCTCAGGTTTACTGCAGTACTTCATAGTTTAAGACCTCCTAGCTAGATGGAAAGGGCAGCAGTCTTCAGAAGCAACCACTTTGTGGAGAGCAGCTTGTATCAGTGAGGGATAGGAGCAGTCCTGAACTGCAGCCCCCCCTCATGCAGTCAGCTAAAAGTGTACATCTGCAGTAAAGGTTGTCACAAGCCCAGATGTTTCTGAATGGCTGTCCTTATCCCTGTTAATCTTTGCCTTATCTAGTGACTTTATGTAGCTATTACTGGGAATAATGTTTTGGGCAACGCTTTGCTCATGTTCCAGATCACCACCCTCAAGGAAGGAGTTATTTCATACACTGGTGACCTCCCATTCTTGTGCTGGAAGCCAATATTTCAGGGAAAGTGTAAGTAAAAAATTATATAAATAGAAACTTCATTATTAGATGTATAGTGCTGTCCAGAAGCAGAGGTTGACCAAGTTTGCTGTGTCAAGGAAACAAGAAGAATGAACTGCACTGTTAGAGTTTGATAGTTCTTAGGACAATTTATTTCGTAATGTATTTTTGCTATATGAAGGAGCAAATCTTGAAACAAATGGGGGAGGGAGGAACCCAAGCATTATGCTTAGTTTTTTCAACTAATTTGGGAGCTAAATACTTGTTAAAGCATTACTTTCCCTGCTTTTTGTAACTTGTTAACCGTGTGCTGCTTAGAGTTCTGTATTGTTGGATCTCAGTTTCTTCCAAGTGATTTGTTTTGCTTTCAAAGCAACTTGCAATATGGGAGAATACATTTTTTTCAGAGTAGTGAATTGATATGGAAATTGCAGATAATTGTTGGCAAGTGTGAGCACCATGTTTAAAAGTTTTGGTCTTATAGGATGCTTTCTAGAGAGCTTAAAAGTAAGCAAATAGAAGTTGTAACTGGTAGAACACAACTCCACAAAAATATTTCTTGGTGCCAAGGAACAAATGTGTGGTACTCTGAGCATAAAAGCTGCCTTCTGCAGGCCTCTGCATTGCAAGGTGCTACACAGCTTCTCTGTGTAATTATGCTTCTATTTTTGTTTTCTTTAGGTATTGTTGGTGCTAGTAAGCAATATGCCTATCTGTAGGATAGGATCACCTATTGTTAGCTATCTCCAAAGTGAAAGAGATATGAAGTTGTCTGTAGGCA
The DNA here is from genome assembly GCF_052056855.1 of Sturnus vulgaris. Taxonomy (NCBI): domain Eukaryota; kingdom Metazoa; phylum Chordata; class Aves; order Passeriformes; family Sturnidae; genus Sturnus; species Sturnus vulgaris. The sequence continues at coordinate 63,658,986 of NC_142282.1, forward strand.
GGAAGGCAAGAAACATCTGATACTGATTCATGGATCATAAGCATACTTTATGATCTCTAACTCTCAGGCCTGGGAAATACCTGATTGACCCTCACTCTGCTGTTGCATGTGGGTTTTTGGGTGGTTGGGTCTGTGAGACCCACACAACCCCCTAGACTGTAGACTCTTTTGGACATCTGCCTGGCTTCAGGAGGCAACAGGCAAGATAATGATGGTAGCCAGCTTCCAGCCTTTCCCCTAGGACTCCTCTGATCCAAGTAGGGATATTGCATATGCTAAGAAGCACAGAGAATGGTTTCCACTTCTAATACTGCCTGAGAATAGAAGATTGTGTGCACTTAGGTCCTGTTGTATGGCAAGAGGAGACCTTGCCTCTGCCATGAGGATAAAAATAGAAAGCTTTCCATTTGGAAAGATTGAGCACTGTCAGTTTGCATAATTCATTGTTTGGCTGTATTTGCATGAGTCTGCACAGAGTGATCATTGGATAAGGTAAAATAAAACATGACTTTTTCTTGGATAGCAATGTGAAGAATTGTGCCTCTTGAGGTTTCTTGCAAGTCTGTTCAAGAAATAATAACTAAAAGCATGTGCATAGCTTTAGATCTGGTTTATATTATGGAAATTAATGGGAGCTTTTGACTCTGTAGTGTTAGAAGGGTGATGTTAATATTTTGTTTGCCTGGTAAATCCTTAAGATCTCTGCTATTGCAGTGATGTTCTGCCAGTGTCTGAATGTTGGACCACATCTGTAACTTCTCCAAAGCTCAAACATGTTTTTACCTTGCTGTTTCTGAAGTCATGTTTACACTGCCTGTTATTTTACAGGGTGATATATTTACACTGAATGTTTTCTTTTTGATAACACTTTAGTTGTAATCTATGATGCTCATTTTATATCTAGAGGGTAGGAAATGCCAGAAAAAAATGCTTGCAGAACTTTATTCTTTTCTTTGACATCCTGCTTGGCTGTGTAGTTTAGGGCCATCATCAGATAGTCATAGTAATGTGTAGTATAGGCTAAACAGCCAAGATATTATCTTGAACTAAAATGTAACTGAGTTAGTTGGAAATGTAGCAGTTGCAGATGGTCTGCAGTGTGGCTGGACTAGCGGTCATGTGACTCATAATATAGCATGTCCTCTTATAATTTGGGCTATGTGTCATCAGATGTGTGCATATACATGCATGTACACAAAATTCGCTGCCTATTTCCAGAGTGCTACTTCATTTTTTAAAACTTTAGTGTTTTATCCAGAATTTTGAGTTAGAAGAATTGCAATTACTAAGCTGTTGTGGTAGTGACTGAATATCTCATCTCACCAGATCAGTTTAATAGTAATTTGGCACTGTGTACCTTCCCCCAAAGCACTAGTAGCCAGATGAGCCAAACTGATTGCCTATCTCCACATTTTCTGAAATATTTTAAATGCATAAGTATCTGCCCTAAGTGGCCTACAAATAAGAGAAAAGATAAAGCTACTGAATTGGGATGCATGTATATTTTGGAATCTTGCTTGACTTGAAGAAATGTGACCTTCAGACTTTCTGGATGTTTGGAATTTTTTAATTGAGGCCATCACATGGAAAACAAGGGGAATGTGAAAGGGCTGTCTTAAGTGGGTGACACTTTCAGATAGTGTAGTATTTGTTAATCCCAGAGAAGGCTGCCTGGCAAGCAGACTGTGTCTTACTGCTTAAGATTTTAGTACTAAAACATGACATGATGAGTTTCAATTGGGCTGTTTTGTTTTCTTAAAATGATACAAGTAATTGAGAACTTTGGGTAAAGGGCTTTTGCTTGGGAGAAGAAACTTAAGTTGATGGCAGTAGGGACATGTTTGCAATAGCTATGTGACTCTTCCCCAAGTTAAGATATGTATCCTAGTTAAAGTATTTAAGGCATATGTTTTCATATTCATTGTAGCAAAATATTTGGAGGCGTTAAGATGCGAAACTCTTTGCCAGAGTATTGGAAGAGTGTAAGGACCAATGTTTAGTCAATTGTGCCACTTGGGTCAATTCTTGTGTGATAGACATTGTGCAAAAATGGTTTTAAATTAATCTTTAGGAATCTCTACAGCTAGGAACCTTTTGCTGTCAGACCTAGGCAAAGGCTGTGAATAATATTCTCTTTTGCAGCACCCTCTTTGGCCTTGTCAAAACAAAAGCCATGCAATGGAGTAGCTTTGACTTAAAAGGCATTCTAAGAGTATGCCTTTGATCTTGCATAGTCTGCTTGTATAACCTTGTAATTCATGGGTATAAACTACACTGGTGTGTAAATGTTTGCTGATCTTGGCTAGAATAACTATCCGTGAAAGCACTTGCCTTTATTAAAAGAATGGGCATGTTATTATGCATTGATGAAAACTGAATTTCATCTCTGTGCTCCCAATTACTTCTCTTGCAAAATGCAACTCTGCCACTACTTGTGCCACCATAGCTGAATGCCTTTCAGTGATGTGTTAAGCTTGAGAGGTTAAGGTTTCTTTTGTACCTTTTCCAGTGTCTTGTAGCTATTATCTAAATCCCTTCTAATTTGTCATTAATGTGGTAACAAAATGCCCATACACAAATGTTTGATGAAAGTTTTGTCAGTTCTTAATGATATAGCTACTTTAGTGAGATCTCTGCCTAATCTCTCATGTGGTTTGTTTGGGTTTTTTGTGACCATAAGTTATTAAAAATGCTAAGCAGAAAAGGCATTGAAGCTCAACTTTTGTTAAAAACTTAGATTTATACAACAGAAGAAACATTACAATCATCTATTGAATTTGAACAGTAAGTGTCAAATGGCTGTCTCTTGAGGCAACTAGTCATGTTAACAAGTCCTCTATAGAAAGTTATTTGTCACTTCTTTGGAAGACCAGTTGTTGTCATTTAGGAATGGTATTCCCCAATTTATTGTTCACACTGAAATATTTCAGACCATGTGCTGCTTGCTCCCTCCTCCTGTGGTGGGATGGAGAGGATAATTGGAGGCACAAAAAGATCATGGGTTGTAAATTGAAGAATTTACTAGAAACAGCAATAAAATAAGAAAATGAACAGTATCAACAGCAATACTAATAGAGAGAAAAACATCGCTGCCCTCCATCCCTCCCATGCATGGCATGAGGTGGTATCTAATAACCTCAGGGTCCTGGCTATACCCCTCCTGGCTGCTGTGAAAATTAACCTTGTCCTGGCTGGAACTAGGACATTATCCACCTCTTACTCTATACCATCTGCCTCTTGCCCAGATCTTACAGCTTTCAAACCTATGTACATATATACATGCACAAGCACAGCCATCACTTCTATAGGGAATAAAACAGAGAATGCAGTGGAACTGATAAAGGGACCTGATGGAGCAGAAACCGTGGGAGAGACAGACACAGATAAATGCTCCCTGGGCAAGAAGTGACCAAGAAACATGTTGTGAAACTTTGTGATAAGATAATGTTACCAGATGATGTGATGTCATGAAGAATGTGTAACCAATGGGAAATTGTTACCAATAACAGAACCCTATATAAGTGCCATACAAGTAAAACCCTATATAAACACCTTGTATACTCAATAAAATCGGCTTCTGATCCAGACTTGGATGTCCCCGTCTCTCCATTGCTGAAAATTTCCATTGTCCGTGACTACACTTCCAAGATGTCTGCTGACTTCATTTAGTCCATGACTGGGTTCTATCTGTCCTAGATGTCTTCCAGGGAAGGAGGGCTGGTGTGCTGTTGGCTGGTTGCTTCATCAGGAGCTCACGACTGCTCTATGTGGAGCAGTCCATTCTCACTGTCCGTGGGAGTTATGACATACAGTGGCAGTGTCATTCAGAAACCAGTATTATACAATTCAACATTACAGGCTCTTTTCACTCAAAAATCAAATCCCCTTAAGGTACACATAATGTTTCCCCATCCCTCTGCATTACCCACCGGGTGCACCTGGGTCCTTGAGCAAAAACAATCCCACAGATGGGTTTGCCTTTGCTTGAGGCAGGACTAATCCAAACTGTCTTCCCTAACACATTCCTCATATACACATGGATGTTTTGATTGGGCAGGGCCAGTTCAATGGGTAGAGCCTCTAGTGTTAAGTAACCAGGTGGCCTTCGCTAAATGTAGATCCCAGTGTCTGAAGGTCCCACCACCTATTGCTTTCAATGTGGTTTTTACCAGTCCATTGTACTGTCCCATCTTGCTATTTTACTGCTAAAAACTGAATTTCCTGGGCAGATCCCTTCATCTAACTTTGCTTTATGGCAAAACCGACCTACAGAAGGGTATGGATTATCTTTTCCCCTTTCTCAAAAACATCCTCTGCTGTGTTGCCCCATACGATGATGTCATCAATGTACTGCAAGTGATCACTACCTGTTGTTCTTTGATCCTCTGAGACCAGGCAAGGTATTCAGCTGCCTAATTTTCTCTGTCTTCACAGAAGCTATCCCAAAAGCCCAACAATGCCCTTTTGGGCCCTTGAAATACCCTCTCCTGAGGTAATCTATGCCAAGAATGGGGTATTTTTGCCATTCTCAGACAGGCTCAGTTCAGCTTCCAGTACAGTCAGCTGTTGGAATCCCCCTGTCACCCCAGAAACAGAGATGGATTCTGCCCTGCTATATCATGATGGCATCAGGGTACATTGTGCACTGCTGTAAACTGAAGCCTTATACTCCTGTTGGTCTGATGTGCCAGGCCATCAGATCCACACAGTCCAATAGATCCGATTGTCTCTTTCCTCCACCTGGCTGAAGGCAGGGCCCCTCTAGTTCTGGTCATGGTACTCGTTGTTCATTTGTTGTAAATATGATGAACCACAGGCCTCTTCAAGAGGATTTGAAGTAACATCAGCACCTTCCATTCTGTCTGAGGACCTGCCCACTGGAAACAGGAGCAGCATTTATCCTTGAAGAATTTCCCGTGGTGGATGTTCTTCCTCTCAACTCACATACCCGTGGCTCCTAGGGCAGAGGTAGATTTTCCATCCTACTTCCTCATGTCCTCTCCATGATCATGCAGGTAAAAGCACAGGTTACCTACCTCATGGTGTGTTCCCTTTCTCTCTTGAGCAGGGGTGTGCTTGCTCTTAATAGCAGAGACTCTGGCCTGTACTGGCAGGGCACACAGTCTTTCTGTGGCTGAGATGCAGGCTCACAGGGAGGAAGAGAGATTTTCCTCATACTACCAGTTGAGCAACCAAATTATCCACTGTTTCTTCTCATTTCCATGACATCAACACCAGTGAGTTGGTGTACGACGAGGGCGTGGTCCATAGGAACTTCCGCCACATGGGTTGTGTGCCCTAGACTTCATCTGGATCTATAAGGGACTGCTCGTTACTTGAATCCTTATAGAGTACCTCCAGCGCAGCTAATTCTCTCAGGTACTAGATACCTTGCTCCATGGTGTTCCACTTGTCTCAGTGCACTGATCATCCGTGAAAAGATACTTTTCCCTCATGCTTGACAGGAGTCATCTCCAGAGGCTGAGAGTTTCTGTCTTTATCCCAATCCCCTGGTTAATGCCCACATCCCAGGACAGGGATCCCAGCTGCATGGCTTCACTACCATCTAGTTCCATATCTTAGGTCATGGTATTGCAGCATTGGAACAGTCAGGTCACCATGGGCTCACCCTACTGGCAGCTGAAATCTTTTCACATATCTCGCAGCTCACCCAGGGCTAGGGATCAAATTACTATCTCTGGCCATTCCTTTTATTCTTGTTATGAGGACCCTACTTCCTCTTTATCCCTCACTTTGGTCTTGGATTTTTTCTTCTGTATAGGGGTGACTGCTACCAGCATGGGTTGTTCCTCTGGTTCAGCTGCAGTTTGAGTGGCCACAGTGCCAGTTGCTCTGTTTTCCTCCTCCTCCCCCTGAGGGGGCTATCTAGTAATGGGCAGTGTCTGATAAATAGCAGCCAGAGCCCAGCAAATTCCATAATTTTACACCTTTCTGGAACTGCCCCACAGCATTTTTCCTTTCAAATATTCTTCCAGTCTAACAGGGTTCTCTGGTTGTTCAGAGATAACCTTCCAAACCATTGGAGAAGTCCTCCAAATACTGGCCCATTTTCTGCCACATTCCATGCCACTCATTACTATCCCACCCTTGGTGAAGATCTCTGAATGACCTTCCTAAAAATCTGTCATCACTTTAAATATGGTGTGGATGGTGATGCCTTGTTTTGGCTACGTAGAACAGCGGCTTGACAAGATTAACGGAGTAAGCGTAGTTATTTATTAAAGGCCTTCAGAAGGTACACCTTGGCAAGTCAAAGCCTCCAGGAGGTGCTACACCCAAGATAGATGACGGTCACGAGTTTTTCAGACAGATATAAGCTTGGTCGATTTACATATCAGGGGTTAATCCTTCAATTACAGTTTCAGGTAATGAAGTCGTATTCTCCCAGTTTGCTTTCCCTGAATTAACTTTTCTCTATACTTTCCGGAGCCTGAAGCTTTAGGGTGTCCTTGAATCTCAGGCTTAGAGGGATTGTTTTGTCTGACTAAAATTTGAAGACAGTTAACTAAGACTTTATATGGAGTTTAGAGTTATGCTCTAATGCAGTACAGGATTTGAAAAATATAAAGGCTAAAATTTTAAGGCATCACTGGTACTAAGTAGACATAGCAAGAAGAACATGCTTTCCTTAACATACAAAAAAATTCATATCTCTTAATTCTGTTGTAACAAACCTGAAGAAGAAAAGTCGATAAAAGCTGGGGGAAATCATCCTCCCCTGTATCCCTACAGACTGGGTATGGTTATTAATGAATTCCCAAAGGTAGCACCCAAAGCTGGGGCAGGCGAGCAACACTAAATATATATCCCAAAATGATCCTCATTGCCCTTGATGTTATGTCCTAAACTGATATCCCACAGTACAGTGACAAAGCAATCCTGATCCCTCTCCCTGCTCTGAAGAGCATAATGAAAAGCACATAGTCCATATATGGGAGTATATACAGGGTTAGGTACCACAACCACGTGCACAGAGGAAACAACATTGTAACCAGTGGCTCCATACCTATTACAAATGCTTACATCAAATTTGTTTCTAACCTGCTCTTGGCAGAGCTGTTATCTCAACCCTTTGTGCCCTACACTGAGTGCCAAATAAGGCTGTTCTAAGTTTAGGAATGGTATTCCCCAATTTAGTGTTCCCACTTGTCTTGGTTTGAAAGACAGGTGTCTGCTAAGGAAGGCAGGAGCCTCCCTTGGAATGGAAAATTGTCACAGTGCAAGCTGGCTTGTACTGGGCAATTGCTTCGGAGATCTGGCCTGGTTCCATGGGCTGACCCCTGGGTGGATATTCAAACCCAAACAGGGACCTCACCTAATCAGATTCCACCTTGGCTGCAGACATATCATTGGTCAAGGGGGCTGGGTGGTACCAAGACCTCGACTAATCAGGTGTTCTAAGCGCAGGAATTTTGAACCCCCTATAAAAGGGGGCCTCCATGAATAAACATTACTGTTGTCCTTGTAGAAGATGGAGAGTGTGTTGCATCTGTCTCTGACCTCTCCCCCACCAAGCTGTTACAGAAAATATGACTCACTTCCCTCTGAATTGTTATCATTTTTGAAATCAAGGGACTTTCAGGCAAGAATATGGTAAAAGGAATAACAGTTCTTTACTAGTATGTATAACAAGGGAAACAAACAACAGTGGCAGCGGCAGCAAAGAAAACCAGAAACCCAGTAGCAGCCTTCTTGACTGCAGGCCCTTTCCACTTAGGTGTAGTTACGGTCGCAGCCAGCAGGGGTGCTGTTGGGCTCCCAGTCGGGCAGGGTAGGTGTGATGATTCCTTTGCAGCTGCAGGGGGCGCTGTGGCGCGGGTTTCAGCCGTCTCCCTCCACACAGTAATGGCGGATGCAGCCAGCAGAAATGGATGGAGAAAATGCTTCCTTTACGAACTCACAGGGGGAGCCGATTCTGGTACCTCCTCTGGATAGCAAAAAGAGCTGTAGCAGGAACCTCGGAGTAGCAAGCTCGGAAGGCAGGGATGAGTAAAGTCCCAGAGTGGTAGGTGGAATGTATCAGAAACTCGGCAGCTGTAAGCTGAAACCGCGGAGCGTCCCAGCACGGCAGGGGGTGCAAGTTACAGTGTAGCAAAGAAACCTCAGACCAGTGGCAAAAAACGGTGGGGGTGGGAGCAGCCCGGCTCCCGAGCAGGACAAGGGAAAGGCTCCCTGGGAGGGGAAAGGGGTCAGGAACCTGGGGTTCTCCTCTGAGGTACCCGAGCAGATGGTGAAAGTCCTTTTTTAGTGAGGTAGGGTGTTAATAAGGTCCCAGTGCAACGACTGCTCTTACGAGCAGAGCTCCACTCACGGTAGAAGGCAGCAGAAGACAGAACCCTGCAGTGGTGGTGAATTCTTCCCACAGTGACTGCAGCCTCCTTCCCCTCCGAATGCTGAGAGCACAAGAGGTTGCAGTTGCCTCAGCCCCTTCTTTTTCCAGCCCAATTCTCTGCCCTTCCCAGAGAAATCCCCAGGTAAAAAGAGGGAGTAGCCAGCTGAACGCCTCCCCGGAGCTGTGGCCGTTTCTTTTGTCTCTCTTAAGTACTTGGTCGTTATTGTCTCCTAGCAACACATATGGGGAAAAATTCTTTGAGAGAAAGAAACAAAAGAAAGAATCTTAAACCCCAGCAACATTGAAATCCAGACCACCATGGCTCACTCACTCCTCCCCTCCCCCAAGGCAGGATGGGGAGGAGAATTGGTGACACTAAATGGTAAAGATCACAGGTTGAGATACAAACAATTTATTAGAAACAGCAGTGAAATAAGAAAGCGAACCTTAACAACAATACTAATAACAGTGTGTACAAGACAGGCAAATAATTCACACACAATTGCTCACCACTTGGAACTCAGTGCAACTTGACTGTACACCCCAGCAAAAGAGGAAAGAACATCACCCCACTTTGTGTCGTCCCCCCCTGCCATGCATGGCAGTATCTAATAACCCCAGGTTCGGGGTTGTGCCCCTCCTGGCTGCTGCAAAAATTAACCCTGTCCTGGACAGAACCAGGACACCAGTGAACTTCTAAATGAAACTAGCCATTTTATGTTACTGTGTGATCTCCATTGGAGCATATGAAAATTAGAGTTCTGAGACTTCAACATACGAAATTATTTCTGTGAGAAACAATGCTCACTTTTGAAATTTCAAACTTTTATTAAAAACCTTAACAAAATACAACAGAGGACTGAATAAGGAAAAATTACAGTGCTGAGAACATAGGACTAAACTCCCATATGCTTGTCTACAAAATGGATGCTCTGCTTTTTATACCCTTGGCCCCTCCTAAAGTCTTGTCAGTCAACTCTTTCTTTGCCGTCTATTGGTGGAGACGACTTTTTTGCAAGTTGATTGGAGGTCAGGTGTTGTCATGCCATGCCTCCTAGTAACAAGCCTTCCCTCCTCCCAAAATGCCCTATGCAAGGGCACAGTTTAATCACACGGGGAGGGAAGGGGAACTATGGGGAGAACAGAGGACAGCTAAATAACAAATCACAGTAACATAACTATACATCAATAAAACTTTCTTTAACATACACATATTAATCTCTTGATTGTGAGAGCCAACCATCAAATTAGTCATCTATAACAATTTCCATTTCTCAATGTGTACCAGAAACCTGAAGGCTTATGTGCTTTAAAACTTGGCTAACATGCTTTCTTCTTTCTGTGAGATTTAACTTTAATTTGTGTGGAAGAAGCTTGGCTGCCTTTGGCCTGAAATGCAGCAATAGTGGCACTACTGGGGGAAGCTGGGTAAGTGGGCTAGACTTTATTGAGGCTATGAACACTTGGACTTTTACACTTTGGAACTGACTGGATTATTCTCAAAAATGTGTTAATACTGAAGTTTGTTTTGACCCCCCAAAGGATTAGGAGCAGACTCATTAGGAAAGTAACACTAGCCATGCCTCTGGTGTGAATGATCTGCTGATGCTTGGGCTCTTCAACCATGGACCATATTTTGCCTGCAAGAGGCAATTAAGTAACATGCTGCCAATCAACAAAAGCTGTGAAAAGCCATACTGCTTAATGGTAATGCCCATGAGATCACATCTGGGCTGGTTGCTGTAGGTATGTGCTGCCTACTTCAGCCAAGGAGTTTCCTGCTTGAAGTTGTAGATGGTATTGCTAAGTAATAGATCAGGTCAGGTTGGGGTATGGGTAGTGAGTAACCATCCCAAAGCATGGCATTGTCTGTTCCCATGCCTCATGGACATATCTTCAGTGATCTTTGGCAAGTGCACCATACTTGATCTTGCCTGGTGTCCAAGTAGCTAATGCAACATACTGTGGGGTCAGGTCTGTGCAATGGCAGAGGCATGGAGGAAGGCTCTAGTATGTTTGGCCACAAAAAAACCTGTCATCGTGATGCTACCAGGCCTCTTAATCTGTCTTGCGGTCTCTGGGAATCCAAGCCCATCTTGGGTGTCTCCCTCTTCCTATACTGAACTTTGGGGTGTGACTGAGGGCTGACATAAGGTCACCACATGACCAGATTAGAGTTCCTGGTATCTCAGCCTTGTTCTGTTTCATCTTTCCCTCTGCAGTTATCGGCTTTGCTGAGCATGTGGGTGACTTTCACCTATTTTCAAGAGAACAGTGAAGTATTTTTGACCTGCCTACTCTTTACCAACACTTCTAAAATAGCTAATTTCTGCTATTAAAACAAAAGTAAGCTTGCTGGTGATGCTAGGGGAGAGCCTGTGAGTTATACTTCAACAAATCTAGCAAAGCTCTGGATAGAGGCTAGTAGATGGAAAGAAACTCTTTGAGCTGTTGGAAGGCTGCATCAGTTCTATATCCTTAACTTTTGTATACACCAATTTCTTTGTGATATCCTAGCTGTTTTGTTCAGTATTTTCTTCAAATTTAGGGATTTTTCTTCCCTTTTCTTAAGTATAGAGTAGTGATTTCTATACTCTGGAAAGAATATATGTAGTATGTTTCCTGGATGAATAGCATTTTTTTGTTTGCTTGTTTTTGCATTGTTGTAATTTAAACTCTATTTTAAATATATTTATTTTAAAAAGTATATGTTACAAGGGAGGTATGTTATGGAAAAACACCATGATGACACTGGGAAGGAGAATCCCTGTGTTTGTAAGGGACTTATGTTTTGTTAGGCTACATAACTTCTGCAACTATAGTGATGCAGAAAACCTGAGGATGACAACATTTAGGCTGAGCCTAAAACCTACTAATAATGCTTGGTTGACATGTTGAATTTGGATTTTAATTTGCAGATTAATAACTAGATGATGTCAACTTGAAATAAGAGTATTATGGGAAATCGGTATCTTTTTTCCAAAAAAGGGTGTTGTGTCTGCTGCTACATGCTCATATGGTCAACAAAATATTGTCTTCTGCTAGGTAGCAGTCAACAAGCTTTCTTCAGTACATTTAGTTGAGCTTTGTTTGGTAGAGCTATTGAATATTGCTTTGTCATGTTTACTCTGAACATGAATTCCTACAATCTGATGTCAGACTGGGTGAAAGGGATATACAATTTGGAATTAATCATCTGTTAGGCTCTTTGTGTGGGTGAAGCATGGCACTTGTTGAGAATAGTCTGCGGATGTTACACAAACAGGATGAGAGAGCCAGTGCATTGCATTGTTTTAGATCTGTTGCTGACTGTAAGAGGTGCTCATCTGAAGGACACAGGGCTAGGATTGGAGGAGTCATGTCGACATATGGGAGGTTTGTACAACTCTGAATGTAAGGTAGCATCAAAATGTTCTTTGACAATAGTAAGAGGCAGTATAATTTAGTGAGCAGGATAGGGATCAAAAGCATTCTATTTGAAATGGATTTGTATGCATGATCTTGAATAAGTTAACATATTTAATGTAAAATGGGTATATCTTATAATAGCATAGTTGACTAAATCTGTAGGTAGAAACAATTTTGCTTTATAAATAGCACATGGGAAAGCTTTCTTCCAAAACAAATTCAACTTGCATGTTTGCAAGTACAGTATTTAAATTTGGAATAGATGAAGAAATTGTCAAGTGAATAGCTTCCAGGCTGCTTAAGCACAAAAACAATGAGTTTTTTTAATAAGAACTTCTGCTTAATTCTGTTTTTTTAAAAATAAAAACCTGAGCAGTTTCTTGAAGCACCCCAGCACAGATCCTGATATACTGACAAGTCACACTCCTCTGCACAGACTGCAGCAATTCTGTAAGTGCAAAAAATGCAACTTACACTAGGGGAGGAGGGGAACATTCCTGGTGTTGAAGAGAAAGCCATCAAGGCCTGGGTATGTAGACTTGCTGGACGCTATGCAGGCTTCACAAATAATTTTTAGATTATTGGGGAGAATCTGGGTGAGCTTGTTGGAGGAGGCAAAGCTATGCCTTGGCTACCTTATCATTTGAAATATTAGAGGGATCCACACTGATTTTAGAGCTACCCAATTTTTTTTTTACCTCCCACCTCTACAATTTCATTCTTGTGCTGTCTTAATTGCTCCGTGAGCTCTTCTAGTATAGCCACCTCAGGTCTTATCTCCTGTGCTTTGAAGATGAGGTTCAAAATAAAGCCTCTCAGTGTAGCAAAACTGGTATTCAGAATTTGATGTTAAGTGTGTGTCCTGGGTTGCAATGTAAAGATGTGCCCAAAGTATGTATTCTATCACCATCTGTTGAAACCAGGTGGGGCAGTGATCCATATGTCTGTGGGAGATATCCTCTGCTAATGGGCCATCTGTTAAGAACCAGGTGGGGCAGTGTTCTTTATCTTTTCCACAACCCATCCTTCCTCCAGGAAGATATCTTCTGCTAATGGGCCATTAAGTTCCACTGCATGACTGATAAAATTACATCACCTCATTGTGAAATGCTCCACCCAGGGGGAGGAGCCAAACATGTCCTACCTAGATAAAAACGGAGATTTGGAACACCAAAGCAGCCCTTACCCACTGGTTTCCAGAGGACAAGAGCTCCCAGACCTTTCTACAGGATTGCTACTTCAACAAGACCACTTCATCTGGACTGCTACCACCACCCTAACTAGTAGGGTGTCAGGTTGTATTCTGACTCTGTCAGTGGTTTCTTTTGTACTATTGCATGTATTTCATTTTTTTCTCTTTTTTTTCCTATTAAATTGTATTTCTGACTTGGAGTCTCTCACTGGTTTTGTTTTCAAACCAGCACAGTGTGGAAGTGTGAAATGGCTCATAGCTCTGTAGTACAGCAAGTGGAAACAGCCTGGTATGGTGCTTTGTGGAGCTGGCAACTTCATATAGCAAGATTTGATTCTATTAAGTTGAGGTTTTATGTATATTATTGACATGCTTTTGATTTCTGTTGTGTTTGTCTTCAAACGTGCAATTACCCAGGCTATGCCATAATACTTATCTTAAAATGTGGGCAGAAAGCCAAATTCTACACTTAACAAGCAGTTTAAATAGAAAACTATAGCACAACTCACCTGCAGGTACCTTTATAAAGAAAGCTGGTGTTTCTAACTGCCAGATGCTTCTTTGCTTTAATTATGAGTGCACTGATAAATGCTGTTGTATACTTAATCACTAAAATAATGTTTGGTCATAGCTTAATGGGATTGCCATGTAGAATTTGAGTTTCAGGCAGAATATATCCTTGCTCTAGTCTTGTTAACCTTCTGTTAATAGGTACAGCAAAAGGAATACTTGGGGCTTTCTTCAGTGACACTGTCAACCATGGCAAACCACCAAGGTTCACAGTATTAAACCATTGAGATAATTTTATAGTGTTTAAGTATGCTTGTGGTCTGGTAGTGACAGCACAATATTTAACACAAGGTTATGAATTGATCCAGTTTATGAGTTGGTTTAGTAGTCTATGCTTAAGCCCATGTTACCATGGTTAGACCAATACCAGTATCTGTGCTAACAGATGCAAAGCTAGTATAGTTGCAACTCTAAATCTGTGTTTAAGTCACAGCAGTGAGAGCCATATAGAAATAAAATTGGGAAACTGCTCTCAAATGGCTTCAAATGCTGCTGGTAGTTTTAGTGGTAGAACTTAACCAAACCTGGCTTAACTGTTTATGTTGGTTTATCACCTATTTTATCAAATGTAATTTCTGATCAAATCTTTTGTTGTGATGCCTTCTTTTTTTGGAGACTAACATAAATGGATTGGAAGATGAGGAGTGCTATGCAGGGTCTTATTTCTCTACTTTTACTGTTATAAAACTCCTAGAAACTGTATTGTATCTTCTGAGGACATAGCTGCTTGCATAGCTCAGCTGAATTGGGCACCAGGTTTCATGGCTGTCATACCAGGAGTTTGACAACTTAATTAAAGCCTTAATTAAAACGTTTGTATAGCTATGGACATTATCTGTTGCAGTGCAAGCTTGGCTTGTGCTGTGGTTGCCTTGAAAACCCAGCTGAGTTCCATGGGCCAGCCCCTGAGTGGATATTCATCCAATCAGATTCCACCTAGGCTGCAGACATATAATTAGTCAAAGGAGCTGGGCGGCACCAAGACCTCAACCAGTGATATGGTCAGGCACACGAATTTTGAACCCCCTATAAAAGGTAGCCTCCATAAATAAACTGATGCTGTTGTCCTTGAACGAGCAAAGGAGTGGGCTCTGTCTGTCTCCAGCCCCTCCTCCACCACGCGGCAGTCACAAGCATCAGAAGGTAACGAACGCGGTTACAAGTGGTGCCCCCTCATGAGATATGGACTCAGTCACTTTAAATACCGCGGATTTGTGGGAAGACAGGAGCAGTGGAATCTGCTGCAAGCACAGCCAGTGGGACGGCAGAAAGCAATGGGTTTGTTGCGATCTGTGGAAATAGCCAAGAATCAGCCGGTGTGACGGTGCCAAAGGAGCGGAATTTGCTGCAAACAGTGGAATTTGCTGTAAAATCTTGGTGGTGATGGTGGAGCTGCTGTGTGATTCCAGAAACCCCCTAGAGGATTGGAACTGCCGTTGGAATCATGGGAGCGTAGGTTTCTACAGCAGAATACCCCATCCTGAAAATATGGACTTTTTTTCATTAAAAAACAGGGATTAATTACTATGAGCAGGCTTTACCAGCCCTGTTCATGTGGTGCAAAAGCCATGAACTGGATATATCACAAGGGACTTTGTTACGCTTATTAACTTGGGAGAGGGTTGGCAAAAACATACTTGCAGCAGCCTCTGATGGCGATGAAACAGCCATCAGTGTTATAAAACCATGGAAGATCATGCTGGACTTAGTAAACCAATTAAATAATGAAAGGGGAAGGAGGACAGACAGGGCAGGTACAAACGGCTGCTAAACCCCCACACAGAAATAAAAGACAGTTGTGCAAAGCCATGGGAGCTGCCCGACCATCTCTCTATACCCCCCCACGCCAAATTCGGCTAGCCATGGCCACTGCGGGACCATGCCCTGCTGCTGTGAGACTGTGATAGCTGGCACAGCCCATACTGCTTGTGACAATTGATAAAGGATTCGTGTTAATCACAAAAGCATTGGGATTTGCATAAACCAGAATGCTAAGCTCTGAAGTGAAGCATGGACACTAGATAAAGGAAATTATATGATTAAATAATTCTGTTTAAAATCACCTTGTTATGTTATATTATGTTGTATTATGTTACATTACATTATGTTATATTATGTTATGTTTTTCAAATAAGTTGTATCGGCTACCAGCTTGCAAAATCGAACTTCCCAAAAAGCCCTTCCTGCCTTTGTCTGATCAATGCTGCCTATCTCAAGGACCAGACTTCCAGAACTTCTCTGGTGGTTATCTACAAGGACCAGATGGCTATCTGTGACTGATTATCACCCAAAGGCTTTGTGAATTTGTGTAAGGATGTTTATTCAACCACCACTGCTTACCTAGCAAAATTATGACAGCAAAAAAAAACAAACCCAAAAGTATTGATTACAATGAGAACCCACAGTATAAGAAGAGGCTGCAAACCAAGGTTTGGTGGAGCGTGGAGTGGGCGGTGACCCCTCGCGTTCCCCAGCGCGCTGCTTGCTCTTTCTATATCAAATAAAGCAATCCAAAATTTTACTGAATATCGAGACTTTTGTCTCTCATTTATAACACTGCTGCTTTGGGTGAGCATGTCATGCCACCCCGCTCCGCGGGAGGGGACCATGCAGTGATCCCTTCAGCACCCCAAGATGGCGGCTGCCACGGGTTTTTTGCACCCAAGATGGCGGCGACCGCATGGCCGCCAGCGGGAAAAGAGAAACCGCACCTCTTCCATGGGACATGGCTCCGCCCTTGGCCCAGCCTCCGGGGGGGTGTGCCTTCACCCCCGATCCAGCCTTCATGTGTGGGTCTGGGAAGTGCATCACCAGGAATTCCTGGAGACGTTGTACTGGGGATGAGTAGCACCCGTTTCCCGAGAACAACGTCCCTGCTAGAATTGGAGTTTTATATACCAACAAGGGACTCAGTAGACATCAGCAGAGAAAGCCAAAGCCATCATCCTCCTGCAGAGCAACATGATATCACCACAGCTGATCCTGTGAACATCTGGTAAAGGGTGAAGGAATCAGAACCGCCTCCTTCAGAGACGGAGCAGGTGACCTCCAAAGCCAAGCCTTTGACCACACCTCCAAGCCTTTCTGTACCTCCAGCCAAAAACTGTAAGTTTATCAGGGCAGTTGGAGGAGATCTTCAGGTCCGTAATTCAATTGAAGTAAAGCTCTATGCCACGTGGTGTCGGTGGAAACCAGGAAAATTCTCCTCAGAGACCAGTCCCCTCTTCACATACCTTTCACAAAGCAGTGGCAGGGGACGGACGCATAGATCTGAAGGGGAACACCTGCAACCGTGTGGCACTCTAAAGCAGCCCAAATCACACAAAAGGCTGCCGCCCCGGGCATGGAGATGACCCCAAACACCTATACTCGCACCGGGACCGAGAATTGGAGCATGGAAAAAGTTCCTGCGAGGTTCCTGCCAAGTAAAAGGCAGTGGAGAAAAGATTTTGAGAATGTGGCTTCATAAAAACACTAATGAACAAGCCAATCTAAAGAGATATCACCAAGCACATAGAAAAGCTAAAATATAGCAGCAAAGAGCAAGCCATCTCCTAAGCAAATGCAGCGAGATGCTGGCAGCCTACTGTCTGAAGACAGTGGAGATGCAAACCAAAGAATTTAGCAGCACCAACCGAGGCAAAGCAGACAGCAGCGTTCGCCTCCAGCAGAGCCCAACAGTTGCTTCACCTACCTCTACTTTTCCAAAGGCTAGCATCATACTCACTCAACCATCCTGAAAAATTCAAAGATCTTGCTTATTCTAACATAAGTTCAGCAAAGCAAATGTATAAAAAGGTATTTCATTAACAAATTTCAGTTGTAGTTTTCTAAACACTTACCTGCTATCACTTTTGTTTACAATGTCTAAAATTAATTTTCATGCTGAAAATCACTAACAACTCCCTTTCATATTTCTATATAGCTAAAACATTCATGCTAACTGCATAAAAATTAATAGCAATTTTTCATGTATAACAAGCTTATTACTTCTATCACTGAAATACTAATTTGCATGTTTTGTTATTCTGAACCAAAATATAAACAGAGCTTTAAAATATTAGATTTTTAAAACCAAATATGCAGGTGCAATATTCACAAGACTAAAGTAATTTGAGATCATTTGAAATCACCAAAGAGTGAAACTATACATAAAAGAGTAATAACAGAAACTTCAAATTTAACAAAATAGTTTGCCTTACAGCTTTGAGGTCATATCCCTGTACCTTTCCTGGAGAAAGCATATTATTTAAAGATATATTATCATCCCAAAACACGTTTAAAGCAATTAAAATTGTTGTCAATTTCAAAACTTAACAAAAGGAAAAGGTTCGTTAATTTACACTGCAACCATTAGTGATGTTATTAAATATACAAATGATAGTACAATACCTATATAAGGATAAATGCCTTCCAACCTCAGGAAATAACTTCATAGTGTCTTTAGACATCAAAATGACTTTTGTTATCACTGTTCTGTAATGCTGATACAAACGTGTCATTTCTAATTATATACCAGACTTGTGAAACCTAAGAAAAAGAGATGTTTCCTTTAATAGTTTTGAGTTGTTTAGTTATAACAAAAGGATAAATAGTATTTTCAAAAGAGCTACATATATATATATAATTATATTTGTTTATAACGTCTTTATAATATCATTAATTGAAGGTTTATTTTAAAGATATGATAGGGAAATCTGCCAGTTTAGGTTTTCAGCTCAGGCCAAGCTGTAACCTTAACCAAGAAGGAAAAGTTTTACCATCAAAGACCTTCTCAGTTTAAGCCTTGGCCCTGGCCAGATTGTGGCTTTGACTGACAAGGATAAAAGATTAAACCTAGATGTTTCTGAGCTAAAGATGAAAGCAAGTCATTTTGACTAGCTGATTTAGCCTTGCAAAAGCTGAAACCCTTTCCTTTGAGATAAACACGGAGAATCTTATGCAGGGAAGATTCTCTTAAGTTATGATTTGAAAGGGAAACTCCTTAGCAATGACAGACACTGGATGATGGTAAAGCATATAGGCAATTATAAGTCTCACCATATCAATTTCATTCAAAAGTGCATGTTTTGTTCCTTTTATAGTTTTTAAAACAAAAGAAAGAAATGAAATAGAAATATGTGTTTTTTAATTAAAATGTTTTTGAGCTAAATGGTTTCTTGTTTTTAGTGAATGTTTTTGAGCTAAATGGATTTTTGTTTAGTGTTGAATTGTAACTTTGTAACTTCTAAGCATTGAGCCTGTGACATGTTAAGCTGAAAAATTGTGATGTTAATAGTTCTCGCCTAACAGCTCCTCAGACATGAATGCTGCAGCTCCAGTGAGAAACCTCATCTCAAATTAGACCTATGCTTTCTGCCACCCTGTTTGCAATGGGCCCTTGTAGATAGGTGACAGAGAGCATTTTTACAATTTTAATAATAAAAAGAAAAGGGCAGTTGTTGCAGTGCAAGCTTGGCTTATGCTGTGGTTGCCTTGAAAACCCAGCTGAGTTCCATGCACCGGCCCCTGAGTGGATATTCATCCAATCAGATTCCACCTAGGCTGCAGACATATAATTAGTCAAAGGAGCTGGGCAGCACCAAGACCTCAACCAATTATATGGTCAAGCACATGAATTTTGAACCCCCTATAAAAGGTAGCCTCCATAAATAAACTGATGCTGTTGTCCTTGAACGAGCAAAGGAATGTGCTGTGTCTGTCTTCAGCCCCTCCCCCACTATGCAGCGGCCATAAGCACCATGAGGTAACAAGCGCGATTACAATTATCCACTTATTAATTTCTTTGTGGAAGTTCTGTTAGTTGTTTTTTTTAAGAAGGTACCTGTATGAGCATGTGTTTCAAGGCCTAGTTGAATTTGATCAGTATTATAGCAAATATTGAGTCACTTTCTGCTTCTCTTGGTAACAGACATTAAATAGAGGGAGACCTCAGTGAGTTACTGGAAGTGACAGCATAGGTGTGCATAAACCTGGTTTGGATGTATATCTCTGTGATCACATCTTTCACTTCATTGCCTCAGTGCTCTGGAATTTAAGCTATTGGACTTCTTCCAGCTTTTGCAGGAAACCTCATTTCTGAGGATATAACTAGAGAAACCATTCCAATGACAGTAACTTAAGATTCTTAAGACAGGTCTCAAAGCCCACTAAAAGTTAAAATAAAAAAAAAAGTTCAAAATGACTGTTTCTGGAAGCTGATTTCCTAGAAGTCATGGTGAATGTAAGGGAAGCCCAGGATAGATGAGCTGAGGTGCTGGTGTTGGTTAAATGGTTGTCTTGGCAACTGCAGTCACTTAAATATCTCTAGGAAAATAAAGAGCAAAAGTTAAGATTGAGAAATGGTGATGGGTTGACAGAAGAACCCAGATCAATGAGCAGCTTGAAGTTTGTACAAGGAATTGATTTGACTACAATAGAAAGTTGCTGTTTTCAGTGGTGGGATCCTTGAGTGATACAACCTTGCTGGTTCTTGTCTTGTAATGATAGTGTGTCTGGCTGCCCTCTTGTTGCATGACGCAAGATCCTTGGGGAGAAATGCTTACCTCCCAGAGTGTATTAATTCCCAAAAAATGTCAGATGGATATGGTGAGAATTCTGGTACTACTGGAGTGCTTCATTTTGCAGTCCCACTGTTCAATGTAGTCATACAAATATTGCAACAAAACCCAGTGCAAAATAAATCTTGCATGCAAACAAATATGTGTGAGAATTGTGTTCCATGTCAGAGCTAAATTGCAGAGATTGTGCTTTGCTAATCATGATTGCACATGCTGTTTTGTGGTTCTGTAGGTAAAACTGGTAAGTTTGAATATTTTTCTTTATGGAGCATTTAATTCTTTCACCTTTGCACAAAAAGCAAACCCCAGAGAAAGACTGACTGAATAAAACAAGCAGGGTTTGAGCCAATTATTTAACTGTTAACTATGACAAGTATTTCTACAGGCAATGAAACAGAACACTAGGTGCTCAGAGAAACTTTAGAAGATTAAGTGCACACTTTTTGCCTCTCATCTAATAACCAGTTTTTGAGCTGCTCTTTATGTGACTTCTGAAAAGTCATGGTCAAAGCTTCATTCAAATGTAAGTGGAAAACTCATAAGCTACTACTTGCTGCAAAGGGCAGAAGTAGACAAAACTGGTGGTGGTAAGATCAATTTCCTATCACCTTTTAACTAGGAAACATCTAGAAATAGAGACACTATCTCTATTTTTCTAAACCTACATGTTTAAAAGCTACTTGGCTGTACTGGTACAAGTTACTAGGCAGGTAATGATGTAACTGATGCAGATTCAGCTGGTGCTGTGACAAATTCATTCAAAGCTTCCATCATATCAGCTATTTCTACTTTGTCTATGCTAAAAAATGTGGCAAAATCTCATCTTTCTCTACTAGTAATGTAAGCTAGTGTTATAGTTAATAGTTCATTGGACTTCTGAAGTCTTAGTAAGTTAGATGGAAGTTTTCGTTGGTGAGTGACATTAGCTTCTGCAGTGCTGAAATGTTAAAGTAAAAAAATTACAGTCCCTGGTGTAATGCAGGTTGGGTTTTTTTATTATTTTATTTTATATTTTTTTATTAATAGCTTTTGCTGAAGGAGCAATGGCAAAAACTCTTGTTTAGGTTTCCATTGCCTTTTTGGCTTATAAGCTTTTAACCTGTCACATCTCCCTCTGACCCTTCAAGGTGTTATTACACTGAAAGTGCTAATCTCAAATACAAGACTTGGGACTTTTTAAGACTTCTGAAACTTCATCTGATACTATGATCAACAGATTAAGGTTCATAAATCACCTCTGAAAGTAGTGGTACATTTTCCAAATATTTCCTATCATGGACAAAGAAAATTTAATAAAAAGAGTGAGGAGGGAGTAGGGGATGAAACCTGTATCACCTAATGTGAACTATTTGAATACTGTACTAATAGTGGGTTGCTCTGTTGTTTGGATCTGGTTTTTTTTGTTTGTTTGGGGGGTTGTTTTGTTTGTTTTTTTTTTTTTTTTACTTTCTACTTTCACTATTTTAACAGCTAAAAGTAACAACAAGGCCTGCTACAATCAAAACCACCCTTTTGTCAAAATGAAGCTTGATATAGAGAGCTTTATAAACTAGGCACATGAGTAGTCTGGGTTTTCTGAAGAGAGCATATGGAAGCTGGCACTTCAGCTGGAGATGACTTGTTAGTTATAGCTCCGTTCTCTGAATCCCTCTGCCATTTCATGGGGCTAATGGCAAATTAAGCTGCTCTTTGGATGCAAGGAAGGCAGACTGCTAAAAATATTTGCTTTCTGCACATCTTTAATTATTCTAACAGACTTTCACTGAGCCCAAAGTTTGCAGTCCAAGGTATGAGGTTAAAGTGGTTAAACTCGTCTAAAATGAATGGTCATACCATGGGAGACAAATCTTCTAAATGGAGAAGTGTGAGGTTTGGACCTCTGGGTGGTCTTAGGCATCCACACTGTCAGGTTATTTGTCTTCTTTAAAAAGCCAAGCAAGTTAATAGCTGCTATAAAGTTATTTATTGCAGAAGCACATCAGTCTCAAAGGCAAAAACAAAGCAAAGCAATGGCATAAAAAGCAATGGCATAGAGCACCAGCTCTTCCTAATGCATGTTCTTTTATAGAAACTTTCCAACTTTCCAACTAGCTAAGACACAAACTTGGACCACTACTTGTTAACCTATTAAAATTCTATTTTCTTAGCACGTGTCCTGGTTTTGGGCAAATTTGGGGTAAAACCTCCAGAAGGAGCCCCCAGACAGCAAACCCCACTACTCCTCCCCCCCACCACTGGGTTCGGGAAGAATTTCCTCAGAGAAGAGTGGGAGAAAAAACCTGTTTATTTAACAAACAAGACACTCCCCAGTACAGGGAAAAAAAAAAAAAAAAACAACACCAGCTGACAAAAAAACTCTTTCACCGTTCTGAAGGGATGACAAACTCAGTCTCTCCAGCGAGTGATCACCCAGTTATCAGTCTCTGGCGCTGGGGAATGACTGCTGCAGGTGACAGAATGAAGACTCCCTGTGTTTCTTGGGGTTTCCCAGGTCCCCGTCCAGAACAGGTTCAGATGGTATCCAGGAGAGGGAGGGGACGGGGTGGAAAAGAAAACAGTCCAGGGAAAAAGTTGGACTGCCTAGCTGAACTAACTAATAAGCAAAAAGCAAGGGCAAAGCGAAGGAAAGAAAAAGAAGCAGAAGCGAGCAAGCAAGCAAGCAAGCCGAGCTAAAACCTCTCCTAAACATAGACCATGGGGGAGGTGAGCCGGCTGATAACAAGACAAAACAAAGCTTCACTTTCAGGGTCAGTCCTGGAAGCACAGGACATAATACCAAACATAATCAGAACACATGATTGGAGATACAAACACCATAACATCACCCTAGGACAGCACGCCAGGCTATGTATAAACTACGTTCATGGCCTATCTTGTTCTAACTGAAAAATGTAAGCAATATTCTTAAGTATAACTATTTTGTCTGAAGCTAGGTTCTTGGGGCCTTCTCGGAAACACTAGCATCTAGGACTGTTTTTCAACCTTCACTAGAACATGTACTACTTCTCAGGCATCTAAGACCTTTTACTTACTAAAAGCACTTAAAACTTATTCCATTTACTTACTTGCTTGCTCACTCATGCTAAAACCTAAACTTTCACCTCTGCCTTATGTGTGAGTGGCTTAACATACTTCAAGGCATCCAAAGGTTTTAATTCAATCCCTGCACTCTGATCTCTCTCTGAAGGATTCAGAGAGACCCCTGGCTTACTAACTCCAACAGAGAAGGATCTATATTCTCTGGTTGATCTGTTTTAGGACAGGGCAAGGCAAGCCTGTTGGAGACATTTGGTTTGTTTTGTGTTGGGGTTTTTTTCCCCTCTAGCTCCAGGTAGTAGCTGCTTACTGAAATCACTAGAGTTGCTTACTTAGGTGTTTAATTTTAATGGTCTGAGTGTTTCATTCATGTGACACCCTCAAAGCCAGATCACAACTCCTGTGACGTTAACGTTTCGATTCTAGTTTAATGTGTTGCAAGCATTTGTGAATATAAATCAGCTCAAGTTTGGTGTGAGTTGCCTTTGTTCCAAGAGAAATGTAATATACAGTTGAACAAGCTCACTTGAGAAGCTTGAACCTGAGCAAGTGAAATACAGTTTGATTTTGGTTTTTGTAGGCTGATCCTTGGTACAATTTAACTGTCTGTTGCTAGAACAGTGGGCATGATTTCAATTGCTTTATGCTAACAATTTATCTATGATCTAGTGGGTGACTCATGCCACAAGGCTTGGTACTTTTAAAATCCTATTATAAACTGTTTTATCCTAGCTAATGTAATTGTGGATGTTCTTACTACCCAGATAATGCTTAATCCCTTTTAAATTCTGCTAAGCTGTTGGCCTTAATGTTGCTTAGCAATAATTAGCAAAATACAGGTGGTTTGTGTATTGTTTAATTCTTGATCAAGCCTTTGAAATTTTGTTTGTGGTGACCTGTTAAGCTTTTATGTTGGTAGTACAGCCACTGCTAAATGATGAATGGGAACCTGTTCAGACTGATGCTTGCATCAATCTGATTGCCAGCCCTGAGCTCAAATCCTTTTTAAAGCTTGTCTTCAGAGCTCTTGTGTTGTGTTTCCACTTGACATGACAGGATTTTAAAAGTACTTTATAGCCTCCTTCACGAAGTATGGAATATTTAGTAGCAAGCTTTGCATTCGCAAAGAAAACGGAGCATTTGTGTCTTTTTTAATGCAAATTTGAGATCTAGCTCACATTCTGCTTTCAGTTTAACCATGCTGCTCTTACATGTAGCCATGGTAAAGAAGTGTATTGGGTTTGCATGGCATGGTTTGAAGGGGGGGTGGTGGCTACAGGGGTGGCTTCTGTGAAAGCTGCTGGAAGCTTCCTCCATGTCCAGCAGAGCCAATCTCTGGTGGCTCCAAAGACTGATGTGCTGCTGGTCAAGGCCGGGCCAATTAGAAATGGTGGTAAGGCTTCTGTGATAACATATTTAAGAAGAAATAAAAAAAGTGGTTGTGCAGTTGTAATTGCGGCCAGAGAAGAGCGGGGTGAGAACGTGTGAGAGGAACAACTCTGCAGACACCAGGGTCATTGGAGAAGGACGGGGAGGAGGTGCTCCAGGCACAGGAGCTGGGATTCCTCTGCAGCCTATGATGAAGACCATGGTGAAGCAGCTGTCCCCCTGCATCCCACAAAGATCCATGGGGATGCAGAGATCCACCTGCAGCCCTTGGAGGAGCCCCATGCTGGAGCAGGTGGATACCTGAGAGGAGGTGCTGACCCTGTGGGTGGCCTGTGGAGAGAGGAGCCCCTGCTGGAGCAGCCTGTGCTTGAAGGACTTCACTCTGTGGAAGAGTGATCCATGTTGCAGCAGTTCGCAGAGAACTGTTGCCCATAAGACGTACTCACGTTTGAGAAGTTTGTGGAGAGCTGTCTCCTATGGGAGGGACCCCGCAGTGGAGCAGGGGAACGACTCCTGTCCCTGAGCAGCGGGATAAACAACGGGTGCTGAACTGACCATAATCTCCATTCCTTGTCTCCCTGTGCCGCTGGGGGAGGAGATAGAACTGGGAAGGAAGGAGGAGTGGGGGGAAGACGTTTTTAAGGTCTTATTTTAATTCTCATTTTCATGCTCTGATTTTGTTAGTAATAAATTCAATTCATATCTCTAATTCGAGTCTGTTTTGCGTGTGATGTTATTTGAGGAGTGATCTCTCCTGGTCCTTTTCTGAATTCATCAACTCTTTGTTATATTTTTTCTCCCCTGTGCAGCTGTGTAGGCGAGTGAGAGAACAACTTTGGTGGCTGCCTGACATCTGGCCAGCATCAATCCACTACAAGAAGGAAAGTTGTTGGTCTTCAGACATTTTGGATGTCTGATCTGGATGTTGTTTAGCTCTGCTAGGATAATGGAAAGGACTTCACTTGGATTTTCATTCCTTCTACTTCCTTAGGTACATTTGTTCTAGGCAAGTTGGTTTGTCCAAAGTCAACGTTCTAATTAAAGTTAAGGAATATTAGAGGCTTCTTAAATAATCCCTGCTATGCTTTTGTTGCACTATTTTTAGCCCATATAATCTTGTCCTGTAACTTTAGCAGTTTTGGAGCAGTCAGTGGTAAATAGTCTAAAGAATTAAAATTGTGCAGAGGTGCCTGAAGTGTTAATAACTTCAGTACTGAAGAGTGATATTAAGGGCTACCCCATTTAAGTGCCCAGCTTTGTAGTAAGACTTGAAGGGATTCTATAATTTCTTGTTTGGGGACAACTGCCCTCCTCAGAACTTTGGCTTCTGTAAGAAATGTAATATGTGGCTCAGCCAAAAGTACTGGCCAGCCTTGGCTTTATTGCTTGGAGATGGGTTCAGTTCCATCTTCATCTTGAAGAGACTAAACCCATATCTTCTGGGTTTTTTGAAGTAAGTGATCGGGCTGTGAGTTTATACTGGGGAATCCTTCAGTCTCTTGTTGAAACTTTTGCCTCATGGGCTCTTGGCTGCATAGTGGGCTAGGGCCAAAACCCAGCCAGCAGTAAGGGAATGTGCCTCTGGTAGCTTAAGGGGCTCATCTGGAAGGAGAGCTTGGTCCTGTTTATTAGCTCACTTTACAGTGTCAAATATTTATAATCCTGGCAGTTTTTCTTAAGTTTTATGTTCTGAGAAGCGTCCTGGTTCTGGCCAGGACAGGGATAATTTTTGCAGTAGCTGGGAGGAGGCATGGCTAAGACACTGAGGTTAATCTATACCACCTCATGTAATTGCAGGAGGTGGGGGGAAAGGGACTCTTGCTTCAGAGGAAAAGGGGTTCCTGTTGAGAAAACATGTCGGGGGAGCCATTCGATATTTATTGTTATGGGCTTTCCGTGTGAATCCTTTCTTTTCTTATACCTTTTGTTATTAATATTGTTGCTGTTACTGTTTGTTTTCTTATCTCATTGTTGTTTCCAGTAAATTATTCTTATATCAACCAGTGATCTTTGCCTTTTGTGCCTCCAACGAAGGAGGGGGGGAGGGGAAGCAGTGCATGGTTTTAGCAGGAGTGCTACATTGGAGAATACAATTCCTAAACCAGGACAGTAGTCAGGCTTCTTTTGTCTTCTGGCTTGGACTTTTGCATTTCTGTTTAGGCAGTGGCTTTTAGAGTAGGGCATTCACCCAGAAGGTGTAAGGATGCAGGTTAAAGTGCCTTTGGGCCAAATGCCCCAGTGCCAGCTGACTGAATAAGACATCCCACTTTTACTTTTTTTGAGAAAAATAAGACAATTATCTGAATTAAACGAGTGGTAAAAAGGTGGTTATGTACAGGATTTCAGGCTCTGAGTCAACCTTGTACAGACATCTTCTTGTAACCTTGAGTTTAGTATTAAACTCAGAGTTCAGTGTTCAGGATGTGTCTGCATTTCCTTCCTTGTCACATCTCTTGGGCAGCTCACTAAGCATTACTGAGAAGATATATATGTGGAATTCTGGATTTAGACCTGGAGTTTCTCAGGGTGGGGTCCCCAGGTCAGCACTGGCTCCTGAGATGCACTTCACAAGCATCAGACTTGTAATGCTCATCCATGCAATGGTTATTGTGTCACTCCTGTTCTACCAGTATCCAGAAAATCAAAGGATGAACTATTTGTAATTAAGTTTCTTCTAGATAGCGCAGATCCTTTTTACCTGAGTAAACTTCTGTGCTTATCATTTTAGAGGACACTTCTCTACATATAGGATAAGGAGGTAGTCTCAACCGATTCCTGTGTGTTCTGTGCTATGTTTTTATGGGGGAAATATGTGAGAAAATCATCTTTCTCTGTAAAAGGATGACTTTAAAATCTATGCTTATAAACACTTTATCATTGGCTGAGGTGGTATTTGGGATTTTTTTTTTTTTGCATATTAAGTTTTTCTGGTGAAATTTTCTCATTAGTTTCCTGTAGTCAGTTGTCTCTTCGATTAAGCTGTGATTTTAGACACCATTTCACATTGGAAGCAACTTTAATGTCCTATGATACAAGAATGTCAGATCAGTCAGTGTTTAATTTGAAAATTGAAAATCTTGCTAATGTGACTTTTTGTGTTAAACTACTGAACTGTAAGAATAATGAACTAGTAATGCACACTTCCATGATCATTAATCTGATATTGCACTAGCTGTGTTTAAAGCTAACTGTTCACAATAAAAAAGTAAATGAGCAATGTGTTACTTTATAATTAGATATGCTGCCTTGTATGTTTATTTTGGAGATTAGAGCAGGAGCATTAAAAACCCTCTACAATACAGGCTGCAGTGCCCAGTGCGGAAGTGATTGTACAGTTTATGTGAGTTCCACAGCACATATAATTTAGTGCACAGTATGGGTTACCCTGCTTTGAATTTGCTGAGGAATATTTTTTCCCCTACTACTAGAAGAATGACAGCATTTTAGTCCTCGTGGCTGCAGCCAGTAAAATAGCCCTATGTGAAATACGAAATCTGGTGTTGACAGGCATGCTATCCTGAAAGATTGGACAGCCCTTTGTGTTTGCTGCATGTCATTGCTTGGATACTTCTAAGATCACTTGCCCAGCATCTGACTCCTCGATTTTTCCCTCTAAGATTGGGACTGTTGAGCCTGAAATGCTGTACCACTTGCTGTTAATATGGGCTATAAACAGCCACTGTATTCAACTTTTGTATCTCTGCAGGCTTTCTATCTTTAAAAGATGATGTGACTTTGCTGAGCAACACTAAACATTAGATAATTATGTAGATTTACTCCAGAGATTTGTTTTGAGATAAATACTTTGAAGCCATAAAATGTACTGGATCTGTAGTAAAGCTTGCAGTCTATTTGCTTTTAGCACAAGAACCATCTTGCCAGAAGGAGAAAATACTACGTCCTATAAAACTCAAATGGACTCAAATGTTTTTGGTTGGCTGTTTTTGGGGACGTGTGGGTGTGGTTTGTTGTTTGTTATTTTTTAAAGCACCTGGAACTGCCTCTAGTGTTCTTGTGTTAATTCCAGCATCTGATTCTTCCTTTTTTTGTGATCACACATGGATACTTTGAATGATGTTCTATTGAGAACAGGCCAACTGAAAACACTTGAGCAGCAAAACAATCTACTCAAATGAGACTAATCTTTGCATAACAAGATTAAAGGAGCATATTTGAAACTTGTCTCCTTTTGCAGGAGGCAGGCAGTGCTGTTGGCATATTTTAAGGGCAAGATGTGTGTTACTGCTTCTCTAATGCCCAGTACAATGAAGCTGTAATTTGCTAGGTACTCTCAAACCTGCAAAGTTAACCCAGACCATAAATGCACTAAGGGTTATCTGGCTACTAATGAGATGCAAAAATTATGGTTACTATACAGCTTCCAGTATGCAAATATAAGTAAATTAGAGTTCTCTTGAAAGCCCAGTATACTCTGAAGGGTGATGATGGGTGACTTTTTTTTTGTAACTAGACTCTATAACAGCTCGCTTCTGGTGAGTCCTTCTTTTTCCACGCTCAAAGAGTTAAACATGGGATGTTAATGATATGCTCTGTAGATGAACATGTACTGCTGAAGCTGTGATTTTAAAATCTACATTGTAAGTCAAGTGATCAGTCTGCTCAAAAATTGTTGGCTTGGCTTTCTTTATCACTAAACAAGCAAGTAGGTCGCTGTCTTGGGTTTGGCTCGGATCAGTGGAGGGGGGGGAATGGCCAAGACTAATGTTATTTGACACCACCTCACATCATTGCTGGGTTGGGGGGAAAGGGTGGGAGAAACCATGTTCAGTGAAATGGTTGAGTGTTGTTTTATTTTACATGGAAATCCTTTTCTTGTCTTACACCTTTCATTATTAATATTGATGGTGTTACTGTTCCTTTTCTTACCTCATTGCTGTTTCAAGTAAGTTGTTCTTATCTCAACCTGTGATCTTTACATTTTGTGCTTGGGGGGGGGGGGGAGCTAGCTGTATCATCGTGGCCCATTCCTAAACCATGACAACATTAATTAGCACCTAATGTGGAGCACAAAGGGTGGAGATAACAACAGATCTGCCCAAACAGGTTGGAAAAAAATTTGATCTAAGCATTTGTTGTATTAGGTATGCAGCCACTGGTTACAATGTTGCTTGGTCTGTTCATGCACGTGGTACCTAAACCTGTATATATTCCCATATGTGCCCCTTCTGGTCTTGTTTTTCACGGCAGGGAGAGAGATCAGGATTGTTTTGTTGCTGTACTGTGGGATATCAGTTTATGACATGATAACATCAAGGGCAATGAGCATCATTTGGGATGTGTATTCGGTGTTGCTCTCCTACCCTTACCTTGGTTGCTAGCTTTGGGAGTCCATTAATAATAGTACCCAGTGGGGGGGGTGGGAACCGGGAAGGATGATTTTCCGCAGCTTTTCACCCCCTTTTCCTCCTTCGGGCCTCTTACATCAGCTTTTGAGAATTTTGAATTCCCATTGGATGTTAAGGAAAGCATGTTATTGTTGCTAAGTTTGCCAGGTCCCCTCAGTGCAATCCACACCATGAAAGAGACAGCAAAGAGATTTCTAGGGAGGATAGTCAGAGATTAGGTTATTCAGAGATCTTCACCAAGGGTGGGATAGTAATGAGTGGCATGGAATGTGGCAGAAAATGGGCCAGTATTTGGAGGACTTCTCCAATGGTTTGGAAGGTTATCTCTGAACAACCAGAGAACCCTGTTAGACTGGAAGAATATTTGAAAGGAAAAATGCTGTGGGGCAGTTCCAGAAAGGTGTAAAATTATGGAATTTGCTGGGCTCTGGCTGCTATTTATCAGACACTGCCCATTACTAGATAGCCCCCTCAGGGGGAGGAGGAGGAAAACAGAGCAACTGGCACTGTGGCCACTCAAACTGCAGCTGAACCAGAGGAACAACCCATGCTGGTAGCAGTCACCCCTATACAGAAGAAAAAATCCAAGACCAAAGTGAGGGATAAAGAGGAAGTAGGGTCCTCATAACAAGAATAAAAGGAATGGCCAGAGATAGTAATTTGATCCCTAGCCCTGGGTGAGCTGCGAGATATGTGAAAAGATTTCAGCTGCCAGTAGGGTGAGCCCATGGTGACCTGACTGTTCCAATGCTGCAATACCATGACCTAAGATATGGAACTAGATGGTAGTGAAGCCATGCAGCTGGGATCCCTGTCCTGGGATGTGGGCATTAACCAGGGGATTGGGATAAAGACAGAAACTCTCAGCCTCTGGAGATGACTCCTGTCAAGCATGAGGGAAAAGTATCTTTTCACGGATGATCAGTGCACTGAGACAAGTGGAACACCATGGAGCAAGGTATCTAGTACCTGAGAGAATTAGCTGCGCTGGAGGTACTCTATAAGGATTCAAGTAACGAGCAGTCCCTTATAGATCCAGATGAAGTCTAGGGCACACAACCCATGTGGCGGAAGTTCCTATGGACCACGCCCTCGTCGTACACCAACTCACTGGTGTTGATGTCATGGAAATGAGAAGAAACAGTGGATAATTTGGTTGCTCAACTGGTAGTATGAGGAAAATCTCTCTTCCTCCCTGTGAGCCTGCATCTCAGCCACAGAAAGACTGTGTGCCCTGCCAGTACAGGCCAGAGTCTCTGCTATTAAGAGCAAGCACACCCCTGCTCAAGAGAGAAAGGGAACACACCATGAGGTAGGTAACCTGTGCTTTTACCTGCATGATCATGGAGAGGACATGAGGAAGTAGGATGGAAAATCTACCTCTGCCCTAGGAGCCACGGGTATGTGAGTTGAGAGGAAGAACATCCACCACGGGAAATTCTTCAAGGATAAATGCTGCTCCTGTTTCCAGTGGGCAGGTCCTCAGACAGAATGGAAGGTGCTGATGTTACTTCAAATCCTCTTGAAGAGGCCTGTGGTTCATCATATTTACAACAAATGAACAACGAGTACCATGACCAGAACTAGAGGGGCCCTGCCTTCAGCCAGGTGGAGGAAAGAGACAATCGGATCTATTGGACTGTGTGGATCTGATGGCCTGGCACATCAGACCAACAGGAGTATAAGGCTTCAGTTTACAGCAGTGCACAATGTACCCTGATGCCATCATGATATAGCAGGGCAGAATCCATCTCTGTTTCTGGGGTGACAGGGGGATTCCAACAGCTGACTGTACTGGAAGCTGAACTGAGCCTGTCTGAGAATGGCAAAAATACCCCATTCTTGGCATAGATTACCTCAGGAGAGGGTATTTCAAGGGCCCAAAAGGGCATTGTTGGGCTTTTGGGATAGCTTCTGTGAAGACAGAGAAAATTAGGCAGCTGAATACCTTGCCTGGTCTCAGAGGATCAAAGAACAACAGGTAGTGATCACTTGCAGTACATTGATGACATCATCGTATGGGGCAACACAGCAGAGGATGTTTTTGAGAAAGGGGAAAAGATAATCCATACCCTTCTGTAGGTCGGTTTTGCCATAAAGCAAAGTTAGATGAAGGGATCTGCCCAGGAAATTCAGTTTTTAGCAGTAAAATAGCAAGATGGGACAGTACAATGGACTGGTAAAAAACACATTGAAAGCAATAGGTGGTGGGACCTTCAGACACTGGGATCTACATTTAGCGAAGGCCACCTGGTTACTTAACACTAGAGGCTCTACCCATTGAACTGGCCCTGCCCAATCAAAACATCCATGTGTATATGAGGAATGTGTTAGGGAAGACAGTTTGGATTAGTCCTGCCTCAAGCAAAGGCAAACCCATCTGTGGGATTGTTTTTGCTCAAGGACCCAGGTGCACCCGGTGGGTAATGCAGAGGGATGGGGAAACATTATGTGTACCTTAAGGGGATTTGATTTTTGAGTGAAAAGAGCCTGTAATGTTGAATTGTATAATACTGGTTTCTGAATGACACTGCCACTGTATGTCATAACTCCCACGGACAGTGAGAATGGACTGCTCCACATAGAGCAGTCGTGAGCTCCTGATGAAGCAACCAGCCAACAGCACACCAGCCCTCCTTCCCTGGAAGACATCTAGGACAGATAGAACCCAGTCATGGACTAAATGAAGTCAGCAGACATCTTGGAAGTGTAGTCACGGACAATGGAAATTATGGCTATGCTTATTCACGTATATATATATATATATATATATATATATATATATGTTTATATATGAAAGGTGTAGGACCTGGGCATGAGGGAGATGGTAGGAGGTAAGAGGTGCATCATGTATTGGTGTCAACCTGGATCACTGGGAGGGGCTATTGCCAAGACCCTAATTTTATTTGATACTACCTCACATCATTTCCGGGGTGGGCGAAAGGAACTACTTCCCTTGCTTTTGAGAAGGACATTTCTTCAGGTGGAAGAAAGCATGGCGAGCGATAGGGTCAGGTGTTGTTTTATGTGTTTGTTTTTTTCTTGTCTTATACCTTTTATAGTTAATATTGTTGGTGTTGCTGTTTGGTTTTTTTCTCGTTATTTAAAGTAAATTGTTCTTATCTCAACCTGTGATTTCTGCCTTTGGTGCTTTCAATCAGTGGTGGTGGATTTGTGGAGTGGTTGCATGGTTTTAGCCGGACCACTAAATTGGACTCCTATTCCCCCACGCTACAGCTGCCAAGATATTGCTTGGGTATTAGCATGGATATCACAAACAGTGGTGCCAGGAGAAGTGGGAGAAAGAAGCTATGCTTTGATTTGTGCTGATTTGTTCTTTACTCCACACTTAGGGCTTATAGTGTTTTGATGCTAAGGTATTTCTTAAGCACAAATGCTGAGCATTTATCAGACCCATAGCTGAGTGTAAGAAGGAGGAAACAACAGTATGTACTTTTACTTTAAGGGTTTCATTTCCCATGACAATGACTGTCATTAATCTGTTTTACATAATAATTCTGATTGCTGCTTGTGTCCTAATATAACAGCACATTAATTGTGGTGTTTAGTGTCTGGATTAGGACCCTGAGCTGTCCTGCTCTGTATCCAGCTGGATAGCTGCTTTTATCGCACCTGTTAACTCCTGGCGTTTAAAGGTGTCCTGGGGTACAATGCAAAAATTTGTATTCTATCACCATCTGTTGAAATGTGGGAAGGGTGGTGATCCTTATCTCTGTGGAGATATCCTCTGCTGATGTGCCATCTGATAAAATAAGGGGGATGATCATCGTTATCTTTTCACAACCCATCCTTCCTCCAGAAGACATATTCTGTTAATGGGCCATTAAGTCCTGTTGTATGACTGATAAGATTACATCATCCCATTGGGAGATGCTCCAGCCAGGGGCAGGAGCCAAGCCTTTCCTACCTAGATAAAAATCTGGGGTTTGAGACGCAAAAGTAGCCCTTTCCACTGGATCCCAGAGGAAAGTCGGACTTTTTCCACATCATCGCTGAACCTTCGGAGGAAAACTGCACCCTTCTACAGGACCACTGCTTCAACTGAACCTCATCTGTCATCCAGGAGGACTGCAGCCACGATTTATGTGGACTGCTTCCAACACCCTGACTGACAGAGTGTCAGGTTGTATTCTGACTCTGTCGGTGGTTTTTCTTTTGTATTATTGCATGTATTTTATTTTTTCTCTTTTTTTCCTATTATATTGTATTACTGACTTGGAGTCTCTCACTGGTTTTGCTTTCAAACCAACACAAAAGCTATAAACAAAGAAGATCTGAGACTCTTTTGCCAGTGAACTTCCATTGCTTTTCTGTTTCTCTTAGCAGTTTGTACACTGCAGCCATTTGTGCACAATGAGCATTGTAATAGCTTCTACTTCAAACATTTGTAGTGGTGGAAAGAGAAGGCATGTTGATAGTGAGCAAGCTTAATACTAAGAAAATATGTGTTGTTCTTCAAAGGTAGTGGGAGAAGGAGGGTATCTTCATTAAAGAAAAAATACAGACACAAGCTCATGCTTCTAGAGATATTTTAAATTTAGTTCCATATAAATTTATCAGATGGTAGTATCGAGACTTTCTACCATCCTTACTCATGTACAACTACAAGAATAAAGTTTACAAGAATGCTGCTGCTTCTTTACAATAACTTCTTGGAATTGTAATCTCTTAATCTGAGAAGTCCAAGTCAAAATTTAATCTCCTTTAAAAACTAATTTGTGCTCACCATCCAGTAACCCTCAAGCTTCTTTAGTGCTTTAATGAATTCACTGTAACATTTTCTGTTACTTTTTAAATGGCTTCAGCTGTTGAAAGGTTCTTCACGCTACAGCACAGTGAAGCTGACTGCATGGAAAATCAGCTTGAAAGAATCTCCATATCTGGTTTTGATACTAATATGTGGTTACTTACAAACAGTTGATATTTGAATCAAACTGTCGTTTTCTAATTTTTTATCCTTCCCAATACTGATTTATGCACTACATCACAATTGTTTATATCTGCTTCAGTCCACTATTTTTGTCTCTGATACTGCCTGGTATATTTTAATAAACTTATACAATGCAAGTTCAGCTGCCTTATTTTAGTGGGAAGAAACAGAGAAACAAAATAAAGGCTTTCAATATGTTTTGATCACCTCTTGTAAATTATCATAGGCATTTGTTGGAACAATGACTTCTCAGCATCTCATCTGTGTGTGCTTTTAAGGCCCCAAAACCTGGCTATAAGAGCCTATAAAAAAGGCTTATGGAATTTTTATGTACTCTGAGTTAGATGCACGGGAGTAATACTGACAAGATATTTTCAAGAAGTCAAAACAATAAAAAACTTGACCAGCAACTTCAGAGAATTTTGGCAAAAGTTTAGAACAGCATTCAATCAACATAAAATATTTCACAAAGCATTAACTTTGCCCATTCAACTTAGTAAACTCCAAATCCAAAACCATCCAATTTTAAGTTACTCAGAGCTCCAAGAACAAAGAATTAGAAGAAGAAGGAGAAAGAGAAAAGAAAGAACATATATCGCTACCACTCCTGGTTCCAGTGGTATTCAGCTGCTAGAAATTCCAAGGAAAGGTAGGGTCAAGATGGTTGCTTGCCTCATGTTCTGGGTTAAGTACTCTTTGGCTTTCCTGGGCCCTTCTTCCTGTCAGGAAAATTAATCCACAAACACCAGATATTTATGTCCAAAAAGGAGACAGAGGAGTCCTTTTTGCGTTATTCGAATAAAGGGAGAGGCCATGGGACATTCCCCTGGGATCTCTCAAATTTTTGGAGGACGCAGCCTCCTTTTTATCCTATTTTCCCGGCCGCATTTCCCTCTCTCTTTCCCCATTGGCTTAGGTACTTGAGAGGCACAGACTTCCCGGAATGCCTGATACCTGAAATTCCCCTCTAATGTATAACCCTCCCTTTTAATTTTTAATTCTTACAGAATTCATAGTTTTCCCCCCCCCGTTGCTTCTTTCATCTTTCGATATCCAATTTCATTTATCAGCAGCCCTACAGTTTGTTTGTAAAGGCAAATATCTCTTTCCATTCATCAATCAGTGGAATCCATCCCATTGTTTCTTTTATCTCTCAGTGCTAGCCTTATCTACAAGCAGATCCACAGCTCATTTGTAAAGACAAATTCAACATTCCTCTCATTCCAGATGTGACTTCTGGTTATCTGGTCACTCTGGGGCTAGACTGGCGCTCCATGGATGGGTAGTGGAGCATTGCCAGTGATCAGCAGCCACTGCAGTGCTGGAATACAGGCTCTCTAGGGGGTGGAGTGTGTGGAGCAGGGCATCGCCTGACCAGAGCAAGGCCTGACCTCCCCTTCCCTCCTCCCCCCCCCCCCCCCCGCCACGCCTGAAATATTTCCAGCCAGCAATCCTTCCAGTCTCTCACAGTGCTGCTGATGTGACAGCCTGTCCCCCAGAGATAGATGCTGGAGGCTCACCTGGGGTATCTGCAGAGTTTTTTATGGCATAGTGCAATTTAGTACTCCTGATATTTCATGTTATCAGGAAGATAATTGTGAATTTCTCAGTTAACCTTGTAAATTTAATTCCCTCCACAGCCTTTTATTTTTTTTTTTTTATTATAGCAGTTTAAGTACCACTGTTTTGTTGCTGACTTGGTAAATGAGATGAGTTGGGGTTTTTTTATGTTGATGCTTTAATGACATGATATAGAGATCCAGAAAAAGTATAAATTGAGAGGATATGCTGATGCCATCTACTGAGGAAAAGGAGAAAAAGCAAGGGATTGTATGTTGCAGAGAGAATGAATTGCAAGTTGCGCAGATGTTAGTTCTGTCACCAAACAGGATTAAAGAAACTTATCCAAAACCAATTTGATGTGAATAAACAGACACTTCTTTATTCAGGCGCCAGGAAATGCAGGGGATTGCTCCTCCATACGTGTTCCATTTAACAGACAAAATCCATCCATTGTTATATACTTTTTCTGCTGAACCATCGTTTTAGAAGTTCTTTTACATAATATGCTTGCTCTTAAATTTAACCATTACAATAATTGGTTCACTGGTTATATAACTTCATCAATATTCTAAAACAATCATTGGGCATCTCTACTGAGCTCTACTGATTGGAATCCTTGATATTCAAATCAAGATGGGAAGGGTAGGGGTTTCCAAGCAGCATAACTGGTGTGCATGATGGTCTCCGTAGTTTCTTGAACAAAACATAAGAAGTCCAGTAACTTCTTGGTGAAGTTTCTATGGTTGCATACTTCAAACACAACACTCCTAATATTCCTATACCTTATCCTTCACAAATTTCTACTTGTAATCATAACTAAATCTTTTATATTATTAAATCAATTATTTGATCGGGATTTTTATAACAGTTCCTTTTCACTCCCATATAACATTGAGGTGGAGATTGATAAAGAGGATATAGATCAAAATAAGAAACATGGGAAGGGAGGATTGTAGTCCTGTTGTGGGCTGGACTCAGAGACATACATGCCCAGTCATACAGATACGTTTCAGAGAAGCAGTGGGGGCAGAGGGTCTGCCAGTTTTTGTACATGTCTCTTTTACTACTTTGGGTTTGTTGAATTGGAAACCATCTGTTGGATCATACTGAGAGAATCCTGAAGGAATGTATCAGATTTGGAAACTGTCTTGCTGACTCATAACCCTAATGGGGAATATGCAGGCTATATTGAATACCTTTTAACTGTGGAAGAAAAGAGAGTGGTATTGGGAGAAGTTGAAAGTGGAGAAATATTTTTCCCTTTTGGTGTAGTTATGACCTCAGCTGGCAGGGGATGTTGGCAGCTCTGGCAAGGCAAAGGATGCGGTAGCTCACTCTCAGCCAGCAGGGGGCGCTTCAATGCAAGCTCAGCATTTCCCCGGGGTTAATGGTAGCTCAGATGAAAGAAAGGAAGGGGGTGATTCCACTGAGCACTCACACGAATGGCGACCAGTCTTGGCACTGCCAACAGCAGCAGGCACAATTTGGGGAAGGTAGGCAGGGCTTGACTGAGGTGCTGAGCTCGTGTTCAGAAAGAGATCTGGCGGAGACTGCCCCGACTCCAGGTGGCACACCACGCACAGCTCTGGATTCTCGAGCAGAAGGGAAGGACCCATATCCCAGCCAAGTCATGGGTCAGCCCTAACACCTCTCACAGCATTACTCTGCAACTCCCGAGGAAAAAAAAACAATTGGGAGAGCCCACCCCCCAGCCCCAAAATGACTCCATTGGAATGCCAGAACCATTGACCACTTCCCCTTTGGTCTTAATTGCTGACTCTTCACCCAGACAAGCCACTGTCTCCCCCTTCTAGCATCTCCCTGAAAACCATGGGAAGAAATTCACTGAGAAACCTAAACTCAACACAAGATGAGATATATTATGCAAATGAAATGCACAAGTAGTCTTTTTTGAGAATTCCATGCAGTTACACATTCCACCTGAGACAGCATGGAAAGCTCAGTTTTGCCTGCTAATGTGCAAGCCATTGGAAGAAATCAGAAAACATTCCAGGTGCTGTTTCAAGTATGGTGATTCCACTGGTATGGGCTTCAGAAAAAAGCAGGTAAAAGTGACACCAAGTAAGATAAAATTGAAACCATGAGCTAAACCAGTAAGAGTGAACTGATATCCTATAAGAATAGAAGCGTATAAAGGTATAGAATCATCACTGGATCTCTCCAAGCCAACTGGCAAAAACCAAGCTATGCTAATGGAACAGGGAGATGTAAAGGCTCTTGCTCTTCAGTAGGTAGCCAAGTGGCTGGATTTAAAGTTGATGTCACACACATGGCTATAACATGCATACCATAGAGTAGATATATGCAAGTTGACCAGTATTACGTTAATTGGGGTCGTGGTTGGAGACAGAGACGACACGACCCTCAGAGATACATATGACAAAAGCTTCCTTTATTGTTCCCGGACCCTTCTTAAACAGAGGGTTTGAATATCCTGGATATACACATGTGATTGGTTGAGGTCTTAACACACCCATTTCTCTGGCCAATTATACATCTCCATTTAGGGTTCAATTAATTGGCTGGGATCCTTTGTATGTGTTCAAATCCATCCTATCTTTGCTCACCCAGGGACTTGTTTACTTCTAGGCTGGTTGAGTCCGGGGGGCTGTCCCAGACCCAGTATATTACAACAGACCAGATTTAAGGGACGAACCTTTACAGAATCTGGATAAAGAACTCTACATTGATGGCAGTAGCTTTGTGCAAAATGGAGTAAGAAGGGCAGGATATAAAATAGTGACATTAGGGGAGGAAATAGAAGTGAAACCTTTGCCTCTGAATACCTTGGCCGAAAAGGCCAAGATTATTGCACTCACTAGAGCCCTTGAGATTGGAAAAGAGCAGAGGATCGATATATTTACTGATTCCAAATATGTGTTTGGGGCAGTATATGCTCATGGGACTATATGGAAAGAATGAAGACTATTGAATTCTTAGGGAAGTGGTATAAAATCCAGGCAGGAAATTTTGAAGCTTCTGCAGGCAGTACTAGAACCTAAAGAAGTGGTTATAATACACATCAAAAAGGACAGAGGAAAGTGATTCAGGGAAATAGAAAAGCAGACTTAGTGGCAAAAAAGGCAGTGAATCAAAAGCAAATAACAGGAGCTTTAAACCCTGAAAAAAGAATGGAGATGAAACCTCCTCAATATTCAGAAAAGGAAGCTCAATTGGGGGGACTAAAGTGCACCAAAAATACAGAAGGATGGTGGGTCACTCCAAACCAACAGATTTTAACTAATGCTAAAATGATGGAGGCACTAAAATTATTTACTCGTTTCCTGCTGTGAGATAGGATTAGGAGGAAGGCAAAACAGGTTTAAACTTAAAAGAGTACAAATAAAAAATTTTATTACTAGAAACTATAAGAAAAAAATAATAGGAATCAGAATAAAACTTTGAGAACACCCCTCCTCCCCCCACAGCTTCTTTTCTTTCACACTGATGACGTACAGAAACAAATCAGTCAGTTTACCATCTCTAAAAATAGTCTTTCACCAATTTACATAGGGAGAGGAGTTTCTCTCTTGAATCTATGGAGATTTTTTCTCCACAAGAAACAGTTTTCTCGTGGCCTCAATGTCATAGTGAATCAGCCGCCCAGGAGAATGGAAATCAAATCACTGTGTAAAAATTCCTACCTCGACTAACAGTCTTCCCACAACTGTTATTGAGGACCATGTCAATTTATGGGGTACACTTTAAGGATTATAACGGTTCAAATCAAAGCTCTCCTTGTCTTTGAAAACAGAGGTCTTTCTTCTTCTCTTCCCTGGGGGGCAGCAGGGGTCTTCTCTCTATTCAAACTTATGGGATCACAGCCATTTCAGCATGTACTTACTTTAGCACAAATGCCTCTGCTCATGTCTACAGTTAGAACATTTCATCCACCCCATAATACATCTCTATGTGCTATAGGGAAACAAGAGTCTCTTCTCCATAGCTTAAAAAAGAGAAATTTCAGTCCAAGAGTGACGCATCTCCACCAATCCCTTCCATCTGGGACCTGACTCTTCCCTTTGTCTGACCTCGGTGTTTTCATGCTGTTTCTGTGCGGATCTATCTCGGTCCTTTTCTTTCACTCAGGAGAGAGAACAAAGTGTCTGCAAGTCTCATTCTGGGCAGTGAAAGAGTGAAAGAATTAATATCTTGCCCGGGCCTGCAGATAGTCATGTGATCCTTGCTGGGTGGCGGCCAAAAACTATTTACCATAAAGAGTTTTTCAAGGCTGCACTGGGGCTGGGCTAGGATCGTTAGAGCCCAGCCAGAAAGCTATGGTGGTTGTTCTGGCTGCATTCTATTCCAGGGGGCCTGGCTCAGTCCCCTGCTCCGCGGCCACAGGGGTTGTAGCGGGCAGGCCCAAGCCCGGCCCCCACCAGGCCAGAGAGGAGAGGCGGGGCAGCCCCTGCCCAGAGCAGCTCTCCCAGGTTGTTAGCAGCAGCAACATTTCTGCCACACTGGGAGGGGGAACTAGCCAAGATCTCAGCAGCCTATGGGCGTCCCCTCCCCCTGCCTAGAAATCACCTAGCTGTCTCTCCCCCAGGCTGCACGGGCACCGCAGTGGGGCGGACCTGGCCGCCCCTGAGCCACTGCAGGCCGTGCCAGGGGGGCTAGGATCTTAGCAGCTGAGTGGGCCTCCCCTCCCTCTTTCTATCCAGGGCCCCGGCCGAAAATGGGGCCTGTGTCAGAGACTGCCCCCGGCCCGGGCTTGGCCAGGCCCGCAGGCCGCGCGGAGGGGCCCAGGCCAGTGTTACCTGTACTGAGGCCGGAAGGGAGAGAGAAATTTCCCGGGGTTTTCTTGTCTTTATATGTGTGTTTCACAAAGACGCATAAATTTTCTCATTGGTGTAACACTGTATCAGTATTAAAAATCAGACACCGATTGGTCCTTGTCAGGTCCAAAGGAGGCTGCCCGGGTCTCGGCAGGGAGCTATTTCAGGAAATTTATACAAACCACCACAGCAATGACTGTGTTGTCCTTCAAGTGTTTTTCAGTAACTCCCAGAATAATCTTGTCTATAACTTTACTAGGCACTGAAGTGAGACTGACAGACCTACAGTTTTCAGGGTCATCCTTGTTGCCCATCTTGAAAACTGGGGCAATCTTTGCCAGCTTCCAGTCAGCTGGGACCTCTCCTCTTACCTTGCTGTAATTCTCCACCTTGAGGACCACACTGGGAGGTGGAAATCCTGTTTGAGCAATGTTTTTTCATTTCCTCCAATTCTAAATTTGACTTGAAACAAAAGCACATATAATTGAAGTTGTACATACGTGGATTCTGCTACTTCCTGGGATAGTA
Organism: Sturnus vulgaris; assembly: GCF_052056855.1. Classification (NCBI taxonomy): domain Eukaryota; kingdom Metazoa; phylum Chordata; class Aves; order Passeriformes; family Sturnidae; genus Sturnus; species Sturnus vulgaris. Next base: position 63,700,698 of record NC_142282.1, read on the forward strand.
GGGGCTTTAATTTTTCCCTTCCTAAATTCACAACAGTGGTAAGTGTACTGTCTTGCTTTCCTGCAGGTTTCAGAAAGCACCAACTTCTGCTGACCTAATTGATGCCAAAGATGACAATTATGTTTCTAAAAAGCTCAGAAGGCAGTCCTATTAGAGTAGATGATCAGGACTGTACTAGTAAGTGGATACAAAGTGGAAGTTAAAAGGAATTCTCTTATCTTTGTATGATTGCTTAACTATTGCTATGCAAGGGAGGAGAGCTGTTACTGTATGTAGGTGTAGAAGAAGGGATTACAGACGACCTTGCCCCTGATAAGTCACAGCTGTACTAATTACCAAAGAAGGGGAATAGCCTTGCCCTTAATGGGTTGCAGCTGTGACTTATAAAGATAAGCGTGATAAAAGGGGTGGTTTGGCTAGTCAAGGAAGCTTGGAGGAAGAGGACCTGGGGGAGGTAGAGGAGCCCTGAGGAGGAAGGAACTGAAGGTTGTAAAGGAATGCTGTGAGGTCAGTCTGGGTCTGCAGTTAGACCCTGTAGTGGGTGTGTGCAATCAGAGTCGAGCTAGGTGAAAGCTTGCGGTCAGAGGCGGTAAGGAAAATACTTGCAGTTGTATTTCAGCAAGAAATAACTTGCCTTCAGAGTATGTAAAGGGAACCTACGGTGGGAGTTTGCTGCAGTCAAAGTCTATGATTAGTTGGAGTCAGGATGGCTAATCTGTAAAAAGAATAAACCAAGACCCTTTTCATGTTGTCAAATGAGAGTCTGTCTAGGCTCGTTTCTACCCCTAACAAGAGGTCTGCTGCAACAACTGTAAAATATCTTTGTAGTAATGAGATGTTTGTGTTAAAATAGAAGTATTGTGTCTTGGTGTGTTCAAATGTACTAAAGTGTTTTTAAAAAAAGTGGAGGATTGCATTTTATTTTTGTATTTGCAAAAAATCTTCCATTTATAAGAGCATTGTGAAGATTTTCTTTAAAGTTCACACAAGCACTACCATCTTAAACCTGTTAATTTTAAAATGAATGCTAGTGATGTTCTTTGTCCATGGGTTTGGTATATAGGAAAAGATAGTGCCATTTCATTGAACCACTTTTCCTTTAAAGTCTGATAGAGTTGTTGAGTTTGAGGTGTTTGACATTAAAAAAAAATCAAGCTTGTTGGCTTTGTCCTTCAAGTAACATAGTGTAAACTGTTTCCAGTGGGACAGTTAAAGGCCAAGTAGTTTTGGATACCTGCAGAACAATTCTGTGTTGCACCAGAGCTAACAATATTAGAAATAAATCAGTGTAACGCTGAGTAGGCAGGAGTAATTTTAAGGGTCAGATATGCAGAGGTCTTTAGAGAGTTAAACTGCTGTTGGTTAAAAACTGTTTGTATGTCCAATGCAGAAAATTATTGTGGTGGCATGGCCAAAGTCCCTGGATGTTAATCCTTTTTTGTAATGGATGTGTAAGTGTATTTTGCACTTACAAACCAAAATCCTGCCTTGGTGTACTTTATAGGCATTGATGAGGCTGTTCCTAAGAGGCGCATGACCTTTGTTTCACAGGGGACAGTTCAGGATCAGAGGGATATGGAGGCAAATTGTACTGATCTGGAAATGCATAACTCTTTTGGTACAGCAAGGAAGATTCTTGGATCTGATACTCAACTTCCCAGACTGCCTTTAGTGCTACTGTAGGCTACTGCTGTTACAGTCTCGGGTGTTGCCTATTTCCCGACCTGGAAATTAAACTTGAGATAATTTTGGGAAGGAGGTAATATAAAAGGTGATCTTTAACTGCTCATGGAGGCCTTCAGATATGGAAAGATGTCCACACAAGCCAACTCCCCCTCCAGGGTGAGTACATTTTATGGGTTTTAGGAAATTAGCATAATTGATAAAAGGCACCAATTAGGAAGACAAGTGGCCATGCAATTCCCCTCTAGGTCGAGCCCCCCTTCAGCACTAGTTGTACTTTGTCCAGGAGAATGTATCTCCTTTATATTATGTAACACAGCTTGATCTAAATGTTTAACTAAATTAGCAACATAAACAGAATCAGTAACTATATTTACAGGATTAGGAAATAAAGTAAATGCCAAAAGTACAGCACAAAGGTCAACCAATTGTGGAGACCCGTGTTGAATCATCACTTTGTATTCCCAATGATCATCCTTTTTCCAGGCTACAGCAGCTTTTCCAGTTTTTCCTGATCCATCTGTAAAAACTGTTACACCTTCCACTGGAACAGGAGAACAAATTTCCTTATCCTGAAAAGGAATATCCCTGGTCAAAGTCAAAATAGGATAAGAAGGTAAATGATATGCTATTTGGCCTGTAAAATAAGACAAAGCAAATTGCAATTCATTATGATTTTGAAAACACCATTCGAAATACCATTGTTGTACAGGTATCACAATAGTTACAGGATTATGGCCTAAAATTTCATGACAACACCTGCAACCTTTGATGATGATGTCTGCAAAAAGTTCATAAAGTCTTGGAGCTGTTTTCTGGGATCTGAAAGATAAGAATATCCACTCCAAAATATGCAGTTTATCTTCCCATTCATCATTCCATTGACACAGTATTCCACATGGTATTTCATAATCTTTTAAGATAAATAATTGTGCTCCAGCAGAAAGGATCTATCCTGTTAACAAATTTGCATGTCAAAGCTAATTCAATTTCTTCTATGGCCTTTTTTGGTGCAGCAATCAAATATCTCTTATCAGTAGAGGAAGTGGTTCCTGATAACAATTCAAATAAAGGTTGCATTTGATGATTAGTTATCCCTAAGTATGACCTAATCCAACCTATTGCACCAACCAATTTCTGTACATCAGTAACAGTTTTAATTTCAATGTCTAAGGTGATAGGTTGAGGCACAATCTGAGTATTGGTTATTATCAACCCCAAATATTTCCGAGGCATCTGTTTCTGTACTTTCTCTGGGGCAATAATTAAACCAAAAGTTTTCGAATTTGTAACAACACATTGTTCCAGCGCCGACAATTATTGCTGATTTTCAGATGCCAACAAGATAATATCTGTATAATGATAGCAATAGTAATTGCTAAATTGCTCTCGCACCTTTGATAAGGCCTGTGCCACAAACCATTGACAAATAGTTGGAGAATTTTTCATTCCCTGAGGAAGACCTTTCCACTGATATCTTTTGTTAGGTTCAGCATGCTTTAAAGAGGGCACAGTAAAACCAAGTTTTACCTTATCTTGTTCAGCCAATGGAATAGTAAAAAAGCAATCTTTTAAATTATAATTATTTTCCACCCGTGTGGAATCATTGTAGGTGTTGGAAGACCTGGTTGTAAAGCTCCCATTATGGCCATCACAGCATTTATCTGCCATAAATCATACAAAAGTCTCCATTTTCCTGATTTCTTTTTTTATCACAAAAACAGGGGTATTCCATGGGCTGAATGATTCTTCAATATGCCCAGCTTGCAGCTGTTCTGCTACTAATTTTTGCAGGGCAGTAAACTTTTCAATAGGGAGGGGCTATGATCAATCCAGGCAGGTTTATCTGTTAACCATGTCAAGGTTACAACTGGACGCTTAAGGCCCTGCATCACAGTGGCCCCTGCTGAAAACCTTTAGTGATTTTGACACCTCATTGAGATAAACAATCTTGTCCCCATAAATTATATAGGGCAGTGGTAACATAAGGCTTGATGTTAGTTTGTTGACCTTCGGGATGTTTCATATTAATCACAATAGCAAATAGATCACCTCCAGTTACACCACCCAACCCTATGCATCCAAAATCTGCTCGTGTGTGGGGCCATGAAGGCCAAAAAAGCTGTAAAATTATAGTTACATCTGCTCCTGTGTCAATCAAACCTATTACTGTTATGGTCTCTGGATGATGTCCCTTGACCATGAAAATGCACTGTTTTTTCAGACGATGATCTGTCACTTTTTGAGTCTAAAATACCAGAGGTGCTCTTGTAGATCCAAAACTTCCTGTGCCATGACTCTGGTCCACTACATTTGGAACACAACTCACAAAAGGAATAAGTTGAGCAATACAAGTTCCTTTTTGAATAATAACAGGAGGCTCACTAACTGATACCATAGCATAAATTTGTCCCAAATAATCAGAATCAATAACACCTAAATGTACATTAATACCTTGAATAGTACTACTCGATCTCCCTACTAAAAAAGCACTCAAACCCTGTCCTATAGGACTATAGGATAGTGTACCGGTTGAAACAGAAATTTAGCAAGATGCATAATATCATAAGGAGCAAGTACATCAGCATTTCTGTTAAAGGTAAATCTTGCCATGTTACATACACACAGATAACTTTAAATCTCTCCAGTAACTCCTATTAAAATCACAGTTCCCTAAAAGCACAAGGTTAACAAACATATTGCAATGCGGTTTTTAGGCATGCCGATAATGGTGCATCATAGCTTCAGCAAACGGAGCTGATCGGCTGTTCTTTAGCAGGTGCTGCGGGGGGGTGGGGGGGCTGCACCGTGCTAGGGGGAGCCGAGCTGAGCAGGGCTCGGGAGGAGGCAAGAAGCTCTGATGAAACGGGATGGCCTCCCAGCCCAGGGGACCAATACAGTTCTGTGGGGTTTTTTTGTCCAGTGAACACCAGCAACCTGACTCTTTTAGCTGTGTCGGCATTTTGCTTTCTGACGAATTGCAGGCAATCCTTCTCATTATAGTCTTATTTCTAATTGTTCGTAGGCAGAGATAAAAAGGAGTGATTTTACGGAAACAAGTGGTGTTAAGTGGAGGGCCTCTATGAGCTGAGTGGTAGCAAGGCAGCAGCCGCTGCAACTCCTCTATCAGCTTTTAATTGCAGTAATACATTTTGAAGTAAATACCATATAGTTAGCGATTTTGTGGCTATTTTGTCTCCCTTTGTAGCTGCCGCCCATATTGCTTGCTCTACCTCCTCCCACGTTTCGACAAAAAAAGCAGTTTGTACATCTACTTTTATGCCATTTTTTCTACACCATAACAACAAAGTTTGCAATGTCTATTGTATTTTATCCCTTGTTTGCCCAACATAAGTGTCCATATATTCCTTTAGACCTGTTCCTCGGCAGATATCTGCGCTCCCATTTTTTCCAAATATCTCACCTTTTCAAAATTGAAGTTTGAACTTCTGCAGCTCTTCTCCCAGCTGCATTATCTTTCACAACTCATGGCCACATCTCCCCATGACTCGTGGCCGCGTCCTCCCACAATTCAAGGACCGTGTTCTTCTGCAGCTCTTGGCTTCATTATCTCTGGCAACCCTCACCTGGCTGCCTTATCTCTGGCAACTCTTGGGCTGCCTCCATCTCCAAGTCCCGTCTCGCCAGCCAGTCCCGCGGCCTTCTCGTTTCGCTCTTTCACAATAGGCTGCTAGTTGCAATCACGTCGGGCCGTCACCAGATGTCGCTGTTGGGATGGGCATGACATACGAAGGGATGGAGTACACTTCAGAAGGCTACTTTCCTTTTTTATTATAACAGCATGCTGCCTTTTATATACTCCACGAAGTTTACACTTTATTCATTGGTTACAATAGATCAACACAACGTTCATTGGTGCAAAGCAGTCTCCACCACTGTTTTCAAATAACTTTCACAAAACCTTTCTAAAAATACTTTTTCCAGCTGCAAGTTTCTTCTTGATTATCTTCTCCTTCTCTTCTTGATCTCCATGCCAACGGCCTTAGTAAAATTCCTTTCAGAAGTAAACCTTATCAGTTAACTCTCTCTGGCTCACAGACCAGCTTTCAGCCCCTTCCACACATCCTTACTTTCTGTGTGCTTATGTTAAAAAAGTTCCATTAGAAGGTTAAAATTTCACTGAAATATAGTACAGGACAAATAAAATAACTTATGAAAAATGAGGGAACAACCAAACCTGAAGGAACCAAGAGCAATGATCCAGGAAGTATGAACAGGAGGACACTATAAATCAAACAACAAAGCCAGAGAACAATTTTACTTGAACTTTGTGCTCATTAACATAATAAAATACTCACTCATAGGCTGTGATTGCCCCTTACTCACATAAGCCCCTTTCTCATAGAGCATGTGTGGCAAAATAAGTGTGCACTGTATCTTTAAACAGAGAGGAGAGAATGAAAAGCCACTGACTATAGCTTTAGGTTGTTACTTATACTGGAAATGCTGATCTTTTTATTGTTCAAAGTATATAAAAGTGAGTAGCTGGCATAATGAGGATGTACTGGCTTTGTAGCATCTATCTCTGCGCAGGCATGAAATAAACAAATATCTAAACTCTGTGTGTGAATTGGCTTCTTGCATACTGGGTGAAAGAACCCATATTTGGGACAACACAGACAGTTTTTTAAAAAATAACAGTCTACCTGTGTCGGTAACATAGTGCATAAATTTGGTATGAACACTGTTCCCTGTTCTAGGAAGCTTTCAGAACTCTTTCTTTGGTTTATGTACTAAATATTACCTACAAGCAGAAAAGGACAAGAAACAAGCTGGTTTGTTCCCTTATTTAAATCAAGGCAAGGTAAAACTTGTGGATAGGGCACTATTTAAATCATTCTACTTGTTACCAAGTATGTGGCTTTCAGATGCTGATTGCTTGTAACCTTACTAGGAATAATGTATCTGTAGGCTAATGTGAATACTAGCAACGCCGTTAGCTTATACTTCTGATTATGAATTAATAGATGCTCATCTACTTTATCATCACTAGAGGCTCCTCCAAAGTCGTGCTTTGGATATGTTTCTGTCCGGAAGCAGCTCATGTTTTAAGTAGCATGCAGATGTCTGAATCTTTCAGTGTAACACCTCTTTACAAGCAGTGAATTTTTTAATCAAAGTAATCAGTCATCCTATTGATAGTATGATTGAACTGGAATCATCAATCTGAAATGGTTACTGATCACTAATGACTGATGAACTTTATAGTGATGTTGAATAGAAGCTTGTATTGTTGCTTGCTAGTAACTGAAAAAAACAAGCATGAAAATATTTGTAATGAGTGTGGGTAAATAATCTTCTTTTAACATCAACATATTTTATCCCAGCATAGATAAAGCTATAATTACCAACACAGATTATTTTAGGGATCAGACACTTCCATGTATGTCTGGAGTAGGTTTCCCATGACAGGCTGTACTTATGCTTTTATTTTTGAAACACTGTCAACTTGCTGCAAACCAATTATTACTGTATTGTAATTTGCTAGATGGTAGGCATCTTGCATCCAGTGCAGTGTGTATGAGATACAGGCTCTGATCAAATGGCCTAATGACATTAAGTTTTCAAGAATTAATCTTATAAAACACGAAAGAATCTCATCATGGGATCATGGCTAGCATACAGATAAGGATGAAATTTCTGCTCTCTGCCATTCCTGGGTTTTGGTAGCCTCAGCTTATTTCATATGCAAGCAAGTCCCGTGCTCAGGTCTTAGGTTTTTGCAGATGTGTGGGTATTATTTTTCCCCAAACGGAGTAAGAGATGATCCAGTTCTCAAACTGACCAGGTGAATGCTGTGGGGGTGTATGCTGGACTTTGCACCACTTATTAGTGGTTTGTCATCAGTCTCGTCTGTTTTTCCTCAGAGCCAGGATTAATAGAAACACAACTGAGGCGAGTCTCGTGTTCGGGCTTGGATGTTTATTATATCTTATCAGAAATTACAGAAAGTATGACAACACTTCTAACTCCTTGCTAGAAGTAGGAAAAATGGCCACAGCTGAGCCTGCTTCAAGGCCTTTTAAAGCTAAACAAATCAATAAAAGTTTAACACCTACATTATTTATCCTTTTGACCCAATAATAGATTCCCACGACCCTTAGAGTGACATTTGACTGACCAACCAAAGGCTATTACCTGAGTTCCGTGAAGAAGATGGAAGAAGAAGAAGATGAACAAAGACACCACCCATAAATCTCCATCTTGTCCCATATCACCACTATACTATAAAACCTCAAATTTAAAACCCATCACCCAGTGAAAATACACACATCTAACCCACTATAAATTTGTGATTTCTAACTCATTATTCATATTTACAAGCCTTCTCCAAGGTTTCAGGTCCAGTGCAGTGTTTTCCAGGGGGTCTGTGCCTGGAAGCACAGAAAACTCTAAAACTCCAGATTTCTGAGATCCAACAAATGCTACATTTTTTTGAGTGTGACAGAATGCTGGAGTGCTGTTCTGGAACTATTGGAGACACAGCATGCATTTTTGTAAATTAAACATCAGTGACTTCTGTAGCCACAGATACTTGTGTGTGATGATCATATTATTTAGAAAGTGGAGGAGCTTTTGGATGAGTTTTTGCAGAAAAGCAACATGACTTGTTTTTGGGGAGGCTTAAGAAGTTGCTGTGTGACTACTGGGATACACAAGGACCCATTGGAAGGTTATTTATTATCCATTTCTCTATTCAGTTAATATTCTTAAACTTCAAGACCTTAAAAAGGAGGGGCGAAGCTGAAAAATAAGTTATTCATAATTCACCAGAAGGTAGATACTGGAAGGGTCTAAGTAGTAAGTGATATCTCACAGTAGAAAAATTGCTTTGTCTTGAAGTTCTCTACTTTCTTTTTCTTCAAGTATCTTTATCTGCTCTCCAGTTCTTGTAGCAATGGAGACACGGACCCTCTTGCTTGTTCCGAATAGAATCAAGTTTATTACCAGCATACAAGGCTTTATATACTGTATGACTATGCTAGGCTTTTATACTGTGCTAAAAATACTCTGGCTAAAATTATACTTGTTACCATTTTTGTAAACCAAAACACACATTGGCCACATGCCACCTCCCCTGTTGCTGTTCACATGTCCTCTTGACCAATTAGCACTCCAATCAGGCACTGTTCACACAAAGATTACATAACTTGTTTTTGTCTTCATGACAGCTTTACATTTCCCAAAATGCTTTTCGTGAATTGTCAGAGAGCAAAAGTGAACAAAGTGTTTAACGGTGGTAGGTGTTTTGCACCACTTAATTAGTGGTTTGTCTGGAGTCTCTTCTGTTTTCACTCAGAGCCAGGATTAAAAAAGACATTAAGGAAACGGATTTTCTCGTGTTTGGGCTTGATTGTATATTAAATCATATCAAAAGTACAGAAAGCTCAGCAACACTTCTAGCCACCAGCTAGAAGCGAGCAAAATGGAGAGCAATCCAGCTAGCTACAAGGTCTCTTAAACAGTCCAATAGAGAATTAACACCTATATTATTTATACTTTTAACCCAATAATCAAATTCCTGTGACCCTCAGTGTGGCACTAACTGTCCAACCAGAAACTACTACCTGAAACCACAAAGAAGGAAGATGAGCACTGAAAGAGACACCACTCAAAATCATCCATCTTTTCTCATACCTATTACTATATTATAAAAACCTAAAATTTAAAACCCTTCACCATGTGAAAGCACACACTTCTATGTAACTACACACCTGTGATTCTAACTCCATCACTCAAATTTGGAAGCCTTCTCCAAGGCCTCAGGTCAAAAGCAGTGTTCTCCAAGGGGTCAGTGCCAGAAAGCACAGAAAGCTGAAAAACCCCAGGTTTCTGGGATCCAACAAAAGTGAGCAAAGGCCTACTTATTCTAGAAGACTTTTCTTGTCTGACACAAGTTCTCACTAAAAGAAGACTGTTTATCTACTATAGATCTTGTCTTCTGTGGTATGCCACTTATGGGTGATCACTTATCTGCCATGCAAATTTCTTCTAAAGTCAGATCTGCCACATAAAATTAAGGATATAATTTATGACATGCCTAAATACAGGAAAAAATTAAATTAGTTTTAATTTTCCCTCATTTTTTCTTAGTACTGGTAGGCAATACTGCATCATGTTAGAGCTTTAAGAGTTGCTTTTAGTCTCACAATTGTACAAGTTTCCTCTGACTTTCTTTCAAGATCTCCCTGAAGCAGGATGGAGTTGAGAATCAGAGTCACAAAAGGCAAAGATCATGGGTTGAGATAAGAACAATTTACTGGAAACAGCAATGAGATAAGAAATAAAACAGTAACAGCAACAATATTAATAACAAAAGTGTGCAAAAGAGCGAGTAATTCATATGCAAAAATGCTCACCAAGGAGCCGAGACAATGAACAGTGGCAGACAGCTTCCCCCCACCCCATTTTCCTGAACAGAAAGAATGCCCTTCCCCTCAGAATCAAGAAACCCTTCCCCCCACCCCCACCAATGATGTGACATGGTATAAAATAACATCTGGGTCCTGGCCATGCCCCCTTGGCCATGCCCCCTCCTGGCTACGGCAGAAAATTAACCCTGCCCTGGCTGAAACCAGGTCACCTGCAGTAGTCTGAAGCAGTTCTTCCTGACTGCTACTCTTACCTTGTATGCCTTCAAACTTAATGTAAATGGGTACAATTACTTAGATACAAACTTGAATTTCAAGTTGTTCATTCATATACCAAGCTTAGCTCAATTGCACTAGTTCTGCTTTTATCAGAAGTATAAATAAATTATACTTCTCTGCATATGACTCAACCTGCTTTGCACCATTTTTCTGTCTCTTTCAGGAGATATTTCAGCAAATTGAGGATTCTGGCCTTATCTAGATATCATATTGGTCATCGACATGGCAACTAGTTGGAACATAGGTAGAAATACCAATGCTAGCTTTTACTTCAGTGTTGTACCTTTTCTTATACATCTGACCTAAAAGATATCTTTTGAAGCATCAGTATATCAGCAGTGATCATAGAATGGTTTGGGTTGGAAACAACCTTAAATATAGTCTAGTTCCAAGCCCCCTGCCATTGGCAGGGACACCTTCCACTAGGCCAGGTTGTTAAGGGCCCCATCCAACCTGGCCTTGAACACCTCTAGGGATAAGGCAGCCACAGCTTCTCTGGGCAACCTGTGCCAGGGCCTCACCACTCTCACAGGGAAGAATTTCTTCCTAATATCTAATCTAAATTTACTCTTTTTCAGTTAAAAGCCATTCCTCTTTGTCCTATCACTCCATGCCCTTGTAAAAAATCCTTCTCCATTCTTCTTGTGGGCCCCCTTTAGGTACTGGAAGGCTGCTATAAGGTATTCCTTAAGCCTTCTCCAGGCTGGACAGCCCCCACTCTCTCAGCCTGTCTTCATAGGAGAGGGACTCCAGCCTTCTGATCATCTCCATGGCCTCTTCTGAACTCCTTTCAACATGTCCATGTCCTTCTTGTATTGTGGGCCCCAGAGCTGGATGTAGTACTCCCGGTGGGGTCTCACAAGAGCAGAGTAGACAGAAAGAATCACCTCCCTTGACCTGCTGGTCATGCTGCTTTTGATGCAGCCCAGGACACAATTGGCTTTTTGGGCTGCCAGCGCATATTGCCAAGATGTGTCGAGCTTCTCATCTACCAAGACCCCCAAATCCTTCTCCCCAGGGCTGCTCTCAATCCATTCTCCGCCTAGCCTCTACTTGTGCTTGGGATTTGCTAGACCCAGATACAGGACCTAAAGAATCAAGAACAATCATTTTGTAAATGTTTTTGTCTAGCCATGTGTAACTAGCTTTTTAAATGGAGCATGGTTGTTATAGTATGGAGGTGACTTTCTGGTGATCTGAAGGAGATGAGGACTCTATGTGAAGAGATATGTTCTTCAGTAGCTGTTTCCTTAGATCCATGTTGGAAGCATAAGGTATATATGATACCTAACACAAGGCAACCTGAGATGTGATTCAAAGAGTAGTACTTTGGAGCCACTAAAGGCCAAGGGAGTTGAATATCTTGTCTACAGCAGCAGTTCTGCCTTATCTGCTTCCTTTTAAGCAGATGTTTAGTGTAAGAGCTAGTTGTCTGCCTGGTGTAATGCAGCTGATAAATATATATTTGCAGGATCTGGTATTGCAGCAGATTTGTGCTTTTGTTCCCCAGCCAAGACAAGAGTACTTTGTAGTGTGAGAAGTAGCAGCTTAATGCTCTCTGGGGCTCTGTGTTTTGATTTTTGACTTAAGGTGGATGTTTGTGTTTTGAAGTCATTAAATGAATTAAACATATCATTTGAACTGGGCTCTCTTTACTTAGCAGGCCAAAGCTCTAATTGAGACTAACAGTTCAATAATATTGTACAATTTGGAGTTTTGTCTTGTTTTGAAATAATAAACCTGGCATCTGATCTAGGATTCATCTTTCTTTAGTTCTCATCCCTTGCATTGCAGTTTTCTGGTGACCAAGTCATTGCTGCTCTGGAGTAAAGCTACAGTGATTGTAATGCTGTGAGCTCTAAATAATCTAAAGCACAAGTCAGGGGTGAAAAGACAGACAATGACAGAATGCTGAATGCTTCTTGAATTTAGCTCCTCACTAGCTTAAACTTTAAACTTGATATCTTTGAAGCAGACTATGATAATGGAGCTGATAGGTACATCATTATGCAATAATGTGAAAATCTGCTTTTGTGTGTCAAGTGTAGGCTTCTCACTAGTAAATACCTTCTTACATAGTGCTGGTTCCTGCAGTGAACTGAAGGATACTGGGCAGGGAGGCAGCTTGCATAGCTGTATCAGACTTCAGTGTCTCATACAGGATTATAGATACTTTGCAGATGCGTTGCACACTGGGTCTATGTATAATACAGTTGTATCTGTTACCTATGTGTGTTGATTCTACACAGCCTGGTTTTGTTTGGTTTTTTTTTGGTAGCAGGGTAGGGCCAGAGGGGTAGCTTCTGTGAGAATCTTCTAGAAGCTCCCATGTCCGACAGAGACAATCTCTGATGGCTCTGAAGATGGACATGCTGCTGGCCCAATTAGAGAGGTTGGTAACGCCTCTGTGATGACATATTTAAGAAGAAAATCAAAACGACACGCATTCAGTTTTTCCCCAGGGCTGGAGAGGCGCAGCGGCTGCTGCCATGCCAGGGCAGCCCACCGCGAGCTTTGCCTGCCTGGCTGCCCCTACCTAACCGCTCTTCAGGCAATGCCCTGCATGAAGAGAACTGTTAAATAGTGACAACACCGCCGTGTTACTTCTCATTTCTTCCTCTGACTTCGTTAATAATACATTTACTTTATACCTTTAAATTTGAACCTGTTTTGCCCTTAGAGTTTGTTTTCTCTTAGTCCTTATCTCAACTCGTGAGTCCTTCATAAATTTTTTTCCCCTCTCCTCTGCTCAACTGTAGCAGAAGAAGCTAAGAAAATTACTTTTGTGGGTACTTGGTTGTCTTGGTTTAATTTAATTTCAAAAAAAAATGCCTTCATTTAATTTGAATTTCCCGGCCAATGCATCAAATAATGTAATGGTTTTGATTTGCCAATTTAAATACGCTCATTTTCTGTTGTGAGACAGAACCAGGAGAAGAAGCAAGGCAGGCCTAAAACTTAAAAGGCTATAAAAAGAAATTTATTAACTACACAAAGAAAAGAAAAAAACAAATTCAGAATAAGATTTTTCATACCACCCCTTCCTTCCCTCTCCCAACCTTCATAACAACAAAACAAACATACAAAAAACTACTTCAGTCAGTTCCCAACTCAAATAGTCCTTTTTCAGTTCACTTCGGAGAGAGAGGTTTCCTCTTGTTAGGCTATAGGGATTTTTTCCACAAAAAGGAAGAAAACAGTCCTCTCGTGGTTTCATTTTCACAATTTGCATCCGCCCGGGAATCTGCAATCCTGGCACTCCTCCCAACTCCACAGCCTTCCCAGAGCTGCGCATGTGGGCCATGTCAGACTCATGGGGTATTACTTTTAAGAATGAAATGTTCCAAAGCAAAGGTTCTCTTCATCTCTTTTCTCTCTGTTCATGCTTCATCCTCAGAAAACCGAGATCCCCTTCTTTCCTCTTTTCTCAACACAGGTGCTTGTCGGTCAAAATGATCTATCAAATGGAACATCTCCAACCCCCCCATGTCTTTCTCCATGGTTTATAGGAATATTCAGTACATCAGTTCATCCCTACAATCTTACAAAAGGACATTTCAGCCATCTTCACAGCATCTCCTCATTCTCCTTCCATCTAAAGAAACGTAGACTTAGCTCTTGCTTCACTGACTTCAGAATATCTCCTTATTCCCTTTCACTCTGGGGAGGATTGAAAAGTCTGCAAGTCTTATCTGAGCATTGAAAGAGTTAAGATTTTGCACAGGGAAAAGAAAAAAAACAAGGCTACAATTCTGGAGCTTTGGCAGGATCTCGGAAACCAGCCACGATGGAAAAGGGGGAGGGGGAAAAAGCGGCTGGGATCTTAAATCAGCCTGAGTCTCCCTGGCCACAGTCCATGGCCACCCCCTCCTCTCTGCCGGGCCATGCCAGCTCCCCAGACAGGGTGGCCCGGCCCTGCCCCCTGCCAGGCCCGCAGGCCTGCAGTGGGACCAGACTGGGGCCCTATTACCTGCACTGCCGCCGGAAAGAAAAAGAGACTCAGTTCCGGCTTACCTCCTTCAAAATGTGTGTTCACGGAGCGAACTAACTTTCTCCAATTGGCTATGTTCCTTGATGTCATGGTTTGATACTGGCCAAATGCCAGGCACCCATGAAAGTCACTCACTTGCCCTCCCCTGCCACAGCTGGGCAGAGGAGAGAGAAAAAATTAATGAAGGCTTCAGGAGTTGAGATAAGGACAGGGAGAAAACACTCCAAGGGCAAAATAGCCTTGGCTTAGAGGTACAAAGTAAATTTATTACTAACAAAATCAGAGGAGGATCATGAGAAGTAAAATCAGCCCTTCAAAATGCCTTTTTCCCCCCCAACCCCTCCCTCCTTCCCACTGACAGTGCAGGGAGACAAAGCATGGGGGTTTTGGTCAGTTCATCACCTGAGATCTTTTTCCACTGCTTAGGGAAAGGAGTCCTTCCCCTGTGAGACCATGGGGTCTGTCCCACAGGAAACAGTTCTCTGTGAACTTCTCCAACATGGCTCCAATCTCATAAGCGGCAGTCCTCCCAAAACTGCTGCAACATGGATCACTCTTCAACAGGGTGCAGTCCTCCAAAGACAGGTTTTCCAGCCTGGAAGCAGGGGCTCCCTATCTCCACCAGGTTTTCCACTGGACTACAGCTTCCTCCAGGCATCCACCTGCTCCAGCATGAGCACCTCCCCCACAGGCTGCAGGAGGATCTCTGCATCTCCTGTGGATCCCCATGGGCTGCAGGGGGACAGCTGCTTCACCATGGTCATCACCACGGCCTGCAGAGGAATCTTGGCTCTGGCACCTGGAGCACCTCCTGCCCCTCCATCTTCACTGATGTTGATGCCTCCATGTTGTTTTCCCTCACATGTTCTCACCTCCTCCTCTTCTCTTGCTAGGAAAAACTGTACCCCCTTTGTTTTGATTTTCTTCTTAAATATGTTATCACAGAGGCATTACTAACCTCTCTAATTGACCCAGCTTTGGCCAGCAGCATGTCCATCTTCAGAGCCATCTGGAATTGGCTCTGCCGGACATAGTGGAAGCTTCTAGTAGCTTCTCACAGAAGCCACCTCTGTGGCCCCCCTGCTACCAAAAACCAGGCTGTGCAAAACCAACACACTTGTTTAAATAAATGCTGGTATACCAGCTCAAGGAGTGAAGAACTACTGACTGCTGCACTGAGAAAGGCAAAGTTGTGTAACACCAAAGCACTGTATTATGGTTTACACTTACAATGCTATAAATATTCCTTTCCTCTTGCTGTTTATGAAAGAGGTGACTGCATCAAGCCTTGCCCTGTTTTTTTAACAGAGCATGTGACTGACTGTCCCTTGAGGAGAGCTTTCCTCTTGTATCCAGCCTTGCTTGCATACAAAGAGAATCAAGTCAATTAGTCATTCACTGACTTGTGAATGGTGCCTGTGTAAAGAATTGTCTAAAAATAGTTAAAACAAGCTGAAAGAAAGGGTGTTCTTATATCGAGCTAGCTTGAACATCACTTAGCATATTCAAATTATATGGCTTGCTTCACTGAACAATAAAGCAATTTGCTGTGTTTTGGTAAGTATGCAAATGGAAGAATAAGTGAGTTCACGCTGTTAAGTCTGATGCAAAATGCTATAAAACAGACATGCTTTGGTCATGATTACCTGAATTTGAGTAACCTAAACTTCAGAAATTACCTGGATAAATCCAAAGTATATCATACTGTCTCGTACTCAACCATTCCACAGACATGCCAGTGTGTAAATCTGCTTCAAGGAAGTAAATTACTTATCCAGGTCATCAAAGGTCAAAATATAAGACTGAACAGGATGCTGAAGATGTTGTAGACTAATCCAGTTCCCAGTAAAAGAGACAATGTTTTGGACCCTGGAGCCTGTCAAGTAGAAGCAGGTGCCCAGGATCTCAGTCTTGTATGCACATAACTGGAGGACTTCCACACATGCTGCAAGAGATGTGAGTAATGTAACATGATACTTTGAATAAGCAGCCTCAAATATTCCTGCCACTGCTCCAGCAAAGCTCTGTTTGTAAATAGAAAGAGTTGGAAAATTGCTTTTTTGGAAGTGGGCAAAACAGTTTCTAGAACAGCTGCAATAGTGTTAGAGCTTTATCAATTCAGGTACCAGCATCCTCAGTTATACCTTCAGTAGGACTATTTCAAGTGCCAGCTTCTCCTCTAAAGCAGATCTAAGAGGACACGTATGATTTGGAGTAAACTTTAGGTGCAATTTTGCCAAATGTCTATGACTCCTTCAACAAGTATTAGACGCTAAAGGGAGACTAAACCTCTCTGTCAAACCATGGCCACTACAGGACTGACCTGTGCACCTACTGGCACTGTGGTGGTGGGACTGTGCTTGGTTGTGCAACCAGGGAGATAAACAGTTTCAGGAGTGTTCAGGTGGCCTCTCTGCCTAAGGGAAACTTCTTATTCATCTTTCAGCCTTGTCCCCAGCTTTTTGTCCCCAGCAAGCTCTCCACAGAAGAGCATTACAGTTGCCTTGTCTGAGGCTGGATGCTTCCAGATTCAAGAGCACTGACAATGCATGTTTCTAGCCAGAGCCAGAGTGTTGTTGCATTGTTCAAACTGAGCAGAACTATTAACAGGACAATACCATGGACTGTCCTTGTAGTAAAATGCACTGCAATAAAGAAATATCTTCTCTAACTGCTGAACTGCTCGAGATGCTAAATGCATGTCCTGGTTCCAGCCCAGATAAGTGAGAGGGGTGATGCCTAAGATTTTTAGCTTTTTCTATTTTTCATATATTTATAGCTTTGTAGATTACTAAAGCATGGCTGTAGCTTCTAGTATTTTTCCTTTCTTCCCTACATTTAGGAACAATAAGCTAACCTTCTGAACACATTCCCAAATATTGTTTAGTCTTATTCCAAGAAGACAACCAACTACAAGGATGTTCTGTTTGCCAACCAGAATCTGGACCAATGTGCTGGTTTGTATTATTATTTTATTTTTAGTAAAGAAGGAAAGGAACCAGTTATAGAAATAATTCCCTATAAAGACCTTAGCAACTTCCTTTAAACCTAACAAAACCCAATCCGTAGCTGACTTTTTAATATCGACACATTGTTACACCAATAAAAAAGTTAGATGCGCCTTGGTGAACACACATTTTAATATGAACAAACCCCAGAAAGCTCTCTTCTTTCTTCCACCTAAATACCGGTAACAGGCCGGCCGGGTGGGGAGGCTGCCACAGGGCCAAGCTAGGCCCGTGCAGCTCACAGGCCTAGCGGGGCAAAGACGAACCCTGCCTCTACTACAACACTAGCCAAGCCGAGTCCCCCTCCCCCCAGAGCAGCCAGGTGGGCCCGCAACACAACTAAAATACTGCCACTACTAACATCTCACCAACATTAAACCCTGCCCCGCTGCCAGCCTGGACCGAACCGGGATCCACCAGGTTCTGGGAGCAGCTACCGGCTGGGCCCTCCCCTCCTCCCCCCGGGCAGGGGGAGGGAAAACCATCAGCCCACAGCTAAAATTAAATGCAACAAAAGCCAAAAAACAATTATATAGCCTAAGAAACCACCACCATTTCTTGCTGGGCCCCTACTATCCTAGACCAAACCCCCAGCGCGGCTGCTAAAAAATTCTCCACCATAAACAGGTCCAACCATGACCCAACAAAGATCACATAACCATCTACAAGCCTCAAACAAAATATTAACTCTCACTACACAGATGAGACCTGCAGACCTTCAATTCTTTCTCAAAAAAAAAACAAAACAAAAAACAAACCAAAGTAATAAACACACTGCCCTGGTTTAGGGTAAATTTGGGAGAAGACTTCCAAAGGGCCCCCTCCAGGAAGCAAACCCAAGCGCCCATCCCCAACCGGTTCAGGAAGAAATTTCCTCAGAGAGAAGTGGAAAAAACATGTTTATTCAACAGGCACAGCACTGCCCAGCACAAAAAATGAAGGATACCAAACAACAAAACCTCTCACTGCTCTGAAGAGATGACAAATTCAGAAAGTCTCTCTCCTGTGGGTGGTAGCTCGGCTCAGTCCATTCTCAGTCCCTCCGGTGCTGGAAAATGCTGCTGCCCAGGCCAGGCCCCGGTGGGCTGCAGGTGCAAGCTCCTGGTGCTTCCCCTGGGTCTCCAGACCAGAGCAGGTTCAAATAATTCCAGGGAAAAAAAAAAAAAAGAAAAAAAAAAACTTTCCGGGGAACTTCTCTGCTTCAGTTAGTCAAAAAACTAACTAAAAGCAAAGAAGAGCTCTCTCCGCCGTCCACCACGGTGACACAGTCCAGGAGGACAAAACGATGAAACTCCTATATCTATGTTTTGAAAACAACTGCCTTAGACATTCCACCCCTTCTCCTCCCCCTCCTTCACTCTCAAATCCAACCTTAAAGGTACAAAACTTATTTCTGGGCTAAACAGACAAATGGTGATACAATTCAACATGACAAAGTCACCCCAGGACACACACAAAAAACCGACATAAAGACACCAAAACCAATAAAATAAAAGTCTAATCCCAAATGAAAAAATTAAGGAAATACCTCACTCTTAAACTAAAATTCTCTTATAATCTATAGAGAAGATATGATTAATACATCAAACTCTTTTTCCCTATAAACCATTAAAAAATATAAAGTAGTTAAAGCATTCAAATTGTAGATATAAGCAAAGGAATCTGTGCTAAAGCAAACAGATATTAAAATAGCTATAGTCCCATAAAAAGCTTAAACAAAAAGAAAGAAAAGTAATGAAAACCCTCTGCCCCCCCAAAAAAGACCTCTATTCCCAAAAATAAAAATATTCTCTAAATTAAATTTTAAAAACTTTACTTTTAAATAACTTATCCTTAAAACATACCCCATAATTTAACATAGCCCTCAAAAGCAATTATCAGAAAAACTATAAATCAAAAAACAAACTTTCACACAATAATCAAATTTCCATTCTCCCAAACAACTTGTTGAGTTCGAGCGGCGTGGGATCCGAGACAGAAAACCCCACACTCTGTGATCTATGTGACAAAAGCCTTTATTCAGTTCTGATCTCCTTTTATATACCCCTTTCAATGTTCCCGGGCAAGCGTCTGTGATTGGTTCTGAGGTCGGGCTGCCCAGCCCTCTGACCAATAGCTGTCTGCAGCCAGGGCTGGAACTCATTGGGTTAAATCCTTGTCTGTCTCTAATCCTGTCCTATCTCTGTTCTTTGGGGGCTGGCCTTTTAGCCAGGTTACTTATCCAATCAGTAGTCAGATTAACTGCCCAGTACAGGCCAGCCTATGCTGTAATCACTGTAACATTAAAGCCACAAGAAAACTGTTTTCTTGTGAAAGAGTCTCCATAAACTAACAAAAATACCTACTCTCCCTAAATAAACAAAAAAAATATTTCAAAAATAATAAACTTACTAATTTATTTCTATACGCTATCAATATTAAAAAAGTATAAGAAAAGTGTTCTAAAAATTTTATTCTAATTATTTTTATTTTTCTTTTTATTTCAATTAATAAAATTTTTCTTTATACCCTTCAAAGTTTAAACCTACTTTGCTTTCCTTCCTATCCCTATCTCACAACAAAAAATAACTAAATAATTCTAATAAGTACACTAGCAATTTAACCAGCACTAAACCCACCACATAAATTAATACATTAGCCAAAAATCTCAAATTAACAAATCAAGACCACTACAACCAGACATAACAAAAGTGGGGCAAAAGAAACCTCTGGACTGCTTCCAGTCAGGAAGGACCCCAGGAATTATTACCTACCCAACTAACCTTTTAATTGGACAGTATATGATAGGTATACTAATTGACTAACCTTATAAAAATTGTGGAATTACTATACCACGTGCGATTTTCGCCATATCATGTACTTGAAAGATTTCAAGTAAAGGTTTGCTTTTATATTCACTAACTTTGTTGGGAAGATCTATTCTATTTTCAAGGAATCAGAAGGGGCATGGCCAAGATGTGTTATTCGATAGAACCTTATGTCATTTCTTGGGGCAGGAGAGGGTCTGTCTGCCATTGTTTTTCATTGTCCTGGGCTTGGTGAGCATTTTGCATGCACATCACCCTCTCTTTGTATGTTTTCGCCATTAGTATTGTTGCTATTATTGTTTGTTTTCTTATCTCACTGCTGTTTCCAGTAAATCGTTTTTAGCTCAACCCATGATTTTCACCTTTTGTGCCTTAAATTTTCAACTCCTTCCCCGGAGTGGGATGGGGGAGGAAAAGTCGGGGGGAGCAAGAGAATGGCATCTGGTTTAGGAGAGTCTCAGTGGGGCACTGAATTGGGGAGTACCATTCCTAAACCACGGCATTGCAGCTGACTTCTGTGGGCTAATTAAATCTCTAGATGAGTAGCACTGCCATGAGCAGTTGTCATGAAGGCTAGCACCTCCAGACTGAACTTCTAGGTTATCAAAGGAAGGCAATAGTAAAAAAAAAAATTTGAGTAATGTTAGAAGAAAATTGTTTGGTTTCCAGGCACTGCTTGTTCAGAGCAGTTTTATTTACTTGGATACCTTGAGAGATAGCCCAGGCAACAGGAATGTGAATGTATGAGATCATAGCTTGAATGTAAACCAGTTTAACAGGGCTGTACTAAATCCCTCCCTTATCATTCAGCTCAACCCTGTCTTCATGTCTATTGTTAGTCCTGATTTAAGATCTAAGGAGCAACAAGACTCATATGTGGGTGAAAGCACTTACCTTAAAGGTGTAATTGTAACTTTGACTTTCATATTGCAGGCTTACTGTTTTGATTTCGGTTGAGTGACTTAACGTCCCAGCTTTATGAACATAGCTACATGGACAGTGTCATGATTTAACCCCAGCAGCCGCTCGGTCCCTCCCCCACCAGTGGGATCAGGGAGTAAACTGGAGGGGATAAAAGTGAGAAAACTTGTGGGCTGAGATAAAGACAGTTAAATAGGGAAAGCAAAAACTGCACACTCAATAAAGCAAAGCAAGGAATTTGTTCATTGCTTCCCATGGGCAGTCAGGTGTTCAGCCATCCCCAGAAAATCAGGGCTCTGTCACGTGTAATGGTGACTTGTGAAGACAAATGCCATCACTCCAAACGTCCTCTCCCTTCTTCTTCCCCCATCTTATATACTTAGCATGATGCCATTTGGTCTGAAATATCCCTTTGGTTTGTTGAGGTCACCTGACCCAGCTGTGTCTCCTCCCAGCTTCTTGTGCACTGGCAAGGTGGTGTGAGAAGCAAAAAAGGTTTTGGCTCTGTGCAAGACCTGCTCAGCAATAACAAAAAACATCTCTATGTAATCAACACTGCGTTCAGCACAAATCCAAAATATACTAGCCCATACTAGCCACTGGGAAAAAAAAAAAATTCTATCCCAGCCAAAACCAGCACAGCAGAGAAATATTTAATAACAACTTACTGTTCAAAGAAGTTTTGGTAAATGGAAAAATTTATATGAGAAGAGTCTTCCTTGGAAGCGACAGCTTTTAGTAATGCCCCAGATAACTAAATTAGGAAGTGTATACAAGATATGATTAGTGTGAAACAAGAATGGGCTTCTGCTTGTCAAACCATTCTCTGTGTAAGTTAACCTCACTTCTTGACTCACCTTTGCCCCATTGACTTGTGGCTCTATTTTATTTCTTGTTTAGAAGCTTCGCATCTGTTTTATGAGACCTAGTTCACTCTTCACATTCAGGTCTTTGATTTAAATTTGTTACGTAACAGTGCAGATAATGATGCCTTGGGTTTTAGCTTTTATGTTTTTCAGATTCTCTGCTGCTTGGTGTGTAACTCTGAAACTTCATATTGGGTGTTAGTAAGTTCTCTTCACAGGGTAGTTAGACAAAACAATCCCTTCGTAGTTAGAGAATCAAGGACAATCGTTACCCAAAAAGCATAAACAACGGTGAAGGAAAGGGGGCAAGACAGGGGGTTGATACCTCCTAGACTGGGGCTGTGGTTGGACAATTGACCCCAATATGTTGATGAACCAAAACTTATAAAAGTGTAAAAACTCATGACCGGGATCCATCTTGGATTTGATTTGAGTATAGCCCTGGCCGGGCTCTTGTACTGCCTAAGGTGTATCCTTTCAATAAATACCTTTTACTCCTTTTGCTCTGTTTAGTCTCTGTTCCAGGTCAGCCTTTCCAGGCATCAATAATATAGGAGTTTGCTGCTGTTAGTGTTCATATGTCTACTGAAGCATCAAGGGAGTTTTCAGGACTCACAAGATTTAATTTATCTGGTCACTCATCTTCTAACTTGGATCAGAGATGTGGTCCTAATTCTCTAAAAGCACAATGAATGTCAATAAATATTGTTATGGTGCTGCTGGGAAATGAACCCAGAACTGGGACTAAATCACCAGGTAGGTGCCCAGCTCTGGCACAAGAAATTACTTTGGACCTAAGTCATAATAGCTGAAGCTGAAATAACAATGTTGATTTTAGATTCATTTTTACTTTGTCAAATAGTCAACAACACAGTGTGGCTAGCTATAATGCTGCTTTGCAGGTTCTGAAACTGCCTATCAAGGTGCTTTAAACCTACGTCACTGATGTAAGAAACAAGCTGCTAGTACTTACTGGATGTTTTTTTTCTGGCACATAGTATTTAATACTGCATGCACTAATCCAGGCTTAATGTGGAAGAGGAGCATCCATTAGATGAATTGTATGCTTGATGCACTAGAATCATTAAAGGGAAGTCTTTGGGATTAGATATTAACACTTAACTCAATATTGGCCTGTAGTTCCTGTTCTCGTTGGTTTTCTTGTGTGTTAAATGTGTGGTGTAGTTAGCAGCATGCTGTAAGGAGCCATCATAAGGCATGCAGCTACGGAAAGTGATGATGTGCACAGTGAGGAGCCTGGTTATGCCTGTTACAAAGAAAGATGAGGAAGCCTTATGCTGTCTGCAACTGCTGTAACTCTTACCAGAGCAGAGTGGGTGATCTGTAGAAGATCTTGGTGGTACCTGCACAGAGTCAGTAGGAGTTTGTATGTGGGCTGGCTGTAGCAGATAGTTACAAAAAAGCACAAAATAAAAACTAAAATGCTTCTTTCGTACCTTAACTTAAATGTAGTTTTTCAAAGAATATTCAGTTTCACTGATGCTGCATTTTTATAGGGCTTGCATTAAGCTTGTGATGTTTTAAAATGAAAATTATATTTAACTGGTGCTTCCAGAAATTCTGAACAGCTGCAATTTTGCTGCTGGTGCTCCTGATTTCCTCAGATCAGGTCAGTTGTGATGCTGGTGGCTTTCCAGGAAATGTGTGCTCTTTCCCCAGTGGTCTGTCTGAAGCGGGCAGATAGGATGGATTCACCATTCCTACTGTGTTGGTTTGAAAGTAAAACCAGTGCGAGACTCCAAGTCAGTAATACAATTTAATAGGAGAAAAGAGAAAAAATAAAATACATGCAATAATATAAAAGAAACAACCACCAACACAGTCAGAAATACAACCTAACACCCTGTCAGTCAGGGTGTTGGTAGCAGTCCGTATAAATGGTGGCTGCAGTCCTCCTGGATGAAGGATGTGGTTCCGTTGAAGCAGTGCTTCTGTAGAAGGTGCAGTTTTCCTGCGAAGATCCAGCGATGATGTGGAAATGGTCCGACTTTCCTCTGGGATCCAGTAGAAAGGTCTGCCTTCACGTCCCAAACCCCAGTTTTTTATCTAGGTAGGAAAGGCTTGGCTCCTGCCCCTGTCTGGGGCATCTCCCAATGGGATGATGTAATCTTATCAGTCACACAATAGGACTTAATGGCCCATTAACAGAATATATCTTCTGGAGGAAGGATGGGTTGTGAAAAGATAACGATGATCAACCCTTGATCTTAACGGATGGCACATCAGCAGAGGATATCTCCCACAGAGATAAGGATTACGACCCCTCCTACATTTTAACAGATGGTGATAGAATACACATTTTTGCATTGTACCCCAGGACACCTACCCTTGCTGCCTAAAAATTGGGGCTCTAAGTTTTGTTAGCTTGAGAAGAGTAGAAGAAATCAGTGTTGGACTACAGAAGTGTCATACAGCTAGGCTGGAATAACTACTAAATGTCTTGACACCTGAAGCTAGGATGTAGTCCTGCCTGTGTCAGTCCTCCCTGCTGAGAGGGAGATGATATATGTGTCAAGTCACTAGTAGTTATTCATAGTGACTGAATCAGGATTTAATTCAGTGGTTGGTTGATTCAAAGGAATCTACTCCACAGTAAGGTACTCTAAAGTAAAGCACACCTTTATTGGCCTGGCCGGAGGAGCATGCAGCATGCAGGGGTTAACAGCACGCCTCCCATGTGCATGTCCACTGTGCTCATCTTACAGAGGTTATAGGTTTACAAGTTCAGCATCCACCCTTATTTTGTTAATTTATTTAAAAGTTACAGTCTTAAGGGTTAGGAGTTTACATAACTTAAGGTTTCCTTATCTTAGGGTTACAAACACTGTATGCTATTCTTATCTAATACATTCATCACACCTATTTTACTAATACACACTTAATTTTGCTATTACACACTTTGTTGCTATATTAGTTATACTTCATCTATAATTGTGTATTGATTATGTTCCTATTCTCTATTACATATAAAAATTACATTTTTCTCCCCTTTGTGACAGCTCTCCCACTTGTCATTAAAACGGCAATTAGCACGCTTCTTCCTTCTTATCACTTAGCCCACAGGGGCTAAGCCCTTGTTCTGCAGAAAAGCGGTTAGTCAGACACATTACCTTCCATTCCTTTTTCTTATCATCTTAGTCCACTTGTGTTTGTTTTTTTCAAAAGCAGTTAGGTTTAGGCGTAGCATCTAGTATTCTCTTATCATCATAGCCCCTTCCAGGGCTAGGCTTCTTGTCTTGCAAAAGCAGTTTGTTCTGAAGAAGCTAAACACTTAACTTTTATTAATCTATACTTTATATTAAGGTGCTTATGTTAAAGGAGTCCTGTGTTTCAGGTAGAAACATTTAGGTTTGTATTTTCAGTCAAATAGCATGGTATCTAGCAAGACTTATTTTTCTGACATATATAGATTTCACTATGGCTTTGCCCTATCCAAATAGAAGAAAAATAGCAAACTTGAAGTACAGGCACTAATGAAGATGCCGGGAAGTAAGGCAGTAAAAGAGGAAAAAAAGTGACTGTGCTGGTAGCAATATTCTTAAAATACATGTCATAGTGTAACTTAAAAGTGTAAATTATTGTGCATTAGCTGTAAATGCCTATAAAGAGCTGAATCTTCTTCCAGGATGATCTATTTGTTACCAAATATCCAAAATATAGGAATCAGATTCTCCAACACTAAAATTGTTTTAAAGAGGGCATCATTTATTCAGGCCTGAGGTGCATGCAGGGGATTCTAACTTAATGTGGGCACGTGATTCTGCAAGAGTTACTTATATACAGTTGCTATATGCATAGTACAATTTACCTATTATCATAAATCCCATCCCATGTTCCCAGAGATTCAGTCCTTTGTTTTGTCTATCACTGCATTCTTGGGCCAGATGTCTTCCACTTACCTCCTAACTGTCCTTGCTGGAAGCAGCTTTTGCAGGCCTTGTTTCTCTCCTAAAAGTTTCACAGGTACAGTAAAAACTGAACAAACCCTTTTTGTATCAATTCCCCCTTTTGAAGCTTTAAAAATTCCTCAATGTCATTTGATAAGTTTCAATTCAATTTCTATCTATAGTCGCATATATCCTCACGAGATCATGATTGATTATTCTATGAACATAGCTAACAAGACTAGTAGTTACTACAATAATTACTACAATAACAATTACAATTATGATGGTTTCTAGTATTCCAGCCAACCATTGTCTCAGCAACTATCCTCCTATTCTTTGAAGAATTTTATTAAGCCATTTCATTTCAAAGGCCTTTTGGATAGCCTTGCTATCTTCAGCAGCTTGTCACATTTTGTCCTTAAGAAGGCCATCTCCCCTTTGCCTACATCTCTCCTCATCCATATGGTTGGTGATGTTTGCTTTTGCTACTGCATTATATTTCATTCCACAAGGAATAGGTTCCCCTGCTAAATCAGGGATAGGGAGGTAGGCTGTAATGCTGGACAGATTGTGCATTTTACCTTGAATTAAAGTCAATATTAAGTTTTCTTAAACCCTCCCCACCTAAAGATAAAAGATTCCCATAAAAATTACCCTATACATTTCCCTACTTGTCTACAAATATCTTTGAAGTTTTCATCTGCAGAAGTCCAGTGGTTTCCACTGTCAACTCTGAATCGAGTGCCTTCTTAATTCTGGCATGATGAATCCAGGACTTAAGTCCTTTCACTTTCACTGCCGTTCTTGTATTCACCAAAACTAGATAAGGTCCTTTCCACTGTTTCTG
This sequence comes from Sturnus vulgaris, assembly GCF_052056855.1. Taxonomy (NCBI): domain Eukaryota; kingdom Metazoa; phylum Chordata; class Aves; order Passeriformes; family Sturnidae; genus Sturnus; species Sturnus vulgaris. Next base: position 63,727,401 of record NC_142282.1, read on the forward strand.
GTATATACTTGATCTCTGGGATGAAATGAATGAACTGGGGTCTAGGGTAAGAAATTCTGACAGAAAGATAAACCTTCTCATTCATTTCCCCAACAAAATTGCTTACCAAGTTGCTACAGCATTTTAAATACTAAATGAGGTCCTCTGTCAGATGACCTCCCTATAGGCACTCCAAGCCCTCATGACTTCCTTAGCCTTGTTGGTGTGGCAGGGAAAAGCTTCTGGACACCCAGAAAAGGTATCTACCAACACTAGGAGATACTTGTATCCTTGTTGATGTGGTAGCTCAGAAAACTCAATTTATCAGTAATCTCCAGTAGTATTTCCTCTTTTGGTGATACCTGGAGGCAGTCCTTTTAAATTCAAAGGATTATTTTTAAACAGACTTGACAATTCTTGTCCTACAGACACTAAGTAACTAAATCTATAGACTAGTCACTATAACATTGATTTCCCAGTGAGTTTGCTCCTTTGCAATTTTTAATACCAGTTGTGGTGAGACTATAACCTGATTGTTGGGATTCTCTATTCATCCAGCTTCTTTATTTTGGGCTTTTAGATAATTAGCTAATTTTAAATCTGCCCGACTATACCCAGGATTAGCTTCTGGAAGTAAAGCACCTTTCTCAGATATTAATGCCAGGATACCTTGTTGTGCAACCTCTTGTGCAGTATTATCTGCAAGTCTATTTCCTATGTGAATTTGGGAATTCTCACATTGGTGTGTTAATCAGAAATCTCTGTGTTTTTAAAAGACCTCTTTCTTTCTATATAGCTCCATGGGCATGAACAATGCTAAAAGCATAGAGTTGGTCCACATATATTTACCCTTTTTCCAGCTGCCAATTCCAGGGTCTTTCGTGATGCTGTGAGCTCTGCCCTTTGGAGGTGTCCACGGGCAGCAGTGCAGCTTTTATTACCTTGGTTATCATGACTACTGCATAGCCACCTCCTCGTTTTCCATCTTCCACCAAACTACTTCTGTCTGTAAAGAACTCTTATCTCTGGATTGTCAGTGGGTGTGTCTTTTAGGTCTGATTGACTTGCATCTGTAAGCAATCATGGGTTAGTTACTCTTCTCCTTGCACTGGGGTGTTTAGGAACACATCAAGTCCACATCTTCTTGCTCTATTAAAACAGTCAGATATTTCAGCATACAGCTTGGGGAAAGCGAATGAGGGCCTCCCCCCCTTTTGGCCTAATACAGTGGTTAAGGTGTGTGAGGTGTATATTACTATCTTTTGTCCCAAAGTCAATTTCCTGGCCTTTTGGATGAGAAGAACAGTCACTGCTACAGGCAGCAGGCATCCCTGGCTAAATTGTCAAGTTGTTTTGAAAAGTACCCTGCAGGCCTCTTGAAATCCTCTACCTTCTGAGCTACAACTCCAAGGGCCTGGTGCTGTAATTCATGTACAAAAAGCTCAAAAGGCTTTGTTAGACATCAGGGCTATCTTTAAGTTCCAGATCGCATGTTCACTCTCAGGCCTTCTGGGGCATCCTTAATTCGAGATCATACCTCCAAAGAATGCTGTTAAATCTCAGGCAGTTGCAGGTTGGGGTACCTGGCAGATGGCCTCTTTTCTGTCCATTCCCAATTTCTGCTGTCTGGGAATTATTTCAAACCCTAGGTAGGTAACTTGCTGTTTCATGATTTGAGCTTTTTCCTGAGGTACTTTATAGCTTCCTTGGCCTGGGAAATTTAGAAGACTGATAGTCAATTCCATGCACTTTTCATTAGTTTCAATTGCTAGTAAGATGTCACCAACCTACTGCAGGACCAATCCTTTGGGATTCTCCTTCTTCCAAAACTCTAATTATTTTGCCAATTGATTCCCCAAAAATTGGTGGGCTAATTTTAAATCCTTGTGGTAATACAGTCCTGGTAAGCTGAGTCTTCTGACCGGTTCTGGGATTTTCCCATTCAAAGGCAAAAATGCCCTAACTTTACTTATTGAGAGGTATGCAAAAGAAGGCATCCTTCAGATTTATTACTGTAAACCATTGATGATATTCTCTTAACTGGCAAAATGGATGTGTTATATTCTGATTCACATTCTATCACTAATCCCAATTCCCTGAAATTCTCTATTAGACTCTGGATTCCCCTTCAACTTCTAATTTTAATGCATATTGTTTCTGCCTTACCAGTTTTGATCCAGGTTTTAGGGTAACACAGGCTGAGCTTGCTAGGAATGTCCTGGAGTTCCACTGGCCCAAAGTAAGGATGTTACTGCATTTTCTATGGCTTCTGATATTCCTCCAGAATTGTCTGATTCTGGTATTCCCTGAAACATAAAAATTCTTGCCTCAATGTCCTTTAGTCTCATATACCAATAGTTGTATTTCTCCATCCTTAAATATATAATCCAAGAACAGGTCTCTTCCCAAAAGAGGAATCAAATACTCTGGTGAGTTATCTATCTTTTGCCAAATTTAAAATTAATAGAGTTAAGAAATGGTCATTTTTCTGCTTTCCCTGTTGCACCAATGTGGTTACTGTGCTAAAAAGAGAAAGGACAGCAACACACACGGACCTCTTTGGGGAAAAAAGGCCAACTTTATTGTATGGACATCCCGTATTTAAAGTATGTTACGTGCAGCTAGGACAGGACAGTAGCTCATTGGACAATTGGGAAAAACATCCCTGGGCCAGTACCTCAGGATGTATCCCACGGGGAAGACACCAGGTGTTAATCTTTATTATGAATTCCACTCTGTTTTTCTCCATATTATCACCTTGGGAGACTTCCTCCCTAACTGAAGCTGTAGTCAGCTTGTCAGCCTGGGAATGGACCTGAGAATCAGGAGAAATCCAGGCCTGAAAAGGATTTCCAAGCTGTAATTCCCTAGCTCTCTAAATGTGTGTGTCCACACACCAACAACATTTACAATACCTTAACTGTAGGAGTGTGCTGGGCTTTGCACCACTAATTAGTGGTTTGTCATCAGTCTCGTCTGTTTCTGTTTGGAGCCAGGATTATTAGAAAGGCGATCGGGACAGTTTCTCTTGTTTGGACTTGAATGTTTATTATATCTTATAAAAATTTACAGGAAGTACAACAATACCACTAGCTGCTAGCTAGAAGTAGGAAAAATGGCTCTAAGCTGAGCCTGTTTCAAGGCCTTTTAAAGCTAAACAGACCAATACAAGTTTAACACCTATATTATTTATACTTTTGACCCAATAATAGATTTCCATGACCCTTAGAGTGACTTTCAACTGACCAATCCAAAGGTTACTACCTAAGTTCCATGAAGAAGAAGGAAGAGAAGAAGATGAACAGGAAGACAAAACACCACCCAAAATTCTCCATCTTGTCCCATAGCTACTACTATATTATAAAAACCTCAAATTTAAAACCCATCACCCAGTGAAAACACACACATCTAACCCACTACACATTTATGATTTCTAACTTATTATTTATATTTACAAATCTTCTCCAAGGTTTCAGGTCCAGTGCAGTGTTTTCAAGGGGGTTTGTGCCAGGGAGCACAGAAAGCTCAAAAACTCCAGTTTCCTGAGATCCAACACTTAATATTTTTTTGGTTCATGTTTAGCTGCAGTGTCTATTAAAAGTTAATTTTCTCTTTTCTGCTTCCCCAGCTGTATGGTAACCAGGGGTTCAGCAGGGGTTCCACCCTCAGTTCCCGTCCATCTTGATGTAGGTGTAGCTTTGCTGCCTCTGCCTCCTTCAACTTCTGGAGACCTTGGTGTCCAAAACTTTTACAATATGCACACTAATTCAGCTTCAATCCTCCCTGGAATTACCTATTTCTTTCTCTCCTTTCTCTTTCCAGCTCCCATTTTCTTTCTTTTTCTTCCCTTTTCTTTTCCCATCTCCTTGATAGCCATCACCTCTTGTTTTTCCCTCCCCTGCTCATTCTCCTCCTGCTTTTTCTCACTTCCTGCCTCCTCTCTTCCTACTTTCTTCTTCCCTCTTCTGCTTTCTCACTTCCTGTAGAATCTAGTAGATTATCCAGCAGAAAATGGTTTCAAACACTTTAGTTACTCTCGCACACCCAGACAGACAGTGCACACACACAAATGAGACACAGTGCACACAGACATAGGGACAAGGACACAGGCGCACAACACAGTCACAATGCACTGAGAGCACACACTGTGTACACAAAGCTCTTATTGAAGTCTAATATTAAAGACTATCCAGGTCACTTCTAAAAGCTTCTCTGGGTCATGAAAGTCTGGTTCTTCCAGTTCTTGTAACCATTTCCTTTTAATATCCAGTGCTGAGTTCCCTGTGAATATGGAAGCCAGCTGTACAGCTTCCCCAGGTTTCTCCAGATTGATATTAGTATATCTCCTGGAAAGTATTTTAAGGCACTCCTCAAATTCATTCGGTGTCTCATATGGTCCTTGTTTCACCTCATAAAGTTTAAACCAATTGATTACTTTTGGCATAGCATATTTAAAGCCAAATAATATCCATCTTTAATATTGTTCCAGTAAAACCCTCCCTTTCCTGGTGTTGGGGTCCCAATGGGGGTCCCAGGAGGGAAAATGCTCTTCAGCAGTTCCTAGTAACCTCTCCTCTGTGTCCATCCAGTCCACCTCCCTCCTAGCAGTCCTGAATACCACCTCTCTTTCGGTATAATCTAATAGATTATCTAGCAGAATTTGGATTGTCCCCCAGTCTGGATTATTGGTTTTAAGAATGGTCTCAAATACTTTAGCTACCCTCTCTGGATCTTCTCTATAGGGTCCTGCCTATCTCACCCATGCCTCAAGGTTGATGGAGGAGAAAGGTACCTTTACCACAACTGGACTATGAGAGTTCACCCTCTCCTGGAGCAGAGCTATCATCTCCTGTTCACCTTTTTCTTTCTTACTCTCTTCTCCGACGTACCATCTTCCTGTCTGCTCACTTCCTGTTTCCCCTGGGTCTTCCTCACCACCAGGTTTGAAAGTAACTCCTGGCTCCTTCCCAACTGCCCATCTCCTTCTCATGCTCCCTGAGTCTCAGACACAGACAAATCTTCTATCTCCATCTGGTGCCACCATCATCTTTATATCATCCTCTCTTTCACTATTGCATTTCAGACAACAGTGCCTGATACCACAGAAGGAACAGCATTGCTTCATTCTATCCTTTACCCTTTCCTTTTCTAAAGCAAACATGAGAGTGTCTGATGGGGCAGATAGGCACACCTTTTGCAATTCTGGGTGCTTTCTTAACTTAAAGAACAAATTACATAAGGTGCTTCATCCCAATTCCCCTCTCTTCTACAAAAAATATCAGTTATAAAAGGATGTCATAATCTAAGGTACCATTCTCCAGCCACTGAGCCTGACAGTTTAACTTATATATTGGCCAAAAAGGATTACAATATCTACGTAATTTAGGTTTACTTAGTGACCCTCCTCCTATCTTTTTCCAGTGGCTCAATATACATTTCAGAGCAGAATTTGGAATATCATCTCCCACTTTAGTTTCAGAAGAAATCACCCCCATATTCAGTAATTGCAAGTATATGAGCCCTTACCGTAGAATGATGTGACAGTTTGTAATGGGGGGCAGGGGGCTTGCCAGACCTGCAATCACTAAAACCGACACAAGAGGACGCTCCAAGTCCACAAATGCAATCTCACCCACCAACACCGAAAACCTTTAAGTCCAACCAAATACAAAAAAATACTCCAAAGCCTCAGCAAACTCACGCTTCAACAATCTTTTAGAAAACTTTTTTATGTCGTGGGCATCCCTGCTCTTATATGCTGGCCTACTCAAATCAACACACACCACTCTCACACAAACACGCTCAAGTTCAAGAAAAATGCAAAGAATGCAAAACAATTGAACAGACTTCACTTTTCAGCCAAGGCCAGAGCTGGGCTCCACTTGTAAACTGAGCATGGGTTTTGTTTTTCTTCCTCCATCCGAATCAAGATAGTGACGGTGCTACAGAGACAGCAAAACTACAAACCCTGTCTGATGATACCTCCCGGGGACAACCTTTAATATTACCAAGGGACTCGAACACCTATTCCCTTTTCTTTTTCCAGAGAACTCAAACCCCTAATACCTGGAAGGGGAGAAACTCCCAGGGGGGGAACTTGAAAACCCCCCCTTTTCCTCTCCTTTGTTTGTAAGCTTACCCAAGGGCTGTGTAACTCAGGTTACCCATGAATCTCCTGTAGGGGATACAATACAGCATCATAAAGTCACCCTAGGACAACCAGTTTAACTCACACAAGAAAGGCAAAATGCCCCAACCCTTTAGATCTCAATTGAACAGATATTTAATAATTTTTAAATTTTTTCCCACATAGAAAGAGTAATTAAAAACCTTTGCACTGGCAAATCTAGAACAGGTCTTTTCACCTTAGCAAGTGTTTTTATCCTGCAAGTGTTTTGAACCTAGCAAGACCACAATTACATCTTGAGTTCTAGCTTTTCAAATCTAGTTTATTCTGTCAAACAACAGTTGTTGGATAGTACTGCTTGAATTAGGACTTGCTAAATGTCTTATGGCTTGTTTTCTGAGTGTTACTAGCCCAAGTAAGGCCTGGTGTTTAGATTTTTCTTGTTCAGTTAGTATTTTCCTCATAAGAAATTGCGTAGTTATACTGTGGCTCCACATGGGCACTGATATATAAAACAAATTATTTAATGGACTTAGTGGAAATTTTTTCTCATGTTTTCACTGCAATGGTTGCTTGTTGATGTTTTTTCTTGGTTTCATAATTAAAATATTTTGCTTTATTTTCCAGGCTCACATTAAATTTCCTATTGACTATCCATATTCACCACCTACCTTCAGATTCCTGACCAAAATGTGGCACCCCAACATTTATGAGGTAAAGTGTTTTTTAAGCTAATAATTTTTTTCTCAGGTATGTGAAAAGGTTTCCTATGTCCTTAAAATTCTGGAAATATTGAAGGTATGTCCTGGTTTAGGGCAAATTTGGGGGAAAACCTCCGGAAGGAGCCCCCAGAAAGCAAACCCCCACGACTCCTCCCCCCACCACTGGGTTAGGGAAGAATTTCCTCAGAGAGAAGTGGAAAAAAACCTGTTTATTTAACAAGCAAAACACTCCCCAGCACAAAAAAATGAACAACACCAGATGACAAAAACTCTTTCACTGCTCTTAAAGGATGACAAACTCAGAAAGTCTCTCCTGCGAGTGGTCTCCCAATTATCAGTCTCCGGCACTGGGGAATGACTGCTGCAGGTCACAGAATGCAGACTCCCGGTGTTTCTTGGTCTTTCCCAGGTCCCTGTCCAGAACAGGTTCAGATGGTATTCAGGAAAGGGAAAGAAAAATAAAGCAGTCCAGGGAAAAAATTGGACTGCCTAGCTAAACTAACTAACAAGCAAAAGCAAGGGCAAAAGCAAAAAGTAGCAGCGAAAGCAAGCAAGCAAGCAAGCAAAACGTAGACTCTCCTAAACACAGGCCATGGGGGAGGTGAGCCGGCTGATAACAAGACAAAACAAACTTTCACTTTCAGAGTCAGTCCTGAAAGCACAGGACATAATACCCAGCATAAACAGAACACACGATTGGGGATACAAGCACCATAACGTCACCCTAGGACAAGGTACTAAACATCTCTAGCCATAACTAAAGTGGTTAGCTGTTTGTGTTTAAATGCCAGCTTCATGGTTGCAGAGTTAAATTTAAATGTTATAGGAAATGCTGTTTCTGTAGGCAGGGATGGAGCCTTTCTCATACCGGCAAGTGCAGCAAGCAGCACCAGCTGAAGCATCATGCCATGAACGTTGGTAGTTTTAGGGGATTCTTGTATCCCCTAAACTGGTGTGTGGAGTCTTGCTGTACTGGGATACTTAGACAACTAGTTGTTTGTACACCTTTCAAGTACATTTTTAATTTGAGTATATACTGCAAAATTGTGTGATGAGACAAAAAATGTTGGAGAAAATTCTCCTGTAGCAGTCAGCCTATGATAAAGGAGTTTGTATTTGGGGTGCTCCAACTGCAGAAAGAACCAGAGCTGGAGTCCAGCTTCAGGAGGAGTCATGCACAGCCTTATCACCCTAGGACCAGAGTGAACAGATACCTTTTAACTTAATGTCTGCTAGTCAATTTAAAGAGGCCCTTAGTTCGGTGCATGAGTGATGTTCAGAGTGTAACACTGAGCTATCAAGTCCATGATTGGATCATGGTACAACTACATAGCAGGTTCAGAAGAATTTTATATAAATGTTTTTAAGAAAGAAGCACTCCCTAGCTTGAAAGCATTTTCTTCATGATGCCGAGCATGAGCTGCTTGAAGAGATTTAAAGTTGTCAAGGACCAAAGCACTAGAGGAAGTGCTGCCATGAGGTTGGTGTGGTGTTCTGCTGTTCGACTAGCTCAGGGGCTTAGCAGTCAGGCTAACCTCTGCTGTTGCTGGATCATAGGATACATGGCCTTGCATCTGGTGTGAATGGACTATGTTTTGTTTTTTGCTGGGCTTTCATCTGTCAAGTGACCTTTAAGGTTTCTCCTGGATCCTGGTTGAGTTGAGCTGTTGTGTTAGAGCTCATGTGAGCAGCAGCTTGAGACAGTTTAATAGTGCTGCTGCAAAGACTGTGAGAAGCAGCATTTAATTTCATTTAATTTCATACAATTGGTTCAAAGTTATCAAATTTCGTGGCTGTATTTGAAAACTGAAGCCCTGTTTTGGCTCAAAACTCATTTTTTAGTGGAGGCCAATCAAATCCTTGCTAAACTTTTGGATATCCTAGACAAACATCAACCTGCCAGGACTACTGCTTGAATACTTTGAGGCTAAAGGCCTTTCAAAAATGTTCTGTTTGGTGCAGCTCTGTTTCCTTATCACAGGTCTTCTGCAGGCTTTATTTGTGTCCACTTCAAACCAGGAATGAACATGGGGAAAGGCTTGCCCCTTGACTACAGTGATCCCTAAAACCTTGTGCTGATCTCATCAAGCCCCATGACAGTGCTGCCCTGCTTGAATTCCCAATCATGTAACATTGATTGTTGTAAGAGTGAAACTTCTCACATTCTTGCTTCCTTCTATATCTTTGTATTGCTGAATATCTCTGCTTGTGCACATACTGCTGACCTGATCACATGAGGAAATTCTCCTGAGTGCAGTGATGGCTTCTCTTAGTCATAATCTACCAGGAGATGGTTAAAGGAGAAACTGGGTAAACTCATGAAAAATATGAATAAAACCAGAATAGTCTGTGAACATAATCTAACATTAGTAAGGTTAATTTCACCTTAAAAAGATATTAGGTTGTACAAGATTGTACAAGCCTGTTGGAATCCTAAGAAGGCAGTTTCCTTTATATGGAAACTGTTCCTGCAACATAAATGTGTGCTTGGGTATTCAGCAGCTTCAAATACTATGTTGCTGTTTTTTGTTGTGTTCTTGACAAAACTGCTTCAAATGCTGAAGGCTTGCTAATTAGCATACCTGGAATGGTCAGCTGCTGAAATCTGCCTCCCATGGATCTCATTTGGCTATAAATATCCTTCAGGTGAGTTATCTGTAGCTGTGATCACTGGCTTGGGCTCAAAGGCATGGATACTATCAAAATGCTACTTTGTGTTTTGGCTCCTGTGTGTTAAGCAGTGTTGGAGTATCCTCAGGACATAGCTGAGACCAGATGCATGGGGAAGTGGCAGCCTGCAATCTTGAACAGAACTGATCTGCAGCATCTCTCTTGTTCCTATCATTAACATGTCTTGGATCAGGGTGATAACGGTCAGTGTGAATGCTGGTGTAAGGCTGCCTCTGAGAACTTGTAAGTCATCTCACAGAGGGCTGCAAGAGGCAGCAAGCCAGCAGGGCCTAGAGAGGCCAACACCTGCTGTCTGGCCCCAGGCCCCATCTGCACCTCCACCTCATCTGGCATTGAGACCCCATGATCCTCTGGAATTTACTTCAATGAAGACTGTCAGCTGTGGTAGATACTGCTGTAGCAGTCCTGCAAACTACTCATGTCAGAATGCTATTGCTGATGAAGAATTGGTTTTACAGGCATCTTAAAGTGTTTATAAATGGTAGGCATTATGGAACTTTAAATTCAGGCCATAGCACTGTGAGTAGATTGACACAGACTGAGGATTATGTAGCTGTATGGGTTCCATATGCTGCCAAAATAGTCTTCCTCTTGAATGCTGGAAGGGATTTTCAGTGAAAATCAGAGAGCATCTCCTGCTTTTTCACCTGACATTTTGAACAGCTGTGTCCTAGGAAAGCAGTGTAAGCCTGCCCCACACCATCTGTTCAACATCCTTGTGTCCTGGGAGCAGCACTGTTGTAATACCTGAGCTAGTAGAGTATGCTAAACCCTTCAATTAAAAAATTCCTGGAACTAACTCAGCTACTAATGATGTGGTGTTGCGACAGTGGTAGGTTGACCTTGGCTGGATGCCAGGTGCCCACCAAGCCACTCTTATTCCTCCTTTTCAGCTGGACAGGGGAGAGAAAATAAGATGGAAAATGACTCATAGGCTGAGATAAGGCAATTTATTAAAGCAAAAAGTTGAACACACAAAGAGAAAAAATAATAATTATTCTCTACTTCCCATCAGTGAGCAATGTCCAGCTGCTTTCCGGAAAGCAGGGCTTCAGCATGCGTAGCAATTGCTCTGGAAGGCATTGAAAAATAATGAAAGGCCTCCCATTTCTCCTCCCTCCCTTATCTTTTATATCTGAGCTGATGTCACATGGTATGGACTATCCCTTTGCTTAATTTGGGTCAGCTGGCCTGGTTGTGTCCCCTGACAGGATCTTGCCCTCCCTCCAACCTACTGTGAGAAACGACCACTCACTTTAAAATTTTCAGAGGTTTATTAAACCTTAACAAATACAACAAAGGACTGAATAAAGAAAAAGGGATGACACCAGGAGCATATGGGCATCTGCCACAGGCTCATCTACAAAATAACTGCTCCACATTTTATACCCCTGGCCCCTCCCAAAGTTTTTCAGTCAACTCTTCTTTGCCGTCCATTGTTTGAGACTACTTTCTTGCAACTTGATTGGAGGTCAGGTGTTGTCATGCCGCGCCTCCTTAGCAACAAGACTTCCCTGTTCCCAACTGCCCCATGCAAAGGGGCACATGTGCATGTCCTCCCTCCACAAGTCTTTTATAACCAAGGCTGTCTAGTGGCAACAATACTGAGGGGGGAAGGGGACTATGGGGAGAACAGAGGATGTCTAAACAAGACCACGATAACATAATGTCTAGGTTTGAAAGACAGGTATTTGCTAAGGAAAGGCAAGAACCCCTTCCCTGAGATGGAGAGTGCAACCACCTCCCTTCCAATTATTATAGTTTGAAATCAGGGGCTTTCAGGCAGAAGATATGGGAGGTAGGAATAACAGTTCTTTACTAATATATCTAACAAGGCAAACAAAAGAAACAACAACATCTATAAAAATTGACAACAGAACAGTATAACTCAGTTCCAGTCCCTTTCTGGCCACAGGCTCCCTCTCCCTGTACTCAGTTAGCAGTGCTGTGGGCAGGGCAGGTCCTGCACAGCTGAAGAGGGCTGGGGTGATGGCAGCGGCGACCCAGGTGTGAGAGGGATGGAGAAGCGACTCCCCCCTCACAGTGTGGGTCGTGGTGCTCGGCAGAGTGCCCAGAGGTAGTAGGATGAAGTGGGAAGGCAGCAGTGTGATGTCTGACAGCAGGGAACATGGCTCCTGGCGTTGGGATGGTGGGGAGGATGCTAGGTAGGAGCCCCGGCCATCTTCCTCCAACTCCACGAGCGAACGAGAGAGCGAGAAAGAACCCAGGCCCCCCTGTCCCACCTTTCCTTTTCCAGTGTCCCCCTATCCCCCACCCCCCTGCGAGAGAAAACTACTGCTACTAAGGTGTAGCCACAAATACTTAGCATAACAATGGGAAAAATTACACAGAAAGAAAAGGGAACAATTTAACCCCCAACATTATCCACCCCTGAATTTTTTCCATACTAATATGCTACATCAAATTAAAACTGTTCAATTATATACATACATGCAGTTACAGATATAAGCACAGTACTATAGGTGTTTCACCCTAAAACAGGGTCTCCTTGGGGTATGCATCGCGTCTCTCCATCCTTTTGCATCACCCACCGGGTGCAACCTGATCCTGGAGCGAATACAACTCCCCGGATGGGATTGTCTTTGCTGGAGGCAGGATTCACCCAAACAGTTTTTCCTAGCATACCTCTCATGTGTACCACTGGAACCTGATCTCCATCTGGTATTCTCAAGGCCTCAGATTGGACAGGGCCTGCTCGGTTAGTGGAACCTCAGGTGTTCACTAACCATGTGGCCTTTGGTAATTAATCTCCCAGTTCTTCAAAGTCCTCCCACCCAGTGCCTTCAAGGTGCTTTTAAGCAGGCCATTGCACTGTTCAACTTACCCTGCAGCAGGTGCATGGTAGGGGATATGGTACACCCACTTAATGCTGTGTTCTCTAGCCCAGGTGTTTATAAGGCTGTTCTTCAAATGGGTCCTTTTGTCTGTCTCATTTTTTTCAGGGGTAACATGCTTCCAAAGAACTTGTTTTTCTAGGCCCAAGATGGTGTTCCGAGCAGTGGCATGGGGCACAGGGTAGGTCTCCAACCATCCAGTGGTGGCTTCCACCATGGTCAGCACGTAGCACTTGCCCTGGTGGGTGTGAGGCAGTGTCATGTAATCAATCTGCCATGCCTCTCTATACTTATATCTGGACCATTGCCCCCCATACCAGAGGGGCTTTACCCACTTTCCGTGCTTGATGGCAGCGCATGTCTCACAGTCATGGATAACCTGAAAGATACTGTCTATGGTTAGATCTACCTCTCAGTCTCATGCCCACTTATAGGTAGCATTTCTGCCCTGATGACCTGAGGCATCATGGGCCCATCGAGCCAGAAACAACATTCCTTTGTGTTGCCAATTTAAATCTATTTTTGACACGTCTATATGTGCAGCCTGGTCTACCTGCTCATTGTGTTGGTGCTCCTCATTAGCCCCACTCTTGGGGACATGGGCATCTACATGACAGACTTTCACAGGTAGCTTCTCTACCCGGGTGGCAATGTCTTTCCACTTATCAGCAGCCCAGATTGTTTTTCCCTGCTGTTGCCAGTTAGCCTTTTTCCACCTTTCCAGCCATCCCCACAGAGCATTGGCTACCATCCATGAATCAGTATAAAGGTAGAGCTTTGGCCACTTTTTCAGCAATGTCCAGGGCCAGCTGAACAGCTTTGAGTTCAGCAAGTTGACTTGATCCACCTTCTCCTTCGGTAGCTTGTGCAACCTGTCGTGTGGGGCTCCATATGGCTGCTTTCCACTTCCGGTTCATCTTCACGATGCGCCAAGAACCATCGGTGAAAAGAGAGTAGCATGTTTTATTTGCTGGCAGTTGGTTATACGGTGGGGCTTCTTTGGCCCGGGTCATTTGTTCCTGTTCCTCTTCGTCGGCAAGACCAAAGTTTTCACCTTCTGGCCAGTTGGTAATTATCTCCAAAATCCCAGGGCGATTCGGGTTTCCAATACGGGTGCATTGTGTGATGAGGGCAATCCACTTGCTCCAGGTGGCATCGGTGGCATGGTGGGTCGAGGGAAACTTTCCTTTAAACATCCACCCCAGCACTGGCAGTCGGGGTGCCAGGAGGAGCTGTGCTTCCATGCCAACCACCTCTGAGGCAGCTTGAACTCTTTCATAGGCGGCTAAGATCTTTTTCTCTGTTGGAGTATAGTTGGTCTTGGACCCTCTGTAGCTTCGACTCCAGAATCCCAGTGGCTGGCCTCGCGTCTCACCAGGCACCTTCTGCCAAAGGCTCTAGGACAGACCATGGTTCCCGGCTGCAGAGTAGAGCACGTTCTTCACATCTGGTCCCGTCCTGACTAGGCCAAGGGCTACTGCATGAGTGATCTCCTGCTTGATCTGGGCAAAGGCTTGCTGCTGCTCAGGGCCCCAGTGGAAATCATTCTTCTTGCAGGTAACCAGGTAAAGAGGGCTCACAATCTGGCTGTACTCAGGAATGTGCATCCTCCAAAAACCTATGGCACCTAGGAAAGCTTGTGTTTTCTTCTTGCTGGTTGGTGGAGACAGTGTAGTGTTCTTATTGATGACCTCAGTGGGAATCTGACACCGTCCATCTTGCCACTTTACTCACAGAAACTGGATCTCTTGGGCAGGTTTTTTAACTTTACTCTTTTTAATGGCGAAGCCAGCTCCCAGCAGAATCTGGATGATCTTTTTTCCTTTCTGAAATACCTCCATTGCCATTTCCCCCCCCCCCCCCCAATGATGTTGTCAATGTACTGCAGATGTTCTGGAGCTCCACCCTTCTTCAGTGTAGCCTGGATCAGTTCATGAGAGATGGTGGGACTGTGTTTCCACTCCTGGGGCAGTCCGTTCCAGGTGTACGCCAACTGAGGCCTGCACTCTACTGCCAGAGGAATGAAGAAAAATGTATTGGCAATGTCAATGGTGGCGTACCACTTTGCTGCCTTGGACTCCAGCTCATACTGGCGTTCCAGCATGTCCAGCACGGCAGCGCTCGGCAGTGGAGTCACTTCATTCAATGCACAATAGTCCACAGTCAATCTCCATTCTCCGTCAGACTTGTGCACAGGCCAGATGGAACTGTTGAAGGGTGAGTGGGCCTTAGTGACCACCCCCTGGCTCTCCAGCTCATGGATCATCTTGTGGATGGGGATCACGGCATTTCGATTTGTCTGGTACTGCTGGCGGTGCACTGTCGAGGTGGTAATTGGTGCCTGTTCTTCCACCTTCAGGAGTCCCACTGCAGATGGGTTTTCTGATAGCCCAGGCCAGGTGTTCAACTACTTAATGCCCTCTGCCGCCACAGCAGCTATTCCAAAAGCCCACCTGAGTCCCTTTGGGTCTTTGTAATAGCCGTTCCTGAGGAAGTCTATGCCTAGAATACATGGTGCCTCTGGGCCAGTCACAATTGGATGTTTCTGCCACTCTTTGCCAGTTAGGCTCACCTTAGCCTCCAGCAAAGTCAATTCCTGAGATCCCCCCGTAACCCTGGCAATTGAAACAGGTTCTTCCCCCACATGTCCCGATGGTATTAATGTACATTGCAAACCAGTATCAACCAATGCTCTGTGTTTCTGTGGCTCTGCTGTGCCAGGCCGTCAGATCCACACTGTCCAAAAGACCCGGTTTTCCCATGCCTCTACCTGGCTAGAGGCAGGGCCCCTCTAGCCCTGGTTATTATTTCTTTCCTGGGCATACATACTGGAGGTTCCTTTAAGAGGATCTGACTGATCATCCTTTCTTCTGTAATACCTTGCACCTTGGTTATGGGAGGCTGAGGCTACCTTCACTTTAGTGGAGATCCCTGGGTTAGTGTTTTCCTCCCTGAGTTGGTGCACCCGTGCTGCCAGGACAGAAGTGGGTTTCCCATCCCACCTTCTCATGTCTTCCCTGTGGTCACGCAGAAAGAACCACAGGTCAGCTCATGGAGTGTACCCTCTTTCCCTAGCTGGGAGGTGTTGGGCTCTAATTTTGGGGTCCATGACTCACACTGGTGCTGCATTGATTTTCCTCACCTCTTCCCTTATCTCCTTCATCTCCTCCTTAAACTCCTGTCTTGGTATGAAAGACAGGTATTTTCTAAGGAAAGGCGAGAACCCCTTCCCTGAGATGCAGAGTGCAACCCCCTCCCTTTTAATTATTTTAATTTCAAATCAGAGGCTGTCAGGCAGGAGATATGGGGATAGGAATAACAGTTCTTTACTGATATCTAACAAGGCAAAATAGCAGAAACAACAACAGCTATAAAAATTGACAACAAAATAGAACAGTATAGCTCAGTTCCAGTCCCTTTTTGGCTCCAGGCCCTCCCTGTGCTCAGTTACCGGTGCTGTGGGCAGGGCAGGTCCTGCACAGTCGAAGAGGGCTGGAGTGATGGCAGCAGCGGCCCAGGGGTGAGAGGGATGGAGGAGCGACTCCCCCCTCACGGTGTTGGTTGTGGTGCTCGGCAGAGTGTCCGGAGGTAGTAGGATGAAGTGGGAGAGCAGCAGAGCGATGTCCAATGGCAGGGAGCGTGGATCTTGGCACTGGGATGTCAGGGGAGATGCTAGATCGGAGCACAAGCCATCCTCCTTCCACTCCACTAACGAAGCGAGGGAGAGAGCCCACTCTGGACCCCTCTCCCACCTTTCCTTTTCCGGTCTCCCCCCATCCACCCACCCCCCTGCGAGAGAACATTATAGTTACTAAGGTGTAGCCACAAATACTTAGCATAACAATGGGAGAAATTCCACAGAAAGAAAAAAGGAACAATTCAACCCCCAAGAACTCCTCTTTGAGTTCCTTAACCACAGCAGAGACATGAGCCTGCACTGGGCCAGTCATCATACTCTCAAAATTTTTGAGCCTGTTGGAAACAGAACCCACTGTCACTTGCTTGGTATCAGCATTAATCATTGCAATAAAGTGGTGTATTGAGCTGGCCCTAGGTTTGCCAGATTCCACAACATCTGCCCTATGCACCTGACCTTGTCAGGGTCATTGTCATGTTGTCCATCCCTCCCAAAGAGCACCTCCAGTACTGCCACTTCTCTCAGCTGTTGGATCCCTTCCTCAAGGGTCTTCCAACGCATTCTATGGTGGTGCTCCTGCATTCTCTCTCTGTGGACAAACCTCTCTCTCATACTCATTAAAAGCCACTCCCAGAGGGAAAGGAGGCCTAGCTCCCTTACAAATACCTGGTCAATGATCCTAAATTCCTTTCCTCAGTACCATCCAGTTGCACACCTGTACCCATAAGGTCCCAGACCCACACTAACCAGGTTGTAAAAGCCTCATGGCCCTGTCGTACAATGTGTTTTCACAGATTATGGAGACTCTCATACAACAGGGACTCGGTGATGATCTCAACCTCTGTCTCCCCTGCTGGTTATGAGGGTCCTCCTTCCTGACCCTTATTATCTAGGTGTCTTGTTTTCATCTTAGACTTCCTAGTTTCCACAGGGGCAACTGCTGCTGGCTGTGAGTGCCCTTGCAGTACAGCTGCAACCTGGACAGATGTAACGTCCGTGGGTTCCACTGCTGCACCATCAGGCTTTCCATCTTTAAGTCAGGGGGAGGGTTTCTCACCAGCTGGGGAAAGGTACTCCTTCAGCATCTGGCTCATCTCATGTATCTCCTTCACTAGAACCCCCACCCACTCTGAGTGGTTCCTTTTTGAGGTGGGCTGTGGGGCAGTGTCAGGCTCTGGGGTAACATCCCTAGTCTCTGGAACAGGGTCAGGCTCTGGGGAAGCATTAATATTTCTTGGGGTAGGTATCAGGGTTGTTATCCAAGTCAATCTTCCCTTATCTCTGAATGTTAAATAGAACAGGTTTAACAGGGATATCAGCAACACCAGCCACAGTATAATGTCATTAGCATTTAGAGTGGATTTGAACCCCTTGAAGACTGGTGGGGTGGACTTCAAAAACTGTGTGATGGGTTGGGAGAAAATTTAGCCTGCTGTCATTTCCTCATAATAAGTACCATTATTGAAGTAGCCCCAGAAACAAACACTTAGAGTGTGATAGCTCTGAATCCATGTGGCCATCTTCCAGAGAAAATTAAAAATCCATGAATTCCTTAACTGATTAACCCACAAAATGAACTGGATGATAGCCATAGTAACCTTGGTTATGAGACTCATGTTCAAAAAAGGGCTTGCAAATGGGACAGTTATAGCAGTGACCACATGGAGGCCAATCCAGGGTAAACTGGACAACATAGTTCCACCTAACACAAGCTTGGGTAACTCAAGAACTGTTATTATTTTTCCACCCCTCTCTCAATGCCCTCAGGCAGTGCCCCACCTTGGGCGCCAAAATCTGTCTCGGTTTGAAAGACAGGTATTTTCTAAGGAAAGGCAAGAACCCCTTCCCTGAGATGGAGAGTGCAACCCTTTCCCTTCCAATTATTATAGTTTCAAATCAGGGGCATTCAGGCAGAAGATATGGGAGGTAGGAATAACAGGGCGGTCTCACGCAGTTGAAGAGGGCTCGAGTGATGGCAGCTGCGACCCAGGTGTGACAGGGATGGAGGAGTGACTCCATCCTCACCGTGTCGGTCATGGTGCTCAGCAGAGTTCCTGGAGGTAGCAGGATGAAGCGGGAAGGCAGCAGAGCGATATCCAACAACAGGGAATGTGGCTCCCGGAGCTGGGATGGCGGAGAGGATGCTAGGTAGGAGCCCCGGCCATCTTCCTTCCACTCCACCAGCGAGCGAGAGAACGAGAGAGAGCCCAGGCCCTTGTCCCACCTTTCCTTTTCCGGTGTCCCTTTATCCCCCACCCCCTGCTAGAGAAAACTATTGCTACGAAGGTGTAGCCATAAATACTTAGCATTACAATGGGAAAAATTCCACGGAAAGAAAAGGGAACAATTCAACTCTCAACACCTATCAACACAGCAGGATCCATCAGCAAATAGTACAAAGGCTCCTTTGTTTTCTGGTAACTCATTATATGATGATGCCTCTTGGGCAAGAGTCACCTTTTCAGGCAATGCTCCAAAATCTCTGCCTTCTGGCCAGTCTATAATCTCTTCCAGAATTCCTGGGCAATTAGTTTTCCCCAGTTGAGCTCACTTCTTCTGCCTTCTTGCCCCACACAATTATATTGTAGACATTCAGGGGCATCATCAATTTCCAGGGCAGTCTGGATCCATCCATGACAGATGGTAGGGCCATGTTTCCACCCCTGAGGCAGTTGATTCCATGTGTACTTGACACCCCTCTACATGAAAGCAAACTGTGGTCTACACTCTGCTGCCAAAGGAGTTGAGGAAAATGCATCAGCAATGTCAGTTGCAGCACACCACTTGACCGCCTCTGACTCCAGTTCATATTGGGGCTCTAACATGTCTACTACAGTAGCACTCAGTGGTGATGGTATTTCATTCAGGACACGATAGTCTACTGTTAACCACCCTCCATCAGACTTTTGCAGTGGCCATATGGGACTATTAAAAGGTGAATGAGTTCTGCTGATCACTCCTTGGGTCTCCAGTCAATGATTCAGATCATGGATGGGAGCCAGGGAGTCTCAGTTGGTGCGATATTGCCACCAGTGCAACAGTCCTGGTAGCAATTGGTACCTGCTGGTCTTCAACTCACAGCACTTCCACAATGAAGGGATCTTCTGAGAGGTCAAGCAGGGTGGATAACTGTTTGATCTTCTCTGTATTCACAGTGGCTATACCAAAAGCCCATCGGTGCCCCTTTGGATCCTTGAAGTACCCTCTCCTGAGGCAGTTGATGCCATGGATACAAGGGGCCTCTGGGCTAGTCACAATGGAGTGCTTTTCCCACTCACCTCCGCCTCTAATACAGAAAATTCTTTTTTCACTTCAGAGATTACACTTCTGTGGATCTGGCATGCCAGGCCATGGAATCCACATAATCTGATATATCTGGTCATCCATTTCTTCCTCCTGACTGAAGGCAGGGACCCTCCATTCATGTTCCTCACTAGAGTGTTTGGTGTCTGACCTTTGCAATGTCAGATCAGAAGTCCCCTCACCAGGGTCAAAGGACATGATTTCAGTTCTTCTATGTGGGAGATCGCTGATTGCCTTCTTGTGTCTCTGCTGGAACTATACTGACGGTCATTTTGAATGATCCCTTCTTAACAGCTCTTTTCCCTCTCAGTTCACATATATGAGCTTCCAGCTGAAAGGTGGGTTCATCATCCCATTTTATGTCCAACTCCTGGTCAAACAGGAAGAACCAGAGTACATCATGCAGCATGTGCCTGAGGCTTCCTTTCCCTCTGACTAGGGCAGAAGAGGACCGATCACTTGGGCAGATCCTGACAGCTGAGGCACTGGCCTGTAGGGATGAGGAGGTACAAAGATTTTCTTCAGTTTTTGAGCCACGAAGCTGCTCTCTCCACAGTTGGTGTATCTATTTGCAGGTAATATATTGCTGCCAAGCTGTTAGAATATGATGCAGGGGTGCCTTGAGCCACCTTCCTCCACATGGTCTGTGTGCAAGGGACATCCTCTGGATCTTTAGAGACCCTGTCGCTTTTTAGATCACTATAGATGACTTCCAGCACTGCTAATTCTCTCAAGTACTGGATACCTTCATCTGCAGTGGACCACTTCCCTGGGGAATTCGCAGGATCTTCTTTAAATGGATCTCTTGCCTGTTGAGTTATTAATGGGTTTAGGTCTTCAAAGAGACAAGAGCAGTTGTTGGATGCTGTAAAGTTGTTTATTGTAGAAGCACATCAGTCTCAAAGGCAAAGAGTCCAGAATGTTAAAGTCCATGTTAAAGCATTCTTACATAGAGTCCTGAGCAGAGACATCAGCTCCCTGGTATTTCTTGTTGTTGTTGTTGTTGTTCTTCTTCTACTTCTTGTTCTTCTTCTTCCATGTGTGTGGTGGTAGTGATGATGGCAGTGGATAGAGGTGGTTTTTTCACTCCAATACAAGGGTTTTTATTTGTAAATCATCCAATGAGCTAAAAACATGAACCTAAAACATTCCTTCTAAACCTATTAGAATCCTAGTTCTGTAGAACTAAAGTAGTGTTAATTCTTACACATAACTTATGCATATAGTTCTATCTATTCACGTAGATGGCTCTATCTGTTCTATCTAGAAAATGTAAGCAATTTCTACTATGTTTTCATTATGTCTGGGGCTAAGTTTCTGAACTTTCAATGGGGCCTGAACTTTATACTCGATTCTAGGGCTTTTTACTGTCTTAAGGCACTTAAAGCATATTCTTACTTACTTAAAACTAAGACTTCTACTTCATGTCTGTGTGGCTTAATATACTTTAATTTCTTTAAAGGGTTTAATTCAATCCTTGCATTCTGTTCTCTCTCTGAGGGACTCAGAGAGGCTTCTGTTTTACACACTCCAACTCTTGCCCTCGCACTTGAGAAGAGCCATCTCCAGAGGCTGCAAATTGCTGCCCCTTTTCCAATTTCACAATCTCTAGCAAGGGATTCCAGCTGTTTGGCTTCATGACCTTCTATGTCCTGACTGCCAGCCCCATTATCCCAGCATCGAAACAGCCAGGCAGAAATCAGCTCACCTGGCTAGTGGCTGTAATGTTTTCGCAAGTCTCAAAGTTCTGATGAGGTCAGGGACCGAGTAACTTTGGTTTCCTGTTTGAATTGTCTCACTCCTTTCTCCAATTTCTTTGCTGAAGGATTGGCTTCTTGATCAGACGCTTCCTTTCCTGATTCTTCCTCCTCCTCTTCCTCCCTTTTTAATTAATGGTATGTATGGATGTGTTGTTCTCTTTGTCCAGTTTTTCTTTTTCACTACTGGGACAATTACTGTAGTTGTTTGAGTCCCTGTCTCAACCATAGTGTCCTCTAATGCAGTTTGGGCTCCCGTCTCAACTACAGTCCTCTGAGAGTACTGAACTGTGGATCAGTGGGCACAGGCCAGGCCCCAGTATCTGGTCAGAAGCTGCTGGCTTTCATTGGGGTAGGCAAGGCATCCTTCTATCAGGTGACAGGTCAGTTTGTCAGGGTTGATTACCTGTTCAGATGCAAAGTCCCAGGTAATGGGAGGTGATAACCGCCCTGGGAATCTGTCCAAATCCTGCCATCCAGGGACCAGGTGCTTCAGGGCACATTTCAATGTTGCATCACCCAAAATTTGTTTTCTCTTACACCAGGACAACACCAGATTCCACAAACCCCATAATATGCTAAAAGTATTATTTAGTGGTATTAAACATATCATGTAACAATGAACAAGGACCTCAGGAGCCTACATAATAAAGCCATCCACATTAATCTAAGGTAGGGAGAGGGAAATCACAGAATCACACCGAATCAACTAGGTTGGAAAAGACCTTTGGGATCATTGAGTCCAACCTGTGACCTAACACCACCTTGTCAAGTAGACCATGGCACTAAGTGCCACATCCAGTCTTCTCTTAAACACCTCCAGGGATGGTGACTCCACTGATGCCTTGGAGTGGCTACCTGGAACAGATGCTAGACAAGATTAAGAAAATAAAAGCAGATAGTTATTAAAAGCCTTCAATAGGTACACCTTGGGCAGTCAAAGTCCCCAAGAGGCTACACCCAAGATGGACAATGATCACAAGTTTTTCAGACAGATATAAGTTTTGTCCATTTACATATCAGGAGTTAATCCTCCAATTACAGCTTCGGATAATAAAGTCATATACTCCCAGTTTGTCCCCCCAACTCACTTTTGTTTATACTTTTCGATGCCTGAGACAGTAAGGTGTCCTTGAGTTTCAGGCCTAGAGAGGAATTGTTTTGTCCGAATAAAATGGGAGAACAGTACCTGACAGGCCATGGAGTTTTGGAGTTTGATACGCTCGCCAACTGATACGTGGAAAAGACTATAACTCGTGAGAAATGAGAGTTATAAAGTAGGTATGCATTTATTTAGCGCTGAGGTGCATAGGGATAATTTATTCCAAAGCATGCATACTGAAACTAAACTACTGTTCTATTTATTTTTTAAAAGCTTAGGATTACACAATATGCTTAATACATATTCATGTCTTAGCTCTGCCTAGTCTTGCTTACCTTCGTTTCGTATTAAAATGAGTTAAAAGTCCTTTTGCGCTTGAGTCTTTTTTATTTAGAGGTTGTCAGGGGTCTTTGATGAAGGCTTTTAAACTCTTTATTGCACTTGAACTTTTAAACTTTGTCTTTGGAGCATGCGTTTTAGCTTTTTGGGCACATTCCAGACCCTGAGATTAGTTCTTGTTGGTTTAGGGTTTTGGATTTATCACTTATCACTGGTAGCCTTGCATCCCTCACCCTGTTTGCAAGTTTTGGCTCTGTTTATCACAAACTAGTCTGCCTCTTTCCTTAATTTTGCAAGCATAGTAAATGTCAGGCATTTCTTATTGTCTTGGTTTTTGATGAACTATTCTTTACTCTTCAATTCCTTGTCTTAAGTTATACACTAAAGTGTAGCTGTGGAAAGGGGTTTTAACCCTTTAAGTGCGGTGGAAATAAGATGTACAGTTACATGGTTGTCTTTCATGATAGGAAGAAGAAGATAAATTTATTTAGAAACACACTTGGTTTTATAGCATGACTCGTAACTTTAAGAGTAGAGAAAAGGTGATTGGTTTAGAGAGAAGATATTTTTTTTCAGGGTTTGGTTATGTATCACAACAGGTGTTTTATTTTGTTATTAATTCTTTTTTATTTTGACTAAATTATTACTTTGGGAGAAATTCTCCCTAGCCTTGAGCTGGACCAGCTTATCAGCTGGGAACAGAGCTGAAAAGCTCCAGCCTGGAATATTTTTCAGGCTGTAATTTTCTTACTTTCTCAATATGTGTCCCACACTAAAGCAGTACAGGATCTGAAAAATATAAAAGCTAAATCCTAAGGCATCACCACCACCACCTCCCTGGGCAGCCCATTCCGATGCTGTACCACTCTTTCTGTGAAGAATTTTTTTCTAATATCTAGCCTAAACTTCCCCTGGCACAGCTTAAGACTGTGTCCTCTTGTCCTGTCACTGGTTGCCCAGTAGCAGAGCACAACCCCCACCTGGCTACAACCTCCTTTCAGGTAGTTGTAGAGAGCGATAAGGTCTCCCCTGAGCCTCCTTTTCTCCAGGCTAAACAACCCTAGCTCCCTCAGTCGCTCCTCATAGGACTTGTGTGCTAGACCCTTTCACCAGCCTTGTTGCCCTTCTGTGGACATGCTCCAGCATCTCAACATCCTTCCTAAATTGAGGGTCCCAGAACTGGACACAGTATTCAAGGTGCAGCCTAACCAGTGCCAAGTACAGGGGAAGAATCACTTCCCTAGTCCTGCTGGCCACACTATTGCTGATACAGGCCAGGATGCCATTGGCCTTCTTGGCCATGTGGGCGCACTGCTGACTCATGTCCAGCCTGCTGTCAATCAGTACCCCCATGTCCCTGTCTGTCTTGCCACTGTCCAGCCACTCTGTTCCTGACTTGTAGTTCTGCATGGGGTTGTTGTGACCAAAGAGCAGGACCTAGCACTTGGTCTTTTTAAACCTCATATTGTTGGATTTGACCCATCTATCCAGCCTGTCCAGGTCCCTCTGCAGAGCTCTCCTACCTTCCAGCAGATTGACCCCCTCCCAACCTGGTGTCATCTGCAAATTTGCTAATGGTAGATTTGATCCCCTCATCCAGATCATCAATAAAGATATTAAACAGGACTGGGTCCAACACTGATCCCTGGGGAACACCACCAGTGACTGGCTGGCAATTCAATGCAACACTATTCCCCACCACTCTCTGGGCCTGGCCATCCAGCTAGTTCTTAACCCAGCAAAGGGTGCACCTGTCCAAGCCATGGGCTGCCAGCTTTTCCAGAAGTATGCTGTGGGAAACAGTGTCGAAGGCTTTGCTGAAGTCCAGGTAGACAACATCCACAGCCTTCCCCTCATCCACCAGGTGGTTCACCTGGTCATAAAAGGAGATCTGGTTGGTCAGGTGGGACCTGCTCCTCCCAAATCCATGCTGGGAGATGTATTCCCTCATCTTCTCCACAAGATAACTCCCCCAGCACAGCAAGGCCATCAATGCCATGGCAAAGCACAAAGCCGTTTGTAGTAACATGTTCCCAAACTCAGCAAAATAAAGAGAGAAGCAGTGCAGCTGACAATCTCCATGTCTCACACAGGAGCTTGCTACTTAATAAGTACTATAACTATAACATGCAATATATATAACTGCCTTTGTTTGCCACTAAAAAGGACTGGTCAGTTGACCTGGGCTGGATGCCAGGTGCCCACCAAGCCATTCTATCATTCCCCCTTCCCAGCTGGACAGGGGAGAGAAAATAAGATGGAAAATGACTCATAGGTTGAGATAAGACAGTTTACTAAAGCAAAAGCAAGAGATTACACACACACAAACAAAGGGGAACAAAACAAGGATTTTATTCTCTACTTTCCATCAGTGAGTGATGTCCAGCAAATTCCCAGGAAGTAGGGATTCAACACGTGTAGTGGTTGCTCCGGAAAGCAAATATTGCCAATAACAAATGTCCCCCTTCTTTAGCTTTTATATGTGAGTTGATGCCATATGGTATGGAATATCCCTTTGGTCCATTTGGGTCAGCTGGCCTGGTTGTGTCATCAAATCTCTGCCTCAAGCCAGGCTATTCTCAACTTTTGTTTCTGTCTTGCAGAATGGAGATGTATGTATTTCAATTCTTCACCCACCTGTAGATGACCCACAAAGTGGAGAGCTGCCCTCTGAGAGGTGGAACCCTACCCAAAATGTCAGGTAACTGTGAATCTGTGATGTACAACAGTGACCTCAAAGGCTTGTGATCTCTCTCTGAGACTAAGGCCTGTGTTGGGAAAGTTTTGGAACAGAATTCAAGACTTTGGGATCTTTAGGTCCTTAACTGGGTGGGAACCAGACTTATCAAGTTGTCTGAAGTGCTGATGCTGAAGTGTCCTGATGATGGAGAAATCTGTCCTGTTCACAGGGTTTCATGCTCCTAAAGCAACTGATTTCAATTTTTCTGCCCCTCCCCAGTCATTGTTATCCTATAGTTAGGGTTTTCAAACTCTTCCAAGATACCACTAGTGGAAAAGAACATTTTTGGGTATTTGTGCCCAGTAGGAGTAATTTTGTTCATAATCCTGCCTGCTGTTTGCCTTACAGTATTTGTGTGTCTCCTGTCCTGCAGTGTGATATCTTGAGCAGTTAGCCAGGTAGCTTTCTTCCTGACAGAAAGACCCAAAGGATCACTAAGTATTAGAGGCATTTTGGACTGATCTGTCTTTTTTTTTCTTTTTAAACACGAGTTTAATTTCATTCTCATTACAAGACACTGCCAATAAAGAACTGAAAAAACTCATATCAAGTAGCAGTTTACCCGTGCAGCTGGAGTAGTAAGTGATGTAGTGAAAAAACCCTGAAGTAAGGTACTTTCCGTTCTAACATTTTAATCTGATTTATTATCCAAATAAGGTTAAAATAATTGCCTCTAGATTTTTATCATATGAGAATTATTCTTGCTCTCAAATTTATTACATGTTGGTTCCTCAACTTAAAATCTGTTATTTATTGGTAAATACAGGTAAGGATATCAGGACACCTGAGGGAATACAGTGATTTGAAAAGGATCGTCTGTCAGTTTAACTCAGCTTTCATCTAACTTGGCTTCACAAAATTCATTTGAAAAGAGACTCTGTCAAAGCAAAGATCTAGCAAGGGGGATTCAATGGATTCTTGACCCTTGAAATATGATTGTAACACACACTGCAAAGTGCTGAACTAGAGCTAACATAGCAGGATGTTGGAGTCAGTAAGTCAGGAGTCTCTCTGATTTCTTCAGAGAGAGATCAGAATGCAGGAATTGAGTTGAAACCTTTAGATGGATTGAAGTATATTAGGCCTCTCACTTATAAGGCAGAGGTGAAGATTTAGGTTGTAACATAAGAGAGAGAAAATAAGTAAGTAAATGGAATAAGTTTTAAGTGCTTTTAGTAAGCAAAAGGTCTTAGATGCCTGAGAAGTAGTACATGTTCTAGTGAAGGTTGAAAAACATGCTAGTGTTATCTTAGAGGCTCCAAGAACCTAGCTTCAGACATAACAGAGTTAAGAATATTGCTTACATTTTTCAGTTAGAACAAGATAGGCCATGAACATAATCTATACGTAGCCTGGTGTGTTAAGAAACTAGAATTCTAATAGGTTAAGAAGTAGTGGTCTGAGTTTGTGTCTTAGCTAGCTGGAAAGTTTCTATAAAAGAACATGCATCAGGGAGAGCTGGTGCTCTATGCCATGGCTTTATGCCATGTGCATTTTGCCATTGCATTTTGCCACTGCAGCTTTGCCATTGCTTTATGCCATTGCTTTGCTTTGCTTTGTTTTTGCTTTTGAGACTGATGTGCTTCTGCAATAAATAACTTTATAGCAACTATTAGCTGCTTCGCTTTTTAAACAATAGAAGAATAGGCCCGACAGTGTGGGTGCACAAGAGGCACCCCGGAGGTTCTCCGAAACCTCACTTTTGGCGCCCCGTGTGAGGAACCGTGCTTTAGCTTGCTTTGCAAAGGATTTTAGCTACTGTCGGGCCTATTCTTCTATTGTTTAAAAAGCGAAGCAGCTAATAGTTGCTATAAAGTTATTTATTGCAGAAGCACATCATCTTCACCTCTGCCTTATAAGTGAGAGGCCTAATATACTTCAATCCATCTAAAGGTTTCAACTCAATCCCTGCATTCTGATCTCTCCCTGAAGAAATCAGACTCCTGACTTACTGACTCCAACATCTCCCCCTCCTCTTTGAACCACAAAGATTCCTTAATATTCAATCAATCTAATCTATCAAACAAACCATCCAACCTCAATCATTCTGTGACTCATCATCTGCAGGCTACTTGGCCTATTTTTTCCTCCTGGATGGCCTTCTGGTAGCAGAGAAGGCTATCTTTCTTATCAAGGTCTGGCATGGCGTGTGTCCCCACCGCTCAACGCCTACTCGTTTGCATCCAGCAGCAGAGCTAAAAATCTTCTTGGTGGCAAACACAGAGGCCAACCCAGTCTTGCCCTTGGTGATTTCAGTAGGGTCTTGGCCAGCCCTGCTCCTTTCACGTGGTTATCAAAGCAAAACTTCACTTATTCAGTAGCAAGTGGCTATCATGGCAAAGCACACACAAATTTGCATTAGCAATATAACTAGCAGTACAAATACAAACAATACAAATAACAATATAAATCACAAATAACACTAACAATATAACTACAGAGATAGCTAAACAAGTGAAAAACAGTTTTTCTGGGGTTGTCTTGGACAGACATATGACATTTAAACTTAATACATTAATTAAAGTTACATAAGCATTTTTAAGTTGGCTAATTGGCAAATCTGCACTACTAATAGTGAACAAAGCAAAGCAGCAAAAGCATAGCATAAGATCAAAAAACCCATTATTTCCCTTAAACTATTACAAAACAAAATTCTACAATACCACTGACTCCCCCTCTTTTTTTAAAAAAAAAACAACCCAAAGTTCACAATCTTCTACAGGTAAAACACAAGACATCAGGTGCAAGTAGAAATCTTTGATAGTTCACGTCTGTGTTCCCGCTTATTCACTGTGGCGTGGTCAGCACTTTCTTGCACTTGATAAGGTTTCACATTCTTTGCTGGAATCCACTTGGGTCCTGTATGAATACAAGCAAACTCTTTGCTTCAAATTATTAGAGGAAATGGACCTTCAACAATATATGTAGTAAAACTAGAAACTTATAATTACGGATAATTTAGATACAACAATCAACAATATTTTAAATTATAGACATTAATTTATAAAATTAGATAATCATAAATCCTTAAAACACTATGTCATCATCCCAGAGTCTGCAAACAGCTGACAAGCATTGATTCAATGAGGAATTAGATGATCATCTCCGGATGATGAACATCGAATTCACCCCAAAATCAGCTTCAGCTGTCATATTGACAGGGACAAATTGCCAAGTCAAAACGACTGGAGTATTACTTTGATGTAGAAAACACCTGGGTTTACACAGTTTCTCTTCCAGGTAGAATTAAGGCCTGGCCACTGCCGAAATTCTAATTGGAAGAGAACTCCCTAACTTTTTTTTTTTTTAAAGCAAGACTCTTAAGAACAAAGGTTACAATGAAACATTTCAGGATGAGAGAGAAACCAAATCCCTTCAGCAGCTCAGCTTGTTCTCTCCAAAGTTTTCCCTCAGGATAGAGATGCTTCGAACAGGACAGGCTGCTCGAATACTTCTCTAATAACACTTGGAGAAAACCATAAGACTTGCAATTCAGAAGAGACTTTCAATGAGGCTCAGATAATTTTCTTGGAACTCTGGAAAAACACCCCTTAAAACTATGAGATAACACAGGGTCAGGTCATAGGAGACCTGCTCAAACAAGAGAGAGAATTAATAAAAATGAAAACAAAGGAAAACAAAATGTATCTTTTTGACAACAATGCAAAAGACAAACACCTTTAACTTAATATACAAAAACTGTGAGAATTGAGCTGAATCTGATGTCATGCTCATGTCCCCTCGCTCCGTTTGCCCCCAGCAATGTGGTTAGAAGCAGTTCTTGCCGTCCCCCCACCCCCTCTCTCCCCCCCTTCTGTCTGCAGCACTGGACTCGTGCATGGATGCTGCGGGGGGGGGGGGGGGGAGGGAGCGGCGCGGGGGGTGATGGAGCCGCTGGGAGTGAGGCGGAGCGGCGGGGGCTGGGCGCGACCGACCCGCTGTGATTGTGGGCTGCCGCTGTCCCTCGGCCATGGGCACGGAAGAGGGCGCGGGCCGGGCGGGCGGGACGAGGCGGCGGAGAGGGAGAGCGGAGCAGCGGCGCTCCCCCTTCCCCCGGCGCGGCCCGGGCTGCGGGCCGGGCTGGTGATATCACGCTGCTGTGCTCGTGTCTTCTCCGGATCGGCTGGATCCACGCAGCCGCCCTGTAATTGCTGAAGAATTGTTAAAAGTTTTTCCAGTCGCGATCCCGCGGTGCAATCCGCGGTCTGGGGTGAGAAAACCAACCTGACTGCGCGTGACTGGGAGAAAGACTCAGTAACTAAATCAAAATATTTTTCTTTAATTGCCCAGTCTACTGAAAAATACTTTGGTGTTTTTGACAGAGAATCTTTTGACTTTAAAAGAAAGTAACTTCTCTCCC
The DNA here is from genome assembly GCF_052056855.1 of Sturnus vulgaris. NCBI lineage: Eukaryota > Metazoa > Chordata > Aves > Passeriformes > Sturnidae > Sturnus > Sturnus vulgaris. The sequence goes on from NC_142282.1 coordinate 63,757,013, forward strand.
CATTTGAATCTGCCAGCTTTGATGTTGATATCTCATATTTTCCCAGCACAGGACAATCATCTCTCATATTTTCAACAGCCTGCTGCTCAGTCTCTTCCCTCTTGCCCTCAATTGCATCGTCGTGACCTCCCTCCCCCCAGTTCCCCCTCCTCTTCCCCAACGCGGTCTCATGCAGGGGTTGGGGGGTAGGAATTTCTCGAGTAGACACAGAAGCTGCGGCGAGGCTGCGGCGCGGAGCGGGGACCGGCGGGACTGTCCCTGAGACTAGGAATTGTAGCAGTCAGCAAATTATAACAACTGAAGTTCCTCCTGGAGCATGCTACTTGAAGGTTAAAAAGGCCCAAGAGAAATGGTGTATCTTAGCTGCATGAAGTCATGAAGGGTTGAGAATCTGATCCTTAGAGCTTGAGGTAATGGTTATCTAATCCATCTGTACCAAATACACATTCTAGTTCAGATTTTTAAAAAGGAAAAATAGGCTTAAATACTATCTTGCTGTACTGCTAAGCTACATTCTCCTGTCCCTCTGCTCAGATGGCTATTAAACTGTTTTTTTCATACATCTGGTATGGTTAGGACTAGGTGACAAGCTTCAACTTATAGTTAGAAAACAGCTTTAGGCATTAGTTGCTTATAATGCACACACATTTTGAGTATTTCACAATATACAACCCTTAAAGATTGACATGAAACTTCTTATAGTACTAGTTCTCTGATTTCTGCTCTCCCTTACCATGGTGCAGTTTTTGGTGCTTACTCTTGCAACATGTTGGTCTTAACAGTGATATTTGGAGAGAAAACATTCCTTAGCTGTATCAGCAAGCAGAAATAAAACTTGTCCTTCACTCTTAGTCTGCTGCCTGTGTAACCTAGGGCTTCTCTTCAGCTGCTGAATTTTGTAAATCTGCTTACTACAGATGACTGGTTGAAGTGTCTGGAGTGAGGAATGTCATTCTTCAACTTTGAAAGCACATGCACATCTCTACACCTAATGGTTTCAATATGCTCATTAATTTTTTAAACACAGTCAATATGGACTTTCCCATCACTTGGAGCTAGATGAGGCTGGGATAAGTAAATATAGGAAACATCGAGCAAGAGGTGAAGAAATGCAGCTGTGATCTGTATGGCAGAAAGTATTGCTTTTCTTATATCCCATAAAGCTGAGGAGGTGGTGGCAGGGCTTAGGAGTTAAAGCTCTTTGATAAATTTTAACCTTTCTCCCTATCTTGCCTGGCCTCACTCTGTCTTTTGAGTTGCACAGGCCAGAATTCAGCACAATATTCAAGATGTTGGTACATCTGTATCTTGTGCTGATATGTGATGCTCCATCTTAATATTGCTTTGGTTTTTGAGGATACCCATTTTTGTTGGGTTTTTTGGGCTGCTTTAGTGCATTAAGCTGTTTGCAGAAACTGTTCAGATGTAACATTACTTTCAGTACAGTCTTTTGATACTTTTGTTGATATATGGAGAGAAAAAGGCAGTTAACAGTTCTGATTCCTTGAGCCTCTACTGGCTTCTCTCCTCTGCAGATACAGGGGTGTAGAGGGACTGTCCTGGTTCCGGCCAGGACAGAGTTAATTTTTTTTCAGCAGCCATGAGGGAGTGGAACCTGGACCTGTGTGGGCACAGCTAGGAGGTTATTTTATACCACCTCACATCATTGCCAGGTGTGGAGGTAGGGCACTGGATTCTGAGAAGGGTGGGGCTTCCGGTGGAGAAAACTCTGGTGTGGCAGGAGGGGGAAACCCGCCTGCCATTTGTTCATTGTTGCCCAGGATCCATGGTGAGCATTTTTGTATGTGAATCACTGTAACGGCTTTTTCCCGGCCTATACAGAGTCTTTCACCCTCCACCGGTCTAGCTCAGGTGTTGGGGTGATATTCCTCTGGGCCCTAGCCACAGAGACGTAGATAAAATATCAAAAGAGGCTCTTTCCCCTGATAAAGTTACAGGTTTATTTCTCGTGGGTAGTGAGTGAAAAGGGAAGGGAAAAGAGAACGGGGGAAGAGAAAAAGGGGGAAAAAGGGAGAGCGGGATAAGAGATCTGGGGGAAAAAGAGATGCGGGAAAAGAGAGGGGGGGAAAAAGAGAGAACGGGATAAGAGAGAGTGGGGAAAAAAGAGAACGGGGCAAGAGAGGGGAAAAAATGAGAACGGGATAAGAGTGGGGGAAAAAGTGCGGGAAAGAGAGCGAGGTCAGCGGGTCCTGACCTTTTCTAGGGTCTGGAAAGGGGGGGCGGGGAGAAATTGGATCCCAGCCAGCTCTGTGTGGCCAGGAGGGGAGAGGGACCAAGATACAGGGCACAGCAGGGGTCACGGGATGTACCATTTACAATGTATCTAGGGAACGCAACATCTCCCCGTTTTTTGTTTAACAAAGTTGTAAGAAGGATATTGGTATCATTCAAATTACGATTTTGCCCACCACTTGTAGCTGGCGGGAGGGTTAGATTGTTTCAAGTCTTTCATTTCTATGTGATTGACTACTGAGGTAGAGGGAATGAGACTATGAATAGCCTTGAAAACCAAGTGACGTAGGATCCCGAATGCCATTATTACAAGGAAAAGAATAACAAAAATTAACACAATTGTTTTGACTATAGATGTCCACCACCCTGTGAGTTCCCAGCCTTTGAACAGTCCATTGAACCAATCTTCAGATTCTTGCTTCACTTGTCCGATTAAGTTGTTCATGTTTCGGAGGGCAGCATGGATGTTAGGAGCTCTCGAGGTCAGGTCCATACAGCAAAGTCCTTCAAATTCCTGGCACTCATGTCCGTGTAGTAGCAAGAGAAAATCTATTTTCTTGTTGGAGCGTCTGTGCCAGGGTCACCCAGACGTTCTGACGTGGCTGAGGGACAATCCATGCAGCTGCTAGACTGTTCAGTGTTAGCAGGAGGACAGCTTGGATGGGGTTCGTCACGGGACTGAGAGAAGAGAAGGTTTTCTCTAGAAGGAAAAACAAACATTATAAAACCTATTAAAAGTCTCTATTTGCCGGAATGCCACCTTCTATGAGGATTTCTTTTCCTTTTTTTCTGCGGCGTCTTCTTTTTGAAGCCACTGCTACCTGCTCCTCGTTCTCTTCAGTTGGAGCAGGATGTTTGGGAACAAATGGTTTCACCCACTTTTGGGGAATCCACCGAGGGCCTGAGGGAGTGGATACACACGCATAGCCACGCCCCCAGGTAACAAGCTCATAGGGACCTTTGATTTCCCAGGTTTCTGGGTCCCTAATCAAAACTGGAGGATGTTGGGATAACTTGAATTGTTTGCTACTGTTAAAGTGACGTACCACAGGTGGACTCATATTTTCAAATGAACAATTTAGGAAATTGATAGTAAACATGGCTTTGCAGAGCTTCTGCTGTGGAGACATCCACACAGTTGAACTGCTTTGTTTAGCCAAAACCTGTTTGAGTGTCTGATTGGCTCGCTCCACTATACCTTGGCCTGTGGGGGAGTGGGAGGTGCCAGTTTTATGTTCCACTCCCCACTGCTGGACGAATTCCAGGAACTCCTTGGACTTATACGCTGCGCCCTGATCAGTTTTGATTTCCTTAGGGATCCCCAACACTGAAAAGGCTTGCACTAGGTGTTGTTTGGCATGCATAGCCCTTTCTCCTGCATGGGCAGAGGCATAGACTGCACCTGAATATGTGTCAATGCTAACATGCACATATTTGAGGCGACCAAAACTAGGAATGTGTGTGATGTCTGTTTGCCATACCTCACAACTGCCAAGACCTCGGGGGTTTACCCCCATGCCCATTGAGGGCATGGTGTGCAGCTGACAGTTGGGACAGGTGGCCACAATGGCTCGAGCCTGACTCCGTGTTAGCTGGAACTGACGCATTAGACCTGGTGTATTCTGGTGGTACTGCTGGTGGCTCAGCTTTGCCTGTTGGAAGATGTCAGGAAGGCGTGCTGGTTCTGCTGGGGTTGCTTGTTCTGCTGGGGTTGCAAGGGAGTCTGCCTGACGGTTCCCTTCTGCAATTTCGCCTGGCAAATCTGTGTGTGATCTCACATGCATCACATAGAACGGATGTTCTCTATGAGAAATCAAATAAATTAGTTTGGAAAGCAACCTGAAAAGCTGCTCATTTTCGATGTTTCTGAGCACTGCCTGCTCTGCCCTGGACACTATCCCCGCTACATAGGCTGAGTCTGTTACCAAGTTTATTGGCTCTGAGAACTTTTCAAAGGCTCTCACGACTGCTGCCAGTTCAGCTACCTGGGGTGACCCTTCCACAAACTCAACATCAGCTTCCCAATGCTGAGTCTGAGGATCTCTCCAAGTCATCACCGACTTGTGGGATGCCCCAGATGCATCTGTGAACACTGTGAGAGCTTTGAGTGGTCTCCTACTCCTCTTCTCACGAGGAATGAGGTGGAATTCCTCATTAAACAGCTTGTGAGACGGGGCATGGACTGATATTTGTCCTCTGTAGCTGTCCAGGGCTAATTGGAGACTGGCATTGCTCTGGAGCAAATGCTCAAACATCTCTTTAGTCAATTTGTCAGGAGAGTTCTTTCCCTCCTCAGACAGTTTAACAGGGAGGTGAATACATGTGAAGTCACAGCCAGCTAATTCATGCAGTCTGACCCTTGCTTTCTGAATCAGCTGAGCTATTAACTCTTGTGGCTTAGTGATAGTTTTGGATCTTTGGTGGGAGAGGAAGACCCACTCTATGATTAAGAGTGACTCTCTCTGCTCCTTGATCCATTGGAATATTAACCCGTGTAAGTGTGGCAGTTTTCCTAGGATAATGAATTTGAAGGGCAGCTCGGGCTGGTAACGGTGAGCTTGCCTCTCTCCTAAGGTCTTTTGTACCTTTTCGATTGCAGTCTTTGCCTCTGGGGTCAGTTCCCTGGGAGAAAGCAGCTCTCTGTCCCCTTTCAATAAATTGAAAAGAGGTTCTAGGTCCTCATTAGTGAGGCCTAGCCAGGGCCTAACCCAATTCAATGACCCACACAGGGAATGGAGATCTGCTAAGGTTTTTGGATTACAATTAATTTCCAATTTCTGCGGAACAATGGTCCGTGCAGTGATTTCCAGGCCCAGGTACTTCCAAGGTGGCATCCTTTGGACTTTGTCCTCCTGCAATTCAAATCCAGCAGAGGTTAAAACTTTAACCACTAGGTCAAGTGTGTCCTGGAGTAGAGAGTTATCGGGTGCACACACTAGCACATCATCCATGTAATGCAGGATGATGGCCTCCCCTCTCTGGGCACGCACCTGGGACAGCAATGAAGCCACATACCACTGGCAGATGGAGGGACTACATTTCATTCCCTGGGGCAGAACTCTCCAGTGGTAGCGCTTCATTGGGGCCTCTCGATTGATGGTAGGAACCGAGAAGGCAAACCGTGGGGCATCCTCTGGGTGTAGGGGGATATGGAAAAAACAATCCTTGATGTCTAGAACAGCCAATTGCCAATCTCTGGGAAGCATTGTTGGAGAAGGCATTCCAGGTTGGAGAGACCCCATGTCTTCAATTACTTTGTTTATTTCCCGGAGGTCGTGGAGCAGCCTCCACTTGTCTTTCCCTGGTTTCTTTACCACAAAAATCGGGAAATTCCATGCACTTGTGGTCTCTTCTATGTGGCCTTTAGCCAATTGTTCCTCCACAAGCTCCTCAAGCGCCCTGAGCTTCTCCTTACTCATGGGCCACTGTGCTACCCACTTTGGGGGTATCATCTAGCCATTTTAACTTTTGGGTAGGGCGCCCCACAGTGGCCGCTTCTAAAAATCCCGAGGAGTTTTAGGGATAATTAATTTTACCCCCCACTGCGACATGGTGTCTCTCCCCCATAGAGGGCATTTATAATCTGTAACAAATGGACGGATGCTAGCCAATTTTCCATCCGGCCCCTCAATTTGTACGATGCTTTTTGATATTTTTGCCAATTTTACTCCTCCTACACCCTGGATTCTGCCTGCCACAGGCTGAAGTTCCCAATGTGACAGCCACATCCTTTCAGGTATGATAGTCACATCAGCACCCGTGTCCAGTACCCCCTCCACATGGAGGTGATCTGATCCACGGGTTAGGTTACATGCCAGAGAGGGCTTGTCCTCACCCACCACTTCTGCCCAGTAGACTTCAGGTGATTTTCCATCTACTGGGACCTCCTGTGGAACAGGAATGGCCTGGGCAAGGATTTGTCCCTCAGCCAGGTAATATGGTGGTAGAGGACATCGTGCCAGGAGAATGAGGCTAATTATGCTTCCCTTGATGGTCATGGGAACCACCTCAATCTCTAGGGGTGTGTGTGCTGTGTCACCGACAACAAAGTACTCACTGTCCAGTTTCATGTGGTTTAACGTCATGTCCTGTGTACTGTTAGGTAAGTCCACTGTTATGACTGTCCAATCAGGTGACCTGAAATGAAAACCTCTGGTAGTCACAAGCCTAAAACGGCCTAGTGGCTTCCAAACCTTGTTAACTGAACATTCGATATTTTCATTGACATACATCCCCACACCCTCTATCCCATCCTCCCCCTTTTTGTTTATGAAGAGAGAGTCTTTTGCGAGTGTGGAGCCCGCAGTATTTATAGCCGAGCGCGCTATGGTGTTAATGGCGGGCACGCGCTGTAAAGTTAGTTTTTTTGTTTGTTGGTTTTCTTCTGTTTCTGGTTGTGTGGACAGTCCCTGGCGAAGTGTCCTGGCTGCTTGCACTGGAAGCAGATGATGTGCTGCAGTTGCTCTGGTGACACTGGTTGCTTCTTGGCTTCTGGTGTCACAGCTGCCATGGTCCTTGGGTGTGCCAGTCCTGGATTCCTTTCGTGTCCACTGAACAGTTCTGCTTTTCTGGCGCAGGCTTCAATCATCTGTGCTAAGCTAGGTGCTGGCTCCAGGGGAAGGCCAAGGATAACCCTACGGCAGGTTTCATTAGCATTCCTCTGAGCCATTTCTTTAATTAATTCAGCTTGTAATACTGGATCAGACACTTGTCTTTCTACTTGCATACGAAGGCGGTCCACAAACTGTAAGAAACTCTCAGAAGTAAACTGTTTAATGTTAATATAACTGCCTTTAGTATCTACTGTTGGTAATTGGTTAAAGGCTTTTTCTGCAACATTGCATATCTTATCTAAGACAGACTTAGATAGTACTCTAGTTTGGTTTTCAGGGCAATGCCAGTCTTTCTCCCCACATAGGTGTTCATATGTGATATCATTATTATCAGCATCCTTTGCATTATCTGAGCTTTTTAAAAGCTCTTGTAAAAGCACTTTTAAAGATCTTTTCCATAGGCTTTCCCATAGATCATATTCGGAAGGAGTTAACAGACATCGGAAAAGCTCTTTGATATCATGTGGAACCAGTTCGTTTGAATTAAAAGTGGCTCTCATTATGCCTTTAAAGATTTCACTATTCCTACCAAATTCTCTTTGCACTTTACAAATTTCTTTTTTATCTTGGTAGGACAAAGGTTGATAACTTCTTTTTCCGTTTCTCTTACCAAGATAAACTACAGGAGCAACTGATGGTACATACTCTTTCTCCTGGTGCTGACTTTCAGGTTTGGGCATCCCCCCCCCACCGGGCCCAGGAGGCTGCCCACTCCCCCCCACTATGGGACCACCATCCATCCCCCAGGGGCTGTGAGCTGATCCCTCCCCACCCCCACCCCCTCCGGCACGGAACCCAGCAGGGGCTACATTGACCTCCCCCACCCTGCAGCAGCTTGGAGGGAAGGAATGTGAAACCGGAGAGGGGGAGGGGTGGTGGAATCCAGGGTTGCAACACCTGTGGGCGGGGTCGCCAGGTACCAGGCAGGACAGGGTCTTGGAGGGGGGAGGGGGCGGTGGAGCCGAGGGCAGGGAGGAGTTATGGGAGGGGACAGGCTTAGGGGCTGGGACCAGAGGGTAAAGGGGGTTGGGGAATGAAGGAGGAGACACGTGGCTGCCACCATATCGGCCCTCCCCCACTCCCTGAACTGCATGTCCAGTGCTATCTGGGACCCCAATCCTGACTTGTCCAGATACGGCCACGTGTTCGTGGCCCGGAGGGGAAGGGAACAAGGAAGGAGAGCTGATAATTTTAGAAAAATCGTCAGAACCGGGATACTGGGGGGGATTTGGGGTTTCAGCACAGTTACAGCCGTGCTGAGCATGCTGCATTTTCAAGGGAGACCCTGGGGTGCTTTCCAGGTTATGGTTATAGGGATTTTTGGAAAGGGAAGGTGAGCTTGAATCATTTTGCTGCTGCTGTCTGTTGTTTTCTGTCTGAATTAAAACTTTCCGAATTTGTAAGAATATCGGAAGGAATACAGAGGCAGTTTTATCTCCATTTTCTACTTTTGAAGTCAATAAATCCCCTATTTCATCCCAAAATGAAATCGAATTTACATTTTGCAATTCAAGGTCCGATATTTCAACAGACAGCCAGCTGGCAAAACGAGCTAGTTTTTTATTAGATATTAAAACATTTCCTGAACTTAGTATTTCTTTGAGTTGTTTTGTTATACTCTTTTGTAAAGCAGATTGCTGTATCCCCATAGTGTTAGCAATTTGCACTATATCTACCCCACTACCGTTAAAACACAGGAAAGGAGTTAGTTGTTAAGACGTACACCACGGTTTTCAGGCTTTACTAGATGCGGAACCGATGTTAATTTCGCCGTTTTTTTGTCAGCAAAACCTATGTGTGGCGCCCTCGCCGCTATAGGGACCGCCCCCGCGCCGCAAACACCCGTAAAAACCACAAAAACGCAAAAAAAAACTCCTGTGTCGCAGCTTTGAAACCGATCAAAGCTGCCTGCCTGCTGCGCCGCGCCTGGGGTGGCCGCGTCCAGCCCTCCCCCCAGCCCCCGCGCCGCACCACGTGGCCAAGGGCTTCCAAGCTGCGCGCACGCTGCAAACACGCCCGTGCCGCCTGTCCTTCCGAGGACGGCTCCGGGCCGGCAAAATGCCACCGGTGAGACCCCCCCGCGGAGCTCCGGGAACTACCCGCCGGAAAGGGACGCTTAACTCACCTTTTCTCTTGCAGGCAGACACGTCTGTGTACACGGTAGTGGATCTACGTCGTGAACCGACCTGTCTGGGACTGACAGGCTGCCGGTTCGTGCTGAAAAGTCTTCGAACTGCAGAAAATGCAGCTTAAAGAAATTTTAGCTAGTTGATCAGCTCCTATGCTGGTCGAATCCCGAAATTAGGGATCACAGCGAAACGTGGGTGCTTTAAAGAAACACGCACGTGGGGCGCCAACTGTAACGGCTTTTTCCCGGCCTATACAGAGTCTTTCACCCTCCACCGGTCTAGCTCAGGTGTTGGGGTGATATTGCTCTGGGCCCTAGCCACAGAGACGTAGATAAGATATCAAAAGAGGCTCTTTCCCCTGATAAAGTTACAGGTTTATTTCTCGTGGGTAGTGAGTGAAAAGGGAAGGGAAAAGAGAACGGGGGAAGAGAAAAAGGGGGAAAAAGGGAGAGCGGGATAAGAGATCTGGGGAAAAAAGAGATGCGGGAAAAGAGAGGGGGGGAAAAAAGAGAGAACGGGATAAGAGAGAGTGGGGAAAAAAGAGAACGGGGCAAGAGAGGGGAAAAAATGAGAACGGGATAAGAGTGGGGGAAAAAGTGCGGGAAAGAGAGCGAGGTCAGCGGGTCCTGACCTTTTCTAGGGTCTGGAAAGGGGGGGCGGGGAGAAATTGGATCCCAGCCAGCTCTGTGTGGCCAGGAGGGGAGAGGGACCAAGATACAGGGCACAGCAGGGGTCACGGGATGTACCATTTACAATGTATCTAGGGAACGCAACAAATCACCCTCCCTTTTGTACACTTTTGTTATTTATATTGTTGCTGTTATTGTTGTTTTCTAATCTCATTGCTGTTTCTGGTAAATTGTTTTTATCTCAACCCGTGATCTTTTGTGCCTCCCATCAGAGGGGGGAGGGGAGCCAACTGCTGGTCATGATCTTTTTAGTGAGAGTACTAAATTGGGGAATATCATTCCTAAACCAGGATAGGCACTCACTGAAGACAACAGCACTGTAAACACTTAAACCAAAGTGATATGGCAGCTGATGAGCACACTGTTCCCCAGAATGGGGTAGGGGATGTAAGAAAGCAAAGGTGGGCTTTAAATACCTACTCTTCATGCAAACAACTTGCATGAAACAACATGCCAGAAGAACCTCACCTAAGGGAGAAACAGATCCATAACTATACTGGAGAGGGTCAGTCTGTATCCAGTCTGGTGCAGTTTGTATGTGATGCTGAGGATGTTTTCAGTCACACATGGTGGAACGTTTTTATGATTTCTGTCCTGTCAGATCCCCTGTTCTGGGATCCCTTCCTGTTACTATTGTTACTTGTTCACCTTGCTTACCCACAGCAGCAGGGTTTGAGTTGGAGGAGACTGGCCAGCTCTTAAGGATATCAGCAGTGATGGAGCTGATCTAATGTGCTGGACAGAAATGAAAAGTGCAGTGTCTCACCTCTAATAGACAGTAAATAGAGCGTAGTACATTTTGCTTGCTTTACAGTAATGATGCTGAAGCTGACATGCTGGCTTTACAGCCTGATTGCTGAGAATTTAAAGGCTTTTAAATGAATTCTTGAGTTGAAGTAAAAGATTATTTCTTTTCTGCCCAACATTGCAATCTGACCAGACAGCTTTTTCCAGAGCTGCTGTTCTATTGCCTACTGAATTATATTATTTGGAAAGTAAATTGTATATGACTCTCCTGATAGCTATGCTGAACACTCTGGCCAGATGCAAGTGTTTAGTTTCAAAACCTTCCTATAAACTCTTCATCCAAATGGCCAAACATTTCCTGGAATTGTATCCCAGATAAATGATATGCTTGTAGATATGCTCAGCATGCACTGCTCTGAATGTGCCTCTAAATCAGTTCAAGTACAGTTGTGTCGCTATTATAGTTAGGGGATTATCTCCGCGGGCAGAGAGGGAGGGACCGCTGGCTCTGCCGCGGCACGTGGGGCGCCTGCAGCCGACGGCCGCCACAGGCCTGCACCAGCCACGGGCGCGCATGTCACCGCCGTGGGCCGCACTGCGTAGGCAGAAGCCAAGGCCGTCAGTGCAGCCCACAGCTCAGACGCCGCCCACTCCGCCACCGCAACTGCCATAAGACTCCCACCACAGCGCGGGCGATGGGCGCATTCACAGAGGAACACGGGGCATGTGCAGTCCCAGCAGAGACTGGAGTGGCGGCGGGGGGAGCTCCCCCCACCATGGCGCCAGCAGGCAGGGAGCCCTGCACAGGCAATCCGAGCGGAGGGGAGCGATCTTACCCCGCAGCGTGAATGGGGGAAAGACGATCGGTGCCGCCACTCGCCAGCAGTACAGGCCCCCTCAGCGCCGCTGGTGAGACAGACTGGTTCGATACAATCTCCCGGGGAAATATACACTGGCGGAACGCCGTCCTCAGGCGAAATACAAACAGCACGGGAAGGCACAGCACGAAAAGTGCCCGAGCAGTCCAAGCCTGCTAAAACGTTTCTCCATGATGAGGATCCAGTCCCCTCCTCTCTAGATTGCTAATTTCCCATCTTTAAAGAGAGCTCTTTTTCCTCCTAGCCACTCAAGCCAGGGGTCCGCCTTTCCTAAAATGAGCCAGCAGGCTCTCGAACTATTATGCTCGTGTAAAATGATTCCCTCAAGGGAGGGCAGAAACACAGTAACCCTTTTAACGAGGGTAAAGGCAGTCCGATGTTCCGTGGAGTCTCCGTCCCGCTGCGTCCGGGGGGGGGGGGGGAGGTAGGTCCACGGCTTCCCAGACAGCACTAACTCTGGCCGAATTACACGGTGCTGGTTCCTGGCCCCAGGCTTCTGCTGTCCTGGTTTTCTGGGTTAAATTTCTCTGCCCACGGCACAGCTCTGGCCAGGCTCAGCCTAGCTCAGGCCGTAAGCTCCGGTTAAGACAGATCTCTAAGGGATCCGTCCCGGTCTTGGCAGGCTTCAAGCTCCGGATATCTCCGGTGTTCTAACGTCAGTAAAAGTCCCGAGAACAATGCTCCGTGGAACTCCTCTTTGGTCGCTGTTAGCTTAGGGGATTAACCCTTGGAATGGCGGTAATAAAGCACACAGCAACATGGTCAACCTTCAGGATAGGAAGGAGACAATTTATTGTAACACTACACTCCTTAAATACACTCAGGACACTAACTCAAGAAGAGAACACAGCCCATTGGTCAGGGTGAGCAACACCTCCTGTAAGATGTTCTTACCATAAACAATACAATTTCTCACGGTACACATTCTGTAAATAATAGTAGGTGCATCTTTGAGATTCTTTCCCTTCTGTTTTTCTCCAAGCTTATGAGAAGGCCTGTACTTCTCAAGCAGTCCATGGGAAAGCTCTCCTGTTTTCACACTTTCCCAGGCCATGTATCCATACAGTTGGGTCTGTAGTCTCCTTTAACCATGTTCTGCAAAGCAGTTGTTATGTACTGCTGTATTTCAAGACTTATTTCCTTGTCTCTTGTTCTTCCCTTCCATTTAAATTAAAAGCTGTTCAAAGCAGGACCACCTCAGACAGAGGAAGCTGTTGTGGTGGTAGCTAGTCAGGTGGCCAGGTGTGTAGAGCTGCCTGATGAGATTTGCTGTTGAGTTTTCTGCTGGTTATGACACTGTGTGAGGAATAAAGGGCTGAATCTCTGAAGTGCAAAGAGTTGTAGGAAATGCAAAAAGGTCTGGGTGAGGGAGGTGGTGTTTATCCCTGGTAAATGCCAGCAGAGCAGGGCAGCTGGCTAGCTCTGGGTTGCGGCTAGAAATCTAGGAATGTGACCTTGACTGGCACTGTGCCTGAGACAGAGACACAGCACTCTATGATCCATGTGACAAAAAGCCCTTTATTGTTCTGACTTCACCTTAAATACCTTTCTTAATGTTCCCGGGCAAGCACTTGTGATTGGTTGAAAGTTCAGGCTGCTCAGCTCTCTGACCAATAGCTCCTGCAGCTTAGGTTGGGACTCATCGGGTCAAATCCTTGTCTATCTCCAGTTCTGTCCTATCACTGTTCCCTGGAGGCCTGTCTATCAGTCCAGGCTGCTTCTCCCATATATGGCCAAATTAACTGCCCAGTACAAGCCAGCTTGCACTGTGACAATTCCCCATTTCTTTTTTATCAATTTGAAGAAAAATTTTAAAACACAAATATTCAGCTTGCTCTCTGTTATCTTACCTGCAAGGGCCCTTTTGCATGCAAGATGACATTGATAGCACAAATTCAATTGGAATGGGGTTTTTACCTAGCTTAATAAATTTGGCTTTCTTAGATGGTGATGAGTTCCACATACCTGGAGCTGCAGTGCTTTTGTTCAGGAGCCGTTGGGTGAATTTAGTACCTTCTGGTTTCACATATAACAATTTAACTGTTTAAAATAGAATTATGACTTAACTCTATAACCATAAAACTTTAAACCTCTTCTTTTAAAATTATAACTTAATAAAACATTTAGCTTTAGTACTGTGCAAAATTCCAACTTAACAGAACAATTTGTCAACAGGAAAATATTTTGTAAACAAACAACTCTATTATTTCAATGTCCTATAATTCTGTGAGGTAGGTACAATTTCTGTCATTCACTTTCTCAACCAATGATACATGAGCTCTTAAGGCCCAATAGATGAACTCGGATTTTCACCCAGGTACCTTGCCTGCTTAACAGGCTGGCTAAGTTTCAAATTGCATCTTTTAGAAACGCTTCAATATTTACTGCCACAATTCCCTAAAATTTAAATTTTTAGTATTGAATTTTATAAGCTTAGTATTCCAAATTATTGATGTGCTTGATGTATCATTGGAGTTGTGGTGTTTTTATTTAGAAAACTGTTAACATAATTTTTAGCTTGACATGTTACAGGCTCAATGCTTAGAAACTACAATGTTACAATTCAACATTAAACAAGATCCATTTAGTTCTAAACCATTAACATTTAAAAAAACAAGAAACCCTTTATCTGAAAACCATTTAAAATAAGAACATACATATTTCCTTTATTCCTTACTCCCCTTTCTTTGTTTTATTTAAAAAACAATACACAATTTAACTTAAAACTGTTTCAGTTAAGAACACGTGTTTCTAGCTATCCTTTCTCCCCTTTTCTTTGTTTTTAGAAATTAGAACAGGAAACAAAACATACACTTTTAAATTACCTCTATGTGGTGAGAATAATTGCTGATATGTTACAATCCAATTTTAGCGTTTAATACTGTTGAAGAGTTTTCCTTTAAATGATAATTTAGGAGAATCTTCTCCAGATAAGATTCTTCATGTTTATCGCAAAGGAAAGAGTTTTAGCTTTTGCAAGGCTAAATTAAATAGTTAAAATTACTTATTTTCATTTTTAACTCAGAAATATCTGGATTTTATAATTTTCTCTCCTTGTCAGTCAAATTTCAATTTGGCCACAATTGAAATAGACTGAGAAGGCTTTGATGGCAAACATTTTCTTTTGCTAAGTTAAAATCCCAATGTGGCCAGAGTTGAGACTTTAGACTAGGCAAAATCTTCTATTATACTTTGAAACAAACCTTTAATAAATTTTAAACATTGTAAACAGAAGTGATAAGAGGTAGATATTTTAGAAAATTTTGCAGTTGTGATTTGTCAATGAAATATCTTTTACTAAACTAATCCATATAGATGTGTTTGTTGAACTTAGAGTAAGCAAGATTTTCAAATTTTTCAAGATAGCTGATTGAGTATGATGCTATTGCACTGTATATGAATAAAGTTAACAAGCATATAACTGTGAGCTTTAACATACACTTAAAAGTTTGTAGACTATAATTGCAACTCTGATAAAATACTCCTTTAGCAACTGTAAAAACACAGGTTAACAAGGCAAATATTAACTTAGTAAAACTTGCAAAATATACAGGCTTTGTCAAAGTTAAATTGGAGGTGGATGAAGCAGCTGTTGAGCTCTGCTGAAGGTTAATATCACTGGTTACATTGCCTCAGTTGGTGTGGTTAAGTTTTTTAATTTTCATTTTCACTGTTCCGGTTTTTCCACCTCGATTACAGGGTGAATTGCCGTTACCTTGTCCTTGAGCCTTCTTCTGTAAGGCAGATTTTCTGGGACAGTTTGCTTTCATGTGGCCTTGCTATCTCAGATTGAAGCAATGTGTTCTCAGCCTTACTGCAGCTGCAATAGAATTGGCTAACATGTCCATGTTATGTGATGTAGTCTCAACCTTAACATATGCATTAATAATTTCTTCTAAGAATGGATTTTCTTTGGGCAATGCTTTTATAATTTTTCTACAGTCCTCATTTGCATTATCTTGTGCTAGTTGTAGCAATATTGGATTCTTTGCATCATTATTAGCTATCTGTTTTTCTATGGTATTTGGAATCGCTCTATGAACTGCATATATAGTTCACTTGGGCTTTGTCTTATGTTTGTATATCTTTGGGTTGGCACAGACATGTTTGTGATCTTATTTAGGGCTCACATTCCTAATTCTTTTGCTTAGTTTAATATTGCAGAATTTAAATGTGCTTGGGTTTGTGGATGTGTTGGAGGTTGAATTACGCCCTTTTCTTTCAGTGGAATTTTCTCCCATTGTTATGCTAAGTAATTGTGGCTACACCTTAAAACGACAGATAATGTTCTCTCGTAGGGGGGTGGCTGGAGGGGGAGGGGGGGGGAACCGGAAAAGGAAAGGTGGGACGGGGGGGGGGTCTGGAGCTGGGCTCTCTCTCGCTTGGCTCCTGGAGTGGGAAGACAACCTGGGCTCTGCTCTGGCATCCTCCCCTGCCATCCCAGCACTGAGATCCACGCTCCCTGCCTTTGGACATCGCTCTGCTGCTCTCCTAGCTCACCCTACTACCTCCGGACACTCTGCTGAGCACCACGACCGACACCGTGAGGGGGGAGTAACTTTCCCCATCCCCGCTCACCCCTGGGCCGCGGCCGCCATCACCCAGCCCTCTTCAACTGCGCGGGACCTGCCCTGCCCCCACAGCACCGGTAACAGCACAGGGAGACGGCCTGCGGCCAGAAGGGACTGGAGCGGAGCTAGACTGTTTCTGTTGCCAATTTTTATAGCTGTTGTTGTTTTTCTGCTTTGTTAGATACCAGTAAAGAACTGTTATTCTTATCCCCATATCTCCTGCCTGAAGGTGTCTGAATTGGACCTAAAATAATTAAAAGGGAGGGGGGTTGCACTCTGCATCGCAGAAAAGGGGCTCCTGCCTTTCCTTAGACCATACCTGTCTTTCAAACCAAGACAGGATGTTCCATGGGACGTAATCCCATTAACTGTGGGATTCCTGCCCCAAAGCACGGATCTTGCTGTGAGAGTCTCGAGTTTTTTAACTCTTGTTCCTCTGCATATATTCTCCAGGCCAATTCAAACATCATGTATTGCAGTGGAGTACAGGGTAATTTTGCAATTTTCTTCATATCATAGAGGGTTAATTCACTAGAAGTTATAAATCGAAGCAAATTTGCAACAGCAGGAGATCCCAACCCGTGTTTAGCAGCCATTTGGCGTAGCTCTAAAAGGATTTGCCAATTAAAGGGTAAGTATTTGTTGGGTGTTGTCCCATTACTAACTGGAAATGCTCCAATTGTTCCTTCCCCCTGTCGCCAGTCTCCTGATGATGGTGAATACATTGGCACACAAATTAATGCAGCTGTCTCTATATCCCCACATCCCATCGCCTTTTGTTTTACCTCCATCCAGAAGATTACCTGGTCTTGAATGGGGATGGTTTCTGCTCGGAACATTGATGGGGCTGGAGCTACTGTTTGGAGTGTAGTAGCAGCAGGGTGACTTGTGTTCCCTTTCTGGGTGTCTTGAGTGTTCATCTGTGCAGTGGTTTCTTTGAGCTGTCCCATTCTCGGCTTCTGATGTGAAGAAGCTGTGGGTGCTGTGGTCGCAGCAGGATCCGGGCTTAAGCTGGTACTGGAGTGGTTTTCGGGGCTTCAATGTTGATATTTGTTGATTCTGATGCATTTCCGGGTTTTTCACCTGTGGCTCCTAGTATGATGTCATCATGGCGCGCCCTTTCTCGGAGGTCAGCAGGGGTTTCCATGGCGACTTGGGGCGAAGACATGCCCTCTGGAGGCTGGGCTGGGGCCGAGACCCCGCCTGCCTGAGGCTGGACCAAGGCTGGGGCTACCGCCCACCAAGGTGTGGTCGGAGTAGGAGGCACGCCCCACCAGGGCAGGGCTTGGGGCGGAGCCGCACCCCATGAGGGAGGCTAGGTTTCTCTTTTCCTGCCAGTGACCACGTGGTCGCCACCATCTTGGGATTTTTCCCGGGCTTTTTCTTCTCCTGTCACAAGGTCGCTGCCATCTTTGGGGCTTTCTTTGTTCTTTTCTCCCTCCCACTTCTCCCTGGGATGGCGCAGAGCGCTCCACCGGCCCCTTATTTCCAGCTGCTGAGGGTTTACTGGTCTGTGGAGTCGCTCCAACGGCGGCAGGCTGTTTACCAGTTGCCGGGATTGTGTCTAATGTTCTGCAGCATTTCTCCATGCCTCCCTTTTTCTGTGTTTGGCTACCACCCTCCTTGTTGCTCTGCACTTCGGATTTTATCTGTTTTATCAATTTTTGAATGATCCTCCAAGGTTTTACCACCTTGATTGCTTCTGGATAATTTTTTAAAGCTCTATTTATGATTTCTTCTCCAATTTTATTACAATAGTCCATGTTATGAATGATGTTCTATTTTTTCCAATTTATCAAGCAACAAGATTAAATTTAATAGTAAGTTTTTAATAGTAATAAAATGAATACAATCAAAGTATTGGAGATGACAATTAAAGTATTGGAGATGAAACAATCAAAGTGCATATATTTAAGAATATACAAAATTTGGCAGTAAGTAATTTAGTATAATTGAGGTTCGTATAAAGCATAAGCAAAACCGACCGGGGAGGGGCCCCCCTCCGACCGGGGATACAGGGAGTGGTTCGCCATTCCTCACGTATCAAAGCATCCAGGCTAACAATCCCACTTATATACTGTAGGTTACAGAAGTTTCTAGAAAGCTCCTCCTAGTTTCTATTCCTAAAATTTACGTAACTATACTGCACGGTGCATGCTCTACTAATGGGTTAGGGGGTCTCTCCTCCTTTTGAGGGTCTTATTTCCGATGAAGGCTCATCATCTTCATCAGTGACCGAGGTGTGACCTGCAGGTAGCGCAGGCGCCCTGTGTGACTGAGCAGATGTTTTCCATAACATGACTTTAATTAAGTCCCATGCTTGGAATCATTCCATTTTTGACAGCTTCAAGGTTGAAGCTGTATTTCTAGATGCTGCTTATCAGACCTCCGTCCTTCTACTATTCTTATCTGACTTTCTTCTAACCTCCTTCTTCGACTCCCAACATCTGGAAGATGTATTTTATCCTGTCTCACCCATCTCCCCCCCTCACTCTGTAACAATTGTCTTCTATTGATCTAAATACAATTTTGTTAATATAGTTACAACTTAATTAGCACGAATCACATTTATCACAGTCCATATCTAGTGCAGTTTCTCCAGTTGGTTCTACTCCCTTTTGTCCATAATATTAAATCAAAAAGCCATTCTTCTTCATAGTCTATCTCCCATTCTTCCAAAAACTCGGACCATACCTGAATGACCGAGTGTGTCTGTGGAGATGGTTCCTCCCATGTTTTTCCTGGCTCGTGGCCAAAGTTTCTCCCATCTCTTAGATGTCCTTGGCTCCGGGCCAACTTCCTGCCTCTTTTTCTGGGCATCTTCCCATCTCTCAGACGAACTTGGCTCTGGGCCATAATTTCTTCCCATCTCTTTTTCTGGACGGATTGTCTCCCCCTGCTTTCGCAGGTGTGGCTATGTTGAATCACGTCGGCGGTCACCAGTTGTGACCTTGACTGGCACTGTGCCTGAGACAGAGACACAGCACTCTATGATCCATGTGACAAAAAGCCCTTTATTGTTCTGACTTCACCTTAAATACCTTTCTTAATGTTCCCGGGCAAGCACTTGTGATTGGTTGAAAGTTCAGGCTGCTCAGCTCTCTGACCAATAGCTCCTGCAGCTTAGGTTGGGACTCATCGGGTCAAATCCTTGTCTATCTCCAGTTCTGTCCTATCACTGTTCCCTGGAGGCCTGTCTATCAGTCCAGGCTGCTTCTCCCATATATGGCCAAATTAACTGCCCAGTACAAGCCAGCTTGCACTGTGACACAGGAAGGCTGTCTGTCTGCCAGGAGTTACATGACTGGCTCATGCTGGCTTTGCTGAGTACCAGCACCTCAATCTTGCTGGGCCCTTGGTGGCTTGGCTGAGTGTTGAGTATAGCAAGGAGAAGACAGTGCAGATATTTTTCAAGTACTGCTACAGCAGTCTTGGCACACAGGCTGAGGAGAGGGGAGACCTGGCCACAGCTCCAACTTCTTAATACTCTGTGGGATAGGGAAGGCAGTGCAGCCTCCTCTGATGGCCTTGGGTTGTATCGGTCAGGGCAAGCAAAGAGCCTGGCTTTCTGCTGTGGGGCTGAATGTCATGAAGAACAGGCTCACCAAGCAGGTTTCCAACCCTGCACCATCTATAGGTGGTACAAATAAGCTGAATTCTGGTCTGATGCTTTACCTGCTGCCCTGTCACAAGCATGTGTACAGACATGACAGTCTGTCATCAGATTAGGTCTTTGAGGTTTGTATTGTGTCATCTTCTCTATGCTGATCACCAGGGTCTGAAGTTCATAAGTATTTGCTCTTACTTCAACTATTGTCCTGCTGCCTTTTTCCCAACCTGGAAATTGGAGATAATTTTAGTAAGGATGTATTATAAAAGGGGATCTTTATTTTAAGGCCTCCAGAGACAGTTATGGAAAGATATCCACAAAAGCCCATTCCCTCCCCCCAGGGGTGAGTACATTTTTATAGGAAATTAGCATAATTGATAAAAAGCACCACTTAGGAGAACAAGTGGTGATGCAATTCCCCCCCGGGTCAAGCCCCTTCTCTGGAGCCCCCCTTCAGCATTAGTTGTACTTTGTCCATGAAATGTATCTCAAAGAGTTGTTCTCGGCCTTGGTTCCCAGGTAGAACCAAGATAGCATTGGGGCCTTGAAGCTCTGGAATTTGTTTTGTCTTTCTGCCTAGGGAAAGGCCATGGAAAAGTACTGGGAAAACTAGTCACTAATACAATAAGCTACAGAGCTACAAATATATGTGTGAAGACTATAGAAAACAGAAAAAAAGGCAAAACTCAGATGGCATCAGTCCCTAGTGTATTGGGTTTGCATGGCCAGATTTTGACAGCAGAGAGGCTACAGGGGTGGCATCTGTGAGAAGCTGCCAGAAGCTTCCCCCATGTCCAGCAGAGCCAACACCAGCCGGCTCCAGGATGGACTCATTGCTGGCCAAGGCTGGGCCAATCAGGAATGATGGTAATGCCTCTGTGATAACATATTTAAGAAGAAAGAAAATGAAGTGACTGCACAGTTGTAATTGCAGCCAGAGCAGGGTGAGAATGTCAGAGGAACAGCTCTGCAGACACCAAGGTCAGTGGAGAAGGGGGGCAGGAGGTGCTCCAGGCACCAGAGCCGAGAATCCCCTGCAGCCCATGGTGAAAACCATGATGAAGCAGCTGTCCCCCTGCAGCCCATGGAGGACCTCACACTGGAGTGGAGGGATGCCTGAGAGGGGGCTGTCAACCTGTGGGAGGCCCATGCTGGAGCAGGCTACTGGTAGGGACCTGCAGACCCGTGGAGAGAGGAGCCCATGTTGGAGCAGGTTTCCTGGTAGGACTTGTGATCCCATGGGGAATCCACATTGGAGCAAGCAGTGCCTGAATGCACCCCATGGAAAGGGACCCACACTGGAGCTGGAGAACTGTCTGTGGGATGGACTCATGTTGGAGAAGTTTGTGGAGGACTGTCTCTTGTGGGAGGGAATCCACGTTGGAACAGGGGAAGGACTCCTGTCCCTGAGCAGTGGCAGAAACAATGAGTGATGAACTGACCATAACCCCCATTCCTGTCTCCCTGTGCTGCTGGGGGATGAGGTAGAGCTGGGAAGGAGGGTGGGATGGAGGGAAGGTGTTTTTAAGGTCTTATTTTACTTCTCATTATCCTGCTCTGATTTTGTTAGTAATAAATTCAATTAATATCCCCAGTTCAAGTCTGTTTTGCCCGTGATGGTATTTGGTGAGTGATCTCTCCCTGCCTTTATCTCAACCCATGAACCCTTCATTATATTTTCTCTCCCCTGTACAGTTGCTGAGGGGAATGAGTACAGCTTTGGTGGATGCCTGGCATCCAGCCAACATTAACCCACTACACTTAGATATCCTTAACTATTCATAAGTTTTGACTTTAAACATGTTTCTGATGCATCACCTAAAGAAGTTGTCAGCATCCAGAATCCATGAATGTGTTAGCTCTGACTGCTGTTGTGATTATCTCTTTCAGGACTATCTTACTGAGTGTAATCTCTTTGCTTAATGAGCCCAACACATTCTCTCCTGCCAACGTGGACGCGTCAGTCATGTTCAGGAAATGGAGGGACAGTAAAGGAAAAGACAAGGAGTATGCTGAAATCATAAGGTAAGCTTTGATGTGTATGATGCTGTGCTATGGCCTCCTGCTTTGAATCCTATGAAACAGGCTGATTTCAGAATTTACTGAAACCAGCTTCTTGCTATGGTTGCTCCTTTCAAAATGAATTTTACAGCTTTATTCCAAGTTTATTCTTCTGGACAGAAATAGTGCAAACTTCTATCTTTGTATTGTTCTTTTTCAGACTAATCTGGCATGATGCTCTGCAAAACCTATTGGCTGCTAGTAAATTCTAGTCTAAGTCCCTGTGTACTTTTGAGGACTGCTTGCATTGCTTGAGATGTGGTTCAAACTGCCTTCATGCTACTAATTCTGTGCTTAATGCACTCATGAATCATAATCTTGTCCCTCCAATTTGAAGGAATATCAGTAGGATTTGGCAAGTGCTTGCACAGCTGGGTTTGATTAGCTGGAAGCGATGTTTAGTCTTGACTGCCCTTTTCTGAGAAATTCATGGTTCATCAGGTGCTGTAGGGAGATGATGTAAACTTGAGCCAAGATTGCTGTGGAGTGGGAAATGGGCAGCCCATACTGCAGTGGGACTGCTGTCACACTTGCCTGGGGCAAGATCATGTATGCCTTGACTGCTAGCTGGATATACCCCTGGTTGGAGCTACACAGGGCAGTCAGTCACTGTCCTGGGCTGTGCAAAGAGCCTTGCTGGGAGGTTATTTGAGTTCCCTCCAGCTCCATTGGCTTCAGCTGGATGTACTCCATAAACAGAGTATGGCAGACTGAGCATGTGGGTGGGAGTAAAGGAACAGACTGCCATCTGCTCCTCTCCCTACTAGGAGGCAGCAACAGTTTGCAGCCCAAGTACTGCTGAGGGGCACCAGCCAGACCTCATCCTGGAGCAAAGGGAAACACTTGTTTCCTTCTATCCTCAGTGAGTGCTGGGGTTACAGATGCATTTCAGGGTGCAGCCACATGCTCTTACCCTCCAGGGGGAGCTCAGCTGACAAATGCTTGTAGGAATTAGAGTTTTGAGCATGTTGGGGTAGAGTCACAGTGGTGGAGGGTGGCTGTGGATAGCATCTCTGTATGGCATTTCCTAAGTCATCTTAGGAAATCTATGACTATTCCTTCTGTAACAAATGTAATGGAATTTGCTCTGAGTTCTGGCAGGTCTCTAATGCAGACTCCTGTAGAATAATTGATTTCATACGTTGCTGAGAGTGTGTGTGCTGCAAACACCCTTGAAGTGCTCCCAAGCCTGGGGCTGCAGGAACTAAATCTGTTTCTAGTGATGCTTGTGGTGCTTCAGCCAAACATCAGCTCTCCTGACAGCTGCCAGGAGGGCTGGGCAGGAGCTAGTTGGGAGGTGGGGAGTTGAGCCACACTGCTGCCAGCACATGGCCCTGCTCATGTTGCTTTGTCCTCCTCCCCACAGGAAACAGGTTTTGGCTACCAAAGCTGAGGCAGAGAAGGATGGTGTGAAGGTCCCCACTACACTGGCAGAGTACTGCATCAAAACTAAAGTGCCTTCCAATGACAACAGTTCAGATTTGCTTTATGACGACTTGTATGATGATGACATTGATGACGAAGACGAGGAAGAAGAGGATGCTGACTGTTATGATGATGATGATTCTGGCAATGAGGAGTCGTGACCTGCTCCCTCTATGCCCCTATACTGCCCTGTCAACTCAGGCCAGAAGGGAGCAGTGGTAACCTAGCAGCAGTCCAGCAAAAAAGTAGTGGTGGGAGGGGGGAGTAAAAAAAACTTTGTCTCCTGCTGTGTCCTGTTGTATGGATCTGTTTGCTCCTTTTTTATGGACCTCTTAGAGACCCTCCACAGAATGTCTGAATTCTTGCATTCTTAACCCTTTCATCACTGTATTATGATTTCTTTTTTAAAAAGAAATTCCCTTTTTCACTTCTCCACAAAATGCTCACAGCGAAACAGGTTTGCTTGTGTTTAAATTCTTGAATTAAATACACTCTTGCATTGAGATGTTTAATGTATTTAAAGCTGGAACAAACCCATTGAAAGATAGATTTTCAGGAGCTCAAGTGCTGCATTTACTGGGAAGAAAGAAATCCATGCAAAGCAAATTGTCGGGGTTTAGCTGCTCCATTTACAATAATAGCGTGTGTACATTTGTTTAGCCTTGTGGTGGTGGCTTTTCCTTTATAAGGTGTAGGGTGGAAAGTGTAAAGCTACTGTGTGTTGAGCTTGATGAGATGTTACTGAAAGGTACAGGAATCTGTTTAGCCTGCTCAAATTAGGAAATAGCTGGCCCCTGGATCCCCAGAGGGCACAATCAGCTTTGTATCTGAAAAAGGCTTGTGATATGAACCCTAAAATAAACACTTAACACTTCACGTCTGTACAACTGAGCCCTGGGTTGCATTATTTTTTTTCAGACTAGGTTTGGGTTGAAAAAGTTCTGTTTAGCCATTCTTCTGGGATCTGCTGCCAGCTGCCCCTCTACTGAGGGAGGAAAACAGAAGTGTATCCCACTGTCCAGTGGGCCAGCATTCATCCTGAACTTTTTTTTGGCAGTGAGAGTCTCCTTCTCCAGTGCTTGCTAGTAGCTCTTGCTTCCTGCAGCCCAAGTCCAGTGCTGGCCTGAGCCTTGTTGCTGTTGCTTATGTAGGTCACCTGTTGGTAAATGCAGCTCTGCTGTAGCTCTGTGAGGTTGGCAGAAGATAAAGCTCCCTGAGGTAGCCAGGCTGTTTCTGTGCCTGCAGTGGCTTCTGGGACATAGGACAGAGAGATGGATGGGATGGGTGCTGGGTTCTCTCCTGCCTGGATGGGGCACGGGTGAATGTGTGCAGCCCCACAAAGAGAAGGGTACACAGTGCTTTCAGGCTGATAAAGAAAGCCAGCAATCAGGGTTTGACAGCCTATTTAGGAGTATGTTTCAGCTGGTGCCCTGAGCTCGGCCTCCTGCATGTTTTTGGGAGCTCTTGGAAGAGCTTAGGGCCCTCAGCACCCTTACCCCATTGCAGTGTGCTCTTGTTCAGCTGTAGTGCAGTGCCCTGAATTCACCTTTCACATGGATTGGCAGCCAGCCCTGCCCTTCTGCTCTGAGCCATGGCAGCCCCGGGAGCAGATTGGAGGTGCTGGCCCTGCTTGGGCGAGACCCTCTGTTCTCACAAGAGGTAGTCACCCTGATAAGAACTGCAGGCTCAGGCATTTGGTATAGCTTGGCAGTTTTAATGATACATCACCAGCTGCAGTCCCTCAAGAGGTACTTTGGTGGGAATAAACTTTTCTGTGATCAGCTTGGTGGGAAGCAAGGAGCAGGATGAGAGTGAGCAAGCTTAAAGTGTGTTGCCTGGAGGGAGAGGAGGGGCAGGCAACCCTTGAGAAGGGGAGGAAGGCCTGTGGGGCTCTGTTTGAAGTTATCAGAATGTTGCTTGGCTGGAGTTTGCTGCAGCAAGGACAGTCCCTGTCCCTCTTCCCCAGCTTGTGCTAGTGTGCTCTCAGCAGAATGAAGGCAGCCCAAGTGGCAATACCTTGTCCCCAGTGTGTTCTTTGATGGTCTGCCCTCCTGCTTGCTTTTTACCTGGGGAGGCAGCTGGAACCCTCCTTAACTGTCCCACAAGGGCTCCTTCAGGTCATCCTTCCATCAAGGACTAGCAGCCCCTGGTGCTTTTTGAAGCCAGCAGCGCCCCCCCCCCAGCTCCCAGCTTCACACCAGCTAAGGGTGGTGCCAGTGTTAGCAAATGGGCCTCCTTGATGCAAGACTGGTCTCAAAGCCACACTGGGCCAGGAACATCAGTCTCCAGCTTTGGGGGGCTGTTGTGGGCATGAAGGAGCAGAGTATGGCAACACTGGCTGTGCTGACTTGGTTTGAAATGATACTGCATCTTTCAGGATTTCCCTTGTATTTTTGACCATTTTCACTGTATGCTCTCCAGTGAATTGTATTTTCAAGCTTAGTGTTGTAAGATGCATTATCTCATGTTAACCTTTTTAAAGACAAAAAACAACCTATTTTGAGAGCTCTGACCATAACCAGACTAATTCATCTTCCCCACTGTCCTGTGCAGTGTCATTGCTTGTTGACTTGCTGGTTTCATTTTTTTGAGATACAAACCAAAATGAGGGGATTGTGTTTGGTTTTGGGTTGTTTTTTTTGTTTTTTTACCTCTTTAAGGAATTGTGGAAAAATGTTTACCTGATCTTTGTATTGTTTTTTTCTTAACCTTTTTCTCATCTCAGCCAATATTAGTGTTTACATTTGAAACTACCTGCCCTTTCAAATGCAGTTTTCAACCATTCTGAAACCAGCAGGGTATACTACATTTCTTAGTAGCTTTCTTAGCTGAAATCCCAGATAGTTTCCTTTTTTCTTCAGTATAACTTACCAGAAAAAATTAACTGATGCATTTTTGTGTTGTCTTCCCCTTCAGTAGTTGTTTTGTCTTTTCTGCACATCTATTAATAAAAATGTGAAATGAAAATATGCCAGTACTATTACTTCCCTGTTGAGTTGGTTTATTTGCATGGGTTACTCAAAGCTTTGAAAAACAGCTGTTCACAAATTCAGTGGTGCTCCAGTATCAATACCTATACAGAAATATCTACAAGGTTATTTGGAAAACTAAAGCTGCTGTTTGACAGCTGTTTATACCTTAAAGAACAAACTGATTTGGAGAAGCACTTTGGCAAAAGGCCTTGAGCTTTCCTGTTATATTTATTTATTCATGTTAAGTCAGCAAAGAGGAGACCAGGGAGAAGACTGTTCATGGTATCATATGACTGCAGCAGGATGCAAGGACTTGGGGTAAAGGTGCTGCTGGCATAGGGTTTTCTGGGTCAAGGTGCTTTGACCTCATGCACAAGACCGGCAGAGGAACTGAGGTAATCACTGCCAAGCACCCCTTCAGGGTGCTTGCCCTGCCTGGCCCATGCTGTTCCCTCCAGGCTCAAGAGTGGAGAAGTATTTGTTTTTGCAGTGCTGAAATTAGCAGGACATGAGTACAGGCGTTGTATTTGCTCTACAACATTGTTTGCAGCACAGCAACGGCTGAGCCAAATGTGTTTGGGGCCTGAATGTTTCTGCTTCACAGCCATGCTGGAGGAATGGTTATGGCATTGCAGAGCTGACTTCCTAGAGGAGTCTCCATGGTGGTGAATGAGATGGTGCTATCTGAGCCTTCTGACTGGGATCAGACCTGCCTGTAGCTCCTGCCTGGCTTCTATTGCACCAGCCTGCCTTGAGCTGACAGTAGCTTCTTGATCTAGCAGAAGGTGCTGTACCAAAACCAGGACAAACACTCCACGCCGCCCTGCACTGGACAAACCTGACTGCCCCTTGTGCAGAGTGGTTGAGGGTTTTTTTTCTCCAGTTCCTTGATGGCCAAGTGCAGCAGAGCAACCTTGGTTCTACCATCAGACTGTGGAACAGAGACTTAGAGAGGAAAGTGCTGCAGAAGAGCCCTGTTGGAGCTGACAATAAGGGGAAAACATACTGTTTAGGCTTGCCAGGGGAGGGAAGGGAGGCACTAAGTCTCCAGCCTGCAGGAACAGATTGATGTATTCCCAGTGCAGGACCGAGCACTTCGCCTTATTGAACCTCACCACGGACCATGGACTTCATAGGCAACGCAAGGAAGGACAGTGCTGCTGTGCTCCCTCCTTACCACTCCCAGCTGCTCCACAGGGCCTCAGACAGAGCACAGTGTCACAGGACAGCAAATGCAGACATGATACTTGTGGCAGAAGTCAGGGTGCTGCCCAGGATCCCAACCCAATGCAGCTACCTATGAACGTTCAGTACCAAGGTGTGCTCACCTTTGTCACAGTATTCAGCATCCCCATCTCTTGCTCTTACCTTTCCAGCAGGAGGAGGTATAAAGGGACAGGCTAGAAAAGCAAAACTGCTTGAGGCTTTTGAAAATTCGGACAAACACTAGTGATAGACTCAAATATTTATTAGGTGGAGGGGGAGTTAAAAGAAATAAAACTCCTAAAACATTCACCGCACTGGTGTAGGACAAGAAGGACCAGGAGTTGCCTACAGGGTCTTGTTTTAGAAAAAAGTGGGGAGGGACAGGTGAAGTTTCCATCAAATAGCTGTGTCTTTTCTGGGCAGGGTGGCTTGAGGCAAAAAGAGGTACAAGACACAGTTTATACTTTTATTTAAGAAACTGATACATAGTTTTTGCCTCTAATGATGGAAGTTGCAGGACCTACTGAGCCATCCAACGTCTCTTGCTAGAGAAACAAAAAAATCCCAACCCAATACCAAAACACACAACCACCGCCTTCCTCCCAAAAACAAAAACCAAAAAACAAAAACACAAGCAAAAACCACAAACAAAAAAGAGGCCTTTATTATTTAAAAAAAGTGAAAAATAAAAAGGTGAGAGTGAACAACCTACCCACAAGAGTTCCTCTTCCACAGCAGGAAGGAATGAGGAGATGAAAGAAAGAGGAAGACCCACAATTTTTTTTTTCCCTTCTCCCAGCCCCTTTTTAATGTCTTTAAAGTAACAGCTATATTGGGGGCTGAGAGCAGAAATCAAACCAACAGGACACATCTTGATTCTTTTTTTTTTTGGGAGGGGGGAAGGCAGGTCTTATTTGCCTGAATTTAGAACTGCATTAAATAAATGGGCTCCAGCTCAAAAAAAAAAAAAAAGGCAGTTTGTCTTTTGACAGTTATAAAGCTTAAAAAAACATGGAAGGATGATCTGGTGCAGATGGGAAATTCATAAGTTTCCCTACAAAGAAAATAAAACAGGCTGCAAGATGCAGAAAACCACATTTAGCCTCTATTACATTTACAAATACATACATAAATATATTACATACAACAGCAACTTCAAGAGGAAGCAGGCAAGTCACACCGAGAATGGCTGCCTGGCTGCAGTTCTCCCCACACAGACATTTGGCTGAGCAGTAATTTCTCCTAATAATTCTAGGAATGGGGGTCAGCTTTTTCTTTTTCTTTTTTTTGCCTCCTCTCCTTTCATCCTCTCCCTTCTCCCCAGTTTTGGATTTAGTTTGTCCAGTATGGAGAAGTGCCATAGGTTTTGGTAGCCTGAGACTTTTGCTGCATGGTGCTGGGTTGATTGCGTTGGCCAGATCCACCCTAGAAATCAGAAAGGAGACATGAGCACCAACACTACTAGGAAGACAAGCCTGTCCATACATCAGCAGAAGAGCTTCCACCAACACAGTGATGCTCCCCCCAGACAGATCTGTTTCTGCTCTGCAACATCTCCATCCTGCAATCCAGGACAGTCACAGAGAAACCAAGCAAAAAAGCAGGGACCACCATCCCACCACCTCCTACTCAGGTTTAAGGACAGGGAAGAAGAGGAGCAGGACTGGGGACAGCAAAGGAACTCTCCCAAGGTGAACAGAAGCAGTGCACCAGCCAAAGACAGCACACACCCAGAGAGAGAAGTAATTTCCTATTTCTTGATTCTAAGGCAGAAGACTTTTTTGGGGAACATTTATAGTAAGGAAACATGGGCTGGTAAAACCAAATCAGAAATTGGAACCAACACATAATCTGCAAGGGGATGATTTTCCCCCCCAGAATTACAGTACAAGTGTTCACAGCTTGCTCTCCTGCCACAGCCAGGGGACATCAATGCTTGCCTGGGCTTCACACCTCACAGCCCATCTCTCCATGCCCCCACATCAGGATGGCCTCTTCACAGAATCACAGCCTGGCTGAGGCTGGCAGGGACCTCTCAAGGTTTCTTGCCCA
Organism: Sturnus vulgaris; assembly: GCF_052056855.1. NCBI lineage: Eukaryota > Metazoa > Chordata > Aves > Passeriformes > Sturnidae > Sturnus > Sturnus vulgaris. The sequence continues at coordinate 63,786,219 of NC_142282.1, forward strand.
ATCCTTCTGCTCAAGCAGGGTCACCTAGAGCTAGTTGTTCAAACCTATGTCCAGACAGCTCCAAGGATGGAAACTCCATAACCTCCCTGGGCAACCTGTGCCAGTGCTTGGTCACCATCCCAGTAAAAAAAGTGTTTCCTGATGTTCAGAGGGAATCTCCCATGTTTCAGCCTGTGCCCATTGCCTCTGGTCCTGTTACTGGGAACCACTGAAAAAAGCCTGGCTCCATCTTCTTTGCACGTTCCCTCCAGGTACTTATATATATTGATGAGATCTCCCCTGAGCCTTCTCCTCTCCAGGATGAACAGTCCCAGCTCTCTCAGCCTCTACGGATAAGAGATGACCCAGTCCTTTCATCATCCTTGTAGCCCTTTGTTGGACTCTCCAATACAGCCATGTTTGTCTTGTACTGGGGAGCCCAGAACTGGACATAGGACTCACCAGTGCTGAGCAGAGGGGAAGGATCACCTCCCTTAACCTGCTGGCAGCACTCCTGCTAATGCAGCCCAGGATGCCTTTGCAGCAAGGGCATAGTGCTGGCTCGTGGTTAACTTGGTGCCCATCAGGATGCCCAGGGCCTATTCTGCCAAGCTGCTTTGGCCCCTCACGTATACTGGTGCATGGGGTTATTTTTCCCCAGGGGCAGGACTTGGCATTTCCCCTTGTTGAACTTCATGAGATTCCCTCCCCAAGCTGGCCAACAGCATTGAGTCTGTCAGTCTACAATTGCTGTCAAGGCCCTTTCCCAATGAGCAAAGCAAAAACCAGAAGGAAGCAAAAACCCCCAAGACCTTGCTAGGAATCTGCCCTCAAGCACACTGAAGCTCATCAAGAGGCTGACTCACCTGCCCATCTTGCTGAAGGTGGTGATGCAGTATCTGGGAATGAGGCTGCTGATGCGCAGGGAGGATATGGAGAAATGGGGCTGGAGCATAACCTGGGTTCAGCCCAGTTGATCCAAGAGCAGAGGGTAGGCTAAAAGAAGGTGGCGTGCCAGCATGGAATCCCTGTTTGTCAAATATCTGCACAAGAGGTGATGGTGATAGCATCAGACACTGGTGTGAGCAGTCCCATGGTAACCAAACAAGAACAAGAGTGGCCCAAACACACATCACCTGCAACTTTCATCAACCCCCACACAGCAAGCCAAGTTACACCTGCAAGCACTTCAGCAGATGAGTTTCACCTCCTTTTCTAATCCATTCTTCTGAACTAATGACTCTAACATTTTATTTTTATTTCCACAGCTATTATGCTCTTTTTTTCCCTGACCTCTTTTTATTCAGTGGGACATGGGATGGCAGCAGCGGCCTGAAATCAGTCCTTCACACATTATGGGGGCTCAGGCTGGAATTACAAAAGCAGAACCACTTGCAATAAGATTTTTCTCCCCCTGACCAAAGCTCAACCCAGCCACTTTGCTCACTTGCTTTGAGGGATATTTTGACCAAAAACATTAGTGCCATCACACTTCATTTGCAACCAGGACACAGCACGTGTGGGGCAGCATGGGCAGTGTAGAGTGCCCGCACCTATGCCAACAGCTGACATCAGAAGCAGTGGGACAGGGGGTGAGACTCCTCTCAAACAGCAAACAGCCAGCATAAGAAATGCCACAGCCCTGAGACCAACTGACTTGGGAACGACCCTAGCCTCCTCCACAAGGGGAGCCATGGATCAGGCCTCAAGACCAAAGGAGAGGAGGGTCCAGCATTACTCACCTGAGTTTTGTTGTAGACTGAGCCACTGATATCAGGCACACCCGTGTTACTTGAGGTCACAGAAACACCTGGAAAACAAAAAAACAGCCACCAACAATGGGAAAGTCAACCATCACCTAACATGAGCCCCATGCTTTGCTCCCAGCTCCTCTGACAGCCTCAGTGGATGCACCTTTGTCTACAACCACTGCACCCCACACCCTGCTGCTGGGCCACCCAGTGGGGTTCTCTGTGCTGTCAGACCCACAGCACTGCACATGGGAACAGAAGAAATAGTTCGGTTCCTCACTCACTGCAAAGCAGGAAAACAGTCAACTGGAATAAATCACCCACACTCACAATCTAGTGGTTACCACTTAGATTCAAATGCACTTCACCAAGCAGCAGTTGGCTGCACCAAACACTCATTTAAGCTCACAAAAAGACAGCTTTCCCCTAGGATTAGGGGTGTATTTGGCTCTATTGTAGCATTCAACAGCTTTCCAGTAGTGCACTGAGCAATGAGATTCAGCATCTGCTACACATTTGCACCCTTATCCTTTTACATCCTGCAGAAGGGTGAGGTCTGCAATGCTCCTCTGCCCAGAGAAAATTAACATCACTGATTCAGGCTGCCTTCCATCTAGACAGTCTGGTGCCATATCAGGCTCATGAACACTCACCAGCAAGGTGATTTTCAAACCAAGCACTTATTCAGTCTTATAAAGACTGTCTCTAATCATTTCATCTGCATCAGAATAAAACTAGCTCTTCCTTTAGCCAGTGAATCAGAGGACTGGGCTCAGAGGGTGTGCACTGCTTTATGGTTGTTCCCTTCCTAGGACATTGCTCCTTTTTGGATTGCTCCTCTACAGATGAGAGCATGATCACCTCTTGGCTGAAGACAGCATTTCAAATGCACAGCAAATGCTTGGTACTTGCTTAAGTCCAAGGATGAACTAGCTAGTGCTAAGCAGCTAAGTATACACTTCTCAGGTCTAACCAGCATGTGCAGAATAAAGCTTTCATATGAGCTGTAAAATTCTTCAGCCTTTACAGTCACAAAAGAAACATTTTCAGGCACAAAAGAAAGTGATGAGTTACAGGGTGTACAGACAGAAGCCAAACAGCCCAGAGATGTGTGAAGTGCCCTGTTCAACCCTAACACACAACTACCTCAAGTGCCTACCAAGAAATCCAATTTAGTCTTCATTTGGCAGAGGACAATTTCAGCAATAGCATCCAACTGCTTAGGCTTCAAAAACACAGCACTGCTGCAGGATCACTATATTCTTCAGCAAAGAAAACTTTGGCAGAGGAAACAGCTTACCATTTCTCCCATGTATAATTGTGGACAAAGCTGTACATCAGCCACACAAATCCTTATGCAAAGTTCAGCTGTGAGGCTTAGAAGGAACACCCAGGCCATTAAAAAAGCATTTTGTATATGTGAGATGGACAAACAGCTTGGATCGTGACCCTGTTTAGAGCTGGCTGCTCTGTTGACTGCACAGCACTAGGAGTTGACCCTACTAAATCCCACTCAAGAGCAACCTCATGTTACCTTTCCCAGGTCCAGTGCCAGCAGATTTGTTTTGTGCTTGAGATGACCCACTGTAGCCTCCTTTGCTGTAATCTCCAGCTGCTGTTCCCTGTGTTAAGTCATCATAGCCTGCCAGTGTGTACAAGACAGGGTGTTACAGTGAGCAAACAGCTCTGCAGATATGCATATGAAAAGCACAGTGGTAAGCATACCTGCTCCATAGCCATGCTGCCCATAGCCACTCCCTTGCTGAAAAGGAGTCGACGTGGTGTTCAGGTTGACTCCATGCTGTTTAGCAGATGCTGGAGGTACCTGGACAAAGGAAGGAAACAAAAGACTGTTACCCAGAGAATGGCACACAAAACGCAAGGTCCCTCTGCTATCTAGTGGAGAAGGCACCTTAACCTTGTGGGAAATTCAGTCTGGAGTTGGGAGCACTGGGCTGACATGGGACATGGCACTTACGCTTCCAGAAGTAAATTGCTGTAGTGGCTTTATACAAGCTCCAAGTTTTCTGCCAGAGCTGCCCACTTGATTACAGCACAACCCTCTCTCAAAACAGATGGTGTATTATGACAGCATATAGCTGTGACTGTATGCTTCATAAGAGGAGGAGGGATTTAGCTACAGAGAGCCAATCCCTGATAATGAACGTAAGCAGGTAGCTATTGGTCAATGAGCTGGGTGGTAACCAATCATAGCCAATCAGGTTCGAATGTGGAGTCTTTTGAATAGGGTATAGAAGAGCTGTGTAAGCCATTAAAGATCTCTCTGCTGCATGAAATGCCAATGTCGTGTCATTTCTCCATTCCGAACTGCTGTGACAGTGTATTTTTTTAGAATCATAGAATCATTAAGGTTAGAAAAGACCTCCAAGATCAAGTCCAACCTTCAACTGAACACCACCTTGTCAATTAAACCATGGCACTAAGTGCCACATCCAGTAATTTCTTGAACACTTCCAGGGATGGTGACTCCACCAACCTCCCTGAGCAGTCCATTCCAGTTCTTAACAACTCTTTCTGTGAAGAAATTCTTCCTGATGTCCAACCTGAACCTCCTCTGGCACAGCTTGAGGCTATTTCCTCTTGTCCTGATCCTTGTTCCCTGGGAACAGAGCCCAACCCCCACCTGGCTGCACTCTCCTGTCTGGGAGTTATAAAGTGAAAAGGTCCCCCTGAGCCTCCCTTTCTCCAGGCTAAACACCCTCAGCTCCCTCAGCAGCTCCTCATAGGACTTACTCTCTAGACCCTTCCCCAGCTCCGTTGCCCTTCTCTGGACATGCTTCAGCACCTTGATGCCTTGGATTTTAGCTTTTATATTTCTCAGATTCTCTGCTGCTTGGTGTGTAACTCTGAAACTTCATATTATGTGTTAGTAAGTTCTCTTCACCAGGTAGTTAGACAAAACAATCCCTTTCCAGCTAGAGAATCAAGGACAACTGTTACCCACAAAGCATAAACAACAGCAAAGGGAAGGGTGCAAGCCAGGGAGTTGAGACTTTATAACCTGTGACTGTGGTTGGACAATTGACCCCAATATGTAGATGAACCAAAACTTATAAAAGTGTAACACCTTGTGACTGGGATCCATCTTGGATTCAACCTGAGTGCAGCCCCTAGCCAGGCTCTTGTACTGCCCAAGGTGTATCCTTTTAAGGCCTTTCAATAAATACCTATTATATTCCTTTTAACTCTGTGTAGTCTCTGTTCCAGATCAGCCTTTCTAGGCATCACAATATCTTTCTTGTAGTGAGGGGCCAAAAATTCAACACAGGATTCGAGGTGTGGCCTCACCAGTGGCCAGTATAGGGGAATGATCACTGCCTTGGTCCTGCTGGCCACACTGTTGCTGATACAAGCCAGAATACCATTGGCCTTCTTGGCCACGTGGGCACACACTGGCACATGTTCAGCTGGCTGTTGACCAGCACCCCCAGGTCCTTTTCTGCTGGGCCACTTTCCAGCCACTCTGTCCCAGCCTGTAGCACTGCGGGGGGTTGGTGTGACCCAAGTGCAGGACCCAGCACTTGGCCTTGTTGAATCTCTTTCATACACTGACTGTAAACAGCAAATTGTCACCCACAGAATCAAATGAAACACCAACTCCTGCCCAAGTCGGTTTTATAAGATACAGTACTACAGAGCCCTAAAATAGTCATCTACCCTTCTGCTTGGAGCATCCCTCTTCCCAATAACATTTTCCCTCCTGAGACTCCCTGCTCTCTGACTTAATCCAGTCTCCTCCATCCTCAAAAGGATTTCCTAGGCATTTTCAGCTCTCTGACTCAGCTTTGGATCTCCCTTTGACTATCTGGAGGATGCTACAGGCTTTCAGGAACACTAAGTCCAAGAGCTGCAGCTGTCTGCTATTTACAGTAACCTGCACAGGAATCCATGAGCTCTGGCCTTTTAAATTTCCCATTTTCTTGAGGAAGAGACTGCAGCTATTTTCTCATGCTTGCATGTTTTTGGAGATCCCTTACAGACTGGGAAAGATGACTATTCTGCTGCCATGAGACCCCACCTGGAGTACCATATCCAGTTCTGGGGCCCCCAGCACAAGAAAGACCTGTTAGAACAGGTCTAGAGGAGGGCCATGAAAACGATCAAAAGACTGAAGTACCTCTCCTTTGAAGAAGGGCTGAGAGAGTTGGGGCTGTTTAGCCTGAAGAAGAGAAGGCTCCAGGAATAACTTATCATAGCCTTTAAGTACTTAAAGGGAGCTTATAAGAAAGACACAGAAACATTTTTTTACCAGGGTCTGTAGTGACAGGACAAAGGGGGCTTTAAAGTGAAAGAGGATAGATTTAGATTGGACATGAGGAAGATGTTTTTTACAATGAGGGTGGTGAGACACTGGCTCAGGTTGCCCAGAGAAGTTGTTGCTGCCCCATCCCTGGAAGTGTGTTCAAGGCCAGGTTGGATGGGGCTTGGAGAAACTTGGTCTAGTGAAAGGTCTCCCTGTTCATGACAGAGGCATTGGAACTACATGATCTTTAAGGTCCCTTTCAACTCAAACCATCCTGTGATTCTAAGATGTAGAAGGTTTGGGCTGAAGAGAGCAAAACCAGAGAGGCACACAAGGAGGGTTACAGTTTAGGCTATCACACTTACAAACATGGTTGGCCCATATTGGAATGCACTGGGAACACCGGGCACACCAGCATAATAAGGTAACCCAGTGTAGCTGTACCCTGGGGGCAAGGTCGGATTGAGGAATGGCTGCTGAGTTGTATGGTGAGTCTGAGTCTGGTTCTGTTGCGACTGGGCGAGCGTGGTAGCAGGAGCAGGGGAGGCAGAATCCCCACGGCCAAATTTTGTTACATCACCTGCAAAAGAACAAACTCATCAGAAAAACTAACAAAGCTACACCAGAAGTGGAGAATTCAAAGGATTCAATATCTGAACACAAGTAGACAATTACAGAAGAGACCACATCCTATGCTTGAAAGCCTGCAGTTGTTCATGGGAAGCCCTCTCCCAGTCTCTGTTCCTGATGGCTACAGGGACATTGCCTGTTAGTGGCAGAGAACACCATGCCATGGCTAATCCATTGTTAAAATGGAGATACCAATACTTATCTATCTCACACAATCTGAGCAGATTCATTATATCAGATCATTGCAATAAAACATGCTAAAAGCAAGTGTGGTAAACAGCCAAAGAGCAAATAGTTGTTGGGTTAAAGTGTGGCTCTCCTAGAGGTTAAACTGATTAGTTAAGCTTCATGGGCTGAAAGCAAGTTAGGATTTACAGGAAGTGATAGGCATATTTTTGTCAGTCTGTTTATTTGCCAAGCATGACTACAGTTAATATGTCTGGTTCCTCACACCACCAAAGTTCTGGAAACAATAGCTGAAAGCCAAGAAAGCAAGACTTGCATTGTGGGCCACCTTTTTTAAGAAGTAGGAAGGGAAATTCGGTTTTTACCCCAAAAGCAGACTCACAAGAGAAATGATTATGCAGCAGAAAAACTCCTGAACACTTGCATTTTCTGGTGGCCTACAGAGCACCATGCTCACATGTTGTTAGGGAAGTCACATATATCACTCACATCTATCTCATTCCCAACTAGTATTCCTTTATGTTGGTTACCAAAAAGTATGACAACACTTAATATCATCGTTATAGGAATTATAACACCTATAGCTACAGTTTTAAGTTGTAATCAGATTGCAGTGAAAGAAAACCACTGGCTGAAAATCCTGGATAGCATTAAGGTCATCTTTGCACAACAATAACTGAAGAGTAAGAGCAGGAATAAAAAAGGGCTTCTTAGACCACATGCTTTTGGGAATGAAGTCCATTAGATTTGGAGAGGGGGAGAGGGTGAGAGGGAGCCTGCTAGAGGCAGCTCCTGCTGAGAACATACAAGTACTAAAATAGTAGTAATAAAGGAAAGCAAGCCAGTCAAATTTCAAAAAGAATTATTAAGCTATGGAATATTTTCAAGCACCTCTATGTGCTTGGGAAGAACACTAGATTACACTACCATTTAAATTTGTAACAATTTTGCACTTATTCTCAAAGGGTATCCAACTTACTCCCAAGAACCTCTGAGTCACATGAATTACTGACCAAAACCATGAAGAAAAAAAAATCTATTAAAAAAATCAATGTCAGGGTTGAAAGAAAGATGATTGCTTTTGTTTGGCTAGTTTGGACTGACGGGTTTAACTGCCTACAGAAAGGGAAAATGACTGCTTTTTCAGCAACAGCAGGATGACTAGCACATCTCACTCAGCATCCTCATGTTTAAATAATACTCACCTGAGTAGGGGTTGTTAGCAAGGCTTCCATCTCTTCCTGTCAAGGTTGCAGGAGCAGGGAATGTAATTCCGTAGTAATCCTTAGAAAAAGACATCGTCATTTATTAATAGCTGAAATGCTGAAACCATAACAGAGCTGGACCACTCTTATGAACCCTTATACTTTTTATAATATAACTCTTCTATTTCTTATAAGCATAAGAAAATTTTAAAAGGAAGAACTAAAGGAAGTTTGGGCAGAAACTGACCTTATCATTTACAGCATAGCTGAAGGTTTACCTGTATTCTCAACTTCAAAATAAACCTATTTTACAGACATTTTTAATATCATATACAAATACTTAATCTCTTAATGGTAAATTAAAGGCAATGACTAAACGCTTACCCCTCCCAACCCGCAGCTCTGAGCTGTCATATTCCAGCGAGACTGTGTCTGGAAGAGCAACAGACCATCAGGGGCCAAAGACCTAGGTTCAAGCCAGGACCATAATCACAATGTGGATGTAGTCTAAAGGTTTTAACATGCTCTGTTTTCTAAAAGTAAAAAACATCAGCCAGGAAAACAGCACAAATATTTTTAAAATTGTTGAAAAAGAGTTACCACCTGATGACTGGAAAATTTATTTAAATTATGTTACAAGAGAACTCAGATCAGTAGTCTCTAAAGTGAGGTGCACAAGACAATCCACTGGGATGCATGAAGAAATTGGTTTTGGTACCATTAATAAATAAAATTTTTAAAAATTAAAAATAGAGCATGAAAATAAAAATGTGTTCTCATATTTTTTTATTTTAATCTTTTTATTTTCATGTATGTTTTATAACATACATATTAGTACAATAGTATACATATATAATTTATAAATAAAAATATATTGGGAGTGCTCACAATTTTTTTGCTGATGAGGCGGTGCAATCAAAAAGGTGGAGACCACTGCCTTAGATCATTCTTCTACAGAAAGGTAAGAAAATCCTCACTCTGAAATGAATAAGGGCAAGGAGACCGGCTCCCGTTTTAATGCCTTTATTGAGAAATTAGCTCTGGGTGGGAGCCCGACGGGTCACGTGCACCACCGCTGCTCCCGATGGACGATCCAGAGGAGGAGGAATTCAGCTTTGCTGTGCAGCAGAGCTGGGCCTTCTGTCCTCACAGGAGTCCCGCAGAAGACACTGGTTGGCTCGTAGTCCAGGGGTGTCATGTCGATCGGGTGCTGTTCAAGTCATGGTGACAAGGCAGGAGGGTCCTGGTTGGCGATTTCATCTTCTTCACTGTTTTTCTTACTTGGGAGTACCATTTTTGGTTTTCGATGTTATATTGGCTCGTTGTTTTTAGGGGTTTTTTTATTACTGAGTTGTGTCCCATAAGTACTTGCGGTCTTCTCATTTGCCAGGCATCATTTTGGGAGCAGCAAAGGCGTTACCGACAGGGAGGAAAAGGGCACAATGGCAAGACAATTCCAGGGAGTGGGAATCAGAACAGAACAACAGCAACAATTAACATAAAAACAGGGTGTTTTCCACAGTTAACAGAACATTAACAGAACAAACAGGAGCTTGTTCATAACAACTCTAGAAAGCTCACACTTTGACAGGACATGCCAGCAAAACCAAAGCAATATTTTGTCTTCAGTTTGGGACAAAAAGAGAAAAATCTGCCCTTCCCTTTCTGGGTAAACACATATGAGGCTGGTACTCTACTAAGTAATTTTCCTCCTAATTCTCATGGTTTTCTCCCCACAACCTACAAATCAAGTGTCTTGCGTTACAGTTTAAGGTATGTATTCTATCACCACCTATATCACCTTCTGATGAGCTGTTAATAGTCACTGGTTTGCAACAGCTGCCCAATGAACACAGCCTAAAGGGGGCCCATCTCTGCTAATGGGCCATCAAGGACTCACCAGTATGACTCATAGAATGATATCATCCCATTGTGAAATTCCCTGCCCTGGGGCAGGAAGTGAACATTCCTACCTGTATATAATCTGGGGCTTGGGACACCATGATACAACCACTGGACCTCCAGAGAAGGACCAGACCTTTCTACAGGATCTCTACTTTGACAATATCACATCCATCACTCCAACGGGACTGCTACCACCCTGACCAACAGGGTGTCAGGTCATATTCTTTGTTGGTTTAAGCCAATGTTCCTGTAGTATTGCCATTTTTGTAATTTTCCTATTAAATTGTAGTTCTGATTTGGAATCTCTTGCAACATATTTGTGTGGAGTCAATTCTTTCTGCTGGCTTGCCTTCAAACCAGCACAAAGAGTTAATGCTTTAACCATTTATGTATCAATTTCCACAGTCTTCAACATTGGAAAAGCATCCTCCTCCTTCATACTCCTCTCTGCAAATTCCCCAGCACCTTCCTCCTTGCTGCATTTCTGTGTGTCCTCCATCACGAAACATGAAACCATCTGGCAAGGATTTAGTATTGCAGGTGTTTTCTGTAATTTGAAACTGTGTCATATTTCATCTTCCTTTCCTTCTCAGGTAATTCCGCCTCAGCACCTCCAGCATGAATCACTTAGCAAAACACAACCAAATTCCTATTAAAAATCTTTGCAGGTTACTCAAAAGAAGCACTCTCATGTCCTTCTAAGGAACATCATAACACAAAAAGCACATTTGGAGAAGAGATCTGAACAGGATTTATTTGACGTGAACTGGAACTGATGCAGTAGCATTTTTTCCCTATATAAATCAGAAAAAATATAACCAAATCCACATGAGAACAGGATCTAAGGATTGCAATTATTACCACTGCCCCTCATGTAGGGGATGTGCTGGTTTTACCCAGGGTAGGGTTAATTTTCTCCCCAGTGGCTGGTATGGGGCTGTGCTTTGGATTTGTGCTGAAGACAGGGTTGATAATATAGAGATGTTTTTGTTATTGCTGAGGTTACACAGAGTCAAGGCCTTTTCTGCTCCTTGTAAGGCCATGCTGGGGAGGGGGCTGGGGGTGCATGGGAGGTTGGGAGGAGATGCAGCTGGGACAGGTGACCCCAACTGACTCAAGGGATATTCCAGACCATATGACATCATGCTCAGCATATAAAGCTTGACGAAGAAGGGGGGCAACACATTTGGAATGATGGTGTTTGACTCCCCAAGTCCGCATTTACATGTGATGGAGCCTTGCTTTCCTGAAGGTGGCTGAATACCTGCCTGCCCATGGAAAACAGTAAATTAATTCCTTGTTTTGCTTTGCTTGTGTGTGCAGCTTTTGCTTTTCCTATTAAACTGTCTGTATCTCAACCCACAAGTTTTCAAGTTTTTGCTTTTCTGATTCTCACCCTGATCCCTCTGGTGGGGGAGTGAGCGACCGGCTGCTTGGGGCTTGATGACTAGCTGGCATTAAACCATGACAGGAAAAACACAAAAGCACTGAATATCCCTTTCCCACACACCTGTGCATACACACATTCAAAACAAAAACCATTAGAAAATACGGATGCAAACCGGTTATCTTTACATTTCATTCTTGCCCATAGGAAAACATCAGAAGAGATACTCTGCTCTTCAAACAACACGAGTATTTCCTGACCTACAGAAGGCATGCAGGAGAAGGTGCCTAAAGCAAAAACTGAAATATCAGGAATAGACTCAAAATTCAAGACACAAAAGGACTGAAAAACAATAAGTGTTCTGATGTAATAGAAGTTCCACCAAGCAGCTCACTAGGTACCACACACACCAGCTAAGGCATTTATAAGATCTCTACTACACAGGCAGCCTGCAACAGACTAACAGAAAAGATAGCATATACCAATGTAATATACACCAAAATTAAAACAAACAAAAACCCCAAAACACAACTGTGCTGGTTTGGTGTTGTATTGTACTGTTTGTTTCTTAAGTTGCACTGTTCATGGTTTTATATTGCACTGTTATATTTATATATTGCACTGAGAAAATGGTTTGCTCTGTATCCCCCGAGGCTTGTGAAGTTGGTTCAGCCCTCCCTTAACCCCTCCCCGTTGGCAGTGTCCCATTGGTCGCGGGTCTGTTCCTCCCCTTTCCCTGAGTTTATAAGTGCCTGCCATCCTCTCTCTCTCCTTTCACCGTGTGCGAGACACAATAAACTGTGGATCACCTTCCCACGGGAGAAAAGAGCCTTCTTTGGTTTTTTGCCTTTGTCTATGAGGTTTTCCCACCCCTCTCTGGTCAAGAGCTAGATGGAGGACTGGAGAGGAAAAAGGGATTTACCTCAGTTTGGCACTAAAGACAACACACTGAAGTGATTTTTTTCTGAGAGGAGCAGCTAGGCTTCCTCTATGTCTGACAAAAACCAATCAGTGATTGGTTTTCAGAACTGCCAACTGGTTAAACCACTGAAAGAGATGGACACGCCTCTGTGAAATTCACACTTTAAAACAAACAAACCCCGGGAAGATTTCTTTGGTTTTCCAGCCTCTGGAAAAGAAACTAGCCTGACTGGGGCCGGGCTGGGCAGGCTCTGACACAGGGCTCGGGAAGCCCACAGAGCCCTGTTTTTGGCCGGGGCCCCCAATAGAAAGGGGGAGGGGAGGTCCACTCTGCTGCTAAGATCCTAGCCCCCCCTCAGCACTGCCAGGCGGCCCACGGCTCAGCTAAACATCTAGCTGACATAGCAACCTTGCCCTGCTGCCGGTCCGCAGGGGCCCTGGGAGATTAGTTCCGGGCAGAGACCCCACTGTTGGGGGCATTTCTGCTTTGAGCAAACTGACTTGTCCCCTGTTGTTGTCTTTTGCACCTTTGAGATCAAAAACGAACCATCACGAATCTCGTCTGTATTAACAGCGGATCATGATATTTTTATTAGCGTCACGGACAGTTTTCTGACAGACAGAAGGTGTTGCATGTTGTGTGTAGGTTGTAGTAGGGGAAGGATGTCTTACTCCAGCCGCACCTAGCTGGCAACCTCGAAAGGGGTGAGCTTGTCTAGAAAGCAAGGAGGGCAATTCAGATTTCCCGCAAACTGCACGCGCCTTGGTGTACAGCATCCCCACACTCATTTGAGGGCTCTGTTGTCAGAAGATCTCTTGGTGCAAAAGGCAGGACTTTGTTGTTGTTTTTTGTTGTTTGTGTGAATTTTGACTGCTTGGTGTAGTGAAGAGACAACCAGAGATTTGTAATTAAGTGCACCTCCCAAGCAGTAGGTCTCTTCACCCACACAGGGAAACGAAGGGGGGCACACAGCAAAAAACTGTGTGTGTGTAACTTAAGCAATAGACCTCCCTGTACTGGTTTTTACTTTTCCCTTCATAAAATGACTGATAAAGTGCATTTTATGCTCTATTAGCTAAATATAATGCCAAACCTTCCCAAGGTGGGGAAGAATGGGTGAACAGTAATTGGTATAATTTAGAAAATGTGATTGATAGACTGTTCTTTACAACATGAAGCAAAATTCAAACTGGGCAAAAATAAAACTATACTCTGCTCAGTTTTGGGAGCTTGTATAAAATCAGCTATAGAAACACGCTTTAAGGGAGTGAGGAAAACACAATTATAGACTCTTTACAAAACCTAGTACAAATTTTGCAAAAACAATTAGATGAAGAAAGAAATGAGAATCACTTATTACAAGATGAGAACCATTTACTGTGAGATGAGAACCAGTCGTTACGAGCTGCCCTACATGCCAAAAATTCAAAGCATACTGACTTACCAGAAGAAACAAAGCAAAAGGAAGCTATTCACATTAATCAAATTTATCATCAAAAAGAACTAACTTTAATGAAAGATTATGAGGAACATTGCTGCCCTAACTTAAGACCTATGATTAAAACGGAATATATTTATGTCAATGATGAGAACTTTAACCCACATATAACCACTAAAGAAACCCCATACACAGCTACTGAATTGACTAAATTGAAGGAGTATGGGCACCTCCCCCATGAGTCTGAGACGGAATATGTATTTCGAGTGTCTCTCACTGGGGGAGATCAGATTGAATTATCAGAACAAGAAGCTAGTGGGTACTGGGGACATGGGGTTTTCTTAACAACGGGAAATAAACGTAACTCATGGTCCCTAACTCAGTGCACAGCTTACTGGGCAGGGGGCCTAACCCCTTGGAAAGGGGAGACCTTGTAACTTTGACTGGTGCCCCCGACCAACTCCTAGAAAACATTCACAAAGCTGCCTCCTTGCAAATGATACATGAAATAAAATTAACTGCTGGCTATAAATCACCTGTTCAATTACCTGAAAATGTAAAACAATACCCTTTTCCCTCTGGCGCTGAAGGAGGGATCAAACCAGTTATACAGGACTTGCGAGACCAAGAAGTAATAATTAATACTCATTCTCCTTTTAACTCTCCTGTACAGCCAGTCCAGGAACCCAAATCTAATAATGTAGCTGTTTATCAATACTTTGATGATATCCTTGTGGGAGGAAACGAAATAAAAGTAGTGGGAGATACCCAACAAAAATAATCTCCCATTTGGAAAACCTTGATTTGCAAATTCCCTCAGAGAAAATTCAAAAACCTTCTTAGGAAGTGAAGTTTTTGGGAATTTGCTGGAAAGAAGGTATGACATGTATTCCACCTGACACTCTAACCTCTTTAGATCAAATTAAAATGCCTGAATCCAGGAAAGATCTCCAACAAGCTCTAGGATTATTAGTGTTCTGGAGAAAACACCTTTCAGATTCTTCAATAATTACCAGGCCGCTTTATGACTTGCTGAGGAAAGGGGTGAAATAGGATTGGACTCCTTTTCAGGAGGAAGCACTGCAATTGCTGATTTTTGAAGCAACAGCTCATCAAGCCCTGGTTCCTATTCATCCTACAGATCCTTTCCAGGTAGAATGGGGATTCAACACTATCTGGGAAAAAGGACTGTTTGTGGTTAGCTTGGCTCTCATAGAAACTGGGAGCTTGGGTAGCAGCCAAGACAAACCTGCCTCAGTAACTGACGCGGGAGAAGGCAGCTTTCTGGTTAGGGAGCTTTTGTTGTTTGGAGTTGTTTGGAGTGTTTTCCAAATTCAGGTACAGAATACCTCTCTTGTTTACATCTACACTGACTCTTATGCTGTGTTTAAAGGCGGTACAGAGTGGCCTCCTTTTGCTGTGTTTAAAGGAGGTACAGAGTGGCTTCCTTTTTGGCAGCAAAATGATTGGGAAGTTAACAGAATTCCAGTCCATGCTACACGCTGGATAGTTCCATCATTTTAATCTCCTGCCTCCTGGAGGTAGAATCTGTTGTGTTTACTTTTCACAGAACACTGAAGAAGCACCCCCTTAGTTTTGGATGACAAGAACAATGTTTTTCCTCCTTTCGTGGTAACACAATGTGATGATGTCACGATAACATGTGAATTAATTTCTGAATCCCTCATCAAACCTGCATACAGTTATGGCACAGGACTTTATGGCCATGTTTTATATTGTGAAATTCAAAATTAGAATTGTTGGCTAAATTTAACTGCTGTACAATTTTCCTATAAAGTCATGTGTAGTAAAAACAATACAAAATACTGGGGAGAACTTGATGTTGATGTTGTAACACCTACCACCCAACCACCGGATATGCTGAGCACTAGAATTTTTTTAAATTGGACCGTATGTAATTAGGAAAACTGGCCAACAACAAATATTGTTTAATTTGGCATGGCTTCTTAAACAAGTTAAATTGTTAATGCAATGCAATGTCACAGAAATTCAGCCAGCTTGTTCACCTTTTCTGCAAAGGGGTGGACAACCTGGTTGCGAAAGCGGAATCTTTTTAAGAAACAAATGACAATAGACATAAAAGGGTGTTGTGGAAACAGGATTGGGAATTTTGAATAGCATCGATTCTGAAGTATTAATGGATAAATTTGCTACCACAGCTGGAGATGTAACCAAATTACAGCAACCACTGCAGTCATCCTTAAGAGCTTTGGGAACCCAACAGTGGTTGTTATCAAACATATTACCAAATTGGGAAGAGGTAAATGCAAATGATCACAAATTAATAATTGATGCACTTGGTGCTACACAAAACATCTCTCTGGCTCTCAGCTGTATCCAGGCTCAGTTATGGATGCAATCAGTTGCTGCCTCAATTATAAGAGAAGGAGAGGAAGGCACTTTTCCTACTGAAATCCGGAAAATAATTTGGGATAGTGCCACGGATTTTGAAAGAGAATTACAATCCTGGTGGAACTTAGTAAATTTTACCTATGAGCTCAGCACAAACAGAGCCACAGCCTTTGTACTGACGATATGCAATGCTTCAGTGCATTCAATATTCCCCATCATTGCATTAGGGTTGAATCATGACGGAGCTATTCTCTATCTCTATCCTTTCGAGCATAGGGAATGGGCCCGTCAAATTGGTGAGAAATGGCAAACTGTTAATTTGGAAACTTGCATTGTCCAGGAACAACAAGGGTTTATCTGTGAAAGTAATGCAATTAGAGCTCAAGATATTTGTTTGGACACAGAACAGAATGTTTGTAACTTTGAAATCCATCCAAACGAGATTCCTGAAACTATACTGGTATATATAGGCAATGGATGGGCATGCTTTAGAACTGCTTCTGATAGTGTTTTTATAGAAAAATTAGTAGTGAATACTAAAAATCATTCAAACTTTTGTGTCTGTAACTTTACTAGGATTGCAGGATGTGATTTTTCTTATGTAGCCCTGTGGGGGGAGCAGAAAATATTCATAAAGAAGAAAGTCCCTCTGCATCCTCAGAACAAGCCCCTTGGAAAACCATAGCTTAAAGATAAGAAATGGCTTGTTAAATGATGAAAACAAAAAGGAATCCAGTTCCCCCTCCCCCCCCTTAGTAGACCCTCTTATCTATCTTCAATATTAGTGGCTTATTTTCTTTTAGTATCCATAGGCCAGCTTTGAATGTGAAATCCCTTGGGGATTGGTTAGAATGTAGAATTCCCTTGGTAATTGGTGCAAATTGTAAAACCCTCAAAAGATAAAAACCCCTGTAAAACAATAGCCGTTGGTATATGCTAGATAGGATGCCTTCATAGAATAAACTATGGATTTGTGCCTTTCTGCATATCCAGGTCTCTTCACCCCACTGGTCTGAGAGCTTGCCACGAGCCAAAATTCTATCTGGGCAAGGCTCGGGGACTTGCTCCATCGCTGAAGGCTGCAGAAGCAGTCTAAGGGATCCCAAAGGGACTCCAAAACCCCACCAGTGACATAGCCCCAGTTACTTCTTATTGCCTTTTGCAATCCAATTACACACTGATCCACCGTCTAATGCCTACTCCCATTGGGATGAACCTCACTCTGGTAAAGCAATTGTTGCTTCACCAGGATTTAATTGAAATTTTGGAAAGGATCAATAGAAACGGACAGAAAACGTTAATAACTGTTCATCACGATGTGAAAGAGATACATCATGTTTTGAAAAGAGTAAAGAAAGATGCTGAACACAGGTGGTGGGATACTCTCTTTGGGTGGTCACCTGCTGCTACAGGTGTCCTGAACAAAATGTGTCATCTCATCATTGTTCTCTTGATTTTGGTTTTAATTGGTTTTGTTTTATCAGCAATCCTATACATTATGAATTGGAAAATGATGAAACGATTAACACAATTGGCATCTGTGATAGATGTACCCAAATCAGTCACTGTTGATATCCCTAAGGTTATTGACACAAGACAAACTACATGAGTATTCTAAATAGGATAAAACATGATTTTTAACTAAAATTGCTTATTTTTAATTGTATGGCATTTAAAATTAATTTTTAAATAAAAAATTTATTTTCTTTGTAATCAAAAATTGAAAAAATCCAAGAATTGAAAAAATTGTTTAAAATTGTTATGCCTTAGCAATCAAAAACTGAATTTGTTTTGTTTTCCTTTTTCTCCTTTTCCTTTCACTTATCTTTTTCCTACTTTTCTATTCTGTCTGAGTCTCTCTGTTTTCCGGGATATGCTACCAAATTGGACGGGTCCTGAAGACCTCGCAACTGAAGGCTTCACAGCAACACTACAAAGGAGTGGTCCTGGTGACGATCATGAGTCACGGGGTGGTGTAAGAGTCGGTCTGGAATTTCCCTCATATGCCTCATGACCATCGCGAGGTTAGAGGCTATCCCAAGGACCCCCACCCGTTTCTGGACAGGAGTTCTGGCCTGGCCGAGGTGGATGCTGGCCAAGGGACTGTTTGCTGGTGCGCTGTGCTTGCTGTGCTGTCTACGGGGTACAATGCCTTCGAACAGATACTGCACCTACAGCTGCTTCTCAGAGCACCACTGCATGTTCTGTCTCAAGTACCTCACAATGGCCCATAAATTTCCCCACCTCTTGGCCAGACGCCACTCGCTTTGGAAAAGGACTATAAGAAAGCGACCCTCTGGAGAAGCCTTTGAGATCTCCCCACAGAAGACGTGTCTATTGGCTGGGACCACAAGGACACTGGAGTCTATTAGCTGGAACCAGGAGGACATCCGTCTCGTCTGTTGGTAGCTATTCCCTATCCCCCTCTTTCTCTCTCTCTCTCTTTACTTTGTTTCCTTTAATTTTCCCTCTATCGCAAAACTGAGTTGTTGGCACTCAATAAAAGTGCATTTCTGCTTTGAGCAAACTGACTTGTCCCCTGTTGTTGTCTTTTGCACCTTTGAGATCAAAAACGAACCATCACGAATCTCGTCTGTATTAACAGCGGATCGTGACACCATTGCAGCCCCTGTGGCCGCGGAGGGGGGAGGGGGGGGCTGAGCCGGGCTTCCGCCCTCCAAATGGAATGCAGACAAGCAACACAGTACCGTTTCTGGCTGAGCCCCTGCTAAGATCCTAGTCCAGCCCAGCACGGCTGTTTAAAAGACTCTATATCATAAAATAGCTCCAGGCCACGGCCCAGAAAAGATCACATGACCATCTGCAGGCCCAAGCAAGATATTAACTCTTTCAGTGCCCAGAATGAGATTGCAGACACTTTGTTCTCTCTCCTGGGTGAAAGAAAAGGACTGAGATGAAGATACGCATAGAAACAGCATGAAAACACCGAGGTCAGACAAAAGGAAGAAGTCAGGTCCCAGATGGAAGGGATTGATAGAGATGTCTCACTCTTGCACTGAAATTTTTTTTTCAGCTGTGGAGAAGAGACTCTTGTTTCCTTATAACTCAAAGAAAATGCATTATAGTGTGGATGAAATATTCTAACTAGATATGAGCAGAGGGATTTGTGCTAAAGTAAGCAGATGTTGAAGTGACTGTGATCCCATAGTTTTGAATAGAGAGAAGATCCCTGCTGCCCCCCAGGGAAGAGAAGAAGAAAGACCTCTGTTTTTAAATACAAAGAAAGCTTTTGTTTGAACTGTTGTAATCCTTGAAATGTGCCACATAAGTTGATATGATCCTCAATAACGATTGTGGGAAGACTCATAGTCGAGGAAGGGATTTTTACACAGTGATCAGATTTCCATTCTCCCGTGCAACTGATTCACTGTGACATCGAGGCCACAAGAAAACTGTTTATTCTGGAGAAATCTCCATAGACTGAAGAGAAGGCTCGTCTCCCAAGTAAATTGGTGAAACACTATTTTTAGAGATGGCAAATTGACTGATTTGTTTCTGTACATTGTCAGTGTGAAAGAAAAGTTGTGGGGGGAAGAGAAGATTTCTGAAAGTTTTATTCTGATTCTTGTTATTTTTTTTCTTATAGTTTCTAGTAATGAAGTTTTTTCTTTGCATCCTTTAAAGTTTGAGCCTGTTTTGCCTTCCTCCTAAACCTATCTCACAGCAAGAAATGAGTAAATAATTCTAGTGGGTGCACTGGCAATTTGGCCAGCGCCAAATCTGCAGCAATAATTGGTACGTTGGCTGGGAAATCTCAAATTGGCGAACTGAAACCACTACACTAAATTGGTGTTTCCACCCAGTTGAACCGAAACTGTGACAACAACAGAGTGAGAATTTACAGCATGAACATAGGCATTAAGAAATTGAATTAAATTTTAAGAGACATACACACACTCCTCCCCCAACTCACTGTATCAGCAGCCACCAGTACCTCTCACTACTGGAAGATTGCCAGGAAGCAGTAATGACTTGCACTTGAGACTCAGCCCACTTTCACTTTCTAGATGTAAACAAACCAGTATGTCAAAGACAAATATTTACACCAGTTCTTGCCTCCCATACATCAAATGTTGCCTAATTTCTATCACAAATTCAAAATACAATACAAATACCCAAAAATCTAGAAACCACAACCATTGCATGAATAGTTGATGGAAAAACCTTCACAACATTTATTCATTTATTTATAAATATCAACACACTGAGGAGAAACTGGGGAGGAATGACATGACCCCAAAAACATTCTTCAAGATATTTGCAGAGAGAGGAAACACTTCCATCAGCAAGGCTGTAGATGTTATAAGGAAAGGTGGGGGAAAATAAAAAAAGAAGTCAAACAAACTAAAAATGTTTGTCAATAAGAAAAAAAGAAAACATACATTAACTAATATATATAAATAATAAGAGCATGAAATAAGAAAAATAGATGTTGGTTGACAAACTTGAAAATAAAACCAAGCAAGACCACTCACAAAAGAGACTAAAAGGAAACCCTAAAATGCATCCCTAGTACAGCTACCCCAAAAGCCTCTGCCACCATGCTTTCATCACCCACTGAACCATAACAGCACAGTGTAGAAAATTGCCAGGCTTGCTGTGTCAAAATGTGGAGAACTGATGAGACTAGTTGAGCAAGAAAGTGAGCTGAGCCACTTGCTTATCTTGCACCTGGCTTGAGCAAGGGCATGCTTAACAACTGAATGATATCTGGGGTGAAGCAAAGGCCTCAGCTTGATGTCTCAATGAAGCTAGAAAAAAACACAGAAGCCTCACAGAAAAGCATCCATGCCTCTCTACCAGACATTAGCCTCATACTCCCTTTTCCACACATAACAAGTCTTGTTAGAAGTTTATAAACTATGACCTAGTCTCACCTCCTCAAGATTATAAATATGGTCCTTTGCAAATACTTGGTGGAGAGGAGAAATACCTTCTTAAGAGGAGACACTTCACTGATTGCTGGACAGATTGACAGTTGTGACTCATTTTCCTTTCTCCCTTATCAGGGATGTCTCTTTCAGTAAGAAATTGCATTTAGCAGATGACACCTGGGTGATAGTAAGCTTAATTAAATGTGAAGTTAAGCTTAGTGAACTGTGAATTCTTAGCTTAATTAATCATTGGCTAGCCTTAGGATATTTAGCATTAACAGCAAGAGCATTTATCAACAGCAATTATGAATCTGTCGCCTCAATAAACTATCTATAGTGGACTTTGTGAAACTGTCTCAGTCAAAGTCCTTGAAGACAATCTGTCAGGCAAAAGTTAAATCCATACTCTTAATGCAACGCACAGGAGCCAGGCTTCCTCCATACTTCAACAGCAGCCCTCAGGAGAAAGTAAACAGAAAGCAAAACTGAAAATGTAAACAGAAATACTGTCTAGATTATGATGAAAGGAAATCCACAGAACCATATAAAGTTGGCTGCCCAGAAGCAATCCAAGCACAGCATTTACCCTCACCCACCACCAAGCCTGATCAGGCTCCTGCCATGCAGCACCCATGCAGCACCCACAGCCCTGCCTGCAGCATGGTGCCCTGGTGGTCCTACTCCTCCTTCTGGCTTTTGCCACAGCCCTTGCTTGCCACCACCTGCATCCCTGTGACATCACCTTCCCCCGGGACAGCTCCCAGCCCACCACAGCCCTGCCACCACCAGCATGTGCCATTTGCCTTTGACATCGTCCTCCACATCAACCACCCACAGCAAGCTGTCACCACTACCCTCCACATCCTCCAGCACCTCTTGTACATCCTCAGCAGTCCCAGCACTCCCCAACACTGGGATACCCAGGCATGACCACGGTGAGGCTGGGGCCAGGCTGTGACACAGCCCATGCACTAGAGAAAATTGCTGTGATGCAAGAAGGTGGCCATCATATATACACGTGAAGGGCAGACAGGGCCTCCACAGGCAGGCAGGGATGAGCCTCCCTCCTGCAGCCCATCCCACTGATGCCTCCTGCCCTGGTTGAAGGCTCTGGACAGCAGGCCACTCTCAGGGACCCACTATAGTCCTCCAAGTCCACAGGCATCTCCCACTGATACTGGACCCTCA
This sequence comes from Sturnus vulgaris, assembly GCF_052056855.1. Lineage (NCBI taxonomy): Eukaryota > Metazoa > Chordata > Aves > Passeriformes > Sturnidae > Sturnus > Sturnus vulgaris. The sequence goes on from NC_142282.1 coordinate 63,808,342, forward strand.
AGCACACACTTGCCCAAACAACATGCTGCCTGCCCTGCACACTCCTCCTCTTCCACCACCACCCCTCTCCCTTCCAAACAGTCTCCCACTGCCAAGATATGAAAGCCACCTCCACCACCCCATCAAAATAATTCAGCAATGCTACAGCACTTCTTGGGGCCAAGCAGAGTGGCATGGACAAAGTGCACCTGAAAGAGGCAAGGAGGGGGCCCACCAAGGCCTGGGGAGATTCAGACAAGGAACAGCACCTCAGTGCTACCAAACCCACCCAAGAAACACCAAAAAGCCAAAAAAAGCATAGGAAACACACTACTCATTTTTCTCCTACAACAACCACAACTGGTCCAGGATGCTCCTGCCTGTGGTCACACACCAGTGGTCAAGGGGACCTGCCTCACTATATAAAGTACATTGGCCTAGGCCTTCCTCACCCCAACACATCATTAGCAAATCAAAAGATATACCCCCCAAACACTACCATCCAGCATGGCTCAAACCAACCAGCACAGACAGGCCAGAACAGCATTCCACACGAAGGAAACTGCTCACTCACCACCAGTATCAGCTGGTCCTTCACCCTCCAACCACCAACCCAAAAATATCTGCCCCAGGAACTGTGCCCTTCACACTGTCCACCCTGGTTTCGCCTGGGATAGAGTTCAGTTTTCTTAGTAGCTAGTACAGTGCTGCTTTAGATTCAGTATGAGAAAATTGTTGATAACACACTTGTTTTGGTTGTTGCTAAGTGATGCTTACCCTGAGTCAAGGACTTCTTAGCATCTCATGCTCTGCCAGTGCAGAGGTACACAACGATCTGTGAGAGAGCATGTCCAGGACAGCTGATCTGAACTGGCCAAAGGGATATTCCATACCATAGAATGTCATGTCCAGTATATATGTTGTGACAATTGATAAAAGATTCGTGTTAATCACAAAAGCATTGGGGTTTGCATAAACCAGAATACTAAGCTCTGAAGTGAAGCATGGACACCAGATAAAGGAAATTATATGATTAAATAATTCTGTTTAAAATCACCTTGTTATGTTATATTATGTTGTATTATGTTACATTACATTATGTTATATTATGTTTTTCAAATAAGATGTATCGGCTACCAGCTTGCAAAATCGGACTTCCCAAAAAGCCCTTCCTACCTTTGTCTAATCAATACTGCCTATCCCAAAAACCAGACTCCCAGAACTTCTCTGGTGGTTATCTACAAAAACCAGACCTCCAGAACTTCCCTGGTGGTCATCTACAAGGACCGGATGGCTATCTGTGACTAATTATCACCCAAAGGCTTTGTGAATTTGTGAACAACGAGAACCCACAGTATAAGAAGAGGCTGCAAACCAAGGTTCAGTGGAGCGTGGAGTAGGCGGTGACCCCTCGCGTTCCCCAGCGCGCTGCTTGCTCTTTCTATATCAAATAAAGCAATCTAAAATTTTGCTGAATCTCGAGACTTTTGTCTATCATTTATAACAATGTCTCTGTTTGAAAGACAGGTATTTTGCTAAGGAAAGGCAAGAACCCCTTTCCTGAGATGCAGAGTGCAACCCCCTCCCTTCTAATTATTATAGTTTCAAATCAGAGGCTTTCAGGCAGAAGATATGGGGATAGGAATAACAGTTCTTTACTGATATCTAACAAGGCAAAATAGCAGAAACAACAACAGCTATAAAAACTGACAGCAAAACAGAACAGTATAGCTCGGTTCCAGTCCCTTTCTGGCCACAGGCCCTCTCTCTCTGTGCTCAGTTACCGGTGGTGGGGCCAGGGCGGGTCCTGCGCAGTCGAAGAGGGCTGGAGTGATGGCAGCAGCGGCCCAGGGGTGAGAGGGGATGGAGGAGCGACTCCCCCCTCATGGTGTCGGTCGTGGTGCTCGGCAGAGTGTCTGGAGGTAGTAGGATGAAGTGGGAGAGGAGCAGAGCGGTGTTCAACGGCAGGGAACGTGGCTCTCGGCGCTGGGATGGCAGGGAAGATGCTAGATCAGAGCACGGGCCGTCCTCCTCTCACTCCACGAGCCAAGCGAGAGAGCAAGAGCCCGCCCCAGACCCCTGTCCCACCTTTCCTTTTCCGGTGTCCCCCTATCCCCCACCCCCCTTCGAGAGAAAACTATTGCTCTTAAGGTGTAGCCACAAATACTTAGCATAACAATGGGGAAAATTCCACAGAAAGAAAAGGGAACAGTTCAACTCCCAACAATACAAAATCATAGAATAGTTTGGGTTGGAAGGGACTTTAAAGATCATCCAATTCCTACTCCCACCCCACTGTGCCATGGGCAGGGAGACCTTCCACTATACCAGGTTGCTCAGAGCCCTGTCTAGCCTGACCTTGAACACTTCCAGGGACGGGGCAGCCACAACTTCTCTGGGCAATCTGTTTCAGTACCTCATCACCCTTACAGGGAAGAATTTCTTCCTATTATTCAATCTAAATGTACCCTCTTTCAGTTTAAAGCCATTACTCCTTGTCCTATCATTACATGCCTTTGTAAACACACCCTCTCCAGCTCTCTTCTAGGGCCCTTTTAAGTACTAGAAGGCTGCTACAAGGTCTCCCTGGAGCCTTCTCTTCCCAGGGTGAACAGCCCAAACTCTCTCAGGCTGTGTTCATAGGAGAAATGGTCCAGCCCTCTGACTATCTTCAAGGCTTCCTCTGGACTCGCTCCATCAGGTCCACATCCTTCCTATGTTGGTGGCTCCAGAGCTGATTACAGTACTCCAGGTGGGGGTCTCACAAGAGCAGAGTAGACAGAATCACCTCCCTTGATCTTCTGGTCATGCTTCTTTTCATGCAGCCCAGGGTACACTTAGCCTTCTGGGCTGCCAGTGCAAATTGCTGAGACATATTGAGCTTCTCATCCACCAACATATGAAAGACCTTCTCCCCAGGGCTACACTCAATCCATTCTTTGCCCAGCCTATACTTGTGCTTGGAATTGCCTTGACCCAGGTGCAGGATCTTACACTTGGCCTTGTTGAACTCTGAGGTCCATGTTACCAACAAAGATGTTAAACAGCACTGGTCCCAATACCAAACTCTAAGGAACACCACTCATCACTGGCCTCCACTTGGACATTGAGCCCTTGACTACAAATCTTTGAATGCAACCATCCAGCCAAGTCTTTCTTTTATTGCCAACTGTAGTTGGTTGACCTTAGCTGGATGCCAGGTACCCACCAAAGCCTCTCTCTCACTCCCTTCCACAGCTGGACAGGGGAGAGAAAATATAACAAAGGTTTCACGAGTTGAGATAAGGACCCAAATACCATCATGGGCAAAACAGACTCAAATTAGAGATATTATTATCTCACGGGGTCATGGCCTCCTCTCAGGCATCCATCTGCTCTGGTGTGGGTCTCTTCTGCAGGCTGCAGGTGCATCTCTGCATCCCCATGGATCTCCATGGGCTGCAGGGGCACAGCTGCTTCACCATGGTTTTCACCACAGGCTGCAGGGAAATCTCAGCTCTGGCACCTCAGGCACCTCCTCCACTGACCTTGGTGTCTGCAGAGTTGTTCCTCTCACATGTTCTCACCCTGCTCTTCTCTGGCTGCAATAACAACTGCGCAGTAACTTTTTCTTTCTTTTAAAATATCACAGACACATTACTACCATTTCTGATTGGCTCAGCCTTGACCAGCAGCACATCTGTCTTTGGAGCTGCCAAGGATTGGCTCTGCCAAACATGGAGAAAACTTCTGGCATCTTCTTACAGAAGTCACTCCAGCAGCCCCCCTGCTACCAAAGATTGGCCATGCAAACCCAATACAATGACATACCTATAGAAGCTTTTTTTGTTACCCTTGAGGTTCTTGGACAGATTTACTTCCACTAGTGTTTTAGATTTCCTAACCTGATTCCTAGCTGCTCAATCTCTCTGTATTTCTCCCAGGCTACATGTCCCTGCTTCCACCCTCTTGTAGGCTTCCCTTTTGTGTTTAAGTTTGTCCAGCAGCTCCTTCTTTATCCATGCAGGCCTCCTAGCATTTTTGCTTGATTCCCTCTTCATTAGGATGCATTGCTCCTGAGCTTAGAGGAGGCAATCCTTGAACATCAAACAGTTCTCTTGGACCTCCCTTCCAGGGCTTTATCCCATGAGACTCTACCAAGCAGATCCCCAAAGAGACTAAAGTTTGCTCTCCTGAAGTCCAGCGCAGTGAGCTTGTTGTAAATCCTCCTTGCTGCTGCTCTAAGGTTCTTGAACTCCACCATTTCATGGCCACTGCAGCCCAGGCTGCCCTTAAGCTTCAAATTCCCCATCAGCCCCTTCTTGTTGGTGAGAACAAGGTCCAACATAGCACCTGTCCTTGTTGGCTCCTCTATCACTTGGAGAAGGAAGTTGTCATCAACATATTCCTGTAAACTCTTGGATTGCTTGTGCCCTGCTGTGGTGTTGTCCTTCCAGCAGATGTCGGGGTGAAGTCCCCACCCCCATGAGGACTAGGGCTTGTGAATGTGAGGCAGCTCTTATCTGTCTATAGAGGGCCTCATTGGTTTGGTCTCCCTGGTCAGGCAGCCTGTAGCAGACCCCCACTACAATGTCACCTGCCCTTGCCCTGAACAAGTGCAGAATCAAAAAAAACTATTATAATATTTGGGAAACATGTCTGTTACTGTTGAGGGGCTAGGATTTTTCCTTTTTTTTTTTTTTTTCTTTCTCTCAGGGAATTTTGTCCCATTTTTTACCTAGGAGATGATAACAACCCGTAGAAGGACCAATTCTTAAGAGACAAAAGAAGTGGCCAAAGTGGGGGGAAGGGTGAAGCTGGCTACTCTCTTAGCTGGGTGGTTTTCTCTTGGGAAGGGCAGAGATACAGTGAGATTTTGGCTGGGGGGTGAGGGGCTGGGCTCAGCTTCTCTTGCTTTCGGGATTGGAGTGGACACAGGTGTAGTTTGGTGCCAGATTGTTGCTGCCCAGAGGATTGGCTGCCACTGTGGAGCCTTTGTCCTCCCACTGCTTCTCCTACTATGAGTGAGTGTATAGTTTGAAAGCAAACCAGTGGGAGATCCCAAGTCAGAAATACAATTTAATAGGAAAATTAAAATAAATGCAATAATACAAAAACACTGACAGTCAGAATACAACCTGAAACCCTGTTGGTCAGGGTGTTGGTAGCAGTTTGATTAAATGGTGGTTGAACTGGGCCTTTATTAACACCTGACCTCACTGGAAAAGGACCCTCATCATCTACTCGGGTGCCCCAGGGGAAAACCCGGGACTCCAAGCCCCTCCAAGGGAGCCTCTCCTGGCTGCTTGTGGGAGCCCAGCTCCTGCTGCCAAGCTCCGCTGTCTTCTGCCACTACTTCGGGTTTTTTGCTACACTTTAACCTGATACCTCATGTCTGCCCAACCCCCTGAGGTTACTGCTACAGCGGCGGAGATTCCACTACATTTTGTTTGCCACCCCCAGGGTCTGCTCACCTCTGCCATTCCAGCCTGCTGCTCTGAGGTTCCTGCTAAAGCCCATCTTGCCACCTGGAGGGGCACCGGGACTGGCTGCCCCTGTGGGTTTGCTAAGGAAGCCCCTTTTCTCTCTCTTCTGCTGGCTCACCTGCCATTACGGCATGGAGAGAGGAGGTTGAGCTCAAGCCACAATGCCCACTGCAGCTGCAGGGAAATCATCACACCTGCCCTGCCCTGCCAGGAGCCAACAGCACCCCTGCCAGCTGTGACCATAACTACAACAAAGGGGAAAGTGACAGCTGAGAAAAGGCTGTTACTGGGTTTCTGGTTGTCTGTTGTTGCTGCCATTGTTGTTTGTTTCCCTTGTTATACATACATACACTAGTAAAGAACTGTTATCCCTTTTCCCATATCTTTGCCTGAAAGCCCTGTAATTTCAAAGTTATAATAATTTAGAGGGAAGGGGGTCATATTTTCCATTCCAAGGGAGAATCCCACCTTCCTTGGCAGACACCTGTCTTTCAAACCAAGACAGTCACCCTGGCAATTCCAGAGAGACACAAATCACTGCTATATGCTGGGGCCTGGCCCAGGCCTACCGAGCCCTGCTCAACACCACTCAGCGCTCTCAGGGGGACAAGAAGGTCTCTGGATTTGACGAGAAGACAACAGGCTCTGCAACTACTCCAACCCGTGTGACAGGCCTTGCAGCTGAACCAGAGAACCAACATGTGCTGGTATCAGCTGCCCCTATACAGAAGAAATATACACAGACAGCTCGTAAAAGACCTTAGTAAAGGAGGACAAGGAGGGAGGGCGAAGAGGGTGAAGCAGCAGGACTGTCACAAGTGCCATTCACAGGAACAGGAGGAAGAGGAAGAACAAGTGGTAACCACCATTCGATCTCTATCCTTAAATGAGCTGCAGGAGATATTAAAAGTTTTCAGCTGTCATCCAGGTGAGTGTATTATTACTGCCTGGCTGTTCTGATGCTGGGATAACAGAGCTACCAGTTTGGAAATAGAGGGTAAGGAAGTCAAGCAGGTGGGATCACTTGCTAAGGAAGTAGTCATTGACAAAGTAATGGGAAAAATGACACAAGTCATCAGTCTCTGGAGATGACTCCTGTCAACTGCGATAGAAAGGCATCCCTAGAAGGAAGATATTCCATGTCACCCAGGCATCTAGACTACAATTGAGAAAGGCATCTTACACTTGAGGGAATTAGCCATGTGAGAGATGATTTATTATGACCTGGACAATACGTAATTACACAAAGATCCAGACAAAATCCTATGACTACAACCCATGAAATGGAAATGTGTACAGAGCATACCAACGGTGCATGCCAATCCATTAACAACATTAATCTGGAAAGATAATACACCACTAACAGTGGATGAAGTGGTTCACCATCTCTGGGAATATGAAGACAGTATTTCTTCCTCCCTCATCTCAGCTGTGAAGAAACTGTCCAATAAACTGACCCAGGAGTTCCAGCAATTAAAAGGGATATCACAGAATGGATAAGGTTGGAAGGGACCACCAGTAGTGTCATCTGGTTCAGCCTCCCTGTTCAAGCAGGATCATCCCAGAGCATATGTGTCTTAGGGTGACTATATGATGCTTGTATCCCCAATAGTTTGTTCTGCTTATGCTGGTGTCCTAGTGTGACGTTATGGTGTTTGTATCCCCAATCGTGTGTTCTGTTTATGCTGGGTATTATGTCCTGTGCTTTCAGGACTGAATCTGAAAGTGAAGGTTTGTTTTGTCTTGTTATCAGCCGGCTCACCTCCCCCATGGTCTGTGTTTAGGAGAGGCTTGCTCGCTTCTGGCTGGATGGGCTTTGCTTTGCTTTGCTCACTTAGCTTTGCTTGCTGCTCATTTAGCTTTGCTTGTTTAGCTTGTTTTGCTTTGCTTGAAACTGAATACCATCTGAACCTGTTCCAGACGGGAACCTGGGAAACACCAAGAAACACCGGGAGTCTGCATTCTGTGATCTGCAGCAGTCATCCCCCAGCGCCGGAGACTGATAATTGAGCGACCACTCGCTGGAGAGACTTTCTGAGTTTGTCATCTATTCAGAACAGTGAAAGAGGTTATTTTTTTTGTTAGCTGGTGTTGGGTTTTTTTGTGCTGGGGAGTGATTTCGCTTGTTAAATAAACAGGGTTTTTTTCCACTCCTCTCTGAGGAAATTCTTCCCGAACCCGGTGGTGGGGGGAGGAGTTGTGGGGGTTTGCTTTCTGGGGGCTCCTTCTGGAGGTTTTCCCCCAAAATTTGCCCTAAACCAGGACAGCTGGATATTAAGTTCTGCACCTTTAAGACTGGTTCCAAGAGCAAAGGCAGGGGTAAAAGAAGCGTGCAGTTTGTTTTGAGAAATTGCACTCACTCCTCTGCATTCCTGCACCCGGACTGTGTTGTCTGCAACACGGATAGACAGTGGGAGAGAGTTCTCCTTTGCTTTTTAGTTGTTTTTTTTAGCTAGCTGAGGCAGTGAAGTTCCCTGGACTGTGTTTTTTCTTTTTCTCGGAACTGTTCAAACCTGCTCTGGACCAAAAACCCAGAAGAACACAGGGAGCTCACACCTATGGCCCACTGGAGCCTGAGACACTGCATTCCAGTGCCGGAGGGACTGATAAGAGACTGAGCAAGCCACCCTACACCTCACAAAAAGGACCTTCTGAATTTGCCATCTCTTCAGAAAAGCGAGAGGTTTTATTGTTTAATATTATTCTTTTTTCTATGCCTGTGAATACTTTTCTGGTTAAATAAACCGTTTTTTTCCCACTTTTCTCCAAGGAAATCTTTTCCCAAACCAGTTGGGGGAGGAGCCACTTGAATTTGCTTTCTAGAGGGACCCCATTCAGAGGTTTATTCCCAAATTTGCCCTAAACCAGGACAAAATGGCACAGGATTGTGTCCAGATGGTTCTTGAATATCTCTAGTGAGGGAGACTCCACAACCTCTTGGGGCAATCTGTTCCTGTGCACAGTCACACGCACAGTAAAGGACTTAATCATATTCAGGTGGAACTTCCTGTGCATCAGTTTGTCCCTGTTGCCTCTTGTTCTATTGCTTGGCACCACCAAGAAGAGCCTGGCTCCATCTTCTTGAAACTTCCATTCAGATACTTATATACATTGATGAGATCCCCTCTCGGTTGTCTCTTCTCAAGGCTGAACAGGCCCAACTCCCTCAGCCTTTCCTCATAAGAGATGCTCCAGTCCCTTAATCATCTTTGTAGCCTTCTGTTGGACTCAGTCCAGGAGCTCCATGTCTCTCTTGTACTGAGGAGCCCAGAACTGGACAGAGAACTCAAGATGTGCCTCACCAGGGCTGAATAGGGGGGCAGGATCATCTCCCTTGACCTGCTGGCAAAGCTCTTCCTAATGTACCCCAGGATCCCATTGACCTTCTTGGCCTCAAGGGCACACTGCTGGCTCATGGATGCCTAGGTCCTTCTCCGCAGAGCTGTTTCCAGCAGGTTGGCCCTCAGCCTGTGCTAGTGCACGGGGTTATTCTTCCCCAGGTGCAGGACCCTGTACTTGCCTTTGTTGAATTTCAGATGGTTCCTCTCTGCCCATCTCTCCAACCTGTCAAGGTTCTTCTGAAGGGCAGTACAAAACTCTGGGGTATCAGCCACTCCTCCCAGCTTTGTATTGTCAGCAAACTTGCTGAGGAGGCAGCTGCCCCTTCAGCCAAGTCATTGATTAATAAGTTAAACAATACTGGGCCCAGTACTGAACCCTGGGGGACACCACTAGTGACAGGCCTCCAACTAGACCCTGTGTCACTGATCACAACCCTCTGGGATCTACCATTCAGCCAGTTTTCAACCCACCTTACTGTCTACACATCCAGTCCACACTTCCAGAGCTTGCCTATGAAGATGTTGTTAGAAACTGTGCCAAAAGCCTTGGTAAAGTCCAGGTAGACAACATCCATGGCTCTCCCCTCATCCATCCAGGTAGTAATTTCATCATTGTTGGAGGATGAACTATTCCCTTTTCTTTCAGTGGAATTTTCTCCCATTGTTATGCTAAGTAATTGTGGCTACACCTTGAAACGACAGATAATGTTCTCTCGTAAGGGGGTGGCTGGAGGGGGAGGGGGGGGAACCGGAAAAGGAAAGGTGGGACGGGGGGTCTGGAGCGGGGCTTCTCTCTCTCGCTTGGCTCGTGGAGTGGGAAGACAGCCTGGGCTCTGCTCTGGCATCTTCCCCTGCCATCCCAGCACTGAGATCCATGCTCCCTGCCTTTGGACATCGCTCTGCTGCTCTCCCAGCTCACCCTACTATCTCCGGACACTCTGCTGAGCACCACGACCGACACCGTGAGGGGGGAGTAACTTTCCCATCCCTCTCACCCCTGGGCCGCGGCCGCCATCACTCCAGCCCTCTTCAACTGCGCGGGACCTGCCCTGCCCCCACAGCACAGGTAACAGCACAGGGAGACGGCCTGCGGCCAGAAGGGACTGGAGCGGAGCTAGACTGTTCTGTTGCCAATTTTTATATCTGTTGTTGTTTTCTGCCTTGTTAGATACCAGTAAAGAACTGTTATTCTTATCCCCATATCTCCTGCCTGAAGGCGTCTGAATTGGACCTAAAATAATTAAAAGGGAGGGGGGTTGCACTCTGCATCGCAGAAAAGGGGCTCCTGCCTTTCCTTAGACCATACCTGTCTTTCAAACCAAGACAATCATAAAGGCAATCAGGCTGGTCAAGCATGACTTCCCTTTAGTGAATCCATGGTGACTGCTCCAAGATCACCTTCTTGTCCTCCATATAAATAGAGATGGCCTCCAGAATGAGGGCTCCATCAGCTTTCCAGGGATTGAGGTAAGGCTGACTGGCCAGTAGCTCCCTGGGTCCTCCTTCTTGCTCTTTTTGAAGACTGGGGTGACATTTGCTTTCTTCCAGTCCTCAGGCACCTCTCCTGATCTCCACAACCTTTCAAAGATGATTGTGAGTGGCCTCGCTATGGTGTCCGCCAGCTCTCTCAGCACCTCCTGGATGCATCCCGTCAGGGCGCATGGACTTGTGGATGTCAAGTTTGCCTAGGTGTTTTCTGACCCAATCCTCCTTGACCAAATGAATGTCTTCACCATTCCTTTACCCTGCTCTCCTGGGTTAGAGATCCCTGAGGGCTGGTCTTGTCAGTGCAGACCAATACAAAGGCGGCGTTCAGTAACTCTGCCTTATCTGTGTCCTCTGTCACTGGTGTTCCCCCTGGATTTAGTAATGGGCCCACATGATCCTTAGTTTTCCTTTTGTTATTGCTGTATTTGAAGGAGCCCTTATTGTTGTCCTTAACATCTTTGGCCAGATTTAATTCCAGATAGGCCATAGCCTTCCTCATCTCATTTCTACTTACTCTGACAACCTCTCTATATTCATTCCAAGTGGCCTGACCCTGCTTCCATCTTCTGTGTGTTTCCTGCTTATGCTTGAGTAGTGACAAGAGTTCTTTATTCATCTACATAGGTCTCTTGCCTCCTTTGCCTGACTTCTTGCTGATCATGATGCATTGTTCTTGAGCCTGGAAGAAGTGGTGCTTGAATATTGACCAGCATTCTTGGACTCCTCTTCCCTGCAAGGCCCATGCCCATGGGATTCTTCCAAGAAGATCCTTGAGGAGGCCTAAGTCAGTTCTCCTGAAGTCCATGGTTGCAATCATACGTGCTGCCCTGCTTCCTCCTTGCTCGATACTGAACTCCACAATCTCATGGTCACTGCAGCCAATGCCTTTCTTGTTTATTAGTATAAGGTTAAGCAGCTTGCTGGTTTCTCCACCCCTTTGTGTTAGAAAGTTGCCATCAGTGTTTTCCAGCAACCTCCTAGACTGTTTGTGCTGCTCCCTCTTTGGACCCATATCTCAGTGTATTGGGTCTAACTGAGATCATTTTTCCATAGCAGCCCTCACAGTGCTGTGCTTTGCATTGGTAGCTGGAAGGGTGTTGAGAACCCACTAGTGTTTTGGCAACTGCTGAGCAGTTCTGTCTCTAACATTCCTTCCCCCATCAAGAGGACTGGGAGTGGGCAACATCCTAGGAAGGGACACAACCAGGCCAGATGATCCAAATTAACTAAAGGGATATTCCATACCATATGACATCAGCTAAGATATAAAAGCTAAGGGAGTGACAAGGAATGGGAGGCATTTGTTATTCTACAATGTTTGCTTTCTGGAGCAACCAACTACGTGTGCTGAAGCCCTGCTTCCCCAGAAGTGTCTGAACATCGCTTGATGATGGGAAGTAGAGATTAACTTTTTCCTTTGCTTATCCACATGCAAACTCGCTTTTTTCCTTTGCTTTAGTAAACTGCCTTATCTCAACCAATGAGTTGTTTTTTATCTTATTCCCTCTTCTGTCCCACTGGGGAGTGATAGTGACTTAATGGGCGCCTGGCACTCAGCCAAGGTCAAACCAGTACACTCAGGAACTGAGAGCAGGTGTCCTTTCATTCTTAAGTGAGTATATAGAAGGTACACACCATGGGATACCCTGTACTTTTACTTGTAGGACCATGGAAAAGGTATGAGGAAGTGGGATGGAAAACCTACTTTGACCCTAGAGGCAAAGCTGCAGGAATTGCAGGGAAAAACAATCACAACCCAATCCTGGGTTCATCCAGGAAAGTTGCTGCTCCAGTGGACAGATTCCCAGGCAGAATGGAAGGGTTGATTTCACTACTGATTCTATGGAACAAAGTTCTAATCCATTTCTACAGGAACTAAATGGAGAATCCTGTAATCAGTATTAGAGAGGCCCTGCCTCTAGCCAGGTGGAAGAGAGGGACAACTGGGTTTACTGGACTGTGTGGATCCAATGGCCTGGAATGTGAGACCCACAAGAGTATAAGCCTCTAGTAGATACCAGTGCACAGTGTACCCTAATGTCATCAAGCTATGGCAAGTTGAATATGAGTCAACAGTGTGCCCTGGCAGGCAGGAGGGCCAACCGTGTCCTGGGGGGCATCAGGCAAGGCATCACCAGCCAGTCAAAGGAGGTGATTGTTTCACTCCACTCTTCACTGGTATGGCCTCATCTTGAGTACTGTGTGCATTTTTGGGCACCACAGTATAAGAAATATATAAAGCTATTACAGAGCATCCAAAGGAAGGCTGTATTAGAGGAGGTTTAGACTGGATATTAGGAAAAGGTTCTTCACCCAGAGGGTGGTTTGTTGGGGTAACAGGTGTTGGTGTAAGGAAAGAATTAAACACAGAGCAACAGCAGTGCCAGCAGCAGCAGCATATCTCTGGACAGCATGTACCTGAGACAGAACTGGATGAATGAGTCTCTATTTCAACATAAAACTGTACACTCTTCACACTCCTTTACCATGGCTTTGGAGAGAACAATGGAAAATGTCAAGAGGACAGATTTATTGTAGAACTGTGATTACATCTGTCAGTTGTAACCAAAAAAAAGCTCTTAGGAGCAAAGATATATATACACTGATGCTTCCAAATAAGTCTCAGATTCACTCTCTGCTGGTGGGTCTTGTCCCTTCATGTATCACAGTGGTTGGGCACTGGAACGGGCTCCCCAGGGACGTGATCACAACACCAAGCCTGCCAGAGTTCAAGAAATGTTTGGACAATGCTCTCAGGCACAATGGTGTGACTCTTAGGGGCGTCCTATGCAGGGCCAGGAGTTGTAGTTTGATGATCCTTATGGGTCCCTTCCTACTTGGGATATTCTATAATTCTATAAAGGGGCAGAATCCATCTGTATTTCTGGAGTGAAAGAGGGATCCCAAGAGCTGACTATACTGGAGGCTGAAATCAGCCTGACTAGGAATGAATGGCAAAAGCACCCCACTGTGACTGGCCCAGAGGCTCTGTGCATCCTTGGCATAGACTATCTCAGGAGAGGGTATTTCAAGGACCCAGAAGGGTATTGGTTGGCTTTCTGTATAGCTGCCTTAGAGACAGAGGAAAGTTATCAGATGCCTACCTTGCCCGGTCTCTCGGAGGAGTTGTGGGATTGCTGAAAGTTGAAGAACAGGTGCCAAGAATGCACCAGCAGCAATATCACACCAACTGAGACTCCCTGATTCCCATCCATAAGCTGACTCATCGACTAGAGAGCCAAGGAATGATTGGCAGGACCCACTCACCCTTTAATAGCTCCATATGGCCAGTGTGAAAGTCTAATGGAGAATGGAGATTGACAGTGGATTACTGTGGCCTGAATGAAGTCACACCACTGAGTGCTGCTGTGCTGGACATGGAGCAATATGAGCTGGAGTCAAAGACAGCCAAGTGGTGCCACAACTGAAATCGCTAATGTGGTTTTCTCAATCCCTCTGGCAGCAGAGTGCAGGTCACAGTTTGCTTTCATTTGGAGGGGCATCCAGTATACCTGGAATCGACTGCCCCAGGGGTGGACACACAGCCCTACCATCTGCCATGTACTGATCCAGACTGCACTGGAACAGGGTGAAGCCCCAGAACACCTGTAATACATTAATAACATTGTGTGGGGCAATACAGCAAAGATCAAGGGATCTGCCCAAGAGATCCAGGTTTTAGGAATAAAATGGCAAGATGGACATTGCCAGATACCAGTGGATGTGATCAACAAAACAGCAATGTCTCCACCAACTCACAAGAAACACAAGCTTTTTTAGGCACTGTATGCTTTTGGAGAATGTAAATTCCAAAATATAATAAGCTCTCTCTACCAAATGACCCAGAATAAGAATGTTTTCAAATGGGGCCCTGAGCAATGAAAAGCCTTTGAGCAAATCAAAGAGGAGACAGTTCATGCTGTAGCTCCTCAGGCCAGTCAGGACAGGGCAAGATGTAAAAAATGTGCTCTATACTGCAGCTGGGGAGAATGATTCTTCCTGGAGCCTCTGGCAGAAAGCACCAGGAGAGACTCAAGGTTGACCCCTGAGGTTTTAGAATAGATCTGAAGCCCACTATATTCCAACTGAAAAGGAGATAGTTGTGGGCAGCTAAGCTGAAAGGATAGTGCAGGAGGGAATCTTTCCCAATGACTTGCAACTGTACTGATTAGCAAGGAGTGGAAACATCTGTGCTTACCCAATCAGTTTTTGGGGATATAAAAGAGTAGGTTCGCTGACTACTAGTTATAGGTACTTGTAGTTTGAGTTAGAGCTTGAGAGTCTGCTGGAGTAAGAGAAGGAGGCTGCTGTCTGTGCTGTGAGGAGGTAAGGGACATGCAGTTGTGCAAGGGGCAGATATGGTGAGAAGATGTTGTGTGAGGGGCAGTCAGGGTTAGGTGTCTGGGAAAGGGACAGCTTGAGTTTAGCCAGTGATGCAGAGTAAGAGAAGGAGTCTGTGCTGTATGAAGCTGCCTATGAGAAAAGGAATCAGTTACCTGAGAGAGGTATATGAAAGAAGGAGCGAGGGTTATGAGGAAAGAAGTTTGTTAAGAGAAGAAGGCATGTTGAGTTTGCTACTAAAGGACTGGTAGTGATACCAGCTGTGTCCATCTCGACATAACTGCAACAGATAGTGATAGCTTATCAAGGGGTCCGAGCCACTTTGGAAATGATTGGTACTGAAGCACAGCTCCTCCTGGCACTCTGATTGTCCGTGCTGGGCTGGATGTTCAAAGCACATCATGCAACTGATGCTACATGGAGTAAGTGGATCGCACTGATCATATAACAAGGTTCAATAGTGAACCCCAGTCATCCAGGAGTCTTGGAAGTGATCATGAACTGGCCAGAAGGCAAAGGTTTCAGAATATCACCAGAGGAGGAGGGGCCATGTGCTGAAGAGGCCCTACTATACAATAAGTTACAAGGAAGTGAGAAGTAATATGCCTTCTTTATTGATCGATCCTGCTATCAATTTGCAGAGGTGAAAGCCATCCAGTTGGCCTTAGACATTGCTGAACAAGAGAAATGGCCAATACTTTGTCTCTATACTGATTCATGGATGGTGGCAAATGCCCTGTAGGGGTGGTTGCAGCAGTGGAAGCAGTAAAACTGGCAGCACAGGGGCAAACCCATCTGGGCTGCTGCATTATGGAAAGATATTGCTACCCAGGTGGAGAACCTGGTTATGAAAGTAAATCGTGTAGATGCTCATGTACCGAAGAGTTGGACCACTGAAGAATATCAAAACAATCAGCAGGTGGAACTGGATTGGCAACATAAGAATTATTTCTAGCTCAGTGGGCCCACAACACCTCAGGCTATCAAGGAAGAGATGCAACATATAGATGGGCTTGTGATCTGTGATCAAGGGGTGGACTTGACTGTGGACACAATCGCACAGGTTATCCAGGTATGTGAAACATGCTGCAATTAAGCAGGCCAAGTAGTTAAAGCCTCTTTGCTACGGAGGATGGTGGTTGAAATCAAAATATGGGATGGCCTGGCAGATTGACTTTATCATGCTCCCACAAACCTTACCAAGGCAAGCACCATGTGCTTCCAACGGTGGAAACAACCACAAGATGGCTGGAAATACCCTGTGCCTCATGACACTGCGCAGAACAGTATTCTGGGCCTTGGAAAGTAGATCTAATGGAGACACATTACTCCAGAAAGAATTGAACCAGACAATGGAACTCCTTTCCAAAACGAACTCATTGACACCTGGGCCAAAGAACATGCCATTGAGTGGATGTATCACATTCCCTATCACATACCAGCCTCTGGAAAGATTGAACAACGTAATGGACTGTTAAAGACTACACTGAGAGCAATGGGTGGTGGGACTTTCAAACATTGGGATACATATTTAGCAAAAACCAACCTGATTAGTCAACATCAGAGGATTTGCCAATTGGGCTGGCCCTGCCCAATTAAAACTTTTACATATTGTAGAAGGGGATGAAGTTCCTCTAGCACAAATTAAAAATAAGCTGAGGAAAAGTCTGGCTTATCCCTACCTCAGGCAAAGGCAAACCCATTGTGCTAGTTTTGCATGAATTGACCCTTAGAAGAGGGCATCCATGGAAATTTTTGCCTTGAGAACTTCTTCTGTGAATTGATGGGACCAATTGGAGACTGGTTTGGTTGTTGACAGCCTGGGAAACTAATTGGAAGATTTGGTTCGCCTCTCTGAGTTCACATTTTCACGTAAGCAAACCGGGAAGAGTTTTTCCTCTTCCAGTGGGAGTGCAGGTAACGGGGCTCAGGCCTGGCAGGGGGCAGGCCTGGGCCCCCCTGTATGTGAAGCTGGCATGTCCTGGCAGGGAGGAGGGGTGGCCATCCACAGTGGGTGCTGTAGCTGGGGCCCAGGGAGGCTGATTGAGATCCTAGCTGTCCCTCCCTCCCTTTCCAGAGCAGCTGCTGCTGTTTCTGGCCTGGGCCAGCCCCTCCCAGTATGGCCTGAGTCTCCTGAGATACTGGCACAACTCCAGCATGGCCTGGCTGCAGCTTCTGTGTCCCCTGTGTGAGATCTTAACTCTTTCAATGTTCAGATAAAACTTGTAGACCTTCAACCCTCTGTTGAGTGAGAGGAAAAAAGAAGAGAGAATAGACACCAAGGTCAGTGAAGCAGGAGTCAGGTTCCAGATGGAAGAAGAATAAGGAAACACCATGAATTTAGGCCGAAAATCCTTTTGTAAGCTATGGAGATAAGACTGTACTACACTGAAAATTCCTATAAACTGTCAAGAAAAACATGAAGGGTTGGAGTGCCCAACTTGTAAATCATGAGCAAAGGCACCTGTGTTCTAGACCCTTTGCCCCAAAGGAAGAAGGGGATCTCTGTTCCTGGGGATGAAGTATGAACAAAGAAAAAGAGAGATGAAGAGAACCTTTGCTTTTGAACAGTTCATTCTTAAAAGTAAATACCCCATGAATTTAACATGACCCATAAGCACAGCTCTGGGAAAACTGTAAAAATGGGAGGAGTTTCACAATTGCAGATTCCTGGGTGGATGCTGTTCATGGAAAATGAAGCCACGAGAGAACCGATTTTTTTCTTCTTGTGGAGAAATCCCTATAGCCTGGCAAGGGGAAACTCCTCTCCCTAGAGTGAACTGAAAAAAATTATTTTTAAGTTGCTAACTGACTGAAGTGTTTCTGTATGTTGTTAAGAAAGAAAAGAAAGTGTGGGAGAGGGGAGGAGGGGTGGTCTGAAGCATTTATTCTGAATTTATTATTTCTTTAAGTTTTAGGCCTGCCTTGCTTTTGCTCCTAATCCTATCTCACAGCAGAAAATGAGTATATTGAAATTGGCAAATTAAAACCACTACACTAATTTGGTGTTTTTGCCCAGTTCAAACTAAAACCAGGACACCCATTTCTTTCACTCACGGACCTGGGTGCGCTTGGTGGGTAATGTGGGAGGATGGGGAAGTCTGTGAGTGCCTCAAGGGGATTTGATTTGGGGTAAGAATTGCCAATGAATTAAACTGTATGGTGTTAATAACTATATAACACTGTGTATCATCATCTCTCTGGCAGCTACATGCATCATCACGCTGGGCACCTTGTGACATCCATCTTTGCCACATCCATTCTGGAAACATGAACCTGACTTTGCTCTGATTGGCACATTAATGAAGAATGACCTTTCATAAACCAGAACAAGTGCAGCAGTGATGGAATCAGAACTGACTTTAACATGCAACATTCCAACACTATCCACCATCTTTCCTGCCTGAAAGACTGTTAGGACATATGGACCCCAAAGTCATAGACTAAATTAACTCAATGGACTTTTATAGGGATTTTCCATAGACTAAGGGAATCATATCTGTCTGTATATCTATCAAGAAATAGGAAAGGTGATGGGATAGTGGGAAGTGTGGGACCTGGCATGATGCAAATGGTATGGAATAAAGGGTGGATACTGTCCTGGTTTCATCTGGGATACAGTTAATTTTTTTCTTAGTAGCTGGTAAAGTGTTGTGCTTTGGATTTAATATAAGAATAGTGTTGATAACACACTGATGGTTTGGTGGTTGTTAAGTGGTGCTTACCCTGAGTCAAGGGCTTTTCAGTGTTTAATGCTCTGTCAGTGGGCAGGTGCAGAAAAAGCTGTGAGGGGAGCATAGCCAGGACAGGTGACCTAAACTGGCCAAAGGGATATTTCATACCACAAAACATGATGCCCAGTATATAAAGTGGGGGATTTACCACAGTCCAGTGGAATTTTGACTGTTGTGCTAATTCCAAACCTCCATTTAGGCCTGGAATTAATGCCTTCTTGTTTGCCATCTGTGCCTGTTGTGGTGGCTTATCTTATGGGAACTTCCATCTTTGACAGTATTTTGAGACAATTAAACTGCATTCTTTAAGTCCTGACAGTGCTCAAGTGTTTAGACCCAGAGCTACCTCCTCAAATGATGTCTAGATTTGGAGAGCTCCTGAGATTCCCAAGAAATATGTAATTTGACAAATAATCCAAAATGTAAAAAAAATATATATTGACACAAAACCAAAGATTATAAATATGCCAAAAATAAAATAAAATCACAACCAATACTGGCGTATTACACAAGGAAAAGAGACTTGGGCAGAAAGGGAAATTCAGTGGAACACAATAGGCATAAGAGCTCACTCAGGAGGGAAAGGAGAAACCACAAAAAAACCCATCAGCAGTAAAACTGCCCCACTTGTTGCTATCCCAACACCTTCATATCCCCCACTGAACCACTACAGCCAACCTGCTCCCAACATGCCACTACCCTCCCCAAGCACAGCTACCCCAACAATGTACTGCCCCAAGGCCACCACAACCACCAGCCAAAACTGAAAACCCCAGTGGGAAACGTTGCACTCAGAAAGCAAGGAAAGGAAAGCCATGACACCACATAAAGCCACTCACGTGGCAGCACCCAAATCATAGCACCCATCCATACCACCACCAAGCCTGATCAGGCTCACACACCCAGCACTCACAGCCCTACTTAGGCTGTCATCACAGACCTATAGCCCTGCCTGTGGTATGGTACCCTGGTGCTCCTGCTGGGCCTCACCACTATGGTAAATGAGACTGATAGTAGTGTAGATTTAATCAGTATATGCAGCTTGATAATGATGCCCTGGCAAGAGCAAACAGAGCTCTGACTGTAGTAGAATATTACTAGCCTTCCTGTAAATGGTATATAAGGACATGTAGTGCTCAGTAAAAATAGGATTCTGATGACCATTCAGCGTCCCAGCCTCTCTCATCATTGATAATTGATGCTCCTGTGTGAGGAGAATAACCGACCTAACTGGTGGCAATTGACAAGCCCCTGGAACTGAGACGTGTTGGTGAAAGAACCACATCTGGGCCCACAATCATCTATTCTGCAGGATGTGACAGGTGAGCCAGGGGAACTTAAGTATGGGACAGGATATGTACAGTGAGAGAGACGTCTATAAAACCATGCTCACTGTTTTAGGCAGGCATGGTTCTCCCATCCCCAAGAAAGACCTTAAGTCACTTATATGATGGGTGTCACACGTTTCCTGACACCACCCCCTCTTCTATCTTCACCCTCTACTACTAGGACAAGGTCGGCATTAAGCTCTACGACCTGGCCACTCTGCCTGGCCACCAACCAGAGCTGCAAATGCTTCCTGCATGGAGGGTGGTTATGGATGCAATTAAGAAGCGGGAGGGGAGTGAGGCTGCCTGTGAAGCTTCCTTTGAGGCAGCTGTAAGAACTGTGCTGGACCAAGACCTGCCCAGGTCGCGCTCCCCATCCACATGTTCTCCCCGATGAGTGCCAGGGTTAGAACCCGGTCACTACCTACAGTCGCACCGCTATATCACCAGTGACCCCAGAGCCGCTGAACGCCTACCGCTTACATGGTGGACACTGACTCTAGCAGTGACAGGGAATTCGATCCTTTCGACCCCAGCCTCAAAAAACATCCGGACTTATTCCCTACAGATATGCATAATAATTGGTTACGGATAAAAAAGAAAACCCTTAAGGAGAGAGACTTTGATACTGCTGCTGAAATCTTTGTTGCCCCTGTGCGACTCAGCCCGAGGGGGGAACCCCACAATGGGAACCTTTGGGACACTCAGAAATTAAGGAACTGCACCGTACCATGGCAGAATATGGTTTGGGGTCTCCTTACTTCAGTAATTTATTAAGAGCAACTTTTACTACTCACCTCATGACTCCTCATGATGTTAAGTCTTTGGCAAATCTTTTGCTTACACCGACGCAATATGCAATATTCATGGCGCAATGGAAAAAAACACTGGAAAATTTACTTGTAACATACGCAGGGCAGGCTAACCAAGCCCTGGCTGCCTTAAATACTGACCACCTAGTGAGGGAGGGGCTGCATACAGACCTTAATGCCCAAGCCGCTTTACCGAGAGAAGCTGTTGAGGATATCACAGCTCATCTGGCTTTTCTTAAGATTCCTGATGCCAGAACCCCATAACAGTCATAAATATTAAACAAGCTCCCCAAGAGCTATATATGCAGTTTGTGGACAGATTAAAGCAAACACTGGGGAGACAAATTGATAATGATCAAGCAAGGGAGGTTATACTCCTTAAGCTGGCTATAGAAAATTCAAATGAAGACTGTAAGCATCTCTTGAATCCCTGCCCCCTGAGCCTGAGCCCACATTGCTTCAAATGATAGAAGCTTGTAATTACCTGGGGACACTGCAGCATACCACAGCAGTCACCCACCAGGCTGTGGGGCAGGGCATAGCTGATGCTTTTGCTGCCCTCAAATTAGTCCCCAGAAAGCAGTTGGTTTGTTTTGGTTGTGGGGAACCCGGGCACATTAAAAGAGAGTGCAAAAAGAATGGATACAGAAACCCAAGACTCAGGAGATGTGTGTCCTCCCTGTCGGAAAGACATGCATTTCACTAATCAGTACTGCTCTAAGTTTCACCAGAATGGCCAGCCTTCGCAGCAGGAAAACTTCATTCAGAGCACGGGGCTGCGCGTTAACAGAAATCCCACAGTTGACACAGTGACCAGGAGCAACCTTCAACTTTCAACCTGCCCAGCCCCGACTTGCTGGACCGTCGCAGAACTACGTGCAGCCACACCAGGCAGCGCAGGACTGGACATATCAACAAACGACACAGCAATGTTGTTTAATTGCACAGTTTTTTGTATCCCTACAGGCATCTATGGACCCTTGGAACCCAGTGACCACACATTGCTCACAGGTAGATCATCTACCTCGATAACAGGATTGTTTGTGTTGCCCAGAGTCATAGACTCTGACTCGGTTGGGGAGATAAAAGTCATGGCTTGGACCCCCCAGCTGCCCTGTGTGGTCCTGGCCGGGACCAAAATAGCCCAACTTGTACCGTTCCCGGCAGCACCCCTTTCTGCACTCCCCCCCCCCCCCCCCCCCCATAACTGAAAAGACAGGAGGCAAGTTGGGTTCAACAGGGGTTCCACAAATTCTTTTGACACAATATATCACATCTCCACATGCCAATGCAAAGTGACTCTGAAAGGCAGGGACATAGTCTTAACAGGCCTTATTGACACTGGTGCAGATGTAACTGTTATCTCTAAAAGCCCAGTGATTGGCCATTAATGACTGTGCCTCAGATGCTCTCAGGCATGGGGGGATCTAGTCAAAGTTTACAAAGCCAACACTTGGTACAGATAACAGGACCTGAGGGACGAGGGACGTGTTGCTGCAATTAAACCTTTTGTGTTACCTGTCCCCCAGGTTTTTTGAGGGAGGGATATATTAACTCAGTGGAGAATTTTATTACAATCAAATTTTGCCTTGGGGTCCCTGGAAGCGCAGCACCCTCAAACTGACTTGGAAAACTTCTGAGCCAGTATGGGTGAGCCATAGCCCCTATCATTGCATAAACTGCATGCATTAACTGAATTAGTTCAGCAACAACTCCAGAAAGGGCATATAGTCCCTTCTACCAGCCCTTGGGATTCCCCTGTCTTTGTTATAAAAAAATAAATGACCTAGTTACGTTTGCTCCAGGACCTCTGAAAAATTAATTCTGTAACAGAGGAAATGGGAGCTTTGCAGCCTGGACTCCCCTCTCCTACCATGATCCCTCAAAATTGGCATTTGACAGTAACTGATTTAAAGGATTGTTTTTTCAATATTCCTTTGCATCCTGATGATGCTCCAAAATTTGCTTTTTCAGTTGCTAGCATAAATATGCAAGCATCCTTGCAGCGATATCACTGGACTGTTTTGCCTCAGGAAATGTGAAATTCTCCTACTATTTGCCAGTGGTATGTTGCTAAGGTCCTCAGTCCTGTTCGGCAACAAATGCCTGATGTTCTTTTGTATCATTACATGGATGATATTCTTATAGCAGCTGAACAACAGGAGGTTATAGAGGAAGCCTTAGCCCTTGACACCGAAGCTGTGAGTCAGGCAGGGCTTTGCATTGCTTCTGAAAAGGTACAGAAATATCCTCCTTGGAAATATTTGGGATGATGCATTGGAGTTCATACAATTTCTCCCCAAAATTTACAAATTCAGACTAACATTCACACCTTACATGATGCACAGGAACTTTTGGAAGCAGTTAACTGGGTGTGCTCCTTATTAGGAATCTCAAATGCAGAGCTCAGTCCTTTGTTTGAACTGCTAAAAGGGGACTCAGACCTTTTGTCACCTAGACAACTCAATTTACAAACTCATCAAGCCCTGCAGAGCATTTTTGATACCTTAGCAAACCAGCAAGCTGAAGGATGGGCTCCTGAGCTGCCTTTCCTTTTAATAATTTTGTGCCCAGCTAAACAGCTCCATGCTTTAATATTTCAATGGGACTCCAATGCACCAGACCCTTTGCTTATTATTGAATGGATTTTTTTGCCACACCAAGCAACCAAAACCATCAGTACCCAACATGAAATGATGGCACAACTGATTGTTAAGGCCCGGCAGAGACTAACTTCCCTAGAAGGAGTGGATTTTTCCACTATTTTTATGCCTATTACCACCTTTTATTTGGATTTGATATTTCAGAAATCTGAGGCTATTCAGATGGCCTTTGCTGAATTCAGCAGGCAAATTTCAATGCACCCTCCAAAACATAAGCTTTTAACACCTTTATTTCAATTGATAGAAAAACCAAAGAGAAGTGAGGTCCCACTTAAAGTCTTATCAATATTCGCAAATGGTTTTGGTCACTCTCATAAATCAGTGGTGGTATGGAGAGATCCCTCATCTGGTACTTGGAAATCAGATGTGCCCACAGTTGAGGGGTCTCCCCAAATTGTTGAACTAGCTGCTGTTGTCAGAGCTTTTCAAAAATTTTCTGATCCCTTTAATTTGGTAACAGATTCAGCTTATGTTGCAGGAATTGTGATGAGAGCTGAAGCATCAGTTTTGAAAGAGGTTGAAAATTCACAACTCTTGTATTGACTACAGCTCCTCATTTTTTCCTGAGAGGAATGTTGAATTTGTCTTTACAAATGAGCTGTGGATCTGCTTGTAGATAAGGCTAGCACTGAGAGAAAAAAGAAACAATGGGATGGATTGCACTGATTGATGAATGGAAAAAGATATTTGCCTTTACAAACAAACTGTAAGGCTGCTGATAAATGAAATTGGATATCGAAAGATGAAAGAAGCAACGGGGGGGAAAAAATATGAATTCTATAAGAATTAAAAATTTAAAGGGAGGGTTATACATTAGAGGGGAATTTCAGGTATCAGGTGTTACGGGAAGTCTGTGCCTCTCAAGTACCTCAGCCAATGGGGAAAGAGAGAGGGAAATGCGGCCAGGAAAACAGGATAAAAAGGATGCTGTGTCCTCCAAAAATTTGAGAGATCCCAGGGGAATGTCCCATGGCCTCTCCCTTTATTCGAATAAAGCAAAAAGGACTCCTCTGTCTCCTTTTTGGACATAAACCTCTGGTGTTTGTGGATTAATTTTCCTGACAATTTTGGGGGCTCCTCCGGGATCTTTCCACCGTCCTGGGTGGCGGGCAGCGAGTGGAGCTGAAGGTGCGCCTCACCCAGTTTCGGTGATCAGCTCCCCTTGGTGCTGGCCGGTACCAGGCGATTGATTGGGTTCCTGAGACTGTCCAGGAGACAGACGAGTGGCGGACCAGGGGGGTCCGTGAAGATTGTATATTCACCCAGAAGTAACTATGGAAATGATGGCAAAATATTGTTATTTTGTGTGGCCAGAGTATAAGTTGGCAAGGGGACTTATATGGCTACTTATGGAACAGATAAAATTCATTTGTGTCGAATTTTGTGGAGGTATTTAGAGAAATTTATATGTTAAGAAAAAAAAAAAAAAAGGAGAAGAGGAAAGTGGTGAGGATTGGGATGTTTTTCAGCACCTTCCCCCGTCTTGTCCTCCAGTGTTGCCAGCTGACCCAGGGCCAGCTGCAGGTTGTCTGTATCCTCAACTTCCAGAGCAAAGGGATCAGGAAAATGTTATTCCTACAGCCCCACCTGAGAAGGACGGTGGTGTAGGGGGAGGGGAGCAGCATGTTGTATCACCCTCCAGAACTAGAAGAGGAACTCAGTTTAAGGCATCAGAAGCCCCCCAAGAGACAGGGGTACATCAGATGCCACTCTGTCAAGTTCCTTTGGGAGGTCAAGGGGGAGGATTTGGGTTTGTAATTGTACCACTCACTACCCAGGATATAAGAGGGTTGGAAAAAAAAAAAAAAAAAAGAGAAGATTTGGATGATCCCATAGGGGTGGGGGAAAAGATAGAGAAATATTTGGGAAATGCGGATTATACGTGAAAGGATTGGGATTTTCTTTTAGGAATTTTGTTTGGGTCATCAGAGAAACGAATGATTTTGCAGAAAGCTCGGCAGCTGTGAGAGGATGAACATCCACAAGCAGCGGGGGGGGCTGGACCCAATGCACCTACGGTGGGTGATGCCATCCCCCAGGCAGACCCCCAGTGGGACCCAAATAACCAGGCCAGTCTTGCTTGCCTTCACGATTGCCGTGCTTATTTGATCAGGGCAATCAAGTCAGCTGCTCCCAGAACTAACAACATAGCTAAGGCTCTGTCGTTAGAACAGGAGAAACAGGAAAGCCCCTCTCATTGGTTGGAGAGGATTAGGGATGCCTTGAGGAAGCACGGGGGGATGGATCCTGAAGGGCCAGCCTTCAACACATTGCTTAAGGTACAATTTGTTACTAAAGCCTGGCCTGATATAAGGAAAGGAGTACAGAAAGATGAAAAGTGGCAAAATAAGCCTCTAGAGGAATTGGTTAGAAAAACACAGCAGATCTATGTAAGAAGGGATGAGGAAAAGGCAGAAGCTAAAGCAAAGATGATGGCAGAGTTTTTGCAGCCCCGGAGGAATAAACCGCAAGGTCCAAGGGGTCCCCAGGGACAAGAGGGGACGGGGTCGGTCACAAGGAAGTGGCAGAGGGATTCCCTCCTCGGCAGGGGACATCCGACCCAAACAGTGGCTGGGGAAGAACCAGTGTGCTGTCTGCAGGGCAGAAGGGCATTGGAAAAACGAGTGTCCTCAGAAACAACTGGACCCTCAGGAGGAGGAAGTCCAGAGGATAATAGAAATGGATTGTTAGGGGTGTCAGGGGCTCCTATTATACCAAGGACCCACCACTCAGGAGCCCTTGATAACTTTTAAGGTGGGTCCGGATCGAGAGGAAGTGTGTTTTCTGGTAGACACAGGGGGCCACTAGATCCACCTTAAATTTTATACCTAAGGGGGGGAAATTGTAAAAAAGATCCTTGGTTATTCAAGGAGTAAGCGGGAAGGATGAGCGAGTGCATTTTATTCCACCGCTATTAATAAATGTGGGGGACAGGTTTGAACTGCATGAATTCCTATTTGTTCCTAATTGTGATTGTAATTTACTGAGAAGAGATTTGATGGCTAGAATGGGAATGGAAATTAGCATTGTAAAAAAGTGACACGGAGTCCAAAACTGTGATATCTTTGTGTAAAATGTCTGAGAAGGCTTATGCTGAAATAAATCAGGAAGTATGGGCAGCCCCAGGGGCAAATTGGTTAATGCCCCAGTCTTAGCTCTTCCAGATGCAGAAAAAAAAAAATTCAACTATATGTGGATGTCAAACAGGGTCATGCTAAAGGAATTTTGGTGCAAGAGCATGGGGGAACACGGAGGCCTGTTGCCTATTTTTCTAAGTTGTTAGACCCGGTGGCCAGAGGCTGGCCCCATTGTCTGCAGAACTGTGCAGCCACAGCTCTGATGGTGGCTGAGGCCCAAAAGCTGACAAGGGGAGGGTATCTCATTGTTAAAGTCCCACATCAGATTAAAGCTTTGTTAACTGAGAGAGCCTCTAAGTAGATGACGAGTGCTCGATTATTACAGTATGAATCTTGTTTAATGGAACAGGAGGATTTAGAATTTAAAAGTGGAGAAGATTTTAATCCAGCCTCTTATTTAAATGGCCCTAGAGAAAAGGGGGGGCAGGAAGAAATCCATGATGATCCAGGTTATAGACCTCCAGACACGGGCTAGGGAAGATTTATGAGATATTCCCTGGCCTGAGGGAGAGAATGTGTTCATTGATGAGTCCTCAAAGGTGGTAGAAGGGAAACGATTTACAGGATACTCTATCGTGAATGGGAAGCAATTAAAGAAAGCGGGGAGGTTACCACACACCTGGTCAGCTCAGACAGCAGAGCTGTATGGGCTTGTGAGAGCCTGTGAATTATACCAGGACAAGACAGTAAATATATTTACTGATTCTAAATATGCATATGGGGTAATACATGCATTTGGAAAACTATGGGGAAAAAGAGGTTTATTAAGCTGCAAAGGAAAGAAGAAAATAATTGGTTTACAAAGGATGGTAAGCAGTAGATACCAAAAGCTCTAGCCTTACAATTGTTAAAACAACTTCATGAAGGGAGTCATTGGGGCTCCCGAGGACTGGCAGAAGCCTTCCTCAAAATGAACACTGCTGTTGGTCTCTTTAGCCTGGCAAAGCGAGCTATTGAAGGTTGTTTGACTTGTGCTAAAACCAACAACAAAGTTACAAAGAAACTAGCCAGGGGAGGGAGGTGTTGGGCAGTACGTCTCTTCCAGAGATGCCAGGTAGATTTTACTGAAATGCCTCGAGTGGCAAGATTTAAATATCTTCTGGTAATAGTATGTCAATTAACAGGGTGGCCAGAAGCATTTCCAACTGCTTCAGCAACTACAGGATCAGTTGTTAAAGTATTTTTGAAACAAATAATTCCAAGATATAGGATGGTAGAAGCAATAGATTCAAATAGGGAAACTCATTTTACAGGAAAAATTCTTCAAGGAGTTATGACTGCTTTAAGGATACAGTGGAACCTCCATACCCCCTGGCACCCACAGAGTTCGGGTCAGGTTGAAAGGATGAATGGAGAAATAAAGAAACACCTCCTGAAGCTGGTGATAGAAACTAAGATGCCATAGGTGCGGCTCCTGCCCCTGGCTTTAACAAGAATAAGAGCCAGACCCAGGGGAGATATTTAATTATCTCCCTTTGAATTGATGTTTGAAATTCCTTACCCTTGTAATTCTCAGCCTAGTGGGGGGATAGAGATAAGTGATGTGTATTTAAAACAATATGTGGCTCGGATACTGTCTCTTGTGAAATCTCTTCGACAGGAAGCTCAGCTGGCACAGACCCTGCCTTTGGACTTTGCTGTTCACAACATCCAACCGGGACACTGGGTCCTAGTTTAAGGAGTGGGAAGAAGCACCACTGGTGGCGAAGTGGCGTGGACCTTTCCAGGTGTTGCTGACCACAGAAACAGCCATCAAGACAGCTGAACACGGGTGAACGCATCACACTCGGGTCAAGGTCTCTGCAGCCCCAGAGATTTGGACATCTCAGCTGAAGGAGAAGGACGGGAAGCCGCGACTGACACGCCGCAGGAGTGGACTGGAGCAGCAGACAGGGCGTCGACATCGGGGGAAGCCTCGTGTGCCCACCCACAGACTGCCTGCTGAAATAGTTTGTGTGGGCATCCCTCCTCTCAGATCTCCAGTCACTGGGGGCCAACCCTTGCTGTCATTGTTTTCTTTATGTTAAGCTGTTTCTGTGCCTTCACTCACCACAGGTGGTGTGAAAGAACGTGAAAGTAAAAATTAAGTTAGGAGATTAGATTACACAATTAGAATGTTTCTCTTAATAATGTTCCCTTTATATTATCAGTTAGGTTGGAGCCAAGAATGGGAAAATAATTGTTTTGACCTTAGGAGAAAAAGTAGCAAAACCTTTAACCTTAACAATTGTTGGGTCTGTGGAGGGCCAGGAGAATCTGAAAACGGCCCATAGGTGGCCAGCCCAGTAAAACCTAAATAGTAGATTAGCACCCTGAGTAAGGTCCGTAATGGAACAGGATTTTAGGATGAAGAAGGAAGTCCATGGCGGCTTCATTCTTCTGAAAAAGGCACTTATTGTCTAAATAGGCAAATAGATGACAATAGAAAAGTGGTGAAACAAATAGCAAAATGAATAAAAAATTAGCTCATGTACCAGTCCAAACATGAAAAGGATGGGAATGGGACATGTTTTCTTGGCTGCCTGGTGGACTATAGGTTAAACAATTACTTTTTTTCCTCTTATGTGCTGTAGCAACTCTAATCTTTTTGCCAGGCATGATCCCTTGCTTAGTACAACTTATTCAACATGTGATCAAAGGGATGCAAGTAATAGCCACGCCTACTGATCCAGAGATGGTTACAAAAGGACAGAAATTGATGTCACTCCAAATAATTACAAAACCAAAAAAAAAAAAAAAAGACTCAGGAACAAGAAATTAAGTCAATGATAGCTAAAGTTTGTAAAGACAATTATTAAAAAAATAAAAGAGGAGGGATTGAGAGGAATGTTGAATTTGTCTTTACAAATGAGCTGTGGATCTGCTTGTAGATAAGGCTAGCACTGAGAGATAAAAGAAACAATGGGATGGATTGCACTGATTGATGAATGGAAAAAGATATTTGCCTTTACAAACAAACTGTAAGGCTGCTGATAAATGAAATTGGATATCGAAAGATGAAAGAAGCAACGGGGGGGAAAACTATGAATTCTATAATAATTAAAAATTAAAAGGGAGGGTTATACATTAGAGGGGAATTTCAGGTATCAGGCGTTCCGGGAAGTCTGTACCTCTCAAATACCTCAGCCAATGGGGAAAGAGAGAGGGAAATGCGGCTGGGAAAATAGGATAAAAAGGAGGCTGCGTCTTCCAAAAATTTGAGAGATCCCAGGGGAATGTCCCATGGCCTCTCCCTTTATTCGAATAAAGCAAAAAGGACTCCTCTGTCTCCTTTTTGGACATAAACCTCTGGTGTTTGTGGATTAATTTTCCTGACATTCCTTAGAAAATAGACCATCTTCTTACTTTGTTATGCATATTCGATCACATACAGACCTTCCCGGATTTTTGGCTGAAGAGAACAGGCAGACTGATCTTTTAGCAATGCCTGTACAAAATCCTGTCCTACCTAATAAGATGAAGCAAGCTAAATTGAGTCATTCATTTTTTTCACCAGAATGCTGCTGCTTTGATGCTAAAATTTGTCATTACTAAAGCTCAAACTTCAGCAATTATTGCTATTTGTCCTGACTGTCAAAGGTGTTATTTCCCCTCTATTGCACGAGGTATTAATGCCCAGGGCTTCAAAGCCTTCAAATCTGGCAGACAAATGTTACCCATTTTGCTGAGTTTGGCCATTTAAAATACATTCATTTCTCTATTGACAACTTTTCTGGTGTTCTTTTTGCATCAGCCCATTCAGGGGAAACAGCTAAAGATGTCTATAGACACTTTACTGCTGCTTTTGCAACTCTTGGTATAATCTCTGAGATTAAGACCAATAATGGCCCAGCTTATACTTATGCCTTGAGGAGCTGGAACAGAGGCTACACACAGTGTTGAGGAGAATAAAATGGGTATTTATTGAGAGGCCTATGAAAGGCCTACAAAAGCCACACCCTAGCAATATAAGTGCCACAGTCGTGGCCCCTGCCTGGATGGCTCCAAAATGGAAGCAAAGGAGGAGTTGGTCACGAGTTCTCACACCTTTATAGGTTTCAGTCCATTTACATGCAGGAGTCAACTGTCCAATTAATAGTCTCAAATAGGGAAGTTTCATCCTCCTTGCTTGCTTGTGTGTCCCCCCTCCTCTTTTCACGTTGTTTATGCTTAGGGCTTGAAGTTTAAAGATACTGTCCTTGAGTCCCTAGCTGGAATCGGACTGTTTTGTCTTCATCACCCAAGCACAATGGAAAAGCACATCCAAGCAGAACAGAACAGAAAAAACTTAAAGGTATCAATACTTCCCATTGAGCTCCTGCCTTTTTTGCTCTATAGGGAATTACTCACAAAATAGGTATCCCTCATTCCCCAACAGGCCAATCTATCACTGAACGAGCTCATGGCTCTCTCAAGTGTCTTTTAATACTACAGAAAGGGGGAGCTGGAGATGGCACCCCTGCTGAGAGACTGCAGAAAGCTCTTTATGTCTTTAACTTTTTGAATTGTTCTTTTATGGACCCCAATCCACCGATTGTTCGACATTTTAATTGTAACTAACAATTGCAACATAAGGAAAGGCCCCTCTTTTTAATAAAGGATCCAAAATCCAGTAAAATATTGGGGACTTATCCTTTGATCACCTGGGGTCGAGGTTTTTCATGTGTCTTTACAGAGAATGGTTCCAAGTGGATTCCAGCAAAGAATGTGAAGCCATTTCGAGAACCCCTGAATGCAGCACCGGAGGATTCATCCCTGAGAGCACCTGAGGACCCACCTGTAATACCAGCATTGGAGGAGGACACCCGGGAACAGGACCTCGCCACCATATCAGCACCTGTTTAACCTCTAACTGACTTATGCCCTTGGGAAAATGGTTTGGATTACCTAAAGGTATCAGGGTTTACAGGGTTGGGTTGTCTCATCTGGGACAATCATTATTCCATACATCACACACCGCTAGTGTGTGGGTATAAGTTTGTTTTACCTGAACAATTGGAAATTACTGCAGAGCAGTGGCTTACTGCCACTGAGAATAAGAAAAAACAATGACTTCCCAAATATTATGATATTTACTGGGAATTGTTTCTAGTCTTCAGACCTGGCCTGTTAATCAACCAAAAAAAAAAATCTGGGTAACTGTTGAGGGTTGAATTTTTCCCTTTTCTTTCTGTGGAATTTTTTCCATTGTTATGCTAAGTATGTGTGGCTACACCTTAGCTCAGTTAGCTAGAGCAACAGTTTCTCTCGCAAGGGGGTGGGGAGAGGGGGAACATCGGGAAAGGAGAGGTGGGGCAGAGGCCTGTTCTCTCTGGCTCTCTCGCTCACTCGCGAAGTCAGAGAAAGACAGCCAGTGCTGCTACCTAGCACTCTTCCTGCAATCCCAACACTGGGAGCCATGTTCCCTGCTGTCAGACGTCACACTGCTGCCTTCCCGCTTCATCCTACTACCTCCGGACACTCTGCCGAGCACCACGACCAACACCGTGAGGGGGGAGTCGCTCCTCCATCCCTCTCACACCTAGGTCGCCACCACCATCACCCCAGCCCTCTTCAGCTGTGCGGAACCTGCCCTGCCCACAGCACCGGTAACTGAGCACAGGGAGAGGGAGTTTGCGGCCAAAAAGGACTGGAACTGAGTTATACTGTTCTGTTTTGTTGTCAATTTTTATAGCTGTTGTTGTTTCTTTTGTTTGCCTTGTTAGATATATTAGTAAAGAACTGTTATTTCTACCTCCCATATCTTTTGCCTGAAAGCCCCCAATTCCAAAATTATAATAATTGGAAGGGAGTGTTGTATTGCACTGTTTGTTTTGTAAGTTACACTGTTCATGGTTTTATATTGCACTGTTACGATTATATATTGCACTGAGAAAATGGTTTGCCCTGTATCTCCCCGAGGCTTGTGAAGTTGGTTCAGTCCTTCCTTAGCCCCTCCCCGTCGGCAGTGTCCCATTGATCGTTGGTCTGTTTCTCACCTCCCCTTTCCCTGAGTTTAAAAGTGCCCACCATCTTCCCTCTCACTCTCTTTCTCCTTTTGCCACGTGGACAGAATAAACTGTGGATCACCTTCCCACAGGAGAATAGAGCCGCCTTTTTTTCTTTTGCCTTTGTCTATGAGGACTTCCCACCCGTCTGGTCCAGAGCTAGCTGGAAGACTGGAGAAAAAAAAGGTATTTACCTCAGCTTATGCTCCAACGTCAGGCTTCCCATAAGGTTAGAGGCCCCATGGTAAAGGCTGTATTCCACTCATAAGCCTTTGGATCATACAGCTACTCTGATGGCACGAGCTGCTTTTTTTTACGCAGCAGTCGCCAACAGAGACAGACTGGTAGCTCACCTGAGCCCAAAGGTGGGTCAGTCAGGACGGAGGATTTCTCTGCAGCAGTCACAGCCAGGCAAGGCCCTCAGGAAGGGGTGAGTATAGTTCCTAGTTGCAGTTGGGAGCAGGTTCCCACCGAGGGTGGGAAAAAGGCACCACCCACGTGGCCAGAGCAGCTCGTGGGACAAAGGATTGGCGCGAATTCAGGAGCGGTGCAGAGCCGGCGCAGCGCTGGGAACAGTTGTAGGCAGCTCCCGTGGCAGTGTGGAGCCAGCAAATCGCAGAGCGTGCAGGCAGCTGGCGCGGACCAGTGGGCAGGCAGCTCAGCCGGCGCCGGGACCTGCCGGAAGCAGCACCGCAAACAGCGGCAGTGCAGCTCTGCCGGTGGCAGTTTAAAAAGCGTGCGGCATGTTGGCACAGTCTCTCCTCCTACCCCAGTGTCACGCGGGGAGGGGAAGGCAGCAGACCCGTCCCTTCCCTGGTTGTATTGCAAAGAAAGGTATACCAGATTGCGTAGCTTGTTTTTAACATCAAAATGGGCTGTCAACTTTCTACGCAACAAAGAGGCATATATTCCCAAGTTCGGAATATCTTAAAAAGCGGGAATGTTACCATCTCTAGGAAACAGTTAAAGTGATTTGTGTGCTGGTTATCTCTTCACTTCCCTCAAGCTACCCTGCAAAATGTAGATTCTATCTCTTCCTGGGACAAAATTGGAAACCTCTTAACTCTTAAAGTAGAACAGGGAATCAAAACAGTATCAACTTTTTTCCCTTTGTTCATTTTAATTTGAAAAGAACTGATAAAAAGGGAAATAAAGAGAAAGCCACAGCAAATAACCCCGGTTTCCCCCAACCTTCCTCCCAAGCCCTCAGCCCCTGAGCTGGACGAGACGCAAGGGGCACCCCGAGAAACGCAGGGAACCCAGCAGAGCTGCAGCTTCCCTGGCCCCGTGCCTCCCACCCAGCATCCCAACTCTGGGTGTTTTCCACAGACTAACAGAATACCTTCCCTCCACCCCTCTACCCCAGTTCCCACACCCCAGCTTCAGCGTAAAGATGAACCCTTCTACCCACATGGCAGTGACTGCATGGTGGGGGTCCAAAATAGCGCCGACCGCATGGCGGAGGTCCAAATGGTGGCGGCCACGTGGCCAATCCTCCATCTTACCTTTCTTCTTCCCACAATCCCTTTTACCTGCTCGTCTCCACCCCCCAACCTTTCCCCTCCCATAACCCCTTCCTCCCTTCGGACACTCCCCTTCCTTCCTCCATGTTCCTGCCCTGCATGATGTCATCCTGCAACCCCGCCCCCATGTCTTGCAATCCTGGTTCCCACGGTTGCCCCTCCCTCCCGGGTGGCTCCACCCCCTCTCATGTTCCAGTTTCCCATGCCCCACCTCCAGGCTGCTACAGAGGCGGAGGCAGGGGGGGGTGCGGTGCTCTACCTCCGGTTCCCACACAGGGTGGAAGGGCGGGGTGCCTAGCAATTCCCACGTGGGGGGACGTGGTCTCCTTCCCAATTGGCATGCAGGTGGGGGGAGGCGGGACCTCTCCCAGTTCCCCCGCAGAGGCAGGGAGGGCGATGCCCTGCCCCTTGGTCCCCACGGCAAGGGGGTGGGGAGCCTGCCTCCCATCTCCCATGCAGAGGGGTGGTGTGCCACCCGGTCCCAGTGGAGGGTGGGGTGGACCCTTTCCCAATCACAGTGCAGGGGGAGGTGGGCCGCCTCCCAGTTGCCACGGTGGCGGGGAATGCAGTGGCCGGCTTCCCAGTTTTCACGGGGGCTGGGGTGCCTCCCTTTTCCCTTGGGGTGGGGGCGGAGCTGCCTCCCCATTCCCACGGGGGGGTGAGTAGGCCCCTTCCCGGTTTCCAAGGTGGTGCGGGCGGGGGGTGGACCCCGGGGGAAGGTATCCTGGGGATCAAAGCCAGGTAGAAGAAGCCATACCATCAACTTCCTCTGTCCCTCTGTTCCTTGTCTCTGGTAGGAGAAATGGAATGAGAACCTATCAGCCTTTCTCCTACCAAAACAAAAATGAAATTTGTAAGACTCATAGGGAGTTTGGCTGAGGTAGTGGGATCTTTAAGGGGATGTTGAAAGCTACCCTAACATCTCACAAATTAGTCCAAGCCGACCTCCAAGATCTCTTCCAGTGTCTCCTAACCCTCTCAGAGTTTGACCTCTGAGAAAACACTTGGAAGCGATCTCTGAAGGGACTCCTGGGGGAATTTAAGCAGAACACCCAGGGTGCAACAGATGCAGATGGAAATGACATCACCTATGAACATCTGTGCAGTGAAGGGGAGTGGGCTAACACTGAGCTTGGGTGTTACCCAAATTCATTCTGGATAAAATCTGTGGGATGGCAGAAAAGGTTTTTAACCAGCTACCAATGCTTGAAACGATGGGTAGTTATATTAATATTAAATAGTTTGCCTCTGAGCCCTTTCTGCAGTTTTTGGACTGCCTTCGTGCACAGGTGGAAAGACAAGTAGATGATCCAGTAGCACAGGCAGAACTTATTAAAGACATGGCTCAGAGAAATGCCAACGAAGCCTGCCGTAGGGTAATCCTAGATCTGCCTATCGATCCTCCCCCCACACTAGCACAGATGATCAAAGCCTGTGCTAAAAAAGCAGAACTATTCTGTGCACCAGAGAAAAGGCTGGGACTGGAAAACCCAAAGACTGCAGCAGCTGTAACATCAGGAGTGAAGAGGCAACTGATGTCACCAGAGCAGCTCCAACATGTCATCTGCTTCCAGTGCAAGAAGCCAGGACACTTTGCCAGAGACTGCCCTGAAAGCCAGAAACACAAGAAGAAAAATCAAAGAGAAGGAGATGCCAACAAACACAAAAAATAAGACCTGAGCACGGACCCGCCCAGCGCCATAATATAAATACAGCGGGCTCCACAGTGGGGAAAGCCTCTCAGCAAAAAAGGGGGAGGAAGCGAAGCAGGGTACAGGACAGCTGGAAAATATAAATTACAAACCTTTACTTAACAAAGTTTGGCAGCCTCACAGGCGTTTCAGGCTCATGTCTTCCAAAGCTTTTCTTTTCAGATCTACTGGTTGAACGGTCATTGCAGTGGACCTGCTGGACAACTCACAGGACGTGACGATAAACCACATGGGACTAGACAGCAGTGAGTATTTTGTAATCAGGGACACTGCATACACAACCCTGGAGATTGAGGTGGCTCCCATGACCATCAAAGGAGACATAACTCACCTCATTCTCCTGGCGCGCTGTCCTCAGTCACCCTTCTATTTGGCCGAGGGGCAAATCCTTGACCAAGCCATTCCCATTCCAGCAGAGGTCCCAGTAGATGAAAAAGCACCTGAAGTCTACTGAGCAGAAGTGGTTGGGAAGGACAAACCCTCTATGACATGCAACCTAACCCGTGGGTCAGACCATCTCCACGTGGAAGGGTTGCTTGACACGGGGGCAGATGTGACGATCATACCTGAGAGGGTGTGGCTGTCACATTGGGAATTGCAACCCATGGCTGGCAGAATCCAAGGTGTAGGAGGGGTTAAATTGGCAAAGATCTCAAAAAGCATCGTACAAATTGAAGGGCGAGACGGAAAATTGGCCAGTGTCCGTCCTTTTCTCACTGACTACAAGTGCCCCCTGTGGGGGAGTGTTGCCCTGGTGTTTCAGCCTTCTGATGTTGATGTATTTCTTTTACACTTTCTCACACTTTTTCTGGTAAACAGTAGATATTTTGCATTTCTCCTTGCAGGAAGAGAGAATTGAGGGACATGCTATGAACCAATGGAGTCAAGAGGTCTTACCATCACCGTCCAATCCATGATCATTGTTGGAATTCTATAAATAGACATGTAATGTAAATAAAGAGGTCTTTTCCTGCTCGACTTCCTTGGAGTCAGGTGTGAGTCTCTCTCTCTCTCTGTGTCATTCTGCGACAGGGGAGAGACACAATGTCCCAGTGAGGGGTCAAATTAGTTCTCTCTAAGACTCTCCAGGATTTTTAGAGGAGACCACTGTGGAGCGCCCTACCCAAAAGTTAACATGGCTGGATGACACTCCAAGATGAGTAGGTCAGTGGCCATTAAGTAAGGAAAAGCTTAAGGCGCTCAAGGAGCTTGTGGAGGAGCAATTAGCCAAAGACCACATAGAAGAGACAATTAGCACCTGGAATTTCCCAGACTTCGTGATTAAGAAGTCAGGAAAGGGTAAGTGGCGGCTCCTCCATAACTTCTGGGAAATAAACAAAGTAATCGAGGACATGGGGTCCCTCCAACCTGGGATGCCTTCCCCAACGATGCTTCCCCAAAATTGGCAATTGGCTGTTCTGGACATCAAGGACTGTTTTTTCCAAATTCTTCTACATTCGGTAAATGCCCCACGGTTTCCCTCCTTGGTTCCTACTATCAATCGAGAAGTCCCAATGCAGCGCTACCACTGGAAAGTTTTGCCACAGGGCATGAAGTGCAGTCCTTCCATCTACCAGTGGTACGTGGCCTCATTGATGTCCCCAGTGCGTGCTCAAAAAAGGGAGGTCGTCATCCTCCACTACATGGATGATGTGCTTGTGTGCACCCCCGATGACTCTCTACTCCAACACACACTTGAGCTAGTGGTTAAAGTTTTAACCTCTGCTGGATTCCAACTGCAGGAAGACAAGGTCGAAAGGATGCTGTGAAGTTTGGGACCTCCGGGTGCTCTCAGGCACCCACACTGTCGGGTTGTTTTCTCTCAAAAGCCAAGCAGCTAATAGTTGCTATAAAGTTATTTACTGTAGAAGCACATCAGTCTCAAAGGCAAAAACAAAGCAAAGCAATGGCAAAAGCACATGGCATAAAAGCAAGTGGCAAAAGGAATGGCCAAATGCAGGTGGCAAAATGCAATGGCATAAAGCCATGGCATAGAGCACCATCTCTCCCTAATGCATGTTCTTTTATAGAAACTTTCCAACTAGATAAGACACAAACTCGGACCACTACTTCTTAACCTATTAGAATTCTAGTTTCTTAGCACGCCAGACTATGTATAAACTACGTTCACGGCCTATCTTATTCTAACTGAAAAATGCAAGCAATATTCTTAACTCTAACTATTATGTCTGAAGCTAGGTTCTTGGAGCCTCTAAGAAAACACTAGTATGTTTTTCAACCTTCACTAGAACATGTACTACTTCTCAGGCATCTAAGACCTTTTACTTACTAAGAGCACTTAAAACTCATTCTAATTACTTGCTTGCTTGCTCACTTATGCTATAACCTAAACTTTCACCTCTGCCTTATGTGTGAGACGCTTAACATACTTCAATCCATCCAAAGGCTTTAATTCAATTCCTGCACTCTGATCTCTCTCTGAAGGATTAAGAGAAACTCCTGACTTACTGACTCCATCAGGATGCCACCTTGGAGATACCTGGGCTTGGAGATCACTGCGCGGACCATTGTTCCACAGAAATTGGAAATTGTTAGTGATCCCAAAACCCTAGCAGATCTCCATTCCCTGTGTGAGTCTTTGAACTGGGTCAGGCCCTGGTTAGGCCTCACCAATGAGGATCTAAGCCCCCTCCTCCATTTATTGAAGTGGGAGAGAGAGCTGGTCTCTCCCAGGGAACTGACCCAAAAGGCAAAAGCTGCAATCCAAAAGGCACAGAAGGCTTTGGCTGAGAGGCAGGCTCACCTTTATCAGCCAGAGCTGCCTTTCAAATTCATTGTCCTGGGAAAGCTGCCACACTTGCATGGTTTAATATTCCAACGTGTCAAAGGGCAGAAAGATCCACTCTTAATCATACAGTGGGTTTTCCTCTACCATCAATGATCCAAGACCATCACCAAGCCACAAGAGCTGATGGCTCAGCTGATCAGGAAAGCCCAGGTAAGACTGCGTGAGCTGGCTGGTTGTGACTTTGTGTGTATTCACCTCCCGGTCAAACTTTCTAAGGAGGGAAAGAACTGTCCCAAGAAGTTGACCAAGGAGATGTTTGAGCACCTGCTCCAGAGCAATGTCAACCTCCAGTTATCTCTGGACAGCTACAGTGGACAAATATCAGTCCACGCCCCATCACACAAGCTGTTTAATGAGGAATTCCACCTCATTCCTCATGAGAAAAGGAGCTGTAGACCGCTCAAAGCTCTCACAGTGTTCACTGACGCGTCCGGGGCATCCCACAAGTCGGTGATGACTTGGAGAAATCCCCAGACTCAGCATTGGGAAGTTAATGTTGAGTTTGTGGAGGGGTCGCCCCAGGTCGCCAAACTGGTCGCAGTTGTGAGAGCCTTTGAAAAGTTCTTGGAGCCAATTAATTTGGTAACCGTCTCAGCCTACATGGCAGGGGTAGTGTCCAGGGCGGAGCAGGCAGTGCTCAAAGACATCAAGAACGAGCATCTCTTCAGGTTGCTCTCGAAACTAATTTATTTAGTTTTGCATAGAGAGCATCCGTTCTGTCATGTATGTGAGGTCACATACCGATTTGCCAGGTGAAATAGCAGAAGGGAATCATAAAGCAGACTCCCTTGCTGCCCCAGCTGAAAAGGCACACCTCCCAGACATCTTTCAACAGGCAAAGCTGAGTCACCAGCAATACCATCAGATTGTGCCAGGTCTGATCCGTCACTTCCAACTAAAACAGTCAGGCCTGGGCCATTATGGCTACCTGTCCCAGTTGCCAGCTCCAGGCCATGCCATCGCTGGGTGTTGGGGTTAACCCCAGAGGCCTTGGGAGCTGTGAAGAGTGGCAGACAGACGTAACACACATTCCCAGTTTTGGTCGCCTCAAGTATGTACATACAAGCATTGACACTTATTCAGGTGCAATTTATGCCTCTGCCCATGCAGGAGAAAGGGCTGTGCATGCCAAACAACACCTAGTACAAGCCTTTTCAGTGCTGGGGATCCCTAGGGAAATCAAGACCGATAACAGCCAAGCGTATACATCCAAGAAATTCCTAGTTTGTCCAGCAGTGGGGTGTGGAACATAAAACTGGCATCTCCCACTCCCCCACAGGCCAAGGTGCAGTTGAGCGTGCCCACCAGATGCTCAAGCAAGTCCTGGCTAGACAGAGCAGTTCAAAAGTGTGGATGCTGCCACAACAAAAGCTCTGCAGAGCCATGTTTACCATCAATTTTCTAAATTGTTCATTTGAAAATATGAGTCCTCTGGTGATACGTCACTTTAACAGCAGTGATCAGTTTAAGTTGTCCCAGCGTCCACCTGTCCTAATTAGGGACCCAGAAACTTGAGAGATCAAGGGCCCTTATGAACTTGTTACCTGGGGGTGTGGCTACGCATGCGTATCCACCCCCTCAGGGCCACGTTGGATACCCCAAAAGTGGGTAAAACCTTTTGTCCCCAAAAATCCAGCACCAGCAGAAAGGGAATGAGAAGCAAGTAGCCGTTGCTTCAAAAAGAAGACGCCGCAAGAAGGAAGAGAGAAAACCCTCCTGAGATCTGGTTCCATTCCAGCAGAAACATTAACTTTTAACATGGTTTAAAATGTTTGGTTTTGCTTTTTAGAAAAAATCTACCTCCCACCCAACCTCGCAATGAGCCCTATCCAAGTCATCATCCTGTTCATGCTGAGCAGTCTGACAGCTGTGTGGATCATCCTTCAGCCATGCCAAAACATCTGGGTGACCCTGGCACAGACACTCCAACAAGAAAATATATGCCTGTCCACTGCAGCAGCAAGAGACCCTATGTCTACCTGCCTGGTAGGGATCCCATTGCAGGCTGGAGAATATCCGATCAGTTTTAACACACCGATGCCTAACCCAGGTCCGAAGTCACACAGCATCCAACAATGCCAAAATCGTAGGCGGTGAGCTGTAATGATTAATTAAGAACCCCATAAAGGAGTGGTTGCCAAATTTGCCCAAGGTAGCTCAGGAACCCCAAGAATTGGAGCTATTGGGTTCCTCCCTGGCACCATACTGCATTCACTTTACCTTCAGCCCATTATCTAGCACCAAGGCCTTTCACAACATATTGCAATATCGAGAGGAATTCACTGCCAAAAGGTGGTGTGATATTCTGAGTCATGTTGCAGCGGACAACCCATACCATTCAAGTTCCAAAAGCCTCCCTAAGGGTCTGTTCTTAATTTGCGGAGATCGGGCATGGGCAGGAATCCCTTCTTGGCTTTTAGGAGGGCCATGTACCATCAGGCAGTTGTCCCTGTTAGCACCCAACCAATCCTTGATTGGCGAGTGGACATGCAAAAACAATTAGGCCAACAAAACTCAAAAGAGAAGTGCTGACCAATTAGACCCAAATTGTGATTCAGAAATCTTTCATTGGGCCAAGTCAAAAAGAATTTCTGCTTCCCTATTCCTTCCATGGGTTGCAGCAGCCAAAGCACTAGGTGAATTGGGCCACCTAGAGTCCTGGGTGGTCAAACAGACAAACTTAACATCCACCGCCATCAGCTCCCTCCTAGAAGATGAGGAAATTACCAGGCAGGCCACACTCCAAAATAGTGCAGCCATAGACTTTCTCCTGCTGCTGCATGGACACATGCCAGGAATTTGAAGGACTTTGTTGCATGAACCTGACCTCAAAAGCTCCCAACATCCACGCAGCCCTCGGAGACATGAAAAGCTTAATCGAACAAGTGAAGCAAGAATCTGAAGATTGGTTCAGTGAAGTGTTCAAAGGCTGGGGACTCATGGGGTGGTGGACTTCAATAGTTAAAGCAATTTTGTCAGTTTTTGTTGTTCTTTTCCTTATAGTGTTCAGAATTCTACATTGCCTAATTTTCAAAGCAATTAACGGTCTAATTTCTACTACCTTAGAAGTCAACCACATGGAGCTGACAAACCAAAAGCAGTCTAACTTGCCCGCAAATTATAAGTGGTGGGCAAATCCATATTCTGAATCAGAATAAGTCCGATGCCTTTCTTTTAACTTTATTTAACAAATAAGGGGGAGATGTTGTATTGCACTAAGAAATTGTTTTATATTTGCACTGAATGGTTTATCCCATTCTCTCTCCCCCAAGTTGTGGCGTGGTAGAGTCCTTCCTTTCACCCCTCCCCATCGGCAGCATCCCATTGGTCGCGGGTCTGTTCCTCCCCTCCCTTTTCCCTGAGTTTATAAGTGTCTGCCATCTTCCCTCTCACTCTCTTTCTCCTTTCGCCATGTGGACAGAATAAACTGTGGATCACCTTCCCACAGGAGAAAAGAGCCTTCTTTGGTTTTTTGTCTTTGTCTATGAGGATTTCCCACCCCTCTCTAGCCCAGAGCTAGCTGGAGGACCGGAGAGAAAAAAGGGATTTACCTCAAGAGAGGGAGTTGCACTCTCCATTTCAGGGAAGGGGCTCTTGCCTTTTCTTAGCAAATACCTGTCTTTCAAATCAAGACAATAACCTTACCAAATGTTACAGGACAAGATACATTGTGTTTGGCCACTGCATCCTCTGATAATCCCTTTTCAACCTGCCTTGTTGCTCTGCCCCTAGACAATTGGCCTTGCCTTCCTCAGGCAAATACACTGTTGCAAAACAGCAATCATGCTGACACCTGGGATCAATGGACTCCTTATCTTTCTCTGGCATCCCTTGAGCCACAGGAATTAGAACTTTTGGGCTCAGTGAAAATGGATTTTTGTGTAAGGTTTAATTA
The DNA here is from genome assembly GCF_052056855.1 of Sturnus vulgaris. Classification (NCBI taxonomy): domain Eukaryota; kingdom Metazoa; phylum Chordata; class Aves; order Passeriformes; family Sturnidae; genus Sturnus; species Sturnus vulgaris. Next base: position 63,850,535 of record NC_142282.1, read on the forward strand.
CTCTGAGAAAAAACAGTCTAAGGCATGGGATGTTTCCCTTCACCACCCTGTGTACAAAAATGCGAGTGCTTGGTGTAATTACACATCTGTGACAATTTCTCGCTCCACCAATGCTCCTTTACTTCTACCTTCTGGAGTCTTTTTAGTCTGCGGGGACAGGGCCTGGCCTGCAATCCCCTTGCATATTAAAGGAGGACCATGTAGCCTTGGGCGATTATCCCTTTTAACCCCAAACATGTCCATGATTTTTCAACATAAATATCCCTCTAGAATTAAGAGAACCTTACATGCTTTTGACAAAGATTGCAATGACCAGCTTGATTTTTGGTCTAAGGGACAGGGATGGGCAGCATCATTTTTCACCCCTGGTGTAGCAGCAGCAAAAGCCTTAGGTTTACTTAACTCATTAGGCTGTTGGCTAGCCAAACAAACTAATTCTACATCCTTAGCACTAACAGGATTTTTAACTGATGTTGATTCTGCTAGACATGCTATTCTGCAAAATAGAGCAGCAATAGACTTTTTGCTTTTAGCACAGGGACATGGGTGTGTCGAATTTGATGGGATGTGTTGCCTTAACCTTTCTAACCACTCCCAGTCCATCTATGCCAGCATTCAAGCCTTAAAGGAAGGTGTGAACAAACTACAAGTAGATAATGGGTAAGATTGACTGAATCAGCTCCTGGGGGATTGGGGACTCACTGTCTGGGTTAGGAATTTAGTTAAAATAGGTTTTTATGTATTAGGCATTATATTATGCATTGTAGTAGTTATTCCTTGTATTTTACAGTGTGTTAAAAATCTAATAGACAAATCACTTAAGAGTGTATTTTTGGTGGAAAGAAACGCGGGAGATATGGATATGGTAAATGTAAATGAGACTGATAGTACTGTAGATTTAATCAGCATATGCAGCTTGATAATGAGGATGCCCTGGCAAGATCAAACAGAGCTCTGACTGCAAGAAGATTGAATCAGTTCTGGCTTACAGGAAATAAGATTTTACTACGTAGAAATGTAAAGTTTGTCTGTGTGATGTTTAATTAGATGATTGTAGTAAAATATTACCAGCCTTCCTGTAAATGGTATATAAGCACATGTAGTGCTCAGTAAAAACAGGATTCTGATCACCATTCAGTATCCCAGTCTCTCTCTCATAGTCGATACACCACTACCCATGTCTCTGCAACACCACCTTCTCCTGGGACAGCCTCCATCTCCTTCAGGCCATGGCTCTTAGCATGCCACAGCCCTGCCACCACCAGCAGGCATCCTTTCTCTTCCCCAAAACCCTCCTCCACACCTACAACAGCTGCTGCTACCACACACTGCATCCTTCAGAAGCTCTTCATCACCCTCAGCAGCCCAAACACCCCCGCCCACCACCACTGTGTTGGAGTCAGTAAGCCAGGGGTCTCTCAGAATCCTTCAGAGAGAGACGAGAATGTAGGGATTGAATTAAAGTATTTGGATTGAATAAGTAAGTGAATAGATGGAATGAGTAAGTGAATAGATGGAGTGAATAAGTAAGTAAGTAAATGGTATAAGTTTTAAGTGCTTTTAGTGAGTAAAAGGTCTTAGATGCCTGAGAAGTAGTACATGTTCTAGTGAAGGTTGAAAAACACTAGTGTTTCCTTAGAGGCTCCAAGAACCTAGCTTCAGACATAATGGTTAGAGTTAAGAATATTGCTTACATTTTTCAGTTAGAACAAGATAGGCCATGAACGTAGTCTAAACGTAGCCTGGTGTGTTAAGAAACTAGAATTCTAATAGGTTAAGAAGTAGTGGTCCGAGTTTGTGTCTTAGCTAGTTGGAAAGTTTCTATAAAAGAACATGCATCAGGGAGAGCTGGTGTTCTATGCCATGGCTTTATGCCATGTACATTTTGCCACTTGCTGTTTGCCATTGCTTTTGCCACTTGCTTTTAATGCCATGTGCGTATGCCATTGCTTTGCTTTGTTTTTGCCTTTGAGACTGATGTGCTTCTGCAATAAATAACTTTATAGCAACTATTAGCTGCTTCACTTTTTACACAAAAGGAGAATAAGCCAAACAGTGTGGGTGCCCAAGAGGCACCCGGAAGTTTGCCTAAACCTCACATACTGGGATGCCAAGATATGGCATTGCGTCCTGCAGCACATCCAGCAGCTTGAGCATTATGTGCCAGCCAGTAGCATACTCTTTGAAGGCCCAGGGCCCTGCACCCTGCTGCTCAGCATCAACAAATATTTTGGGTGCATCCAGGACTTCCTCTGCACCCACCACCACAGACCCTATGCCTGGGACCACATCTGCCTAGAAGCTCACACCTGCTTCCATCTCCACAAGCACACCCACATCATGTGTGATTAGCCCAACTACCCTGACCAACACGGACCTCCACCCATGCAGAGTTCCACCCATGCCACCATCCCCACCCCTGTCCTCCCAGCTCCACAATCAGTGGCAAGATCCACCACAAGAACAGCCATGGACCCTGAGCCTCCACTAGCTACTCATTTATTCTATTTAATTTGACAAGGATTTTTAACTATTTATTCATTTATTTATTTGACAGAAAATAAAGACCTGTTGCAAAGAAGCATGTCAATGCCTCGTGTCTGAGGAGCACAGGGACAAGCCTTTGGGGTGGGGAGAAGTGACCTCCACTCAACACCTGCTCCAAACAGCTCTGCAGTTCCCATGCTCCACAGCCCTGTGCACTCTGTTTTGACATCTCCCCAAGAATGAAATTTTCTCAACTTCCTTGGAAAACCTCTGCCAGGGTTTAACCATCATCATCAGAATCATCTCTTCAGTCTGTATCTCCTCAACATTTTCCACCTTCCATCCTGGTTTAGACTGACAACTAGCACTGGAGTCAGTAAAAGGAAAGCATGGACCTGTTGGAGAGTTGGAGTTGTTCAGCCTGGAGAAGAGAAGGCTCCAGGGGAAACCTTATTGTGGCCTTTCAATACTTAAAGGAGTCTTATAAGACAGATGGGGACAGACTTTTTAATAAGGCCAGTTGCAATAGGACGAGATGTAATGGTTTTAAACTAAAAGAGGGTAGATTCAAACTAGATATAAAGAAGACTTTTTTTATTATGAGGATGGTAAAACACTGGCACAGGTTGCCCAGAGAGGTGGTGGATGCCCCATCCCTGGAAACATTCAAGGCCAGGTTGGATGGGGCTCTGAGCAACCTGATCTAGTTGAAGATGTCCCTGCTCATTCTGGGGGGCGGTTTGGTGGAAACTGAATGTTATAATTTATGGCTTAAACCTCTTCATGAAGGACTTTTGCTTATTATAGCAAAACTGTACAAAACATGCAGAGAAAACAACGAAAACCCTGAATGGGACCCTGGACTACTCTTTGGTGGAGATAAGATGAAGTAACTCAGGGAGAAGAATACATTCACAGAGGGATCAAGCTTAGCATCTTGGGGTGGAGACTACAGCCCCGGGGCAATCAGCTGCCAGGCTCAAACAGACCCTCATACCAAATGGTGGGGGAGAGGAAGAGATGTTTTGGGTGTGTAATGAAAAAGCCTCTGGTTGGGGCAGTGAACACCCATCCTCTACTGTGCAGAGGAGCTCAGCTGTGGGGGTCCCTTCATCCCAGGAAAAGCTGCATCCACATGAAGGAGAGCAGAAGGGGTATCATAGCCCATCAAAGGCCCCACACCAAAGGGGTCCCCAGACCCTGCACCAGAGCACTGCAGCATGATGCAACAGATCCACAGTGTTGCAAGGGACAGCGTCAAACTTGTCCTCCTGCAGAGGAGGCACGTGGGCATTCCCACCTGGCTCAAACATATATTAAGCCATGGGATGCTATACTTTGTGGTGGCAGTGGGCAGCGAGGGACTCTCACCACCAAGAAGACCAGATGGAGAGGAACAACAAGATGTCATTGGGACCCCCATGTTATAAGTACATATTATAGTATTGGCTTTTCACAAATATTAAAATGAATGCTCTATGTATAATGTTGTAAAACTTTGCTATATGAATATAGCTTCTTTTAGTTCTGATATTAACAAAACTTAGAAGTAGTAGTGTGATAAATATATATTTCTCTTGGACTATAACATGGTGATGGAACAAGCTTTTGTTCATGTAACCAACTCAGAGAATAGTAAAAAGATAATCAGAAAATTATTCACATTCTTGGATTATCCTAGCTGGATGAAGACAGGGGTGATAAACACCAGAACTGCAGGGAAGGAATTAATTGATCTCTGTGATCAGGGATTGCACCAACAAGAAGGAGCCACGAGTGAAAATAAAAAAAAAGTTGATTTACAGGTTGGGGGGGTGATTTGTGATTTTGAATAATACATGAAGGTCTATAAATATGCAACAGGGTAATGCATGTAAAAAAGTATTTTCTGAGTTAATGTGTGCTCTTAGCTGAGTGCCAAGCAACCGGCCATATAACCTTTTGATTTATTGCTTGTCTCTTATTGTCTTTTATTAAACTTTTTAAAATCTACCAGGAAAGTGAACCTTGTTTTTCACACCCGGAAGGGTGCCATGTTTCTGCCTAACCCCTTGTGCTGGTTTCACTTAGGGAGGACAGACTCAGAGAGAGGGTTTTTTTCATGAGAACTTCTGTGAGTTGATGGGACCAATTGAAGGCTGGTTTAGTTATTGACAGCCTGAGGAACCAATTGGAAAAAGTTAGTTCGCTCCATGAACACACATTCTGAAGGCGGTAACCCGGAAAAGAGCTCTCTTTCTTTTACAGCAACAGTGCAGGTAACAGGGCCCAGGCCTGGCCCCACTGCAGGCCTGTGGGCCTGGCAGGGGGGCAGGGCCGGGCCCCCCTGTCTGGGGAGCTGGCATGTCCCAGCAGGGAGGAGGGGTGGCCATTAGCAGTGCTGCTGCTGAGCCCAAGAAAGCTGATTGAAATCCCATCCAGTTGCCCCCCTCCCTCTTTCCAGCTCAGCCTGAGGGTTCAGAGATCCTGGCACAGCTCCAGCATTCCAGCCTTGTATTCCCACATGAAATCTTAACTCTTTCAATGCTCAGATAAGACTTGCAGACTTTTTCAATCCTCCCTGGAGTGAGAAGGTGAAGGGAAAAAAGAATAGAAGAGCTAAGTTTCTTTAAATAGAAAGAGAATGATAAGATGCTATGAAGGTTGGCTGAAAATCCTTTTCTATGTTGGAGAGATGAACTGATATTGCACTGAATATTCCTATAAACCATAGGGAAAGACATGGGGGGGTTGGAGTATTCCATTTGATAGATTGTTGACCAAAAGCACCTGTGTTAAAGATCCTTCACCCCGAGAAGAAAAAGGGATCTCTGTTTCCGGAAATTAAGCATGAACAGAGAAAAAGAGAGATTAAGATATTTTTTTGTTTGGAACGGTTCATTCTTAAAAGTAAATACCCCATGAATTTAACATTGCTCATAAGAATTGCTCATGGAAAGAGCCTCACGATTTGTAAGTTCTTTTCCCGGGCAGATACGAATCGTGAAAAGTGAAGTCATGAAAAAACTGGTTTTTTTCTCTCCTTGTGAAAAAGTCCCTATGGCCTGACAAGAAAAACTTCTCTCTCTAGAGTGAACTGAAAAGGACTATTTAAGTTAAGAACTGACTAAAGTAGTTTTTTGTATGTTTGTTTTGTTGTTATGAAAGTTGGAAGAGGGGAAGAGAAAGTGGTCTGAAAATCTTATTCTAAATTTGTTTCTTTCTTTCTTGTGTAGTTAATAAATTTCTTTTTATACCCTTTTAAGTTTTAAGCCTGCCTTGCTCTTTTACTCCTGGTTCTCTCTCAGAACAGAAAATGAGTATATTTAAATTGGCAAATCAAAACTATAACACCCCTGTCACTCTCTCCCTATACCCCCACCCTCCCTGCACACCTCTTTTTCTATTTCTTTTCTTTCTCTTTCCCTCTTTTACTATAAAATAAAATATATCAAGGTTTTTTTGGCACCAACACCTAATCTCGTTTGATTTTATTCATGGTTTTTGGGTATATTTTGAACCTTTGCGTCTAATGCATTTTATTCACAGAGGCTTAGTTTCCTTCGTTCTTCTGTGTTAAACCGGTTTGTAACAGGGATTGAACTAGATGAATTTTAAAGATCCCTTTCAATCCAATCCACTCTATGATTACATGAAGAAGAGACACAGCAGAGATCGCTTTGACTAGGCTGAATTCAGCTAATCTTGCCACTTCGGGCACTTTTCATGCCAACTGTCTCGTGTTGCTTGAAAACACCTTGCAGCATGAGCTATTCTAGGGCAACATAGACAAGGTCCTGCCATGGACCTCCAACATCAGTGTACATCCTGCAGGGACAATGTTGGAAAAAATATCAAGTTTAATTTTTTTTTATTTTTTAACTTTAGTCAGGGTTGTTCACCTTTGTCCCTGGGGGAAGGGAATTAAAGTTTCTTTCCAGGGTATTGTTCCATGAGGTGTGGCAGGACTTCCTCCCCACTCCTCTCTACCACAGATGGCTGGTGCAGATGGGAAGAGAGAACCCAGGCAAGTCAAAGGGCCAGCAAGGGGTCATCTGGCACCAAAAGGTCTGCAGCCCAACCAAGAATCAACATCTTTATATGGAGAGCAGATGTAGGAAGAGATAAAAGAAAAATAAATATTCACCAAAGACACTGCTCTTTATGACTATGAAAGCCACACAGATTATCACAGAGGTAGAAGCCTCTGACACACTCCCGGAAATGTGTAAGATGGCTACCTTCCCAAAGCCTGGACACATCTTCTGGCTACTTTTCCAGAAATTGAGGGAAAGGATTTCAATGTGTACCCCATCAGCAATTGGATGGTAAGATAAGTTGAATCCTAATCTATAGTATTTCTTTGCTAGCTGTAAATAAGTACTTTTAATTGTACCCTTGAATCCTAAGTGGTATGTAACAAAAGGTTAACCATAAGTAACATTGTAACAAGATGTGCAGGTAAAGCAAGCAAGATAAAGAAAGCAAGATGGCAGGGCAAGTGAGATAACAAATGCCATCAAGAACAAGAAAGCGAGTTTTAAGGGAACTTACAAACTGGAAAATTAGCTAAAAAGACATTTGACGAAAAAAAAAGAAGCACCAGGCATGTGCTGAAGATAGAGGTAAAAAGTTCAACTATGAGGAAGAATACAGAAGCCTTCATCAAAAGACCACCAGAAGACTGATGACCACCACAGAAGGAACTGACATATGCGAAAAAGCAACAAACTCTTGTAAAACCATGACACAGCTTTATGCAAATATGAGTATGCTAATGATATGTTGTAATTTTAATTTGTTGCACAGAAGGACTTTTAAAATGTAATTGAAGGCTAAAAGGAGGGAGTGAGTTTTTGGCGGAAAGATCCCCCTCACTCCCAGCGCTGAATAAACAAATACCAGCTTGGTAGCCATCTGACTATAGAGTTTTACTTTCTTGCCCAGTTTTGGGCTTTACACTGTATGTTATCTACTAGTAGTTCCCTTTTTTATTTTGTTTTATACCTGTGTAGTAAATAGTCTATTTAAAATATTAATGTCTGTTAATTTTGTGTCTATTAAATAAATCTATAATAAACCTAATCGGCCATTATGAAAGAACTTGTGGAGAAGAGTGGGTTCTGGGGTGCTGGCTGCCCCAAGAAAATTACTGTCTGCTGACAGAGACCTGGGCAAAAGGCAAGGACTTAGCTAAACTCTGATATCTATTCATAACACAGGTGAGGCTTGATGAACTTAATATCTCAACAGACTGGAAGTAGCACAGAAGATAAATAAAAGATAACTATGAACGGCCGTTAACAGACCATCAACTCAAATCGTCCCTGATACGGTGGGAGACACCAAATCTGAGAAAAGAGAGATAAGACTGAGGACCTAATCAGCATAGGAGACAAAGAGATCTGTAGCCAATAAGAAACCAAATACTAAAAAATACTTAATTTGGAACCAACGAACATTGAACCAATGAATTTCTGTGGGTTTTGAATGTATAAATATCTGAAAAATCTAGTAAAATTAATGTGTCATGGAATGATTTTCTCTGCACAACCCGGGCTATGTGTGGATGAAATTATTTTTGTTGTACATCCTGGTCAGAAATAAGTAATGCCTTGATTCTCTAACACTAAAAATGTTGGTGGAGGGTGTGATAAATGACAATAGAGGTATTTGCTTTTGCATTTGTTATAAATAACTATGTTGCGAGGTTTAGGCAAACCTCCGGGTGCCTCTTGGGCACCCACACTGTTGGGCTTATTCTCCTTTTGTGTAAAAAGCGAAGCAGCTAATAGTTGCTATAAAGTTACTTATTGCAGAAGCACATCAGTCTCAAAAGCAAAAACAAAGCAAAACAATGGCAAAATGCAATGGCAAAATGCACATAGCATAAAGCCATGGATGGCATAGAGCACCAGCTCTCCCTGATGCATGTTCTTTTATAGAAACTTTCCAACTAGCTAAGACACAAACTCGGACCGCTACTTCTTAACCTATTAGAATTCTAGTTTCTTAACACACCAGGCTACGTTTAGACTATGTTCATGGCCTATCTTGTTCTAACTGAAAAATGTAAGCAATATTCTTAACTCTAACCATTATGTCTGAAGCTAGGTTCTTGGAGCCTCTAAGGAAACACTAGTGTTTTTCAACCTTCACTAGAACATGTACTACTTCTCAGGCATCTAAGACCTTTTACTCACTAAAAGCACTTAAAACTTATGCCATTTACTTACTTATTCACTCCATCTATTCACTTACTCATTCCATTCAAAACTTTAATTCAATCCCTGCACTCTGATTTCTCTCTGAAGAAATCAGAGACTCCTGACTTACTGACTCCAACACTATGTAGCTACTATCTTTCACTATTATTGGCTTTTGTAAACTATTTTGATATAGTACAATTTATAATTATTTGTAACTGCTTTTGATATAGTATAATTGGTCAGCCTTTTATGGTTAATACCCTAATCCCTGTATAAATGGTATATCTTAGTGTGATAAATATATATTATAGTTTAGGCTTTTGCAAAATATTAAAAGAGGCTATGTACTGTGTATTATAACATAAACTTTTGCAGAATTGTAGTTGTGAAATAATAACTAATGCTTTTATTTTTGTAATTAACTGACAATAGTAAAATAGCTAATGCTGACTGATAGTACTTGTGAAGTCTTTAAACATTTAAACGCAAAGGAATGTTTGAATATGTATAATCTTCATTAATATGCATTTGACCATTGCAATGAGAAGGTATATAAGAAGAGTTGTTATAGTTAACTGGGTGCTTCTGGCAGTTTTCCCAGGCACCCCAGCACTGGACACTGTCCCTTTTATCCCTTATTAAACTTAAAATTAAAAAATTAAAGAGTGAGCTTTGTTTCCCACAGAGGGTTTCTTTCTTTCCCCACAGTTTTGGTGACAATGGCACCTAGGTATGCCAAAACATCATGCATATGCCAGCACCCAAAGAACACAACTCCCCTGTTGCAGACAGGTAGAGATATTATAAAAGAAAGCCCTTATAAAATATGGTTTAGGCCCTGCTATTCAAGCTAAGCTAGAAGGAGCTTGTAAGTTTCCATAAGGAAAATTTATAAGAATTAAGGCAGTTAACACAAAGTACTCTTAGAGAGAAAAATTAGTTTGTACCTGCGTAAACAACACATCTGTCCCATGAGAATCGTTAAAGAAAATATGTAAACATATCTAGAGAGAAAATTTGATAGACATATACAATAGCCCTTACTGACCAATGAACTGAGTTTCACTGTATTGCTGACCAATCAGGTTTAACACAGTGCCTTCTGATATTTCCTATAAATACGAGCTTTGTGAATAAAGAATGGGCTTCCCTGCTTGAAGAAACTTGAGTCCTGTCTGCTTATTATTGCAACACTCTCCAACATGACACTGCCTGACAAGATCATGGCTCCCAGCCTGTCAACACCACCACACAGACATTTTCCCTGCTCCAAAAGCTTTGATAAAACATGACAATAGCTCTCACAGAAGCAGACTGTGATCCTTGCTGTTGGAAGGGACCTTAAAACTTCAGCAAATTAAACCACCACCTCCTCCTACTACTAGAGCTCTAACTAGATTAGTTGGTTCAGCTCCATCTCCAGAGGACTCTTGGGTACCCCTCCTCTTGGGGCACAGGGTCTCCAGGTCATCGCAAATGCAAGACCTTTTGCTTACAAACAGCCTTTTGGGAGACATTTTTTTCTTTGCTCCTCAGCCATCTCAGGCAAAAAAGTAGAGAAAGCAAAAGACTCCTGTTACAGGCACACATACATGGGACCACAGCCAGGGACCCAACCCAGCAGGATGAGGAAAAATATATATACCCGAAGGAAAAATCTTTCTTCATTATCCTCAGAAGCTTCAAATATAGGAGCTGAGGCAGCTATATCCACAAACACATCCAACAATCAAGTGTCTCCTCAGAAGCTGCTGCCACCACCACCAGCACCCCCCCACAAGGCCCTTGGTCCAGGAGGGGGCTCCCCAGGTTCTTCCAAACAACATCATTTCACAACCCTTCCAAATGTGAAAAGATCAGTTAATATCAGCTAATAACAAAGGGAACACACACAAGGGGAACAGACCACAACCAACATCAGGTCATTACAGACAGAAGAGACTCAGGCAGAAAAGACTCAACCACTGCCCTGGGCAGCCTGTTCCAGTGCTTGACAACCCTTTCCATGATATCCAGTCTAAACCTCCACTGGTGAAACTTGAGTCCATTTCCTCTTGTCCTATCACTTGTTCCATGGGAGAAGTCACCAACACCGACCTCACTACAACCTCCTTTCAGGTAGTTTTAGAGAGCAATAATGTCTCTTCTGAGCTTCCTTTTCTCCAGGTTTAACAACCTCAGCTCCTTCAGCCACTCCTCCTAAGACTAACCATAACTGCACTAAGAAATCTACACTCTTGACTAGCATTTTCAGTATTCTTTATTTGCTGGGTTATAAAATAAAGTTGCCTGAGTTTGAGACAGGTGTTCAGGCTGTGCAGCTGGAAAGGGTTTTGTCTAGGACATCCCTGTATTTACCTTTGAATATCTGACTCTCTCTGTCCCCAGACTCCACATGAAAGACCTGGTTCTGACTTGGACCTGTAATGTATGGTATAATTCATGTAAAGTTGTGTTGGGGGTTGAATTGTTCCCTTTTCTTTCTGTGGAATTTTTCCCATTTTTATGCTAAGTATTTGTGGCTACACCTTAGTAGCAATAATTTTCTCTCACAGGGGGGTGGGGGGATAGGGGGACACCGGAAAAGGAAAGGTGGGACAGGGGTCTGGGCTCTCTCTCTCTCTCTCTCGCTCTCTCTTGCTTGCTGGTGGAGTGGAAGGAAGATGGCCGGGGCTCCTACCTAGCATCCTCCCTGCCATTCCAGCACCGGAAAGCCATGTTCCCTGCCATCAGACAACGCTCTGCTGCTTTCCCACTTCATCCTACTACCTCCGGGCACTCTGCTGAGCACCACGACCGACACAGTGAGGAGGGAGTCGCTCCTCCATCCCTCTCACACCTGGGCCATCGCCGCTGCCATCACCCAGCCCTCTTCAACTGCGCGGGACCTGCCCTGCCCACAGCACTGGTAACTGAGAGAAGGGAGAGGGAGCCTGTGGCCAGAAAGAGACTGGAACTGAGCTATATTGTTCTGTTTTGTTCTCAATTTTTACAGCTGTTGTTGTTTCTGCTGTTTGCCTTGTTAGATATCAGTAAAGGACTGTTATTCCTATCCCCATATCTCCTGCCTGAAGGCCTCTGATTTGAAACTATAATAATTAGAAGGGAGGGGGGTTGCACCCTGCATCTCAGAAAAGGGGTTCTCGCCTTTCCTTAGCAAATACCTGTCTTTCAAACCAAGACAAGTTGCAAATTAATAAACAGTATCTGTATAAATAAAATAAACTCAGAAACTAAAAAGAAAACCACAAGCGGAAAAAAAAAACAAACACCACAGATTGCTTCACCACAACATTGTAACAGCTAACAAAAGCAGGACAGCTCGGATAAACAAGTGAATGGACGTGGCCGCAAGGGGAGATGGCCCTCTTCGGAAAGGAAACCGAGAACCCCCAGACGTTGAGCACCCAACAAACACCCACGATTAATATAACCAGAGCCATCGGGAAAAATACATCTCAATACCAGCTTCCCATAAACCAAGGCCTGCCTTCATCAGAATTCATCAGAATTCATCAGAATTCATCGTCTCCCAGAATATGGTTTTGTCCAGCCCAATGCAGAGAAAGGAAAACACATGAATATGCGAAGCGACGAAAAGAGACAAAGACCTCTGCTCCAGGCTAAGAAAAACTGTATATAAACTGGACTAACAAAAGCGGGTTTGTGAACATTGGGGGGTCCAGAGCAGTAGAGTTCGAATCATAGTGTGTTCACCCGGCGCCAATCCCGGGCTCGGCATTGCTCTTTGCAATTGTGGATGTCGTGGACCATATCTCGGTCACGAAATAAATTAACACTTATTTCTGATTATACTCAATTCGGCTAAATCTCTTTCTTATCTATAACAGACCTTTATTTATAGCATTCATCCAGTGATACTTCTTTTCAGATCACTGCTCCTTGTTCTATTTCTGCATCTAGAGATACACTGAATCACTTAATCCGGTGACTTTTCTCAGTAACACACTACCAAACGTTCTCTTCAAGACCCTTATCCTAGTTTTCTGAAAACAAAATTATTTACCTTTCTGCAATCTAGGCTGAGGCTCTTTGTGAATCTATCTCTCAGTTTCACTCATGCCATTTACATTCTCGATCCAGGTAAAGAAGAAAACGTCATATACTCTCCCTCCTGCAGCTCACCTGCATTTGTTGCCACGATACACATGCAAAGATCTCCACCTATGAGTGTTGGAAAACATACCAGTTTAAAAATTTTTGTATAACTTTAGTCAAGGGGTTTTGTTTGCCTTTGCCCCGAGAAAAAGAATTTTAAGTTTCTTTCCAGGGCATTGTTCCACCAGGTGAGGTCTGATGAACTCAACATATCAACAGACTGGGAGTAGCCCAAAAGATAAAGGGCCATCAGCGGCCATTAACGGAACATCAGTGGCCATCTACTAACATCTACCCTCAGATGCCACCTCTGTCAGAGTTGGAGACATCTGGTCTGGAAAGGACTGATAAGAAAATTGAAGAATGACGATCTAATTAAGATCGGAGGCGAGGAGATTTAGATCCAATGGGAAACTGAATACTGGGGGTTGCTCAACTCTGGACCAATGAACTTTAAAACAGTGCATCTCTGAGTTTTGACTGTATAAAAGTTTGGGAGAAAATCCTGCAAAAATGTGTCCCGGAATGATTCTCTCTTCACATCCAGGCTATGTGTGGATGCTATGATTTCTGTGGTTCATCCTGGTCTGAACAACATCCCGGTCAGAATAAAGTAATGACTCTCTCACATTAAAAATGTTGTTGGAGGTTTTTTGTCTTTCCCACAGTTTCGGTGACATGAGCACCTCCACCTACTGACTGCTAATTTGTTTACTTGCTGTTCAATCCTACCTCTTGGTAAAAGAAAACATTGACACACAGACTTCCACTAGATTAGAAATGATGTTATACTCTCCCTATAACAATTAAAAAATTCTCCACTCAAAAGCACAGAGCACATTTGCTTCTATTCGTAAATTGATAGTTTCACTGTATCAATTTATACCACCTTGAAAACGAGATTATTAAAAACCAGCAGATAGAACAAAGAGATAAACTCTCAGTCACTATCAAATGAATTAATTCACGTTGCAAAATGATCAACACTGAAGATAACTTGTTTTAACGAAATTAACCAAGCCATTTACTTACCATTGGCAGCCTGGATTGAAGCATCTGGAGATCATCATAACCATAAATCTGCTTAAAGACAGATAAATAATAAAACATTATAACACATTTCTCTGATGATGATCAATTTGGGGCTATGTTTAAATAGCTTGACCTAGGCCCAGTCTATTTTAAAGATGATGTGGTGGTTTGTAAAGGTTTCCTGAAATTTTTACCTGTGGAGACCTGGGCAGTCTCCCTTGTACCTGACAAAGACCAATCAGTGTCAGATTTTTAAGATTGACACATTGTTACACCAATGAGAAAGTTTATGTGTCTTTGTGAAACACACATGTAAAAGACAAAAAAAAAACTGGGAAAGCGCTCTTTCATTTCCGGCCTCTCAAAAGGTAACTAGCCTGGCTGGGGCCAAGCCCAGCACAGCCCGCAGGCCTGACCGGGGAGGGGAGGCCCTTGGGCCACTGAGATCCTGACTGCTTCCCCCCCCCCCAGCATGGCAGAACTGCTAACACCCTGGGAGCAGCTCCGGGCTGGGGCCGCCCCGCTGGTCCCCTCCACCGCGGGGCCGGGCCAGGCCTGCCTGCCATTGGCCCTACGGCCGGGGAGGGGAAGGCTGAGCCAAGTCCGTCCATGTCCCCCGAATGAAATACAGCCAAGCAACACACCACCATTTCTGGCTGGGCCCTTGCTAAGATTCTAATCCAACCCAGCACGACTGCTGAAAAAGACTCTATATCGTGAAATAACTCCCGGCCGAAGCCTGAAAGAAATCACAAAACCATCTGCTGACCGGGCAAGGTATTAACTCTTTCTCTGCCCAGAATAAAACTAACAAACACTTTGTTCTCTCTCCTAAGTAAAAAACAAAACAAAACAAACAAACCCCCCCCCCACAAACAACACCAAAATAATAAAACACACAAAAAACAACATGAAAACACCGAAGTCAAACAGAAAAAAGAATCAAGTCCCAGATAAGAGAAAGAGAAGAGTCATGGACTGAAATTTCTCCTGTTCTTAAACTATGGAGAAAAATCTCGTTTCCCTATAACACATAAAAATATTATAGAGTAAATATAACTGTTCTAACTGTAAATATAAGCAGAGGCATTAGTGTTAAAGTAAGTAAATGTTGAAATGACTGTAATCCCCTGAGTTTGAATAGTGAGAAAATAAAAACCCCTGCTGCTCCCCAGGGAAGAGGAAGAAGAAAAAAAACCTCAGTTTTTTCAAAAATAAAGAAAGCTTTTGTTTGAACTGTTATAATACTTAAAGTGTGCCCCATAATTAAAAGTCCTCAACAATAGTCCTAAAAAAACTTGTCCTAGGGTGACGTTATGGTGCTTGTATCCCCAATCGTGTGTTCTGTTTATGCTTGGTATTATGTTTTGTGCTTTCAGGACTGAATCTGAAAGTGAAGCTTTGTTTTGTCTTGTTATCAGCCGGCTCACCTCCCCCATGGTCTGTGTTTAGGAGAGGCTATGCTTTGCTTGCTTGCTTGCCTTCGCTCCTACTTTTTTTTGCTTTTGCCCTTGCTTTTGCTTATTAGTTAGCTTAGCTAGGCAGTCCAATTTTTTCCCTGGACTGTTTTTTTTTTCCTCTCCCTTTCCTAATACCATCTGAACCTGTTCTGGACGGGGATCTGGGAAACACCAAGAAACACTGGGAGTCTGCATTTTGTGACCTGCAGCAGTCATCCCCCAGCGCCGGAGACCGATAACTGGGAGACCACTCGTAGGAGAGACTTTATGAGTTTGTCATCCTTTCAGAGCGGTGAGTTTTTCTCATCTGGTGTGGTTCTTTTTTTTTTTTTTTTTGTGCTGGGGAGTGTTTTGCTTGTTAAATAAACAGGGTTTTTTTCCACTTCTCTCTGAGGAAATTCTTCCCGAACCCGGTGGCGGGGGGAGGAGTCGTGGAGGTTTGCTTTCTGGGGGCTCCTTCCAGAGGTTTTCCCCTAAATTTGCCCTAAACCAGGACAAGTTAAGAAAAAAAAAATTGACATAGTAATCAAAATTCCATTCTCCCAGGCGGCTGATCACTATAACATCAAAACCACGAAAAAACTGTTTTTTGTAAAAAAAACTCCATAAACTAAAAAAAAAAAAAGTCTCCTCTCCCAAGTAAATTGGTAAAAAGCTATTTTAAAGATAGCTAACTAATTAAATTGTTTTCTGTACATTTTCAGTGTAAAAAAAAAGTAAAGAATGGGGAGAGGAAAAGTAGTCTAAAATTTGATTTTAAGTTTTTTTTCTTATAGTTTCTAGTAATAAAGTTTCTCTTTGTACCATTTAAATTTAAACCTGTTTTGTCTTCCTCCTAATCCTATCTCACAACAAAAAAATTTCAAATTAGTAAACCAAAACCACTACACTAAATTAATATTTTTGCCTGGTTATCAACTGAAACCAGAACAGATGTACGCATATACGTCACATTGTGCTATCATGGTGCACTGTAGCATTTTAAGGCTAGTAGAGCAAAGCTTAAAATGGCTTTTCACTCTGATGTTTCCTTGTGACAGCAGTCCTCTGAGAATATTACTGTCCCATGTTCAATATGGTTTTCACAGATGCATCATTCATCAAATTGTAAAAAATCTACAGGGCATTCAGAATTGGGAGTAAGAGCAACAGCCTTCCTTGCTGTAATAATTACTTCTGAAAATAGCAGGATTTAAGATTTGATGACTAGACCACAAAGCAACCTATGGTATCCCAATCGCATTCAGTGTGATAAAGAAGAATTATTAAAATTAAGTTTCTGATTCAAAAAACAGATAACCAAAAATATGTTGATCCTGGTCAGACTTTAAAAAGTTTGTGCAATCTATTGAAGTATGACAAACAGGACACATGGCACATTTCAACCATTAGTATGCACTATTACTATTACATTACTATGTAATACTATCTACTCCAGTAAAACAAACCTAAATGGGTCTAATTTTATTCAAAGGGCCTAAAACCTGATAACTCTGAAAACCATAGCAACATGCATGTTTAGCTTCAACAGCAGCCAGATCAGGTCTGTACCAACACTTAAGCAGTCTACTATCAACAGTAAACCCTCACTGAATAAATTTAACATTCTTCAGCATTTGGAACAAGATTTCCAGGTGCAACATGTGCCAACAGAAATGCCTTGGCATAGACAACAGCAGGTCTGGATGGTTCACTTGCACCAAGGCTTAAGCAATCAAGGACAAACAAATTGCTTACTGGGTAGGCAGGCAGAAGTCCTCCAGGTCCCACAATATACTGGTTATGCAACAAGGGTGGTACACCTTGAGGCAGATTTGGGGGAGCTTTGCCTGTAGAATTAAAATACAGGCACTTTAACAAGTCTTTAGAAAAGAAAAGAATTCAGCATTGAGACAAGATAACTCACAAGTCCTGGCAGCTGCACTGTCTTAGTTTGTAAAAGCAGAACTACACAGAAGAATTTTGTGCTGGTTGATGAAAATGTTCAAAATAGCCTAGAGAGTTTAACCATGCCTCAAGGAAGGGAAACCACAGGCTACTTAAGACTGAAGAGTCCCATCAGAGAACAGTCTAATTTTGTTATTTACTCTGTCCAAGAGAATTACAAGAATTACAGGAATGTCTCCTTTCCTTGGTCCTCTCCTAAAGGCAAAATTCAGGCATTGTTTTCAGTCTAAGAACAAATTATCTCCTTTCATTTTCTGCTCTGTCAACATATTGCCCCTTATGACCAGCAATAGACTGGAAAGCACTAAATGTTGCCAGCATAGTTTTTGTGGGTGACTTACTGCACCTGGGAATAGCAAAGAGGAAATTGGAACAGTTTCAATTGCCTACATGAAGCAAAACTAGGAAGCAGAAAAGTAAAAAAAAAAAATGCACTTTGACCAGTCATCAGACATTTTATTTACAAGCTATGGAAATGAGAAATTCTTCTGTAAGTCAGTCTGATCTTAATATTTAAATCATTCACTTCCCTCCCTAGTATTTCCTTTTAGCAGTTCAGGCTGATTAGAAAGAGAATTTAGCATTGCTTTCACTTCAGTGCAAGAAGCCTTCCAACCTTCCCTCTGTGGTTCTTTTCTCTGAAGTGCTATTTTCTGTGGAATTACCCAGACATCAGACACTTTTTTCCTTTCTCTAGATATGACAATAGGAATGTGGCATATGATCATGAGCATTCTGCAGTATATTTTGACACTGCCAAATGAATTCAAGTCACAGAGAAGACTGAAATTAAAGCTAATGTGAACTCACAGCAAAGAGCTGATTATAACCTGGAATACAAACAGGGTGAATCTCCTAGTCCAAAACTTCCAAAGTCAGAATTGCTCTGGTTTCTATTGACAAAGCTCTTTGCGGATGGAATATGCTACATAAATACCACATAATGTCCTAACAAATATCTCAAATACACAAACCCAGCAAATTATATTTTATAACCCAGAAAATAAAGCACGCTGAAAATGCTAGTCAAGAGTGTGGATTTCTTAGCATAGCTTTGGCTGGCAAGATGCTAAACTGACAGCCCTGCTGAATGAAGTCCTCTGTCTCTTCACATAAACTGTTAATATTGCAAACCTGAAGACATTAAGGGAGCTGTCCGTGTGGTAGCAGACACACTGGTAACATTCAGGCCAAGGCTAGCTGTAGTGTTCATACTGCTTGCCATGCTGACAATCGAAGAGGTGGTGCTAGTGGCTGAGGTTGAAGTAGTTGAAAAAGTTGTTGAAGGCTGAAGTGAAGTTGTGTTCTCAGTACTAGTGTGCTAGAAAGGAGACAAAAAGAATGAGGATCACAGAGCAAATGAGGCACAGTGAAAGATGTGGGAGGGGAAGGGAACAAAACTAAAAACCAAACCCAAAAATCTTTTAAGTAAAAGCAGCACATGTAAAAAATAATGCATTATCTATGTATCAGGCAAGCAATTAAGTTGCATACTTGTGATTTTTAAGTATTCAAAGAAAATTATTACATGAGAGTTAAATTCAAACCGCTATATCATTACAAAATTATACCACAGTAACTGAAATGTCACTCCCTTGCATTATTTCTTCCCCTTTTTGCTTGTATATTCCTTTAAGCTAGTATTTGTTAGGTTAAATAAACTATATTCTTCCAAAAGACAATATTTGTTTTCAAAATACAGGACACTGCTATTGTGATTTCCTTAGTGCATTTGTGGAATTTAAAAGATTAAAACTGCAGTGCCCTACAACAGAGTCAATGTGGTAAACCGAAACACAAACAAAATTTATTACAGGAACACATGAAGATAAAGGAGTTCCTGGTTTGAATCCAGCACAGTACAGTACTATAGCTGTAAGCTGAACACACCTGCAAAATAGCATCAACACACAGGCACCAAAAAGAATTCTAACAACAAAAAAGGAGGACATTTTGATAAGTGTGATTTTTAAGTTACATATATAGCAGGGGTGGAGCATTACAAACCAAATTCAAGCATAAAGAAAAGCAGTAACCTATCTGCACACCCCAACTGAGATTGTACAGACAGAACACGGCAGCGTCACTTTCATTTGTGCAACTTCATCTAGAGCACTGTGCTCACTACCATTTGCCTTGTTATCTCTAATGCATTAAATACACAGGTGACAACAATATCACATGGAAAACTCTAAAATCATCTGTCTTAAGGCATTTGTCATGACATGTACCACTCCATCACCTGCGCTTTGCCAGCTAACCTCTCCAGTGGAGACTGTGAACAGTCCACATTTTAGAGCAGTTTCAGACAGCCACATCCAAAGCTTTATTTGCTTTTTAAGCACATTTGTTATAAGAAATTCTTTCTTTCTATATTCCATCCCCCCCTTGCTAGCACAAAAATTTCCTCTACAGTCGTGTGACTGGCAAGTCTCTGTAACAGTTAGTCCTGATCTAGCACAAATCACAAGTGGTAAAGACTTTTTTACCACTAGAGAGCTGGCAGTCCTCCTTCCCTGAGATAAAGCTCTTGTTTCAGTTATTAGCATACTGGAATACACTGACCTAAGAGAGGGTCTTAATCATCAGATAAACTGACTACATGCCAAATATCTCTGGAAATGCAAATAGGACTTACCACATGTGATGTGCTTGAAGACAACACTGAGGCAGGGGAGAGGCTGCTCTGATGATTGGGAAGGGAGCTAAAAAGAAATTGCAGAGTTCATAAAATTATTCTTTCCTAAAACATTTTTAATATATATCTATGTGTGTATACATACACATATATACAGAGTAGGTAGTAGAATATTAGTTAAAGAATAAAAATTGTAGCTATGTGTACACATATACACACAGTAGAATAATAAAAAATTATCTGTAGAAGTGTGTATATATATACACCCCCCTACATTTTCCCTTTAACTAATAACCTACTACAATTTAATAAAAAAAATTAAGTACAGAGGAAATTATTACTAACAAGAAACATCTAAAACACTATTCATTTATATTTATCAAATTACTATATTTTTAGAAAAATACCTGCTGGTTCAGGAATTATGTAGCAATGACTCTAAGACATGTAAAGTCCAAAACCAGAAGAATGCTCACACAAACACATGGCTTGTTTCTCATTCTTTCCATAAGCAACTGCTGTTGCTTGCCACAGGGTACAAGTATTAATTAGGTGAGATAGTGCTTTGGTTTGACTCATTATGGTATTTCTCACAAAACCTACATAACATTAGTTCAACCAATTAGAACTTCAGGGTATTTGCCCCATAACTCTACCAAGAGCCCCAAGAAACTTTTAAAAGACAGGGCTCAAAAAAAACCCCCAACAAATGAAGAGCATCTGTGAAAGCCCAAAAGTTAGCCATACTACTACAGAATCTGTCAATTTAATCAAGGCAAATTCATACCACTACACCCTACCAAAAACAATTTCCTCTTTGAAAAGATGAAACAGAACTATTAGTTCAGTTTTATACATACACTAAAATATGAAAATAAAGAATCCCCTGATGAAAAACATTTGCAATAGGCTTGCTTTAGAAAACAACTCTGCTTTAGCACCATCTTTTTTTCCTAACTGACCAGGCCTGTGAACTTTTGGCACTAACAGCAGTACTGACATACATCTGTAATTCAAAGATCTTTCTGAAAAGTGACTGAAATGTTTTTTAAACATTTCCAGTGACAGAAGTTATACCTTACATTTGAGGTCAAGAACATAACTTACAGCACTATAAACAAATTGAATACTGACAAAGCAAAGATATAAAAACTATGTATGGTTTGGTGCTCAAAAAAACCCTCCTCATGTGAAATCAGAAGCAAGAGAGATCCTAAGCATAGCAAATATTTTAGTGTCCTCTATGGAAATAGTCACAAGAAAAAACAGTAGTTTTCATAGCAAAGTTGCAGGCTAAATTTTATGCCCTAATTAAAGGGTAAACACTTCTGGCAGCTCTTTGAGGTGCGGGACCAGAATAAATCTTGGCAGTTCCATAGATTAATTTTACTTTGACTCTTTAAAACTGATCTCTGCCTGCAGAAATTACAATGACACCACTTCAAGCAGCAAGGAAATAAACGGTTCAGTTCTACATACGTTTTTAAACCACTCCCTCGTCCACCCTCCCCAGCTCTTCTAAAAGCCTTAATTCACTATCCAACCTATGGTAGAGACAGACAAGAACCACTAGCATAACCAAGCCAGATGTGCTTGGAATTCAAGAATCATCTTTCATGGTGCTTTGTATCTGACAAACAGCATCAATCCTCCGACTAAAATTTCTACCAATGTACACATCTTTTCAACAAAAAAAATGTGGGGATATGTTTTCAATGTGAATGAATTAATTCTTGTTGTTTGACACACATTTACCATTTTATTCAACAGAAAACACTAGTGTATTGAGAGACTATGTCTTAGCTGTGAAACAAAAAAAACTGTGATAGCCCATATAATTAGTTTCTTATATTAACAAATACAGTGCAAAGGTGAGGATTAAAACATAACTAGCACAGCCTCGGGATGTCACCTGCCTAAGGACAAAGCTCAGGTAACAGGCACAAAAAAAAAAATTAAAAAATTAAAAATCAGACAGTGTGAATGAGCTAAGCTGTGCTAAATGCACTTCCAGGAACACTAATCTGACATTTCAAAGTGCCTTGAGGAAATGTCTTAGAAAAAGGCACATACTTTCCCTGTGGAATCATTTCAATTTTCAATTTTAAGAAATACAAATAAAAATGAAAACATGATATTTCAAAATTAGCCAGGAAGTAAATTGCTAGGGAATAATTTCAAACATATGCCACTAAAAAAACAGCAGGCACTGCAGAAAAAGTAGGAAAAACAAACTGGGGAAATCGATTTAGCTGACATGATTGAAGCAAGAGCTACTTGAAAACACAGAGTTGTTTATATACCACTGTCCTGGGTAACCCAAAATGTTACTGTATTCCATATCTATCTGCGCCCAAAAGTGTTACTGTCTCTAAGACCCTGCAGCAGGAAAACAACCTCGAAAGGGCTGGGAGGTGCCTAGGTTTTCTGAGGTTGATGCACTCAGGCAGAGCTCTGCCTTTGTTCTTGCAGGGAGATAGAGCCAAGGCATCAGTGAGCAGAGGCTCTCCTTTGGGTTTCTTTTTTTTTTTTTTCCCTAGGGGGCTGCCTCAGGTAATTTTGTTTTCCTGAGAGGTGGTGCTGGACTGACTCAAGGCAAATTCCATGAGTGCCTGCCTGCAGCTTCAGCATTGCAACTAGAAGAACAGAACAGCCCCACTCCATACAATCACCGCAGCCCACCAGCAGTGCCCAGTGGAAATGGGAAGGTGCAGTCTGAGTTGCCCCATCTGGCTGCCTTGCCATCTTCTGCCAAGAGAAAGGCAAAGACACTCCAACAAGTTCCAGCCCTTGACCAAGTTCCAGCTGCCAGAGCGTGGCAGCCACCTTCACCAATGGAGCTGCTGCCGCCTCCAGAAAGAAAAGATGGGGGAGGGCTGCTGCCATCTTTGTCTTTCCACACATGGTTGTCTGTGGAGGGTGCCATATTGGGGAAGGGGTTACTCTGCCATTTTTTAATTTCTCCTTGTTCCCAGGGAGTCTGTAAGATTTCAGCAAGTTTGTAACTAGTGACTATTACTGTTATCATGTTTGCTTGTTTCTGTTTTGGTTTTTTAGTAAACTGTTATTTTTTCACTTATATCTACTCATATTCATGTCTCCTTATTGGTGGAAAGGGATTGGTTAAAACTAAAGGGGAGGTAACTTATTTCAAAGTGTCCACCTCTTAACTTGTCTTAAACCAAGACAACCATGAGAGCAGCAGCTGCTCTATCATTAAGAGGTGGCCCAGAGCTCATACTTTGCAACCAGAAACATCCTGGCCTCTTCTGAATCTCCCTCCTAATTCTAGCTAATGTCAGAAAAGAAGACCCTGGTGCCTGACAGCCCCATACACAGTCACCCTTATGTCTGTCCTTTCCTGACATATTTTTCAGTTTATCACAACTCCTACTGTACCTGCTTAACTGTGAGAGTGAGCTGCTGGCCAGATCACTGGACTGAGGCAAGCTGGGCAAAGTTCCTGTGTGCTGCGATGCTGAATGCAGAAGTGAAGCAGTAGTGGACACCATGTTGGGCAGAGAACCAGCAGAGGGTAGTGAGGGAGAAGGCTCTGTCTTAAGCACAGGAACTGATGAAGTAGCTGCAACAAATTAAAAAGAGACATTCAAAGACAAATGCCAGCATACTTGACAACTCAGCCTGGATTCAGGAACACAACAGTGTTCTCCCCTTGGTTTACAAAAACCTGACCATTAAGAACCAATAGCAGAATAAAGAATCAGGCTATTAATGAAAATTTAAACAGCAACATAACTATCATTTTTTTCCCTTTAGGCTGTTCACCTACAGTAGATTTATAATTTTCAATGCTACATGTGTAGCAAACTAGTCTTCTGCACTTCACCTCCCACTATCTGGATTACTACCTTTTGCTCACAAGTCAATCCTCACTTTAAAATTCCTTGCATTTGGTTCCAGAAACAGAAATCATTTGTGGTGTACAAATCTGCTTTTACCTAAAGCTCTGCTTCTTCATTGCAACCTACACTGCACCGTTGATGTTTAAGACTTGGATCGCTGGAGTACAAGAACGCATACAACTTATCATTTCAGAGAACTGAGTCAAATGCTTAATTCAGTAAAATAAAAAGCTATGATAAAAGGCCACAATTGGGTAAAGCATTAAGCACTTTTGATGGCTAAAGAGTTGTCAAATATTGTCTAACTTTATGTGACCTAAATAATAAAAAGCTTTAAGCATGAATAGTGCCTTTTCAGGTACACAGAGTAGAACTTGTTTACCACAGCTGTACCTTTCCAAAGGATCACTATACTAAGACACTGAACAACTCTACTGGCCAACAGAATACCCAGCTGTTTCTACACTTATCTCTTGTTCTCTGAAGATAATATATAGAATTAGAGTAACTCATTCACCAATAAAAGCAACAGAGTTGAGCCCTGCCTTCTGCTGGGCCATGCTTCCATATCACATCAGAGACCACTAGCCAGTGGATCATCATTAACTTGCAATGCATGTAAAGACAATCTTAGAATGGTCACAAAAGAAAATTCACATATACACTCAGAAGGTACACATCACACAGTTTGTTCAAGTTACCGGTTTGCTTTCCTCGCTAAATGACCCAAGTCAGGTTGCTGGATTGCTATACAAACAGAAATCAAGAAGTCTTGGCCTTGGCAATAAGCATGAGGGTAACTGACAACAGAGAAGGAAATTCTATAAGATCAAGTTCAAAACCATTTAAGGAACCTGAAATCCATGGGACCTAAAGAGACATGTCTGTGGGTCTGGAGGGAACTGACAGAGGAAGTGGCTAACCCACTATCCATCATATTTGAGAAGTCATGGCAGTCCAGTGAAGTTCCCACTGACTGAAAAAGTAGAATATGGTGGATGAGAGAAAAGCAAGTGAAATAATCTACCTGGAATCGTGCAAAGCATTTGACACTATCCTGCACTACATCCTTGTCTCTAAACTGGACAGACATGGTGTCTCAGTTTGAGAGACAGATGTCTACTAAGGTGTTAGAGTCAATAAGTCAGGAGTCTAACTGAATTCTTCAGAGAGAAATCAGAGTGCAGGGATTGAATTAAAACCTTTGGGTAGATTGATGTATGTTAAGCCACTGACATATAAAGTAAAAGTTGAAGTTTTAGAATAAGTAAGCAAGTAAGCAAGTAAGTAAAATGAGTTTTAAATACTTTTAGTGAGTAAAAGGTCTCAGATGCCAGTGTAGAAGTGCAAGTTCTAGTAAAATTTGAAAAACAGTTCTAAATACTAGTGTTTCTGTGGAGGCTCCAGGAACATAGTTTTAGACGTAATAAAACTATAGTAAGAATATTGCTTACATTTTTCAGATAGAACAAGATGGATCATATGAATAGTTTATACGTAATCTGGCATGCTAAGAAACTAGAATTCTAATAGGTTAAGAAGTAGCGGTTCAAGTTTGTGTCTTCAGCTTGTTGAGAAGTTTCTATATAAGAACATAAATTGAGGAGAGCTGCTGCTTTTTGACATTTGCTTTTGGTTTGCTTTTTGCTTTTGTTCCTGATCTCTCGCCACCATCATCACTCAAAGAAAACAGGAGCCGCTGCAGCAACATCAGCCCTGCTGGGACCTCCGGGAGGAGCTTCTGCTTCTATTTGAAACTCTATACCAAAACATAACATAAACTTCAGCATCTGTAATTTTCGCCTTTAAAACTAATGTGCTTCTGCAATAAACAACTTGGTAGCAACTATTAGCTGATTGGCCGATTAAAAAAACCCAACCCAACAAATTTAATACCTAAAACACCAAAAATTTGACCCCACACTAAGGAAGGCAGGTGCCTCCCTTGAGATGGCAGATGTAAACCCCCTCCCTCCAAATTATTATCATTTTGAAATTAATGAGCTCTTAAGCAAAGATATGGGAATAGGAATAACAGTTCTTTACTAGTATGTGTAAATATAAGAAAACAAACAAATAAACTACAACTTAATAGGAAAATTAAAATAAAATGCAGTAGTACAAAAACAGAGTCAGAATACAACCTGACACCTTGTTGGTCAGGGTATTAGTAGCAGACCGATTAAATGGTGGCTGCAGTCCTCCTGGAGTGACAGATGTGGTTCTATTGAAGCAGTGGTCCTGTAGAAGGGTGTAGTTTTCCTCCAAAAGTCCAGTGATGATGTAGAAGGGTCTGGTTTTCCTCTGGGAATCCAGTGGGAAAAGGCTGACAGTGGTGTTCCAAATATCAGATTTTATCTAGATAGGAATGCTTAGCTCCTTCCCCTGTGTGGGGCATCTCACAATGGGATGTTTTCATTTTATCAGTCATGCAGTGGGACTCAATGGCCCATTAACAGAAGATACCTCCCTGGAGGGAGGATAGGTCATGGAAAAGATAAAGAACACTGCCCCACCTGTTTTCAACAGATGGTGACAGAACACACACTTTTGGTTACATCCTGCATTGCAACCCAAGACACATGGATTTGATGGGTGTACCATGCAGTGCATAAGGAGTTGGCTGGATGGTCGCACTCAAAGAGTTGCAGTCAAGGCCTCAATGTCTAAGTGTCATAGCATAGGGTTAAAATGTTTCTCAAAATCAGGGGAACTGCATATAATAGATTCAGGGGGGTGGAAAGGAAGATTGGGTCTGATAGGCCGGGGAAAGAGAACTAGACCCTGGGAATGAATATTGAGTTTTGTTTATTTCTAGATCATGTGAAGCTACACCTGCATAATCATCATATGATAAATGATATGATTGTTAAATGTAACAATTGTTTGGTAATTGAATATGATTATTGTTTAATCGCAATAAGAATCATGAGAAACAATGTAATCATAACAAGAATCATGAGAAAGAATATTTGGGGGAGCCTAATGAAAACTACAATAATACATGCTTGGATAAGATCTATCTATATATAGTATACAATAGAACAATATGGGTTTAATAATTAATATATAGTTATATAACAAAAAGGGTATAAAACATGTTCACCTCGGATCCATGTCAGAGTCAGATTTGGGTCTGCACCCCTGATTCCCAGAGCTCTTCAATAAAGCACCTGCATATAATCTTTCTGTGATTATGTGTTTTCAATGCTATCAAGTAGAGACAAGTGATGAGTGGTGTTCCTCAGGGGTTGGCGTTGGGACCGGTGCTATTCAACATCTTTGTAAGTGACATGGATAGGGGGATTGAGTGCACCCTCAGCAAGTTTCCTGATGAGACCAAGCTGTGGGGTGCAGTTGATGCACTGGAAGGAAGGGATACCATCCAGAGTGACCTTGACAGGTGGGCCTGTGAAAACTTCATGTAGTTCAACAAGTCCAAGTACAAGGTCCTACACCTGGGTCAGGGAAATTCCAATCACAAATACAAGGTGGGTGGAGAATGGATTGAAAACAGCCCTGGGGAAGAGGACTTGGGCATCTTCGTGAATGAAAAAATTAATATAAACCAGCAATGTGCACTTGCAGTCCAGAAAGCCAATTGTATCCTGGGCTGCATCAAAAGCAGTGTGACCAGCAGGTTGAGGATTCTGCCCCTCTACTCTGCTCTCATGAGACCCCTATCTGGAGTACTGTGTCCAGCTCTGGAGGCCCCAACATTGGAAGGAGGTGGACCTGATGGAGTGATTCCAGAATAGGGACAAGATGCTGATCTGAGAGCTGGAGCACCTCTCCTGTGAGGACAGTCTAAGAGAGTTGGAATTGTTCACCCTGAAGAAGAAAAGGTTCCAGGGTGACCTTGTAGCTGCCTTCCAGTACCTAAAGGGGCTCCAAGAGAGCTGGAAAGGGACTTTTCACAAGGGCATGGAGTGACAGGACAGAGGGGAATGGCTTTAAACTGAAAGAAGTTAGGTTTCTATTAGATATCAGGAAGAAATTCTTCCCTGTGAGGGTGGTGAGGCCCTGGCACAAGTTGCCCAGAGAAGCTATGGTTGCTTTATCTCTGGAAGTATTCTGGGCCAGGTTGGATGGGGCTTGAAGCAACCTGGTCTAGCGGAAGGTGTCCCTGCCTATGGCAGAGGGTTGAAACTTGAATTGAAATCCCTTCCAGCCCAAACCATTCTATGAACTAAGAATATTATCAGCACACACAGAAGGGAAAATGTCAGTACTTTCAAATGTTAAAAAGAGAATTACATAATACTTTGGATTTGTGAAATAAATACATGGAAGAAGACTGATTCCAGTTTATGCACTTGAGATACAGAAAAGACCAAAAGTGTTCCCAAAGGGGAACTGGCTCAGAAAAAGGGACTAATAAAGCTGTTACAGAATAATTACAAAAATAATAGGAATTCTCAGATCTTTGTTTTCCATAGCAAAAAATACAAGTCCTGTAGTGAATTTCATACATTGTTCATTAATTCTGTACACAAGAGTAAGAAACTTTTCCACTTGAAAAGTTGTTTTTATATATAACAATCTTTAAGTGGTAACTCTGGGCTGTCCTGGGGTACAATGCAAAAATGTGTATTCTATCACCATCTGTTAAAATGTGGGAGGGGTGGTGATCCTTATCTCTGTGGGAGATATCCTCTGCTGATGTGCCATCTGATAAGATGGGGGGATGATCATCGTTATCTATTCACAACCCATCCTTCCTCCAGAAGATATATTCCGTTAATGGGCCATTAAGTCCTATTGTGTGACTGATAAGATTACATCACCCCATTGGGAGATGCCCCAACCAGGGGCAGGAGCCAAGCCTTTCCTACCTAGATAAAAAAACTGGGGTTTGGGACCCGAGGGCAGACCTTTCTACTGGATCCCAGAGGAAAGTCGGACCTTTTTCCACATCATTGCTGGATCTTCGGAGGAAAACTGCACCTTCTACAGGAGCACTGCTTCAACAGAACCACATCTGTCATCCAGGAGGACTGCAGCCACCATTTATACAGACTGTGACCAACACCCTGACTGACAGGGTGTCAGGTTGTATTTCTGACTGTGTTGGTGGTTGTTTCTTTTATATTATTGCATGTATTTTATTTTTTTCTCTTTTCTCCTATTAAATTGTATTACTGACTTGGAGTCTCGCACTGGTTTTACTTTCAAACCAACACATTAATTGGCGCCCAACGTGGGGCACGAAGGGTACTGAGGAAAGTCAGTATTACAATTTTGTTTTCACCATGATTCTCAACATGCTTACATGGGTTTTATATCTTGCTCTATATATTTTTCCACACATGGGGAACTATCTGCCAGCTGAAATGCTCCTGTGTAGACCAGGATATGGTATAAAAATTGCTTTACTGGCCTATTATGCCTACTGCATGATAACCTCTGAGGCAATGAACATAATCCGGAATATATACTCGACTTTGTTTGCTTGTCCTAGTCTAGGTTGCTACATCCGGGGTTTTAACAATCACACCCAGCCCTTGGGGGGAGGGGTAAAGGATGATTTTTTCCAATCTTTCCGGCCTGATACAGTAGTTTTTGGAAATGTTGAGTTCCCGCTGGATGCTAAGGACAGCATAATATTGTTGTTAGTTCTGCTTTGTCTCCTCTGCACAGCCTTTACAGCCTACAACATGCTTAGAAACAGAACACTACATGGCGTATTGATGCGTATTCTTGAGGAAGAGGAAAAAAGAAACGAATCAACTTCGTCCACGACTGCACAGAATGTCACAAAGAGGAGAAGAACCAAACAAAAAGCAACAGTGCCCGTGTCTATGCAGACTGCCACAAAGGAGGAAAAAGCCAAAAGCAAAGCAACAGTGTCCGTGTCTACGCAGACTGCCACAGAGGAGGAAAAAGCCAAAAGCAAAGCAACAGTGTCCGTGTCTATGCAGTCTGCCACAGAGGAGAAAAAAGACAGAAGCACCATCAGCATCTCCACACAAACCATCACTGAGCCAGAACAGCCTAGACCAGTAGCAGTTGCGCCCGTTCAGAAGAAGAAATCAAAGAGCAAATCAGTTCGCATAGCGACTGACGAGGACGTGGCAGGACCTTCGCACCCAGCAGAAGTGACAGAGCCAGAAATCATCACTCGCTCTCTATCCCTGGGTGAGCTGCGTGACCTGCGGAGGGAATTCACCCGCCAGACAAATGAGTCCATCTTGACCTGGCTGCTCCGCATCTGGGACGCTGCAGCCAATGACACCATTCTGGATGGATGTGAGGCCAGGCAACTGGGATCTCTGTCCCGGGATGTGGTCATTGACCAGGGGATTGGGAGAACCCAAGAAACTCTCAGCCTCTGGCGGCGACTGCTGACAAGTGTGAAGGACAGATACCTTTGTAAAGAAGATCTTCAGGTGCACCAAGGAAAATCGAGCACAATAGAACAAGGTATCCGATGCCTGAGGGAATTGGCCGTGCTGGAGATCATTTTCTCAGAAGATGAGAGATTTCCTAAGAGCCCAGACTGTGTCCAGTGCACGTCACAGATGTGGTTGAGATTTGCACGACTTGGACCAGAGATGTATTCCCGTTACCTGGCAACGCTGCAGTGGAGGGAAGGTGAGGACATGGTAGGCGTCTTGGCCAATAAACTAAGAATTTATGAGGACACTGTCACAGCCCCATTTCGTACCCATGTCTCATCCGTGGAAACACGGCTGGTGGAGCAAGTCTGAAGCCTGATTGAAGAGGGCCATCAGAAACTAAAAAAAGAACTTAAGGAAAACAACTACCAGATCTCTCCTGAACCAACAAGAGTTTCTGCCATTAGGAGCCGGCGTTCCTCAGGCAGGGAGAGAGGACACACTCCACGAGGTAACCTCTGGTTTTTCCTTCAGAAGCATGGAGAAGACATGAGGAAGTGGGATGGAAAACCCACCTCCTCCTTAGCAGCCCGGGTACATGAGCTGAAAAGAGGGACACCTACCCCAAGAAGTTCATCTAGAGTCAATGCTGCTCCAGTCTCTCGTGTACAGAACTCCAGACAGTATCAGAATGATGATATGACTGATCCTCTTGAAGGAACCTCAAGAACCTATTTACAGGGAGAGAGCAACGTGTACCAGGATCAGGAATAGAGGAGCCCTGCCTCTAGCCAGGTAGAGGAGAGGGATAATCGGATCTATTGGACTGTGTGGATCCGATGGCCTGGCACATCCGACCCACAAAAACATAAGGCTTTGGTTGACACCGGCGCCCAGTGTACTCTGATGCCATCAAAGTATGTAGGAGAAGAATTCATCTCTATTTCTGGGGTAACAGGAGGATCCCAGCAGCTGACTGTAGTGGAGGCCGAAGTGAGTTTAACTGGGAACAGGTGGCAGAAACACCCCATCATGACTGGCCCAGAGGCCCCATGCATCCTTGGCATAGACTATCTTAGAAATGGATACTTCAAAGACCCAAAAGGATATCGCTGGGCTTTCGGGATAGCTGCTGTAGAGACAGACGGCATTAGAAAACTGAGCACCTTGCCTGGTCTTGCAGATGACCCCTCTGCTGTGGGACTACTGAGAGTTGAAGGGCAACAGGTACCAATCGCCAGAACAACAGTACACCGCCGGCAATACCGTACTGACAGAGACTCAGTGATTCCCATCCATGAAATGATCCGTAAACTGGAGAGCCAAGGGGTGGTCAGCAAAACCCACTCACCCTTCAACAGCCCCATCTGGCCTGTGCGTAAATCTGAAGGAGAATGGAGATTGACAGTGGACTATCGTGCATTGAATGAGGTGACTCCACCGCTGAGCGCTGCTGTGCCAGACATGCTGGAACTCCTGTACGAGCTGGAGTCCAAGGCAGCAAAGTGGTACGCCACTATCGATATCGCCAATGCATTTTTCTCCATTCCTCTGGCAGCAGAATGCAGGCCTCAGTTTGCTTTCACCTGGAGGGGCGTGCAGTACACCTGGAATCGTCTGCCCCAGGGGTGGAAGCACAGTCCCACCATCTGTCATGGGCTGATCCAGGCTGCACTGGAGAAGGGTGAGTCCCCCGAACATCTACAGTATATCGATGACATCATTGTATGGGGCAGCACAGCAGGGGAAGTCTTCGAGAAAGGAGAGAAGATTATCCAGATTCTGCTGAAAGCTGGTTTTGCCATTAAGCGAAGTAAAGTTAAGGGACCAGCTCAGGAAATTCAGTTTCTAGGAGTCAAGTGGCAAGATGGACGTCGTCAGATCCCAACAGAGGTAATTAATAAGATCACTGCTATGTCTCCACCTACCAACAAGAAGGAAACACAAGCCTTCCTAGGTGCCATAGGCTTTTGGAGAATGCACATTGCTGAGTACAGTCAGATTGTGAGCCCTCTCTACCTGGTTACCCGCAAGAAGAACGATTTCCACTGGGGCCCTGAGCAGCAGCAAGCCTTCGCCCAGATCAAGCAAGAGATTGCTCATGCAGTAGCCCTTGACCCAGTCAGGACGGGACCAGATGTGAAGAACGTGCTCTACTCTGCAGCCGGGAACCATGGTTTGTCTTGGAGCCTGTGGCAGAAGGTGCCTGGTGAGACTCGGGGTCGACCACTGGGATTCTGGAGCAGAAGCTACAAAGGATCTGAAGCCAACTACACTCCCACAGAGAAGGAGATCTTGGCCGCCTATGAAGGAGTTCAAGCTGCCTCAGAGGTGATTGGCACAGAAACACAACTCCACCTGGCACCCCGACTACCAGTGCTGGGCTGGATGTTCAAGGGAAAGGTGCCTTCCACACATCACGCCACTGACACCACATGGAGCAAGTGGATTGCTCTCATCACTCAGTGCGCCCGTATTGGGAATCCAAATCGCCCTGGGATTCTGGAAATAATTACAAACTGGCCTGAAGGTGAGACTTTTGGATTGTCTTCTGAAGAAGAAGAGGAGCAAGTGGCACGTGCTGAGGAAGCCCCACCATATAATGAGCTACCAGAGACTGAAAGACGATATGCCCTCTTCACTGATGGTTCCTGCTGAATTGTAGGCACTAACCGGAAATGGAAAGCTGCAGTATGGAGCCCCACACGACAAGTTGCACAAGCTACCGAGGGACAAGGTGGATCGAGTCAGGTCGCAGAGCTAAAAGCCATCCAGTTGGCTTTGGATATTGCTGAACGAGAGAAGTGGCCAAGGCTCTATCTCTACACTGACTCATGGATGGTAGCTAATGCTCTGTGGGGTTGGCTGGATCGCTGGAAAAAGGCCAACTGGCAACGCAGAGGGAAACCCATATGGGCAGCTGAGATTTGGCAGCACATTGCTGCCCGAATAGAGAAACTGACCATAAAGGTTCGACACGTGGATGCACATGTACCCAAAAGCCGGGCTAATGAAGAACATCACAACAACGAGCAGGTGGACCGAGCTGCCAAAGTGAAAGTATCACAGGTGGATCTAGACTGGCAGCACAAGGGAGAATCATTCCTAGCTCGTTGGGCCCATGATGCCTCTGGTCATCAGGGGAGAGATGCGACGTACCGATGGGCCCGTGACCGAGGGGTGGACCTTACCATGGACAGTATCTCACAGGTCATCCACGACTGCGAGACCTGTGCCGCAATCAAACAGGCCAAGCGGGTGAAGCCTCTGTGGTACGGTGGACGATGGTCAAAGTACAGGTATGGGGAAGCCTGGCAAATTGACTACATCACCCTTCCCCAAACCCGCCAGGGCAAACGCTATGTACTGACCATGGTGGAAGCAACCACAGGATGGTTAGAGACCTACCCTGTGCCTCATGCCACTGCCCGGAACACCATCTTGGGCCTAGAAAAACAAGTCCTTTGGAGGCATGGTACCCCTGAGAGAATTGAATCAGACAACGGAACCCATTTCAAGAACGGCCTTATCAACACGTGGGCCAAAGAACATGGCATTGAATGGATATATCATATTCCTTACCATGCGCCAGCTGCCGGGAAAGTTGAACGGTGTAATGGACTCCTTAAGACTACTTTGAAAGCACTTGGTGGTGGAACCTTCAGAAATTGGGAAATGAACTTGGCCAAAGCCACCTGGATGGTTAACACCCGAGGGTCCATCAATCGAGCCGGTCCTGCCCACTCTGAACCCCCTGCACATAGTGGATGGGGACAAGGTCCCAGTGGTACACATGAAAGGTATTTTAGGAAAGACTGTTTGGATTAATCCCACCACAGGCAAAGGCAAACCAATCCGTGGGATTGTTTTTGCTCAAGGACCTGGTTGCACCTGGTGGGTAATGCAGAAAGATGGGGAAACCCGTTGTGTACCGCAAAGAGACCTAATTTTTAGTGAGAACTGTATGTAAGGTTTCATTTTGTATTATATATCTGTAAGAGGGTATTGGTTTGGGTGTGATGTAGATGGTAATAGAATAAGGGGTGGATTATGTCCTGGGGTACAATGCAAAAATGTGTATTCTATCACCATCTGTTAAAATGTGGGAGGGGTGGTGATCCTTATCTCTGTGGGAGATATCCTCTGCTGATGTGCCATCTGATAAGATGGGGGGATGATCATCGTTATCTATTCACAACCCATCCTTCCTCCAGAAGATATATTCCGTTAATGGGCCATTAAGTCCTATTGTGTGACTGATAAGATTACATCACCCCATTGGGAGATGCCCCAACCAGGGGCAGGAGCCAAGCCTTTCCTACCTAGATAAAAAAACTGGGGTTTGGGACCCGAGGGCAGACCTTTCTACTGGATCCCAGAGGAAAGTCGGACCTTTTTCCACATCATTGCTGGATCTTCGGAGGAAAACTGCACCTTCTACAGGAGCACTGCTTCAACAGAACCACATCTGTCATCCAGGAGGACTGCAGCCACCATTTATACAGACTGTGACCAACACCCTGACTGACAGGGTGTCAGGTTGTATTTCTGACTGTGTTGGTGGTTGTTTCTTTTATATTATTGCATGTATTTTATTTTTTTCTCTTTTCTCCTATTAAATTGTATTACTGACTTGGAGTCTCGCACTGGTTTTACTTTCAAACCAACACATGGGCATATACACTCCTCCTGCTCATTTAAATTTAACTTAGCACTAACAAAATGTTTATAGGTTTGAATGCCCAACTTCTTTCTACTCAGAAGTATTAAAAAAAAAAATTTAGTCTGCCCTATTAGAGACCTACCTGAAGAGATGCTTAAGAGGAAGACAGACTTAAAGTGTTGGAATTCCCAAACAATCTAATTCACACTGCTGCCCTTGAAAATTTCCACAGAGCATCACATAAAGGTCAGAAGACTGAATACTAGAATTTAATTTCATTATTTTAACTCCAGGACTAGAGATGTAGGGATGCTACAAGTAAAATACCACATTAGAACCTGGCCAAGATGAAGATAACAGTAACATCTGTATCAGAGCCAGTATTAGGTTATTCTTACTCCACTGCAAGGGAGCAAAGTACCTGACAGAGGGAGCATGTTAGTCACCCTTATTCCCCAGAGGCTTCTAATAGGGCACAAGTAGCATTACACCCAATGAGAGGTGCATTCAGAGAATGTGACTTAGTGCCATAATAGCTAAATGTTATTCAGTTTTCCAACTGAGAATTGGAAAAATTACTAATAAATGTTATATTAATTTTTAATTTTATATTTTATTTTCTACTAATTTTGGCAGATAAAAGAAAAAGCAGCAGCAAAACAGCTTCTTTAATTCTAAGACTGCTTAGGTTTGTAGATTTAATAAAGCTGCTTTCACACTTCAGTTTTAGTTGAGCAGCAAGTAGTATATCCTATGGAAATACACAATAAACTCAAAAGAGTCAGTAATAAAATACTCAGTGAGAACAATATAAAACCTTAAACCAGACATCACTGCTACACAGTTGTGCACATAGCAAGTAGTAATGAAATATTAGAAAGCCCTGTGCACAACCAAGCTTTGTAAACTTACTGTCAAGAGTTGCCTGTGTTCTAACACTGCTGTGCCCGTTCTGTAAACAAAGGAGAAATGGATGAATAAATTATCAAATAGGAATGTTAAATTTTCAGACCAAACTACATACAGAACATGCTTCATGCAAAATTCTATATTCATTCTAAATTGAAAGACCAAAAAGACAGAAAATTACCTTTTTTTATAGCCTTTAACAAAACCACATAATAAAATTGTCGCACATGTGAGGTGTACTGAACATACAGAATCCCATATACTGCCCATAATACACCCATCAGCAGGAGACCATCCCATCTACTGTATATAACAAACTTCAGGTTCACACCAATATGAAAGAAAGAATTGCTAGAACATATAGGAAATGGTTGTGCTTTTGATCTAACGCAACTCACAATTTTAACTATCCAAGTTACACAGATGCCAATTTTTTTCCATTGAAAGATAAGACTTGAGAGGCACCAGTTGTTTTTTGGATAACGCTGGAGCACAGAAGTGGATAGTCTATGCTTGATCCTCACCAGTAAATACGAGCTAGTGCAGAAGACAAGTGTGACTGAGCCATTACATAACAAAGGCCAGGAGTAAATAAACTTACCAACTCTCACAAGTTCCTTAAATATTTGATAAAATAAATTCTCTTAAAACAAACCTACATTCCATATACAAATAGAGTAGGTGCTTTTGAATAACTGAGACTCTCTCTGTCTTAGATTAGATCTCTCCTTATGCTTTTTAAAATAAAAGATGAAATTAATTCCAACTGCTCTTTAAATCCAACAAAAGAGTAACGCTGGAAGGGCCACAAACAGTTTGGGATCTATTTCCTAGGTGCCATATTAATTTAATAAATAATATATCTTTGGATAGAAATGGTCAAGTTATAGCAAAATGCCATGACTGATATTTACATACAGAGATGGTTTGTTTTTTAAAAACTAAACTTCAGGGAATGTTTAGTGTTACTAAGAATAAAGGTCAAACAGCAATTTAAGATGTCAAAACCCATAAAATCAGAGACTCTTATATCCCATATACAAGAAATGGCTACAAAATAGGAAAAGAAAAAACAGAGTAGACTTGGGAATCAAAAATATCACTTGGCTTGGTTAAAATATTAACATATCTGGGTAATACAAGTCTAACACTGATAAGAATATTTCCCTTTTTTCAAAGTCTTATTTCAGAATTTGACTCACTGTAACTGCAACAGCGATGGGTTCAGATGGAGCCATGGAGCTTTGGTACACTATCCTACTAAGTACAGAAGTCTGCTCATGGGAGGAAGTTGTTATTGGGCTAGTGCTCTGGGATGAGCAGGTCAGACCGGAAGAGCTGATGGCAGAGGCTGTGTAGGTGGACTCCTGTACTGTACTGGATATTGGCAGAGAGGTATTCAAAGGATCACTGGAAAAAGTAAAAATTATTTATCAACAGGGCAAACTACATCTCAAATACCTTTGTGGAAATATCAGCTCCTATATAGTTATCTAGAAATACCATAAACATGCAGTCAAATCTACATTATTTATACTAGAAAATCTAATAATGAGAAAAAAAAATTATAATTTTACTTTGGTCCCCAGTAATCACTGCTTCAAAACCATCAGCTGCACTACGCATCATTCATCTTCCTCCTGCCAGTCCAACCAAATCAAGAATTTACAAGCAAGCACTTTTTTTGGTCATGTTATTTTCACCTTCTCAAAGGATATCTTAATGAACATGAACTCTTTTTTTAAACAAAGAGATTCATAAAGTCTGGTATACGATGAGAAACGGAGTCTCTTTTAACAACTGAATTCTGTCATTAAAGTAGCAGTCTAACAGAACTATGCAAAGAGGAAAAATACTTTAAAACATGCAGGATTGTTTTACTTTCTAAACAGTTTTTTTTTTTTAGTTTACAGAACTAGAAATTAATGTGAAAGATCATTTTTAATAATATTTCTGATTTAACTTTAGGAAACTTTTTACAGAAGACAGTTTTTGAATGAATAAGGAAGAAAAAATGGGTTACTAGTATGTTGGCATTTATCACTGGCCATTTTAGCATTTCAGTAAGAGGTTCTGCATAATGAAAGACTGGCTTTTTTTCTCTCATCCCATAGAGGCATCAGATTTGTAATGTGGTACCAATCCACTAATACACATATATGGTACAAAGATCATCTCTCCTGGACCAAAAAGCAGAAAAAAATTGCGTTGTGAGGAACAAACCCTCAAACAAGTTTGAAAACCGGGAAAATTAAACACAAAATAACAATTTTATAAAGAGTAGTTTAATTATAAGGTGATATACATTCATGTCATCTCCAGTTTCACACTGACTCATCCAGGGAGATTTTGATTGTAATTAGAAAATAACTTTCTTGTTTAAAATGTCATCCATAGAAAACACTTCACAGAATCAATTAGGTTGAAAAAGACCTCTGAGATCATCAAGTCCAACCTAAAACCAAATACTATCTTGTCAACCAGACCTTGGCACTAAGTGCCACATCCAGTCTTTTCTTAAACACCTGCAGGGATGGTGACTCTACCACCATCCTGGGCAGCCCATTCCAATGTTTAATCACCCTTTCTGTGAAGAAATTCCTCCTAATATCCAACCTGAATCTTCCCTGTCACAACTTAAGACTGTGTCCTCTTGTCCTGTCCTTTGTTTCCTGGGAGCAGAGTCCAACCCTCACCTGGCTCCACCCTCCTGTCAGGGAGTTGTAGAGAGTGAGAAGGGCCCCTCTGAGCCTCCTCTTCTCCAGGCTAAGCATCCCCAGATCCCTCAGCTGCTCCTCATAGGACATGTACTCCAGACCCTTCACCAGTTCTGTTGCCCTTCTCTGGACTCACTCCAGCATCCCAATGTTCTTCCTGAATTGAGGGGCCCAGAACTGGACACAGGACTTGAGGTGTGACCTCACCAGTGTCAAGTACAGGGGAAGAACCACTTCCCCGGCCCTGTTGGCTATACTATTGCTGATCCAGTCCAGGATGACATTGACCTTCTTGGCCACCTGGACACACATTCACCTTACATGTCATCATATTTCTCCCTCTCATTACATGGCAATTGTACCTTGATGTTTTTGGCACAAACTTGACCCCTTAAAGAAGACATGCAAGAATGCAAGACAGGAACTCACACATACTTGACAGATTTTGAGTACAAGCTATTGTTGGTTGCCTGGCTGGTATTCTCACTGCTTGAAGTTGATCCAAATTCTGTGAGCATAGGCTCTGATCCAAACTCCAAAG
Source organism: Sturnus vulgaris (assembly GCF_052056855.1). Taxonomy (NCBI): domain Eukaryota; kingdom Metazoa; phylum Chordata; class Aves; order Passeriformes; family Sturnidae; genus Sturnus; species Sturnus vulgaris. The sequence goes on from NC_142282.1 coordinate 63,889,437, forward strand.
CTCCAAACTGAACATTTAATCCTGTCACATCTGCTGATCCAGGCATCTCCACTGCAGAGGCAGGAATCTTAAAGGAGGAAAAAATCCAACAATTCTTTTGCATGCACTATCTATATTAAAGGATATAAGTAACTGACACTCTTGTCCCTTAACTACAGGCTTCTTCAGTTACTGGCTCAGCCTTTGCTGCTAACTAGATCTGTGACAACTCCCCCCTTTACATAAATTAACTACATTCTTGTAACCTGAAATTAATTCATTGATTCTGTGCCCTGATCTGGAGCTGAAAGAGAAAGCCATACTATTCTACAATATCGAAGTGTCATCTGTGATCATCCCCCTCAGCCAATATTCATCTTGTGGCTACTAAGTCAATCCAAAAATCACATAGCATGTACAGTCATTTTCCACATAGAACAATTATATACATGCTTGGAAAAGACATCACTGTATTTTGAACCTAAAAACTATTCAGCTTTGGATTTCCTGCTTTATAAACAAGAAAGAGACCATGGTCTTTGCTCTCCTTCTTCCTAGAAACTTATATATATAGAATCATTAAGGTTGGAAAAGACCATTAAGATCAAGTCCTACCATTAATCTAGGTCCACAACTAAACCATGTCTCTAAGCACCGCATCCACATGTTTTTTAAATACCTCCAAGGATAGCGACTCCACCACCTTCTGGGCAGTCTGTTCCAATGCTTGACCACCCTTTCCGTAAAGAAATCTTTCCTAATATCCTATATAAACCTCCCTGGGTGTAACTTGAGGCCATTTCCTCTTTTCTTATCATTTGTTACCTGGGAGAAGAGACTGACCTCCACCTGGCTCCATCCTCCTGTCAGTTAGTTGTAGAGAAGGAGAAGGTCCCCCCAAGCCTCCTTTTCTCTAGGCTAAGACCTCCCAGCTCACTCAGCTGCTCCTCATAGGACTTGTGTTCCAGCCCCTTCACCAGCTTCATTACCCTTCTCTGGACTTGCTTTAGAACCTCAATATCCTTCCTGAATTGAGGGGCCCAGAACTGGACACAGAACTCGAGGCATGGCCTCACCAGTACCAAGTACAGAGGGAGAATCACTTCCCTGGTCCTGCTGGCCATACTATGGCTGATACAAGCTTTTGTATGCTTATATGTTTACTAAGGACAGACTCAATTACCCACCTTGGATGCTGGAGTTATCTTCCGTTTTGGTGGTTTTATCTGCTTCTGCTGGGTTTGGAGAGCAGTAGCTTCCTGGTTATCCATAGATATAGTGGGGAGTTGTAACATTTTGCTAACTGCAGTAGAGGTGTCTACTGGTGATGGCTCATGGAGTTTTACCTGGGAGGAGAAGGACTCCAGCCCAGGAGGAGGAACAGGGGCTGTCTGCATTTGTTGTTGCTGTCGCTGGGTCAGATGGATTAGAACCGGGGATGGTTGAGGCTGTGACTTCAAGTCTGGTCAGTGTTGGGAAAAAGAAACATCAAAAATAAAGCATTGAACTTTGTTTCATAAAGGGTAGAAGCACAAAAAGCAATCTAGGTGACCTGACACACTGGACAGCTATGATTTTATAGAGCACACAAGTCTTTCAGACATCACACAAACTTCATACTGAACATTACCACTGTAATAATAAAGCTAACACTTGATATTCTCTACTTTAAATAAACAGCTGTGGGAAAGCAGTATTTAGAATAATTGAAATGTTTGTGTTGGAAAAGACCTCTAAGATCAAGTCCTACCACTAACCCAGCACACCTAAATCCAACACTAAACCATGTCCCTAAGCACCACATCTACACAGCTTTTAAAATACCTCCAGGGATGGCGACTCCACCACTTCCCTGGGCAGCTTAACAACACTGTCCGTGAAGCAATTTTCCCTTATATCCAATCTAAACTTTCCCTAGCTTAAAGCTGTTTCCTCTCGTCAGGTTACCTGGGAGAAGAAACTGATCCACACGTTGCTACAACCTCCTTTCAATTAGCTGTGGAGAGCAATAAGGTCCCCTCTGAGCCTTCTTTTCTCTAGGTTAAACACCTCCAGCTTCCTCAGTTGCTCCTCATAGGACTTCATTGCTCTTCTCTGGACACACTCCACCACCTCAATATCTTTCTTGTAGTAAGGGGCCAAAAATTCAACACAGGATTTGAGGTGTGGCCTCACCAGTGGCCAGTATAGGGGAATGATCACTGCCTTGGTCCTGCTGGCCACACTGTTGCTGATACAAGCCAGAATGCCATTGGTCCTCTTGGCCACCTGGGCATACACTGGCACACGTTCAGCTGGCTGTTGACCAGCACCCCCAGGTCCTTTTCTGCTGGGCCACTTTCCAGCCATTCTGCCCCAGCCCATAGCACTGCAGGGGGTTGGTGTGACTCAAGTACAGGACTCAGTCCTCAGTCTTGTTAAACTGAATACCATTGGCTTCAGCCCATTAATCCAGTCTGTCCAGACCCCTCTGCAGAACCTTCCTACCCTCCAGCAGATCAACACTCCCACCCAACTTGGTGTTCTCTACAAATTTATGGACCCAGCCAACAGTATACCCATTCAAGCCATGAACAGCCAATGTCTCCAGGAGAATGTTGTGGGAGACAGTGTCAAAGGCTTTACTAAACTCCAGGCAGACAACACCCATACCTTTTGCCTCATCCACTAGGCAGGTTGCCCTGTTATAGAAGATCAGATTGGTGAAGCAGGACCTGCCTTTCCTAAACCCATGCTGGCTGGGCCTGATTCCTTGGTTGTTCGGTAGGTGCCACATAATGGCACTCAAGACAATCTGGTCAATTACCTTCCCTGGCACCGAGGTCAGGCTGACAGGCCTGTAGTTCCCCAGATTCTACTTCTAATCCTGCTTGTGGATGGACATCCCATTTGCTAAACTTCAGTCTTCCAGGACCTCCTTGGTTAGCCAGGACTGGTGATAAGTGATTGAAAGTAATTTGGTGAGTACTTCTGTCAGCTCTCTCAGTACCCTTGGGGGGAGCCCATCCAGCCCCAAGGACTGGTGTGCATCTAAGTGGTGTAAGCAGGTCATTGACCATTTCCCCTTGGATTGTGGGGGCTTCATTCTGCTACCTGTCTCCATCTTCCAGCTCAGGGGGGCTGGGCATCCAGAGAACAAATTGGTCTTGTTATAAAAGACTGAAGCAAAGAAGGCATTGAGTACCTCAGCCTTTCCTCATCCTTTGTCACTATGCTTTCTCATACACCTAATTAAGGATATTCTCCTTACCCCTCCTTTTGCTGCTGATAGATTTATAGAAACATTTTTTTATTGTCTTTTGTGGCAATAGCCAGATTGAGTTCTAGCTGGACTTTGGCCCTTCTAATTTTTTCCCAACATCCTTGTAATCCTTGCAAGTTGCCTGCCCCTTATTCCAAGGATGACAGACCCTCTTTTTTTCCCCCGAAGTTCCAGCTAAAAGTCTCTGTTCAACCAGGCTAGTCTTCTTCTCCATCAGTTTGTCTTCTGGCACATGAAGACCACCTGCACCTTTAGAATTTCCTTCTTGAAGAATGTCCAACCTTCTCAGATTCCTTTGCCCTTCAGGACTGCCTCCCAAGGGACTCCATCAACCAGTCTCCTAAACGGGCCAAAGTTTGCCCTCTGGAAGTCCAACATAGCAGTTCTGATGACCCTTATCCTCACTTCTCCAAGAATCCAAAACTCTATGATTTTGTGATTGCTGTACCAAAGCCTCTAACCACCACATCACCCACCAGTCCTTCTCTGTTCACAAACAGCAGGTCCAGCAGAGCACCTCCCCTGGTTGGCTCAGCAGCTGTGTCAAGAAGTTCTCTTTCACACACTCCAGGAACCTCCTAGACTGTTTCCTCTCCACTGTATTTCCAGTAAACATCCGGTAAGTTGACGTCCTGGACAAGAACAAGGACTAGTGATCGTGAGACTTCTCCCAGATGCTTATAGCACATGTCATCTGCCTCTTCACCCTGGTTGGGGGGTCTATAACAGACTCACACCTGGATATCTGCTCTGGTGGCCTTGCCTTGTATTCCTCCCCATGAACCTGTTGCAGTTATGTTAAGACAGACATTACTGGCATCACCACCAGTCCTTTATTTAAAAACTTTTCATGCCTTCTTTCAGTGTACTTCTTTCAAGCAACTCTGACTCCTTCCCTCATAGGCAACTTTACACAGTACTGACTCCTTTTCTTATAGGCAGCTCCACACAGCTCTGACTCGACTCCTCTCCTCTCCTCTCCGCATAACTGGCTCAACTCCAACCTATCCCTTTCACAGCTGCCTTACCCTGACTGTCCCTCGCACAATATCTTCTTATCTTATCTATCCCTCGCACGACCATATGTCTCTTACTTTCTCACAGCACAGCCAGCAGACTCTCAGTCTCAAACCCCAACTCAAACTGTAACTGATGGTCAGCTAACCCACTCTTTTAAAACACCCAAACTCATTGGGCAGGCACAGATGTTTCCACTCCTCCATAATCAGTACAGGTGTAATTCATCAGGAGAGATTGCCATCTGTACTATCCTTTCAACCTATCTTCCCACATGAACCCTCAACTGTATCATCACTAACATTAAGCTCCAGTCAATCAAGACACTCCCTAACATACAGGGCTACCCCACCGCCTCTCCTTCCTTGCCTCTCACTTCTGAAGAGTTTATAGCCATCCACTGCAGCTTTCCAGTTATGTGAATCATTCTACCATGTTTCTATGATAGCAGCGATGTCATAATTTTCCTGCTGCACCATGGCTTCCAGCTTCTCTTGTTGTCCATGCTGTGTGTGTTGGTGTAGATGCACTTCATTTGGGCTATTGATCCTGCTGCTTTTTTGGGGGAGAGAAGCTCCAATTCCTGTGTGATCATTCTCAGGCACTTCTGGGATTTCTAATTAATCAATAACCCTTGTGTCTTTGCTGCCTCGTGGATCTCCATCTGATGCTGTTTAGGTTTTGCCTTTTTTTCTTTTATATGTTCTCTGTATTCTTCATACATATATTTGTAGCTCTGTAGCCTATTGCATTAGTGACTAGTTTTCCCAGTACTTTTCCATGGCCTTTCCTTAAGCAGAAAGACAAAACAAATTTCAGAGCTCCAAGCCCCAGGAGGTACAAGACTCTGCTATATTGATTCTTCTTGGGAACCAAGGTCAAGAACAACTCTTCGAGATACATTCTCATGGATAAACTACAACTAGTGCTGAAGGGAGGGCTCCAGAGAAGGGGCTTGACCTAGGGGAGAATTGTATCACCACTTGTCCTCCTAAGTGGTGCTTTTAATCAATTATGCTAATTTCCTAAAACCTATAAAAATGTACTCACCTCTGGGGGAAGGTGGGCTTTTGTGGACATCTTTCCATAATTGCCTCTGAAGGCCTTCAAAAAAAAGATCCCCTTTAATATTACCTCCTTACTAAAATTATCTTGAGTTTCATTTCCAGGTTGGGCAAAAAGCAACACATCCCCTACCTCTACTAAGATGGCAGACCTCAGGACCTCACTGGCACAGTGTCCCTCAAACACTGGTGTGCTGCCCAAAGGCTTCTCTCTAGCGAGCATGGGTTTATCCCCTTCCCCCTTCAAATCTAGTTTAAAGCTCTCTCAACGAGCTCTGCTAACTCCAGTGCAAAGATCCTTTTCCCTTTTTGAAATAGGTGGACCCTGTCTGTTGCCAGCAGGCCTGATTTGTGTAAACTGACCCATGATCACAACGCAACAAAAGTCTGCTGGTGACATCAGGCTCAGAGCCAGGTATTGATCTGCTGGCTCTTCCTGTTTCTTCCTTCATCATTCCCTGCAACTGGAAGGACAGAGAACACTTCTTGTGCTCCTGATCCCTTAACGAGTCACCCCAAGATCCTGAAGTTTCTCTTAATTCCCTCGGACTTCTTGTTGCAACTTCATCACTGCCTACCCGAAAAATCAATAATCGGAGTGTTGTATCAGCATAGAAAGCTTTCTCTTCACATCTTTTACCTGGACCCCAGGGAGGCAGCAGACTTCTTTAAGAAGTGGGTCTGGTCTGCATGTGAAGCCTTCTGTTCCCTTCAGAAGGGAGTCTCCTATGACAATGACCTGTCTTTTTCTTTATGGAAGCAGTTTTGACACAAGGCATAGGCTGACTTAACCTGTGTGATACCTCCATGCTAGATGAACCACTGTCCTCATTGTTCAGCTCCACTTGCAGAGCCTCATACCTATTATGCCAGGGCACCTGGGGAGGTGGAGTAGTCACAGATGAGATGTGCCTGCTGCGTTGGGTAGGAACTTGTCACCATTACCCCCTATCCTTTAGGTCACCATGTTAAGCCAAACAGAAAGAAGATAGGGGATCTTCCCTGTCATGTGCCTTATCTGACTGGTGGGCCTATCCCAGGAAAGGTAGGGTTTGGTTCCAGTAGTCTCTCTTGCACTCCCTGATACCCCTAAACCTACTCACCTCCTCCCAGAGTTCTGTCACTAAGCAGAGGAATTCCTCTACTTGGGCATGCCTCCCACAGGTGTGCTCACTACTGCTGTCCAGTACTGGTATAAGAGCAGGGCATATCCTGCAGCCTGACACCTGGGTGGCAGTATGTTCCCACTGGAGCTCTGTCTAGGCAGCTCTTTCAGTCATGGTGTATGTAGAGCTTAGAGAGGTCAGCTATGGCTGTCTGCCAGGTGGATACCATTGCTCCCTGACTGAGCTGGCAGGGCCTCCTGCACAACCTGCAACACCACTACCTGGCTTAAGTGCCACAGGTGACCACCATTACTCCTGGCCCTGCCCATGCCTTGTCAGTCACTCTCATGCAAGCTGCTGGCTCCTAATGGGTCTCAGTGCTCTCCTGGGGTTTCCCCAGCTCAGAACACCATCACCAACCACTTCCCATAGATCTGCTCTGCTGCAAAACACACCTGCACCAGAGCTGCTTGCTTTGGCTTTCTTAAAAAATATAAAAGCAAACCTCTTCATACAGTGACATAACATTATCACACATTAGGCCTCAAAAACTGTTATGGATTATTTTAGTCAAACACTGCAAGTTTTACAGCAATTAACTGTCATGATAAAATGTGATTACTTCTGAGGGGTCTAGAGTTACAACTTAGTGGTATTATGAGTTAGGATTCCCCTGCCCCTACAAAAGAAAAGGTTTTCAACAGAAATAGGAAGTCATCTACCATCTCAATATGGCAGAAAATCAAGAGACGCTGGATGCTGACAGGTTTTTTCCCAAGACTTCCCCTTTTATATTTTCAGACACTGAAAGTATCTCAGAGCACTGGTCAACAACCGTAAGAGATCCACAGCATTTGCAGTGTGAACGTATTTTTATCCAGTTGAAGTGTATTAGAAAGCAACTTAAAATGTACATAAACATTTTTTTCAGAATTTCTGTACATCAAAGATTATAACTGCTACCAAATTGGCTGCTTATTTATCTGGAAACATACACTGAAACAGCAGAGAGATACAAGAGCTATCACTCTTCACAGTGAGAATACTGCTAGGAACTACACTGTAAAACCAAGTTTGTGCCATTTTCACTGTTTCTACTAATTTTACTCAATTAAATGAAAAATCCATACAATTATGAATAGAAAAAATGGGTAACCTGCATCATTTTGAGCACACATAGACTTTACACTATGGAAAGAATACTGAGATGTGATGCACATTATGAAGAAATTATATAGTACTCATTCAAAATTCACGCAATGATGAGAAGAGAAAAAATTGGGGGAAAAGACTAAATATGGTACAACCTAGAAGCAGCATAGGCACACTGAAAATAGGTATTTTCCAGGATTTGTTAAGAAACAAAGTGTACTGGTTTTGGCTGGGGTAGAGTTAATTTTCTTCCCAGTGGCTGGTATGGGGCTGTGCTTTGGATTTGTGCTGAACACAAGGTTGATAATATAGAGATTTTTTTTTTATTGCTGAGCTTACACAGAGTCAAGGCCTTTTCTGCTCCTTGTACAGCCACGCTGGGGAGGAGACATAGCTGGGACAGGTGACCCCAACTGACCCAAGGGATATTCCAGACCATGAGACATCATGCTCAGTATATAAGATGGGGGAAGGAGAAAGGGGAGGACATTTGGTGTGATGACGTTTGTCTTCACAAGTCACCATTACACATGAAATCAGAGCCCTGATTTCCTGGAGATGGTTGAACACCTGCCTGCCCATGGGAAGGGGTGAATAAATTCCTTGGTTTGCTTTGCTTGAGTGTGTGGCTTTTGCTTTCCCTATTAAACTGTCTTTATCTCAACCCACGAGTTTTCTCACTTTTACCCTTCTGATTGTGCAGGGCTTGGTTGCTGGCTGGGGTTAAACCATGACACAAAGTAACATCAAAATTCCACTTAAATATTCAAGCATATTAAATCAAAGATGTCATTACATGAAGGCTCAACAACCTCTAAAGATTCAATGACATTTATAGACAGACTTAAGCCTCGCAAAACTTAGTTTGTGATATACTTATAGTGTCTATTACCAGCAACTGAGTGTAACACAATGCTGTAACCAATTATATTATTAGGATTATGGTTTTTTTATAAAGCTTTTCATTTAAGGCCATTTTAAATTGCTACTGGCATTAAGACATCTTATAGTCTAATAGAGGGAGAAAGTTATGTCAAAGCACTTACCAAACTGACTAAGGACTGAGGTCTGGGTAATGAGTGGTTTTCGATCCCAGGATGATGTGGTAGTGGTAGTAGAACTATTATTGTTTTGTTGAGAGGTAAACTGACCCAAACCTGGAGATTTCAATTGGTCCAAGATTTGGGATCCAGTAGAGTTTGTCAGTTTAGGAGACCCACGTTCTCCAAAGCCAGAACAAAGAACTGCAGACTACCAAGAGAAAAAAAAAAAGGGGGGGGGGGAAGAATGGAGTTGAGTATTTAATAAATAATTTGAACATAACCATAACCATAGGGTCAATGTCTACAGCTGCTATTTGGCAGCAACCAAAGCCTCTTCAGTCCTAGATTACTAATAAATCACAGAATTGTTAGGGTTGGAAGGGACCTCTGGAGATCATCCAGTCCAACTCCCTGCCAAGGCAGGGTCACCCAGAGCAGGTGACACAGAAGCACGTCCAGGTAGGTTTTGAGCATCTCCGGAGAGGGAGACTCTACACCCTCCCTGGGCAGCTGTTGTAGTACTTTGCCATCCTCAATGTAAAGAAGTTCTTCCTCGTGTTTAGGCATCACTTCTTGTATTTTAGTTTATGACCAGTAAAACAATCAGCAGTTGGAGCATATGACCAGACCCTCTCTGGTTATCACTGATATAACTTCATCACTGACTACAACAATACTGATTTACTTTAATGCATGCATCTTAAAATAGCATGCATTTACTAATGGTTGCATTTATTCTGTGAAAATCAGTTTAAGTGCCCAATTTCAAGCCCTCAGAATTGACTCAGAAATAATCAGGTTTCCACCAAAAGCAGTCATATATGTGTTTGCAAATAACACATCAAAGTTCTCTGGCATAGAACTCTTCACTATAAACAAGTGATTTCATCCTAAATCAGCATGCAGTATATACATCTGCTTTCTACTCAAAAATTAATACAAGTACTTCATATGAACTGAGAAACAACTACTTAGCAAAACCAGAAAAAAAGTAAACTTTATTTTGTGTGTGTGAATGGAAGGAATGAAATTCAGAATTCCTTCAACATTTGCAGTCTGAATTTTATAAATACCAAACCATCTCATTAAATGGCCAGTACTGGAAAAGTTACTTAACCTGAAATATTTACTCATTAGGAATATTTAGAAAGCATAAGGTATTTTTACCAGACTTTGAGGAGAATAAGAGTTTACAGCACTGGAGCTGTCAGTTCCTGATGCCATCTGGGTGCTGTGCTGAGAATTTGTGAAGACTAGGGCTTGGCCAAAGGTCTGTTGCTGCGGAGCCTCAAATAAGTTGCCTTCTGTCTCTTGAGTAAGGGTCACAGGCTTTTCAGGCTTTTGAAGTAGCGCTACCAAATCAATGCTGTAAGACAAAGTAAAGTTTGGCTGGAATAAACACGATGATTAGACTGTGCTAAAACTGAAGAAAGCACTAATACTAAAGCTGCCATACCAGCAACAGAATTATTAATGATTAACAGTCTTTTCAAATATTGCTTGCCTGCTATACAAAAGAGGTAGAATAGATGTTTTTGCCAGAAAATAAAATTCTTCTAGCTGAAACATACCACTACAGCTAGAATATAAATTTTCTTTTATCTCATTTAAAACATTATCAAATGTATATCATCATGTATCACATAAATAACCTATATGATTAATATAACCAAGTAATTGGAGACAAATTATAAAAGATACATTGTGTTTAAGCTGATCTCGCCTGCTAACTCTTTATATACATTGATAATCCACATTCTCTGTATATCACAAAGAGCAAGGGATCAAAATCCTACCTCTGTATGGGGTAGGTATGCAGACAGTAAAGAATGAAGTCACATGCAGCAATTGAGTATGTGATAGTATGGAAGTCACAAGAGCAGCAGAAATAAAAGCTACATTTCTCAGATAGTAGGCACATTTCCAAAATTACTTTAACATACATACCTGAATGAGAAATGTAAATTTTCTTACATTTAACATGGGCTATTAACACCTACACGTTTAACACAGGTTTATCCAAGGAAAAGCAAAGCATTCGGACAATAAAATAAATCTACTAAAAAAATTCTGACTTAAGTTTATCCTAAATATACCACAGGCTTGGGCTGAAGAGCTGCTTCCAGGATTTTGATTAGCATAGATTTTTTAATGTCCAAACCTTTCTTATGGCAAGTAAAAACCAAACTAACAACCGAAACAAAAAACCACAAACCACAAAACAATACACCAGAATTTGACCTGATGAACTAAAAAATTTTCTAACATAAATTGAGGGACATCCACTGGAGGAATATTTGCATTAAAACAATGAACATGTGAGCATATCACAGAATAGTTAGGGTTGAAAGGGACCTGTGGAGATCATCTAGTCCAACCCTCCTGCCATATCACCTTTAAGAAGGAAAGGAATGGAATATAAACTGTAAGCCAGCTGACACCATGCCTGTGGGAAGATAGGTTGTAAGGATAGTGCAGAAGGCAATTTTCCTCAATGAATTACAGCTGTACTGATTGCCAAGAAGTGGAGACAGCCTTGCCTGTCCAATGAGGATGGGTGTTATAAAACAGTGGGTCAGCTAGTCAAGAGTAAGTTATAGTTAGAGTTTGAAATCTAGAGCCTCCTGGCTGTGCTGTGAGGAGGAAAGGACAAATAAGGTAAGATGTGTGAGGGACAGATAGGATGGTTGGGAAAGGGACAGCTTGGGGTTAACTGGTCATGCAGAAGGAAACTTGCAGAGAGAAGGTGTTAGTGCTATGCGGAGCTGCCTGTGAGAAAATGAGTCAGTGCTGTGTGGAGTTGCCTGAGAGGTCCACTGAGAGAAGGCATGAAAAGTTTTTAATAAAGGACTGATGATGGTGTCAGTCTAGTCTGTTTTGACATAATTACTACATGTGCCTCCTCCAGGTCACACCCATATTACAGTGAAAATTTTGCTGCAGTCTGAAGTATACCAGTACAACTGTATCAGGATGTTTGGGACCATTAGGCCATCTAGTTTTCAGCTCTCATGCTATCTAACTATAGAAGTCTTCATCATACAACCTTAACCTGCTCTCTGAGGCTAATGCAGGCAGCTGATTCTACATAATTAGCCAGGCATTTGGTGAAGACAAAGATAAGTAAAGGCAGCAACTGTCATATTTTCCATTCTCTATCTGAACTATATATCATCAGTTAAGGCAAGTAATTGTGATGGCAAGAAGGTGATTTTCCTGGTAAGCAACACAAGCTTTTCTGTCAACATATTTGTCAAAGCGCTACATTCTGAATATTTTCTACATCTATGGGGGAGGGTTTTAATTTTCTGGACAGCCAAGATAGAGCTTCCTTTTCAATAGTAGCAGCACAGTTTTCTTACCAGCTACTTTTGTTCCTGCCAGTAAGCAGTCTTTCTGCAGAAGTAAGTATTGTGTTCATGGATTTGCTAAGCTTGGCTCCACTTCTGTGGGCAATAATAGGTAAGGCAGGAACACACAAAAGCAAGGCTTTCATAATTTTGAAACTAGCTTGACTAATTTCTGACCAAGGCTGCCCTGTGTTTTAGTCAACATTTTATATGTACAAGCTAGCATTGTTTCAACAAGCAGAAAGTTTTTAAGGTATAGGGAAACTGTGGAAGAAGATCTTACCTTTGTCTAGGAGTAACATGATTCTCAGCTGGAACAGAGGAAGCAGTGAAGACTTTTGTTTCAGAAAGCTGAAAAAAGTATGTAGGGGGAGAGTTATTTTAATCATACATGTGCTCATGCTTCAGTACTGTGACATCTTCAGAAATTCCATCTTGGTCATGTGCTTTTAACTAAAGTCAAACTATCATCATAACTAGTTATGCTGCAGCTCTGCTTAAAAAGACGAAAACATGTAGTCAAACTTCAGCAAAGTCTTCTCCATAGAATCAAGTACCAATTTAATAAAAGTGTTAGGAAATTTGATCTACTGAATGCTATACTAATGTAACTACATCAGTTTGGGAAATAGTTTAACTAAAAACTGTACCAGTAGGAAGTGATTAGTGTGACAGCTGGTATATCAATAGTATGCAGACATAGTTTAGGACTCCATAGAGCAGCTCTGATAAATCTCATTGCAGAAGTCTAACACATTGTACCATTCCCACTCATTTCATGTATCTCTGTTTTATGTTTCAGCTCACATCATCAGTGGAGGCAAGCTTGCACTCAGATATGTACAGTGAACTAGCATTCATGGTTCCTTCTTGGCCCTTCTGCTAGGGGTGGCAAAACCATCTTAAAAAGGTTGCTTTGCAAGCATGAGTTTGAAAACAATAAAGGAAGAACTGTGTAATTGCCTATACTAGTATAACAAGTCAAATCAACCACAGCAGAGAACTGTACTGCTTCCACTATGCTGTTACAATAAAGATGGATACTTGCACAGGTAGCTGGGATGGGGAGCTGGTTGGTTGGCGTTTTGGGGTGATTGTTTACTGGTTTGGGATTTTTTTTTAATAGCTTCTCTTTTTAGAAAAATAGTAGTTAAACAGCTACAACTTCCTACGGCTAATTCATTTCTATTGACAAGAATACTTGTAAACCAGAATAAGTCTTAAGCCAGTACAGGGTTGGTTTAACAAAGCAGTGATATGACTGTATAATGGCTATATTTTAAATTAAATTTGCACAAAACCACCCTTAACTACTTTGGTGTAGCTCTGTACTTAGACTAAAGAATAACTGACCTATTCAAACATGCACAAAGAATACCTTTAGAATGTAACATTTGAATGTAGCTCTTCCAGGAAATTATGCATTTTTAATTGTTAGAAGCCCAGTTTAAAGTACATCACAGACATGAGGCAATACCATCTGCTATCCCACAAGCAGCTTTACTGAAAGCACGTATGTCCCTGTACATGGTCATCTGGAATTCTTCTATGAAACATTTGATTTAAGCAGGATGCAGAAGGTCTGACTGGGAGCAAATCATTTACTACTCAGAGACAATGTTCAAATGTTTCATGTGCTCTCCCCTAGCACTACACTGGGTCATGAAAAAATTAGTACTGCCCCAATTCCTCCCTTCATTTCCTTCCCTTCCTGCTAATACAACATATTTTAATACCATCTTTCTGGAACACAATTCTGTCCTGAGCATAATGCTGCCAGCCTGCAACTCTATGTACTGACCAAAACAAAGAAGCTTCAGCTCAAGCATATTTCCAATTTAAAAGGCTGTTTCTCTATTACTCAGCTCTTTCTCCATCATAGGTGTTATTTTAGAACGTGTACTGTACTTTCTGTGGCGTTATGAGACTCCTGCATTATATGGCACAAGCAGCAGCTTATGGTTTGCAATCTCTTGGTTAAATAGCAAATTCATTGCAATGTCAAAAGTTTCTTATGCTCACAATACCCAGGATAAGATGAACCATGGTCAAAACAGTGAATCCAGAAAATTGAGCAAACTGAGGAGCCTGAGGATGTTTGTGACAATGCAAAAGCATGCTTGATATGAGAGAGGAAATGCTCTCTTCAAGTGAACCAGCATGCAAAGTAGACATCTCCAGCTACCAGCTTAGCTACATTTAAGTTTACAGTACACCCTGCAGCAAACTCACTGCCACAAGCTCCAAACAACTAATTCAAAAGTCTACTGGGATTACAGCATTTGTCCAAATACATACTTTGTGCAGTAGCAGCTGAAAAGCTTTATTACACAGATGTATTTAGTATTTCTTAGAAGTAATATCAGCTCCTATCAAAGTTATTTACGCTCACTGTACACTACACTCACAAATCTTTCACTGAGGCTCTGGCATTTTCCCAGAACTGAATGAACAGTTGTGAACCATTTGCAAGCAGCAGCCTCACAAGGGTATTTCCTCCATCTACAGTGAAATGTCTGTGCTTTTCAGCTCCTGTTTCTATGATAAAAATTATTCTCCAATCACCAACCATACAATATATTTAACAACTAAACTACCAGGTCCTATGGACAGTTGATAAGTGAGGACCACAAGAAAACATACTCTGGCATACTCATAAAAACTCAACAGCAACAAATCAGAAATAACAAAACCTTATTAGTGTTTTGATATGATGTACTGAAGTTAAAGAAATTAAAACAAGTTCTTGTGCTGCTTCCTGGTAAAGGAAACACTCCCACTACATTTTTTAAAAGTGTTGCCATTGTTTCAAATAAAAATGAAAACTACCAATCATACAGAAAATGTTTGCCTTCATCCACTTTCCAGCAATTTGTATGTATTCTATTTCTTCCCTTCTGATAGTTTTTGTAGTTAATTTTATTTAGTCAGAAGAATATAATCACAATTTTAAGAGGAAAACCCAGAGCCATCTACAGTACCTTAATATTTTTCTGGTCCTTCATTGTCCATATAACCTCCGATTTTCATTCAAGGAGTTTCCTCTATTTAATAGCACGCTGACAACATACTATACTTGCTCAATACTCACTACTAAAGATAATTACCAGTCCTGTCTAGTAATTAAGTCACAGAAATAAAATTGTTCTCAGGTCAAACAACATGAAATTTCACTCACCTGCACCTAACTTGTACTTGACTAGGGAACACCACATTTAAACAAAAATGTTCTTAAAAAAAACACCTGGTCTTTACCTACAGACAGCAAATACATCAGCTTCCTTGGTTGTTTCAATCATTAATCATGCAGCTAAAATTGTTTACAATGCATTTAAATGCATGGCTCCATTTTCCAGCCACAGGTTCACATGCCTTTTCATGCTAGACTAAAACAAGAACCCATTATATGCTAATAAAGTAACTTTTTCAGATTCAGTAAACTAAAAATCTCACTCTCAACACCAATACTATCAGTAAATATTTTCCACATTTTTTGTTTTGTAAAAGCAATGAATAATTGGATGCAGTATTTCAGAATCAAGTTCAGGAGAGTCCACATACTGAAATATAAATCAAGAATGATTAAGAGATGGGGAAGAGTGCCTACAGGCAAAAAGACTACAATAGGATTTTTTTGCCACAGCAACATCTCTTTAGGAGATCATGCTGAGCTGTTCTTTTTTCATCATCCTCTACAATGCTGAAAATTTTTCAGTTGCTACTTTCCAGACACCAGCCATTTGTTCTGGAGGTGTGCCTTTACTTCTATAAAACAAATGGTCATTTGGCTATTAAAGTATTTTTCATTTGAGAACAGGTCAAGTCTAGCAGAGCTCCAGATTTCTGAATGACTGGCTTACTTTATAATTTTTTTTATTTCTCACAAATTTTATTCAGCAGTGCTCTTATTACTTCCAAATCATCGATAAAGACGCTAGATGGCATCTGGCCTGGGACTGGATTATTTTATAGCCCTCCTAGAAATGTCCTCCTGCAAAAGATTTATTGGCTAAAATTTTCATGGCAGATTTCAATCCACCTAATGTGTTTCATGATAGCATGTAATTATATTTAGAACAAAAAATGTAGATCAAATCTCTTACTAGGACATACTCTATCTTTGCAGTTAATTTGAAATTTACTTAAAGACCAATAGGTTTATTTGAAGTGGACCTATTTTCATACAACTACACTGAATGACACAAGGTGCATTCTTACACTTTTTTTTTTTTTTAGTCAAATGAATCAATTTTACTTTATTTTTTCCCCAGGAATGTTTTGGACTAATTTGCCTGCAGCTCCCCATTTCATTCATTCTTTCTGAACATCAGCACATGAATAACTTTCTCCTAGGTTCCGGGGATTTTTCCAGCACACCAAAATTAATTAAAATTAACAACAGGCTAGAGATTTAATTTGCTGTTCCTTCAAGATTCATGCACAAATTACTTGGGTTTGATACTTAATTACCTAACCAGCACTGCTCAACACCCCTCCTGTATTACAAATGCTGCATTGTACCAGCAAACAGGAGTAAGACCAAGGCCATAAATTTTCAGTATCCTTAGCCCTTAGTTTACTTCTAGCACATACTGCAGAAATAGAGAACAGGTTTAGAGAAGCTGCCAGCTTTTGCTGACAATAACCGATACAGAAAACCTATGAATTTTAGAACTTCATTTTCTTGAAAGACATGTCCCTCTCATTAGGTAAGGATGGAGCTTTCATATCTGTAATATTATACATTCACACTTTTTTGGAGAGAACACTGACATGCCACCCTAGAGGAGGAGGCAAAAGAGATGACTTCTGAGACAATCTCTTACTCTTCTGAAAATAAACTTGAAATAATGGATGTTCATATAAAAGATTAAAGACTTCTTAAAAGCTAAGTTTTCCTTTGCATGTTTATTGCTATCTAGTTTGTTTTCTGAAGTACGTAAGCTTTAATACAATAGCTGAAAACTTAAAATCATAAATACGAATTTCATGCACGATGATCACAAATGCTAAATATATTGCATACATGAAGACATCTCCTGCCTGTTAAAGAATGAGAACCTAAATTCTTGTAAATACTTTACACAACACATCATGATGAAACAACAGGAATGAAGCAATTAAGTGCCAACTTCAGCATATTACTAGCTCCTTTTTTAAGATTATGAACATGAAGTGGACTAATTGGAACAATTATGCAGATTTAAACAAAAAGCATCAAATGAGAAGTCTAAAGTTGATAGTAAACTTCAGCACTTAATTACATAAAAGTTTTGTGATAATATGGCTTTAAATCCTTAAATAATAGGGGGAAGTATGTAGTTAACACCCACCAGCACTAAGCAGTGGAGAATTATAATTCACAAATAAATAATTTGAGATAAAACTTAAAATTTTATTATCTATGTATTGTCGACCAAAAAAAAAATTTCTTGATTCAATTTTATTCTAAAAAGAAGCTCAAATATATTTTAAACAGGAATTGAAAAAAAAAAGAAATATCACTGCATGCATACAATGTATTACTTCAAACATTTAGTTTTTGAAGACAACACAGACTGAAAAGGGTAAATAATAAATCAGTCTATCTAAAAAGGCACACTTACATCTTCATTCCAATCTTCTGCAGTCCATTCTTCTACTGAGTTTTTCCATGCTCCTGTTGGAATTAGAGGAAGGAAAGAAAACAGTTACAAGCTAAAAGGACAATGTCATATTTCAAACATTCTGCTTTATAAGCAATCCTGTTTTCATTATTCATGGAACACAATGCAAGGAGATAGTGGTTGGAAACATGGGAAGCTCTAGGAAACTGTTTTGCAGATTTACAAGTTTGGGAGGTGGGTTTATTTTCCCATTTAATTTCTGATTTCAGGTATTTCTTAGCCACTATGGTAGCAGACAGAATTTGCATGAACACATATCTTTACCCAGTGATTAATTGCAAACATTGGAAGAACTTCCTCCTATGACAGTGAGAGGTTACTCAACCCTCCCATGGGATCTCCCAGTTTCATGCACAAATTCATACAGAGCTTGAACAAAACATGACCACAACACCTCCTCTACCATCCATAATCCTACTGTCAACATACTCAAATTCAAGACCTAAACTACACCTCTGGAGGCTCCTTTCCAACATCTTAACTCTCTCCTTGGGGCAAAATAAACCAAATACCTTCTCCTGAGAGAGAAATTTTCTTTTAAAACATATAATTAATATAATGGCATCAGAAGAGTCAATAGCTTTCACCATAGCTGCAAAATGATTTGTCCCGTAACTTGTCGAAAAGTTTATTTGGCAAACACTGGAGGACAGCACACAGCCCACAGCATCCAAGCAACAGGAAAACTACAGGAAATAATCCTACAGATGCAAAAAACTGATCCATCATGGTAGTTGTTTCATCGTAGAAGGCAATCAGGCTGGTCAAGCATGACTTCCCTTTAGTGAATCCATGCTGACTGCTCCAAGATCACCTTCTTGTCCTCCATATAGATAGAGATGGCCTCCAGAATGAGGGCTCCATCAGCTTTCCAGGGATTGAGGTAAGGCTGACTGGCCAGTAGCTCCCTGGGTCCTCCTTCTTGCTCTTTTTGAAGGCTGGGGTGACATTTGCTTTCTTCCAGTCCTCAGGTACCTCTCCTGATCTCCACGACCTTTCAAAGATGATTGTGAGTGGCCTCGCTATGGTGTCCGCCAGCTCTCTCAGCACCTCCTGGATGCATCCCGTCAGGGCGCATGGACTTGTGGATGTCAAGTTTGCCTAGGTGTTTTCTGACCCAATTCTCCTTGACCAAATGAATGTCTTCACCATTCCTTTACCCTGCTCTCCTGGGTTAGAGATCCCTGAGGGCTGGTCTTGTCAGTGCAGACCAATACAAAGGCGGCGTTCAGTAACTCTGCCTTATCTGTGTCCTCTGTCACTGGTGTTCCCCCTGGATTTAGTAATGGGCCCACATGATCCTTAGTTTTCCTTTTGTTATTGCTGTATTTGAAGGAGCCCTTATTGTTGTCCTTAACATCTTTGGCCAGATTTAATTCCAGATAGGCCATAGCCTTCCTCATCTCATTTCTACTTACTCTGACAACCTCTCTATATTCATTCCAAGTGGCCTGACCCTGCTTCCATCTTCTGTGTGTTTCCTGCTTATGCTTGAGTAGTGACAGGAGTTCTTTATTCATCCACATAGGTCTCTTGCCTCCTTTGCCTGACTTCTTGCTGATCATGATGCATTGTTCTTGAGCCTGGAAGAAGTGGTGCTTGAATATTGACCAGCATTCTTGGACTCCTCTTCCCTGCAAGGCCCATGCCCATGGGATTCTTCCAAGAAGATCCTTGAGGAGGCCTAAGTCAGTTCTCCTGAAGTCCATGGTTGCAATCATACGTGCTGCCCTGCTTCCTCCTTGCTCGATACTGAACTCCACAATCTCATGGTCACTGCAGCCAAAGGTGCCCCAACCTTCACATCTCCAATAAAGCCTTCCCTGTTTGTCAGTATGAGGTCAAGCAGCACACCATTCCTTGTGGGATCCTCCACTACCTGTGAGAGGAAGTTGTCATTAATGCTTTCCAAGATCCTCCTGGACTGTTTGTGCTTCACTGTGTTGCTTCTCCAGCAAATGTCAGGGTAGTTCAAGTCTCCCACAAGAACCAGGGCCTGTGACTTTGAGGCTGCTTCAAGCTGCCTGTAGAAGGCCTCATACACTTTTTCCTACTGTCCAGGCAGCCTGTAACACACACTCACAACAGTGTCACCCTTACTAGCCTGCCTTTTATCTTAACCTATAAGCTCTCAACTCACTCATCATCCACCCCAAGACAGAGCTCCATACATTCCAAATGTAGCCTCACATAGAGGGCAACTCCACCACCACACCTTCCTGGTCTGTCTCCCAAACAGGGTGTGGCCCTTCATGACAATATTGCAGTCGTGAGCTATTACAATCACAATGAAAGCCCTGTGACTGCACACAGATCTGTAGTTCCTCCTGTTTGTTTCCCATACTGCATGTGTTGCTGTACAGGCACTTTATAGAGGTATTTGAGTATATCAATATCCCAGTGGGGGTGCAAAGGAATGCCCCAAGTCTTGTCTTGTGGTTACATCTTTGGTTGCTTGTGTTTGCTCAAGGCATCCCCTCTTAAGTCTCCTTTTGCTACTTGGGTGGTCACTATAGTTCTCCCCTTCCCACATTTTATCTGTCAAGCCTTGCCCTGTCCCATCCATCTCCCAATCTAGTTTAAAGTTCTCTCAACGAGCCCTGCTAACATCTGAGCTAAGAGCCTTTTCCCCCTTTGAGACAGGTGGACCCCATCTGTTGCCAGCAGGCTTGGTGTTGTATAAACTGACCCATGATCAAAAACCCAAAAATTCTGCTGGTAACACCAGTCTCAAAGCCACATGTTCATCTGCATGATTTTCCTGTTTCTTGCCCCATCATTCCCTGCAACTAGCAGGACAGAAGTGAACACTAGTGCTCCAGATCCCTCAACCAGTTGTCTCAAGGCCCTGACATCCCTCTTGATCATCTGTTGTCACTCACCCCTAAAACAGGGCACCAATTTGACGGTGGTGACACAACTGACACCAGCATCAGTCCCTTGTTATCTAAAATCTTCCCCTGATTAACGGTGAGCTTAAAAGGTTGACGCTGAAGATGGTAGCAAACATCAGCAGTTTATTAAAGCCTTCTGCCTTTTCTCTGTTGTAATCCCACAAGCAGCACCACATAATACAGGCTCCCTCCTCTTATGGCATGACCTACTAGCTCCAACAACACCAGCTCTCTCCTCTTAGCTCTTCATACCTTTTCTCTCACGTGCATAACACCTGTGTGCCCATTTACTTTTTTGTGGTTGGTCAATACACATCAGCATTCCGTGCTTCTTCTCCTTCAATGTTGTTCACCTGTCTTATACAGCTGCACCCCATTAGGGATGAGGCTCGGCTGCAGCCCCATTTCCTATGTCCCATAATCTGTTCTCCTACAATCATCTGCAGACTTCTTGTTGGGACTTCGTCAGTACCCACCTGGAAAACTAGTAGTGGGTAATAGTGAGCCATACCAGGCTGAAAAGTTTCTTCGTGATGTCCCGTACCCAGGCCCCAGGGGGACAGCACATCTTCCTATGGGTTGGGTCTGGTCAGCACACCAGGCCCTCCATTCCTCTCAAAAGGGAGTCACCAATGACTACTACCTTTCTTTTTTTTCTTAATTGAGGAGGTCATGATGAGGGAATAGGCTGCCTTGCCCTAGGTGACCCCTCCATCCCAGAACCACCTTCATCCCCATTCTCTTTCCTAGTCCTCATTTCCCTGGTCTTCATATTCCAGGGCCTTGCACCTATTGTATAAGGGCAGCTGGGAAGGTGGGGTAGGTTGGGAGGGGATTTGCCTGCCACCCTGAGCAGAACCCTGTTTCCACTCCCCTTCATCACTAAGGTCTCCTCCTCCCACCTGGTGGTGAGAGGGTAAGGGATCCATTGCTTTCCCACCACCTTTGGGAGACTGAACCTACTTAGAATAATAATTGGGACATTTTCCTGATATTAAATTTAAACATTTATCTGTTGTTCCTACTTATGACCATCGTTCTATGAGTTTATTCTTTTTAAATACTGAACACAACCCATCACCCTTTTATTAGTTTACTTAAGCTGCTAAGTTTATTACTATCATTTATTAACACTCTACTTTTGCAATGCAATCCTTCCAGTTTCAGTTATTTCACTGCTCTTCTCTGCACTAAATCTAGTTTACTAATGCCTTCCTCCTATTGATGGGATTCCAAGTCTGATCTTGCCACAAGTACAATTTCCTTTTAGTCCAAAATCCACCTTGGCATTATTGCAACTCCATATATCCTCTTCTCCACCTTTCCCCCATGCCTTGCAAAGCATCGCAATTTAAGAATTCTCTGGTTTGCACTGAAATTATGCTATGTATTTTCAAGGATCCTTGTCATAGCAATTCAACCTAGATGACTGTGACTGTTTCCCTTAGTAAGAAGTCTAGTTTAAAAAAGTTATAAAGCAAATAAAAAGTATACTACATGTTTTTGGTAACTCTTCAGCCATTTCTCTCCAATTCTTCACTTCCTGTGACACTATTTGATTTTATTTTTTTTTTAATAATCAGCCATAGATATTAGTCCAAAAATAATTTTATTTTGGTCCATCCCAAACTTATATAATAATCCTTTCCTTCTGGATTACATTCACATTCTAGAATGACCTGAAAATTTCCTAAAATGTTCCTTCTAACTTTTGCAGCAGTCCTAAAAAAGCCAACTTCCTTGTAACTTTTAAGCTACACGATTCCCTTCTTCCCCCGCTATAATTTTTCTTTCATGTTGTTCTTCAGTTTCAAAGTTATTTAAGGCTGTTCCTAACCAAGATTATAACAAATTAAGGTTTTTTTCTGTTAAATTTATGAAACTATTAAAGTAGAAGTATCATTAAATTACCAGAATACCATTTTTTATAACTTACTTTGAGAAGCAACTACCTCCAACATAATTTATTTATAAGAACTGTTGTGATTTGAGGTTCAGGATCTCCCATGGACTTGTACATTACAAAAAAGGCTAAGAGACTGAACACTCAGCATGCCTGTAAGAAAATATCAATCATGCTATTCAAGTTTATTCCCTTTTGAATAAGGACTGGTTGTTTTGTTTCGTCCTACTTGTCCCTTCTCTTTACCTTTCAGTGGTACATTACTTCTATAAAAATTAGGATGTAGAAAACCCAATGCTGAATTATTTAAAATACAATCACACTTAAACATTATGAACCATTAAAGATTTGCCCTTTACTCTCACTCTTTTTTTTTTTTTTATTTCAGCCAACAACACTAAATTTCACCTCCACAGAAGCAACTAGCTTTTCTATAGGATTATACAGTGGTGCACCTAGAAACACCTTTCATTCAGGCTACTGCAATTCCTCTGGCACCTGCAACAATTCAGGACAAGAGCTGCTAGAGTGCTTTCATAGAAGGTATAGGAGCAAGTACATTTTGGGAACAGTGTAATTATTTTTAGTTGAAAATGTTGATGTTGATCATTTGCCAGCACTGGCTTAAAGAGGAAATATCTGGTAAATACTCAAAACTCCACAGAGTTTCTATTTGTGTGATGTCTTAAGAAAAAAAATTAATATGCAAAATTGGTTTTGTTTCCCCAGGTAGTTGCCCAGTTACCTCCTTTTCAATGTAACTGCAGATGTAAGATACTAATTCTACATGTAGCCAGTATGTGCTATTTTTTTTTTTAAGATTAAAGAAGAAATAAGACTGAATAATAAGGAATAAAGACAGGGATTTATATCCTGCCTTTCCTCTCTCTGTATATATTTATCTGAAATCCTTTGCAAGCCCACTGCAGGCTATATGAGTTTCCATACATAAACATCGCCCTCATTCACATCTTTGTTAACTCCACATTGATAACATCATTATTACTGAGTCTGTTGATTTGTAATTAACATAACAGCACTATAAGTTAAGGGGAAAGAAAAAGAAAACTAATACTTGTGATTAATAAGCCAAATCAAAAGCTCAAATTTGTACAACCTGCTTCCAGTCCCACATCGTCTGCCACTCCTTTCCCCTACCTCTATTCCCATCTTCCTTCCCAGCACTTTCTTCTGTTTTAAAACTATTACCTCAGCTGCAGCATCCTCTAATAACCCCCAAGATGCTTTCCATCACAAGGTTAAAATTGTTTCCCACTTGGACAAAACTAAATAATTCAATTTTAAAGCTTACTATTTTTCAAGAAGTCTTTTTGGCTCAGGGACTTATTTCTGACATTCCTACAGCTTGTCTAAAGAAGAAACACTAAAACAAAACACTCTCCCTATAGTCATATATAGAAAGACGTAGAAGCATGGAAGATAAGGGGCTAATGTGTGTGCCTCAAACACCAATAGCTGGATGTCTGTGGAACCAACCAAGGATTGTTGGTAATAACACACTGTGAGAAAGAACAGGATGCGGCTGGAGAAGGGGCCATATGGTGGTAGGGTAGCATTTTTCTGGGACAAACGTCCTAGTTCTAGTTCCTGGAGATAAGCACAACACAGTCCAGCGCATGCACAGGAATGAGATTGAGAAGTGGGCATGGACAGGGAGATGGGGGAATCAACACCACCAAAGACTCCCGTAAGCCCTCTGATCCATTTCCAGAAAGGTCTAGAAGAGACTGTGCATGAGAAATGATTTGCATAGAAACAAGAAACTTATCTCCAGGGTGGGGAAAACTTATCTATAAAAAGGCACCCCCACAAGGCCCAAGGTGACTGGTGATTTCTTTCTTTCTCCCCCCTCTTTAATTCATCTCTTTCTCTCTTCCCTTTCACCTTACCCCTTTATCCAAAACCCATTGCCATGTGCTTATACAGGATATCAGGGACTAACACACCAATTTCCAAGCCAAATGTGTAATTTACAAATAAATCTCTCTAAGCTTTTGCAGACCACCTGAATTTTGTTATTCCCTTCAACCACGAACATTTACAAATCTGGAGTGCTCCCTTTCCCTTAAGGGTGGGATGTCACAAGAGACATTTTTGTTTTGTCAGTTATGGTACCTTTTCCCTTTGCCTGAAGGTAAATTAAGATTAGCAGTAAAAAGGTACTTAGCACCCCAAAAGAACATTCATGCTTAACTAGTTTACTTTCAATTTCCACCAACCAAATGATTTTGCAGGAACTCCTCACATTGACACTCACTCATACCCCTAAGAGTCATTAATCTGACAAGGACAGGGAAAATTCCCAAATGCCTTCTCACACATTCTCCGTACCATGTTCCCCAAATTTTATACATGCCTCAAATTGTGTTACTGAAGTTCAGAGCAGTTCTCAGTGGCACATGCACAGTCAAACAGCAACAATGCACTTGGCATCCAAACAGAAATTCCACGTCACTTTGAATTCCCACCAATCTATTTTCTCAGCAGCACACCCCTCATGTAGACACATTTGTACTCTTACTGGGATCTGTTTACCAACACCAAGATACTCTTGTTCCTAAGCATAACTCTTCCATTACTGAAAACTGAGGGGATGCCTACAAGAAGGAACAGAAGTTGCCATAGGGAAAGCACATGAACGCTCTCAGTCTCTTCTGCTTGCACTCAGAGCCAGGATTAAGAAATACACGAAGGAAACTGGCTTTTTCGTGTTTGGGCTTGGTTGTTTATTAAATCTTATCAAAAAGTACAGTGTTCAACAGCACTTCTAGCTACTTGCTAGAAGCGAGGAAAATGGAGGGTATCCAGCTGCTACAAGGTTTCTTAAAGCTAAACAGTCTAATAGAGAATTAACACATATATTATTTATACTTTTAACCCAATACCTAAATTCCCATGACTCTTAGTGTGATACTGACTGACCAACCAGAAACTACTACTTGAAACCCATGGAGAAGGAAGATGAACACTGAAAAAGACAACACCTAAAATCTTCTATGTTGTCTCATACCTATTATTATGCTATAAAACCCTCAAATTTAAAACCTTTTACTATGTAGAAGTACACACTTCTAATTAACTACACACTCATGATTCTAACTTCATTACTCAAATTTAGAAGCCGTCTCCAAGGCCTCAGGTTAAAAGCAGTGTTCTCCAGTGCATCAGTGCCTGACAGCACAGAAAGATTGAAAACCCCGGGTTTCTGGGATACAACAGAAGGCTACCTTGAGTTAACAGAGAGGGTCACTGTCCTGGTTACACCTGGGGAAGAGCAGAGTCAGAGAGGTTTTTCTCTATGAGAAATTCTTCTGTGAGTTGATGGGACCAATTGGATGCTGGTTTGGTTATTGACAGCCTGAGGAACCAATTGGAGAAAGTTAGTTCTGAGACAAGGAACTGAAAAGTAAGGAATAGTTCATCAAAAACCAGGACAATGAGGAATGCCTGACAATTACTATGCTTGCAAAAATCAGGAGGAGAGGCAGACTGCTTTGTGATAAATGGAGCCAGAACTTGCAAACAGGGTGAGGGGTGCAAAGCTACCAGTGATAAGTGATAAATCCAAAACCCTAAACCAGCAAAAACTAATCTCAAGATCTAGAATGCGCCCAAAAGGCTAAGACGCATGCTCCGGAGACAAAGTTGAAAAGTTCAAGTGCGATGAAGAGTTTGGAAGCCTTCATCAGAGACCCCCGATGACCCCTAAATTAGGAAGGCACAAGCACAAAAAGACTTTTAGTTCATTTTAATATGAAACAAAACTGAGATAGGCAAGGCTAAGACATGAATATGTATTAGGCGTACTGTGTAATCCTAAGCTTTTAAGAAATAAATAGAATAGTAGTTTAAAGTTTCAGTATGCATGCTTTAGAAAAAATTATCCCCATGCACCTCAGCACTGAATAAATGAATACCTACTTTATAACTCTCATTTCTCACAAGTTATAAAGTTTTTTCTGCATATCATTTTGCGAGCCAGCCAGAAGACCTCTGTCCGGCTGTGAGAGTGGGGTGGGGAGCGGACTCCCTGAGGTGTGCCCCAGGATTTCCCTGGAGGGACTCCGTGACTCAGCTCGCTCTATCGGAGACAGAAAACGACCTGCTGGCCCGCGGATAAACAGTATGTATGTTTAACAGTATGTTAGGGAACCTGTAAGTCGTATACGCTTGGCTAGGGGGGCAGCCAGTAAGTCACATTGAAACGTCTTTGCGTGTGAGCATAAACCCTGTGTACGTAAGGTCTGAGCTTGTGTGATGGGTTGACTTGGGAAGAAGAAACTCAGAGGGAAGTTCTCTCTAAGGGAGCTTCCTCTGTGGGGGTTGGGACACCTTCAACAGCCAATTAGAGAAAGTTAGTTCCCTCCGTGAACACACATTTCAAAGGAGGTAATCCAGAACTGAGTCTCTGTCTTTCTGGTGGCTGAGCAGGTAACATCAACCTGAGCTTCCCCCCTCCCATGTGGGGAGGGGGGGGGGGAGGCTCGGGAGGCCGCTTGGGCCCTGTTTGCAACTAGGGGACCTGATGGCCGGGAGGAGGAAAGGCTCGTTGATAAGACCTTCACAGCTTCCTCCTCCACGGGCCTGCAGCTCTGGGGTGGGGGGCCCGGTTCCCGCTGCTGTGGGAAGGGCCGGGCCTGCCCAGCCCCCACGCAGTCTGGGGCTGCAGCCCAGCCCCAGAAAGGCTGATTGACACCTCAGCCCCCCCAGCGCAGCCTGAGCCTGCCCCAACTTTTGTAGTTGTGTTAAACTTTAACTCCTTAGTGCTCAGATAAGATTTGCAAAACCTCCGGCCTTCCTTTAAATACGAAAGGGAATAAGAAGATATCTGAAGTCAGTGAAGCACGAGCTAAGTATTTTTTAGATGGAAAGAGAATGAGGAGATGCTGTAGATGGCTGAAAATTCTTTTGTAAGATTGTAGGGATGAACTGATGTACTGAATATTCCAATAAACCATGGAGAAAGACATGGGGGGATGGAGATGTTCCATTTGATAAATGATTTGACTAAAGAGCACCTGTGTTGAGAATCTTTGCCCTGAGGAAAGAAGGGGATTTCTGTTTTCTGAGGATGAAGCCTGAACAGAGAGAAAAGAGATGAAGAGAACCTTTGCTGTGGAACATTTCATTCTTAAAAGTAATACCCCATGAGTCTGACATGGCCCACATCTACAGCTCTGGGAAGGCTGTGGAGTTGGGAGGAGTGTCACGATTGCAGGTTCCTGGGCGGATGCAAATCGTGAAAAATGAAACCACGAGAGGACTGTTTTCTTCCTTCTTGTGGAAAAAATCCCTACAGCTTTCAACAAGAGGAGGCTTCTCTATCCAGAAGTGAACTGAAAAAGACTAAATTGGGAACTGACCAAAGTATTTGTTGTATGTTTGTTTTGTTGTTATGAAGGTTGGGAGAGGGAAGGAAGGAGTGGTATAAAAAAAATCTTATTCTGAATTTGGTTTTTTTCCCTTCTCTTTGTTTGTGTAGTTAATAAATTTCTTTTTTTTTTATACTCTCTTAAGTTTTAGGCCTGCCTTGCTTTTTGCTCCTGGTTCCGTCTCACAACAGAAAAATGAGTTTATTTAAATTGGCAAATCAAACGAAGACATAATTTGGTGCATTGGCCAGGAAACAAAATTAAACCAAGACAGCTTGCAAGCAGCCACTGGCCCGGCTAAGGGGCCGGCGGTGGAAGGATACCAGCTGTAGGGATATCGGCTGGAAGGATACCGGCAGGGGAGATTCGCTGACCAATAGAGCAGCTGCCAGCGACCCTGGGGGTGGGTCGAGTGAATCTCTGTTTTATTACTGCTATTTTACAATTACCGAGGTCCGAACATGCTGTGTTTTCGCGCTGTGTTTTGATTGTGAGAGTGAAATAATTTTGCCCATTTCGCTTGTTTCCTAGGTAACTGGAGTGAATAGAGTGAGTTCAGTGTGCAGTGAAGCAGTGAGTGCTGATTGGCTAGGCCATGAAAGATGCTGCGTGAAAAACGCTGCGCATGTGTGTATATTTTGCCTAGACAAACAAAAAGAATCCTTCTCCTTAAGTAGTCTAGGCTCAACTCTTAAAAATTTATAAACTTAAAGTGCCGCATTACAAAAAAAGCTACCCTCACATTCGTATTATTAAAAAAACCATCAGAATTAATTAAGACTAAGTGTGTGCAATCTATTCGAATCCTGGGACATCCCTAAATAAGGGCAAAAAAGTAGTTTAAGAAAAAAAAAAGAGTAAATATTGAAAGTCTCAATATGGGAACAAAAAACAGTAAAGAGATACCTAAAGCTAATCCACTAAGGTGTGTTTTAGACCATTGAAAAAAAATAGCAGGTGTAAAAAGTACGAAGGACATGAAAACGCTTTTGAAGTACTGTGGCCAGTGGTGGCCACTATATAAATTAGATGATGGAGTAAAGTGGCCACCTACTAGAACTTTAGATTATAATACATTGTTACAGTTAATATTGTGTTTGAAATGAAAAAAAATAAGACAAAGTTTCCTATGCAAATATGTTTTCTACTCTAAGAGATCATCCTAAGTGGCAGACAGACTGTGGGATTAGACCCCCCTCTGATCCTCTGGTATTAGCCCTTAAAAAATTATAAGGCAGCTAATAAAATTAAACTAAAGCGGTGCTGTTCCGCCTGCAGCATTGGCCAAAAATGCACAAAATCTAATAAGGTTTACAGCACAGCTACACAAAAGCAAAATCTAATAAATCTATTTAAACCTCCCCCTAGGAGACAGGAGGAAGATGAGAGCTCAGAAGAAACACCCCCTAAAACACCCCCTAGTAGCCCAATCTCATCCAGAATTAAAAAAGAAGCAGTGCAAGCACCTCTGAGGCAAGCAATAGGGCCAGGAGGGGAGAGAGTACTAGTAAAAGTACCCTTCTCAACTATCAATCTAGAGGCATAAAAAAAGTTGCTAAAAATTATCGCAGTAATCCAATAAACACTGCCAAACGTTTACAATACATAATAAAACAACATAACCCTAATTAAAGTAATATACAGTTACTGCTAGATGCTCTAACTAAAACAGAAAAACGACTAGTTCTAAAAAAGACTGGGGATCTGGCAGAAGAATTCTATAAAGCCCAACAAAAAAATGTAACAGTACTTTCCACTCCAAAATCCAAAATGGCACACAAATAGAACATCAAAAATAAAAAGCTAAAAAACTACCAAAAGTAGATAGTACAAAGAATAGGAAAAGCTATTCCTAAAACAATAAATTAGTCAGTTTTATATACAATCAAAGTCCTTCCAAATCTCCATTCCGAATTCCCAAATCGCTTGAAAGACCCAATGCTTCGCCATACATCATTAGACCCTAAGTCTAAAGTAAAAATATAACAGCTAGTAAATTTGTTTTTAGAGCAGTCTACAAAAGACATTAAACGTAAACTTCAAAAGCTCCAAAAACCAAATAGGAAGAATTTAAAAGCCCTATTAGATGAGGCATGAAAAGTTTTTAGTAACCAAAAAAAAATATATATATAAGCAAATAGTAAAAAAACTAGTAGCAGTTGTAAAAGAAAAAAAAAAAGAAAGATCAAAGACCACGCAAGCAAAGACCGCCCCAGCTGGGCAGAGACCAGTGTGCAATTTGCGAAGAATTTAGTCACTAAAAATCAGTGTCCAAAACAAAAGCACCAAGAAAAAAAAGAACAAAAGAAAGAAAAAAGTAGTAGTCACACATATAAAAAAAACCTAAAGAAAACCAGTAAATCTTTCCCCAGCAAATCCACTAGTTATAAAAATAAAGCTAAAGAAAAAAGAAAATAAAGTAAAATTTTAGTTGACATGGGGGCAACATATTCAGTCTTAAGTAAAGCTTTAATGTCTGTAAAAAATAAGTATATAGTAATAAAAAAACAACTAGCCAAACTGAAAAATCATATTTCTGTAAGCCTGTAAAGTATAAATATGGAAAACAATATGACATTCATAAGTTTCTGTATATGCCCAACTCCCCAGATCTGCTCCTGGGGAAAGATTTATTAGCACAATTGCAAACAACCATTACATTTTTAAAAAATTTAAAAATTGCTCTAGAAGTAAATAATCAAAAATATGTAAAAATGTTAAGTTTAACAACAATTAAAACAAAAAAAAATTAGTGAAAAAATAATAAGCCAAGTATTTCCTGGGGTATGGGCCTCTGATATACCAAAAAGGGCAAAAAATGCACCTCCTATATTAATCAAACTAAAAAAAAAACCAACCAGCCAAAGTTAAGCAGTACCCCTTAAAAAAGAAAAATTAAAAAAAAAATTAAAACCTTCTGCAATTAAGATTGTTAAAAAAGTGTCAATATAATTTCAACACTCCCATTTTACCTGTTCGAAAACCTGATGGCTCATATCAAATAGTACAAGATCTGCAAACTATCAATAAAATAACTAAAAATCTTTACCATGTAATAGCCAACCCATATACTCTACTAACATGCTTGACACCTGAACTAACCTAGTTTACCATTATAGATTTTAGAAATGCCTTCTTTTGCCTCCCTCTCCATAAAGCCAACCAAAAAATTTTTGCCTTTAAATGGCAAAGCCCTAAAAGTGGGTGCAAAATGCAGCTCACCTGGACACGGTTACCTCAAAGTTTTAAAAACTCGCCCACCTTGTTCGAAGAACAACTTGCAAAAGACGTGGAGGCCTGGGAAGCCCCATCAAAAAAAAAAAAAAAAAAAAAAAAGCTGTTGCAGTACGTAGATAACCTCTTAATAACCACCCAAACAAAAAAAGCATGTGTAGCCTAAACAGTAAGCCTCCTAAATTTTCTAAGACTCCAAAAGTACAAAGTATTAAAAAAAAAGCTCAAATAGTAAAACAAAAAGTAATCTACCTAAAATACAAAATCACTGTGTACTGGTTTGAAAGCAAAACCAGTGAGACACTCCAAGTCAGTAATACAATTTAATAGGAAAAAAGAGAAAAAATAAAATACATGCAATAATACAAAAGAGAACCATTGACAGAGTCAGGATACAACCTGACACCCTGTCAGTCAGGGTGTTGGTAGCAGTCCGTATAAATGGTGGCTGCAGTCCTCCTGGATGACAGATGTGGTTCAGTTGAAGTAGTGGTCCTGTAGAAGGTGCAGTTTTCCTCCGAAGGTCCAGCCATGATGTGGAAAAGGTCCGACTTTCCTCTGGGATCCAGTGGAAAGGGCTGTCTTGGTGTTCCAAATCTCAGTTTTTATCTAGGTAGGAAAGGCTTGGCTCTTCCCCCTGGCTGGAGCATCTCCCAATGGGATGATGTAATTTTATCATACAATAGGACTTAATGGCCGATTAACAGAAGCTATCTTCTGGAGGAAGAACGGATTGTGGAAAAGATAAAGATGACCATCCCCCCTGATTTTTATCAGATGGCACATCAGCAGAGGATATGCCAAACTCCAAAACCTGAAACAATCAAAAAACTGCAAACCTTTTTAAAAATAACAAAGTAGTGCAAATTGTAAATCTATGAACTACTTATAAAACCACTGTATGCTCTCATTACAACTAAAACCAAGAACCTTCAATAAACAACAAAAGCCACACGAGCCTTCGACCAACTCAAGAAGGCTCTTATGTTAGCCCCAACTCTGAGACTGCCAAATGTAAGTAAACCATTCTTCCTATTTTCCCATTAAAAAACAGGGGATTGCCCTAAAAATGCTAGCCCAAGATCTAAGCCCATATCAAAGAGCAGCTGCTTACTTTTCTAAACAACTAAACGCAACAGTCAAGATACCTCCAATCCGTAACAGCAATTGTTCTAAACATCCAAAAAGCACACAAATTCACCTTAAGCCAAAAAATGACTGTACTAATGTCTCACACAGTGTCCGCAGTGCTGGAAGTGAAAAGTAGCCACTGACTTTCCCCACAAAAATTTCTAAAATACCAAACCATTATAGCAAAACAAGACGATGTAAAAATAGTAGTAACTAACATTGTCAACCCAACTTCTTTCCTCAATGGAAACCAAAAGAAACCAGTACACCATGACTGCCTGGAAACCATCAAAGCCACCTACTCCAACCGCCCAGACCTGAAGTTCGCTCCATGAAAATACATTTTGAAGGAGGTAACCCTGAAAAAAGCTCTCTTTCTCTTCCGGCAGCAGTGCAGGTAACAGGGTCCACCTGGCCTTGCGGGGCTGACGGGGGGCAGGGCCGGGCCCCTGTCTGGGGAGCTGGCATGTCCCAGCAGGGAGGAGGGGTGGCCATCAACAGTGAGTGCTGTAGCTGAGACCCAGGGAGGCTGATTAAGGTCCCAGCCATTCCCTCTCCTCCCCCTTTCCAGTACAGCCTGAGTCTCCTGAGATCCTGGCACAGCTCCAGCATTACAGCCTTGCATTCCCCGTGTGAAATCATAACTCTTTCAATGCTCAAATAAGACTTGCAGACCTTTCAATTCTCCCCTGAGTTAGAGGAAAAAATAGAAGAGCTAAGTTTCTTTAGATGGAAGGAAAATGAGAAGATGCTATGAAGGTTGGCTGAAAATCCTTTTGTACGTTGTAGGGATGAACTGATATTGCACTAAATATTCCTATAAACCATGGAGAAAGACATGGGGGGGTTGGAGTGTTCCATTTGATAAATTGTTGACCAAAAGCACCTGTGTTAAGGATCCTTCGCCCGGAGGGGATCTCTGTTTCTGGAGATGAAGCATGAACAGAGAGAAAGAGAGATGAAGAGAATTTTTGGTTTGGAACAGTTCATTCTTAAAAGTAAATACCCCATGAGTTTAACATGGCCCATAAGCACAGCTTTGGGAAAGTTGTGAAGATGGGAAGAGCTTCACGATTTGCAAGTTTTTTTCCCAGGTGGATGTGAATCGTGAAAGTAAAGCCACAAGAGAACTAGTTTTTTTCCCTCCTTGTGGAGAAGTCCCTATGGCCTGACAAGAGGAAACTTCTCTCTCTGAAGTTAATTGAAAAGGACTATTTAATTTGGGAACTGACTGAAGTAGTTTTTTTGTATATTTGTTTTGTTATTATGAAGGTTGGGAGAGGGGAGGAGGGAGTGGTCCAAAGATCTTATTCTGAATTTGGTTTTTTTCTTTCTTTGTGTAGTTAATAAATTTCTTTTTATACTCTCTTAAGTTTTAGGCCTGCCTTGCTTTTGCTTCTGGTTCTGTCTCACAACAGAAAATGAATATACTTAAATTGGCAAATCAAACCTATAACAGTCACAAAACATTAGAGCTCACTTAGGAAGTGAAACACAAGTCAGTCATGTATAAGACTTACAGTTGCATTCATTAATAACTAATCAGTGAATTTTCTACCTCTGGTCCAGTCTCCTCATGCCTTTCTTCACTATCTTATTTCTTTAGCTAACCTTATTGCTTCTGCAATACTTGTGACAACATATTTTGTCCTCTGCTACCATATAGCAAACAACAGTATCAGTATTCCTAGGTGGAATTTACAAGTCATTAAGCATTCTTCTAATTTATCTGTTAAATTTATTTGAAAAATTAACATCAGTGATTGTAAAATATGTGGTTTTGTTTGCACTATAGCACCAAGTAATTTCAAAAGTAATTCCTAGGAAAAATGCCATAATTTGGCCAGAGTGCTCCCTTTCAGCAGCCATTAATATACTCAAGGCCACTCTCCCACACTGAACTCGAAGGGACTCAGAGTGACAAAACAGCTATATCATAGGCCCTCCTAAACTCTGAGCCTGTTATTGTCTTCTCTGGTTAAGTGGAAACTGGCTTATATGAAGTTTAGAAAGCTGCATCTCAAAAGGCTCACAGCTCACAGCAGAGCCCAACAGAGCACACTCTGGCCTCCAGTCTTCTCCTTCAACACGTGACACAGGTTGATGAAAAATCATCTGAGTAGGCTTCAGCAGTGAAGAGATCAGAAGTTACCCTTTGATAGGGTTAAAAAAATTCTCGGATTACTCAATGGTTCCCAAGCGTGGACAATAAGATACGTAAATTTCCCCATCCTGATGCGCGGTTTCCTGTGTCTTTATCTCCTGTAAGAGAATACAGGAAGCAGAAAGGTATCCTGTTTTACCAATCACAGACAAGCAGGTCACACTCTTCATTTCTGAATTGCCACGAGATCACTGTTAAGCAGTTCCTTTCCAAACTAGGTCTGTCTATTGCCTTTAGCCAGGAGTGTGTACTTCACATTTGAAACTTCATACAGAAACACGCATCTGCTTCTATCTTCAGACAGGCCGACTGCTCTTTTGGCTTTCATTCAATTGCCTACTCATGCTTTAATTAATCATTATCTTCAAAGGTAGCAAATCTTAGAATTCTCCTCCATTCTAGAGACTCACATTTTACATTATACAGGTGGGGCTGCCAAAGCCATCCCAGTGTCACCGAGTGAATTCATATTTGTAAATGTTTTTTCTTTTCCTACTTAAATATTCATACCTGTTCAGGGCTGAAATATTCCCTTTTCTTTCTGTAGAATTTTTCCCATTGTTATGTTAAGTATTTGTGGCTACAACTTAGTAGCAATAGTTTTCTCTCGCAGGGGGGTGGGGGATAGGGGGACACCGGAAAAGGAAAGGTGGGACAGGGGTCTGGGGCAGGCTCTCGCTCTCTCACTTGGCTCGTGGAGTGAAAGGAGGACGGCCCGTGCTCTGATCTAGCATCTTCCCTGCCATCCCAGTGCCGAGAGCCACGTTCCCTGCCGTCGAACACCGCTCTGCTCCTCTCCCACTTCATGCTATTACCTCCAGACACTCTGCCGAGCACCACGACCGACACCATGAGGGGGGAGTCACTCCTCCATCCCTCTCACACCTGGGCCGCTGCTGCCATCACCCAGCCCTTTTCAACTACGCAGGACCTGCCCTGCCCCACAGCACTGGTAACTGAGAGAAGGGAGAGGGAGCCTGTGGCCAGAAAGAGACTGGAACTGAGCTATATTGTTCTGTTTCGTTCTCAATTTTTACAGCTGTTGTTGTTTCTGCTATTTTGCCTTGTTAGATATCAGTAAAGAACTGTTATTCCTATCCCCATTTCTTCTGCCTGAAAGCCTCTGATTTGAAACTATAATAATTAGAAGGGAGGGGGTTGCACTCTGCATCTCAGGAAAGGGATTCTAGCCTTCCCTTAGCAAAAGACCTGTCTTTCAAACCGAGAAAGATTTTGGCACCCAATGTGGGGCATTTCCTGAGGGCATTGAGAGAGAGGTAGAAAAGGGAATAACAGTTCTTTAGTTACCCAAGTTTGCGGCAGATGACACCATGCTGTCCAGCTTACCCTGGTTTGGCCTCCATGCGGTCACTGCTATATTTCTCCCATTTGCAAGCCCTTTTTTAAACATGAGTCTCATAACCAAAGTTACTGTGGCTATTATCCAGTTCATTTTGTGGGTTGATCAGTTGAGAAATTCATGGATTTTTAATTTTCTCTGGAAGATGGCCACATGGATTCAGAGCTATCGCACTCTAAGTGTGTGTTTCTGGGGCTACTTCAATAATGGTACTTACTGTGAGGAAGAGACAGCAGGTGAAATTTTCTCCCAACCCATCACACGGTTTTTGAAGTTCACCCCACCAGTCTTCAAGGGGTTCAAATCCGCTTTAAATGCTAATGACATTATACTGTGGCTAGTGTTGCTGATATCCCTGTTAAACCTGTTCTATATAACATTCAGAGATAAGGGGAGATTGACTTGGATAACAACCCTGATACCTACCCCAGGAAATAGTGATGATGCCCCAAAGCCTGATCCTGTCCAAGAGACTAGGAATGCTACCCCAGAGCCTGACCCTGTTCCAGAGACTAAGGATATTACCCCATAGTTTGACCCTGCCCCACAGCCCACCTTGGAGAGGAACCACCCGGAGGGGGTGGGGGTTCTAGTGAAGGAGATACATGAGATGGGCCAGATGCTGAAGGAGTACCTTTCCCCAGCTGGTGAGAAACCCTCCCCCTGCCTTAAAGAGGGAGACTCTGATGGTGCAGCAGTGGGACCCACAGACGTTACATCTGTCCAGGTTCCAGCTGAACTGCAAGGGCACTCACAGCCAGCAGCAGTTGCCCCTGTGGAAACTAGGAAGTCTAAGATGAAAACAAGGCACCTAGATAATAAGGGTCAGGAAGGAGGCCCCTCATAACTAAAGGGGATCCAGAAGTTGAAATCATCACCGAGTCCCTGTCATACGAGTCTCCATAACCTGTGAAAAGACATTGTATGACGGGGCCGTGAAGCTTTTACAACCTGGTTACTGCGGGTCTGGGACCTTATGGGTACAGGTGTGCAACTGGATGGTACTGAGGCAAGGAATTTGAGATCCTTGACCCAGGACTCAGGTGTGGACCAGGTATTTGTAAGGGAGCCAGGCCTCATTTCCCTCTGGGAGCAACTTTTAATGAGTGTGAGAGAGAGGTTTGTCCACAGAGAGAGAATGCAGGAGCACCATCAGAGAATACGTTGGAATACCCTTGAGGAAGGGATCCAACAGCTGAGAGAAGTGGCAGTAATGGAGGTGCTCTTTGGGAGGGATGGACAGCATGACAATGACCCTGACAAGGTCAGGTCCACAAGGCAGATGTTGTGGAAACTGGCAAACCTAGGGCCAGCTCAATACACCACCTTTATTGCAATGATTAATGCTGATACCAACCAAGTGACAGTGGGTTCTGTTGCCATCAGGCTCAGAAATTTTGAGAGTATAATGGCTGGCCCAGTGCAGGCTCATGTCTCTGCTGTGGTTAAGGAACTCAAAGAGGAGTTTAAGGAGGAGATGAAGGAGATAAGGGAAGTGGTGAGGAAGATCAGTGCAGTACCAGTGCAAGTCATGGACCCCAAAATTAGAGCCTAACGCCCCCCAGCAAGGGAGAGAGGGTACACCCCACACGCTGACCAGTGGTTCTTTCTACGTGACCACGGGGAAGACATGAGTAGGTGGGATGGGAAACCCACTTCTGTCCTGGCAGCATGGGTGCGCCAACTCAGGGAAGGAAACACTAACCAAGGGAGCTCCACTAAAGTGAAGGTAGCCTCAGCCTCCCATGACCAAGCTGCAGGGTATTACAGAAGGGAAGATGATCTGTCAGATCCCCTTGAAGGAACCTCCAGTATGTATGCCCAGGAGAGAAATAATAACCAGGGCTAGAGGGGCCCTGCCTCTAGCCAGGGAGAGGCACAGGAAAACTGGGTCTTTTGGATGGTGCGGATCCGATGGCCTGGCACAGCAGAGCCACAGGAACACAGAGCATTGGTTGACACTGGTTCACAGTGTACATTAATACCATCGGGACATGTCGGGGAAGAACCTGTTTCAATTGCCGGGGTTACAGGGGGATCTCAGGAATTGACTTTGCTGGAGGCTGAGGTGAACCTGACTAGGAAAGAGTGGCAGAAACATCCAATTGTGACTGGCCCAGAGGCACCATGTATTCTAGGCATAGACTTCCTCAGGAACGGCTATTACAAAGACCCAAAGGGACTCAGCTGGGCTTTTGGAATAGCTGCTGTGGCAGCAGAGGGCATTAAGCAGTTGAACACCTGGCCTGGGCTATCAGAAAACCCATCTGCAGTGGGACTCCTCAGGGTAAAAGAGGAACAGGTGCCAATTGCTACCTCGACAGTGCACCGCCAGCAGTACCGGACGAATCGAGATGCCGTGATCCCCATCCACAAGATGATCCTTGAGCTGGAGAGCCAAGGGGTGGTCAGTACGGCCCACTCATCCTTCAACAGCCCCATCTGGCCTGTGCATAAATCTGAAGGAGAATGGAGATAGGCCGGGGACTATCGTGCCTTGAATGAAGTGACTCCACTGCTGAGCGCTGCTGTGCCATACATGCTGGAACTCCACTATGAGCTGGAGTCCAAGGCAGCAAAGTGGTATGCCACTATCGATGTCGCCAATGCATTTTTCTCCATTCCTCTGGCAGCAGAGTGCAGGCCTCAGTTTGCTTTCACATGGAGGGGTGTGCAGTACACCTGGAACTGACTGCCCCAGGGGTGGAAACACAGTCCCACCATCTGTCATGGATTGATCCAGGCTACACTGGAGAAGGGTGGAGCTCCAGAACATCTGCAGTACATTAACGACATCATTGTGTGGGGGGACACAGCAATAGACGTATTTCAGAAAGGAGAAAAGATCATTCAGATTCTGCTGGGAGCTGGCTTTGCCATTAAAAAGAGCAAAGTCAAAGGGCCTGCCCAAGAGATCCAGTTCCTGGGAGTAAAGTGGCAAGATGGACGGCGCCAGATTCCCAGTGAGGTCATCAATAAGATTACTGCAATGTTTCCACCAACCAGCAAGAAGGAAACACAAGCTTTCCTAGGTGCCATAAGTTTTTGGAGAATGCACTTTCCTGAGTACAGCCAGATTTTAAGCCCTCTCTACGGGGTCACCTGCAAGAAGAATGATTTCCACTGGGGCCCTGAGCAGCAGCAAGCCTTTGCCCAGATCAAGCAGGAGATCACTCATGCAGTAGCCCTTGGCCCAGTCAGGACGGGACCAGAGGTGAAGAACGTGCTCTACTCTGCAGCTGGGAACCATGGTCTGTCCTGGAGCCTTTGGCAAAAGGTGCCTGGTGAGACGCGAGGCCGACCACTGGGATTCTGGAATTGAAGTTACAGAGGGTCTGAGGCCAACTATACTCCAACAGAGAAGGAGATCTTGGCCGCCTATGAAGGGGTTCAAGCTGCCTCAGAGGTGGTTGGCACGGAAACACAACTCCTGGCACCCCAACTACCAGTGCTGGGGTGGATGTTTAAAGGAAAGGTTCCCTCAACCCACCATGCCACTGACGCCACATGGAGAAAGTGGATTGACCTCATCATACAACCTGCCCGTATTGGAAACCCAAATCGCCCTGGGATTTTGGAGATAATTACCAACTGGCTGGAAGGGGAAGACTTTAGCCTTGCCGACGAAGAGGAACAGGAACAAGTGACCCGGGCCGAAGAAGCCCCACCGTATAACCAACTGCCAGCAGATGAAACAGGCCATGCTCTTTTCACTGATGGTTCCTGCCGCATCGTGGGGATGAACCGGAAGTGGAAAGCAGCCGTATGGAACCCCACAAGTCAGGTTGCACAAGCTACCGAAGGAGAAGGTGGATCGAGTCAACTTGCTGAACTCAAAGCTGTTCAGCTGGCCCTGGACATTGCTGAAAGAGAAAAGTGGCCAAAGCTCTACCTTTATACTGATTCATGGATGGTAGCCAATGCTCTGTGGGGTTGGCTGGAAAGATGGAAAAGGGCTAACTGGCAACCTAGGGAAAAACCAATCTGGGCTGCTGATGAATGGAAAGACATTGCCACCCAGGTAGAGAAGCTGCCTGTAAAAGTCCGTCACATAAATACCCATGTCCCCAAGAGTCGGACTAATGAGGAACACTGACACAATGAGCAGGTAGATCAGGCTGCACAGATAGAGATATCAAAGATAGATTTAGATTGGCAGCACAAGGGAGAGTTGTTCCTGGCTCGATGGGCCCATGATGCCTCAGGCCACCAGTGTAGAGATGCCACCTATATGTGGGCATGAGACCAAGGGGTGGATCTAACCATGGACAGTATTTCTCAAGTTATCCATGACTGTGAGACATGCGCTGCCATCAAGCAAGGCAAGAGGGTGAAGCCGCTTTGGTATGGGGGATGATGGTCCAAATAAAAGTATGGAGAGGCCTGGCAGATTGACTACATCACACTGCCTCAAACCCGCCAGGGCAAGCGCTATGTACTGACCATGGTGGAAGCCACCACTGGATGGTTGGAGACCTACCCTGTGCCTCATGCCACTGCTCGGAACACCATCTTGGGCCTGGAAAAACAAGTTCTTTGGAGGCATGGTACCCCTGAGAGAATTGAGTCAGACAATGGGACTCATTTCAAGAATAGCCTTATAAACACCTGGGCTAGAGAACACGGCATTGAGTGGGTGTACCATATCCCCTACCATGCACCTGCTGCAGGGAAAGTTGAATGGTGCAATGGCCTGCTTAAAACCACCTTGTAAGCACTGGGTGGGGGAACTTTCAAGAACTGGGAGATTAATCTACCAAAGGCCACCTGGTTAGTGAACACCGAGGTTCTACTAACTGAGCAGGCCCTGCCCAATCTGAGCCCTTGGGAATACCAGATGGAGATAAGGTTGCAGTGGTACACATGAGAGGTATGCTAGGAAAAACTGTTTGGGTGAATCCTGCCTCCAGCAAAGACAATCCCATCCGTGGAGTTGTATTCACTCAGGGACCAGGTTGCACCTGGTGGGTGATGCAAAAGAACGGAGAGACCCGATGCATACCCCAAGGAGACCTTGTTTTAGGGTGAAATACCTATAGTACTGTGCTTATATCTGTAACTGCATGTATGTATATAATGTAACAGTTTTAATTTGTTATAGCATATTAGTATGGGAAAAATTCAGGGGTGGATAATGTTAGGGGTTGAGTTGTTCCCTTTTCTTTCTGTGAATTTTTTCCCATTGTTATGCTAAGTATTTGTGGCTACACCTTAGTAGCAATAGTTTTCTCTCGAAGGGGGGTGGGGGATAGGGGGACACTGGAAAAGGAAAGGTGGGACAGGGGTCTGGGGCGGGCTCTCGCTCTCTCACTTGGCTCGTGGAGTGAAAGGAGGATGGCCCGTGGTCTGATCTAGCATCTTCCCTGCCATCCCAGCGCCGAGAGCCACGTTCCCTGCCGTTGAACACCGCTCTGCTCCTCTCCCACTTCATCCTACTACCTCCAGACACTCTGCCGAGCACCACGACTGACACCATGAGGGGGGAGTCATTCCTCCATCCCTCTCGCCCTGGGCCGCTGCTGCCATCACTCCAGCCCTCTTCGACTGTCCAGGACCTGCCCTGCCCCCACCACCTGTAACTGAGCGCAGAGAAAGAGGGCCTGTGGCCAGAAAGGGACTGGAACTGAGCTATACTGTTCTGTTTTGTTGTCAGTTTTTATAGCTGTTGTTGTTTCTGCTATTTTGCCTTGTTAGATATCAGTAAAGAACTGTTATTCCTATCCCCATTTCTTCTGCCTGAAAGCCTCTGATTTGAAACTATAATAATTAGAAGGGAGGGGGTTGCACTCTGCATCTCAGGAAAGGGATTCTAGCCTTCCCTTAGCAAAATACCTGTCTTTCAAACCGAGACAATACCCTACTGTTCAATGCCCATGGACCAATCACTTTTAGTAGGACTTATGTAAGATATGAATTTTTTAGCTTAATAAGTAAGTTTTAAATAAGAACAAGTGTTGGGAAAGATAAGGATTTGGCCGGAAGTTCTCACAGATATGTACATATAACAGAAAGATCTTTGAATGTGGAATCTGAAGAAGGAATAGAAATGATAGCAAGTTTTGATATAGAAGAAAAGAATTGATGAGCCAGTCTTGCTGGGTAATTAGAAGGCAAAGAGCAAGTGAGTTGAAAGGGGCTTTTATGACTTAGAGCAAAGGATAAATCCACGTCAAATAAAAGATGTTTTTACCAAGCAAAAAGATTTTCACAGGCAAACAAGAAAGCTATGTTGCAAGTAGAGAAAAGATCTCAGAATTTTCCACTGCAAGAAAACTGAAAAAGACCTTCTAGCTTAAACTGTAACATATTAAGTTTTTGTGATTGGAAAATAGTAACATGAATATGGTAATGTTAGTAGTTAGGATAGGCTATAGGTAATAGTAAAGGTATTGATTGGTTGTCATTTATTAAGATGCTCTGCAATGAAAAGTATATAATGCATTGTAACCAGAACTAGAGTGAGCTTCAGACGAACCTACAGATGTGGCTGAAAAGGCTGTGGGCTGGGCTCTTGTCACCCACAACCTGTGAATTACTGTATCATTTGGATATAATAAACAGCATTTTAAAGAGCCACCTGGAGCCCCGCATCCCTCATTTTGGCTCTTACAAACGAGTCATTCAAAAGTCATAATACTGTGTGATTTAGTATGCCATTTGCTTGACTTTACTTGCTTAGCATGAGTAGCTGTATTTACTGAAGCCTTAGGCTGCAAGCTGTATTTTCACCATAGATATGCTTTTGGCTAGAATAGAGTTCACTTTCCTAGTAATTTTTCTAGTAGCTGGTACAGTACTGTGTTTTGAAGGTGTAGAAGCCCAGAGATTTCTTTGTTCTGCATGCCTATTTAGAGGCACCCAGCTCAAGCTGACCTGCTGCTATACCACTCTATTAAACTACTTATTTTTATTAAATCCAGCATCTGAGACTGCTGTGGAAAACCTAGGGTTGAGCCTGAAAAAGAAGGAAGTGCACCCAAGAGTAAGTATGTATTAAAATTCCATTGGCAGACTTAATGGAAACAGAGAGGAGTGTGTGGCCTGATCAGTGTAAACTGCACAAGGATAAATAAGTGATGGGAAATATACCCAACACAGAAAAGGGGGTGCCCTTGACCAAGGTACTACAAAACTGGAAAAGAATTTTGGTACAGCAAATTATCAAAAAGAAGTACACAAATATTTTATATCAAGAAGATTGGCCATTTATAACTAGAGATGGAACCCTGGCAGAACAGTAGCCACCACAAGGGACCTTTGACCAGCACAGACTCACCTTTCCACAACATAGACTAAAGGATAGGTTCCTAGGACACATGGATTAGTGGTACATTTGGGATGGTTGGGCATGGGAGAAAAAATACCCAAGTCAGGTGCGAGATGAAAGAGGTATCACCAAAGGTAACGCTTGCAGTAGCTGAGCCTACTGGCCCAGACAAGCCTCAGATAATTGCTCTGCTGGGTGCCAGACTCTGTCCTATGCTTTCTAGTGTCTTGCCTAATCCTGCTGCTATGCAACAGAAGGCTGTGGTTGGAGCACCACCTGTATTGCAAATATTTACTAAACCACCTTGGAATCCTGGTGACTTGGCTCTATGTGGGAAGTAAAATGCCAAGACTAAGGAAGGATGCTGAGAAATGTACTCAACTATCTTCCAATATATGCACTGGATACAATCCAAGCTAGGGAGATACCGAGGTGTTGCTGAGGAAATGATTCCAACCTGATAAGAGATAAATAATAAGGATGCTGAATTGGCTCAACAGGCAAGAGATGACAGAAACCCCTGGGCAGCAAATAATTCAAACTAGGACTATAACAACTACTCATTTTTTCATCTACCAATTCCCTAGGGCTGCTTTCAATCCATTCTCCACTCACCTTGTATTTGTGCTTGGGATTTCCCTGACCCAGGTGCAGGACCTTGCACTTGGACTTGTTGAACTTCATGAGGTTTGCACAGGCCCACCTGTCAAGGTCACTCTGGATGGCATCCCTTCCAGTGTGTCGACTGCACCACACAGCTTGGTCTCTTCAGGAAACTTGCTGAGGGTGCAGTCAATCCCCCTGTCCATGTCACTGACAGAGATGTTAAACAGTACCGGTCCCAACACCAACCCCTGAGGAACACCATTCGTCACTTGTCTCCACTTAGACATTGAGCCCTTGACTGCAACTCTTTGAGTGCGACCATCCATCCAACTCCTTATGCACTGCATGGTGCACCCATCAAATCCATGTCTCTCCAGTTTAGAGGCAAGGATGTCATGCGGGACAGCATCAAATGCTTTGCACAAGTCCAGGTAGATGATGTTAGTCACTCTTCTCTCATCCACCACATCTGTAAACCCTGTCATAGAAGACTAGCAAATTTGTCAGGCACTACTCACCCTTAGTGAAGCCATGTTGACTGTCAGCAATCACCTCCTTATTTTCCTTATGCCTTAGCATAGTTTCCAGGAGGATCTGGCCCATGATCTTGGCAGGTACTGAGGTGAGACTGACCAACCTGTAGGTTCCTGGATCTTCTTTATTTCCCTTTTTAAAAATGGGGGTTATATTTCCCCTTTTCCTGTGCACGTGAACTTGTGCACCTCCAGGTTCCTTAAATAGTCTCAAACCTGATTGCCACCTCTAGCAGGCAGTTCCTCATTTTCCCATTC
Organism: Sturnus vulgaris; assembly: GCF_052056855.1. NCBI lineage: Eukaryota > Metazoa > Chordata > Aves > Passeriformes > Sturnidae > Sturnus > Sturnus vulgaris. The sequence continues at coordinate 63,933,819 of NC_142282.1, forward strand.
CCTGCCTTTGCCTTCTGCAACTAGGATGGTGCATCTGGAACACCTGCTGGTGAAGACTAAGGCAAAACAGTTGTTGAGTACCTCAGCCTTTTCCATGACCTGGATAACCAGGTCTTCCCTGTCCTTTGGGAGAGGGCCCACATTTTCCCTAGTCTTCCTTTTATCACCAAGTAACCCACAGAAGCTTTTCTTGTTGCCCTTGGCATCCCTGGCCAGGTTTAGTTCTGTTGGAGCTTTAGCTTTCCTAACCTGATTCCTGGCTGCTCAGACAATCTATATTTCTCCCAGGCTACATGTCCCTGCTTCCACCCTCTGTAGGCTTCCCTTTTGTGTTTGAGTTTGTTTGTCCAGCAGCTGCTTGTTCATCCATGCAGGCCTCCTAGCATTTTTGCTTGATTCCCTCTTCATTAGGATGCATTGCTCCTGAGCTTAGAGGAGGCAATCCTTGAACATCAAACAGTTCTCTTGGACGTCCCTTCCAGGGCTTTATCCCATGAGACTCTACCAAGCAGATCCCCAAAGAGACCAAAGTTTGCTCTCCTGAAGTCCAGCGCAGTGAGCTTGTTGTAAATCCTCCTTGCTGCTGCTTTAAGGTTCTCGAACTCCACCATTTCATGATCACTGCAGCCCAGGCTGCCCTTGAGCTTCACATTCCCCACCAGCCCCTTCTTGTTGGTGAGAACAAGGTCCAACATAGCACCTCTCCTTGTTGGCTCCTCTATCACTTGGAGAAGGAAGTTGTCATCAACATAATCCTGTAAACTCTTGGATTGCTTGTACCCTGCTGTGGTGTTGTCCTTCCAGCAGATACTGGGGTAGTAGAAGTCACTCCCTCTCATGAGGACCAGGGCTTGGGAACTTGAAGCCACTTCTACCTGTCTGTAGAAGGCCTTATAAGTTTGATCTTCCTGGTTGGTTGGCCTGTAGCAAATTCCCACTATAATGTCACCTGTCCCTCCTCCCTTTAATCCTGACCCATAAACTCTCATTCGGCTCTTCATCCATTCCCAGGCAGAGACCCATTCACTCTAGCTGGTCACTGACATTTTCATTTTGTCACAAGTTCTAAAGTACTAGAACTAGAACTAGTATGTTATATATATGCAAAAGGGGTTTGAGGAAAAAAGGAAGTATGTTCAATTGTGTCAGTTCACACCACCTGAAATACAGGTACCTTATATACAACCTGGAGATGGAAGTGTTAATTAAGGTATTTTTCACAAAAATCTAAATTAGAACCCAAATGGGAGAGGCCATATGCTGTCTTAATGTGTTCTAATTTTGCTTTTAAAGTTTTATGAAAAGAAAATTGGATAAACCATTCTCATGTCAAACGAGCAATGAATAACCAACCAGCTAACAAATATCTGCATTGCAAAGAATCTATACCAAAGACATGAAGTGGAGTATCTCACTACTCTTGGTGCTGTTAATCCAGAGGACCACAACTGCATGGCTAAGTATAAAGTCAATGGATGACTCACTGTGGTATAAAGTTAACAAGACTAAAGGGGACGTATGTGACATAGACTTTTCTGGGCTGGGTGACCGAACCTCGGAAAACCCAATCAAAGAGCTCTCTTTTTGCAAATTGGATACAACTCAAAATCTAACTTTGATAGAGATAATCAGCAAGAGGAAAGTTCATTGTTCCAATACTACTAACTCTTTTTTAACATTCAATTCCAGTTGTTGTGTATGGTTGGACACACAGTTTCAAGTAAATAGAATATATGTTAATGTGACACAAAAAAATTCACTTTCACCTAGATATGGTTTTGACTAGAATAGACTTAATTTTCTTCTCAGTAGCTGGTACGGTGCTGTGTTTTGGATTCAGTATGAGAATCATGTTGATAATAGACTGATGTTTTAGTTGTTGCTACATAGTGCTTACTCAAAATCAAAGACTTTTCAGTTTTCCATGCTCTGTCAACCGAGCTAGTGCACAAGAAGTACAAACCAAAAGATAAAAAGGCTACAGACATCATCAGAAGTTGCAACTTGACAAGATAAGAACAGTTAGTGGCCTGCATGGACACAGAGAAAAAATACAATTAAAGGGTTATAAGACCCCAGACTAAAAATTACCATTGGACCAAGAGGTGTGTGCAAGGTATGTGAAGAATGGGTGAAGAACGTGTGCATAGACTACAAGGGCATAAAAGTCTAGGGTTTTCTTTGTTTAGGGTCCCTCTCCAGAAGCACCCAGGTCAAGTTGACCTGCTGATGTACCACTCTTAAATTATTTATTTTTATAAAATCAGATGCCTGAGACTTTGCTGTGGGAAACCTAGGGTCAAGCCTGAAGAAGGAGGAAGCACACCTGAGAGTGAATGTGTGTTAGCAAGGAGTTGAAAGGGACATCCATTGGCTCACTGGAGCTACCTACTATGAAGGGACTCTGGTGGAAGCAGTTAAAATCTCAGGTGGTGTGTGTGTGTCTCCTTGAATGGTGTGAGAATGCTCAGGCATTGGCTTCTCCTTTAACACAGTTCTTAATATACAAGACTTTTAATAACTCTTCAAATCCCTTTGTCTCTCAAGGGTTTGTTAACATTAAACCAAAGAAGTTGCAAATTGCCTTCCCTTAATTCTAACGAGTCAGGCTACATCATGTGCTCTGCACATTAGTAGCAATTAAGCTATAAAAAAAGAACTAATATCTGTGTCATGTGAAATGTATTCACATTTTCAGAAGTTAACTGAACACTAACAGAATGGTTATTTCAACTGCAATTTGCTACAGGTGTTCATTTCAATCCTTCCACTTCTTGAAGCATCTTACCAGTTCCATCATCTGCATCATTCTGACCAGTCTCCCCAATCTCTGATTTTGTCCCAAAGCCATCAGTGGCAGAAGACTCCATATAGTCTGCAGGGTTAAATGTCCTAAAGTTTTAAAAGTTTAAAAATGGACAAGAACACATGGGTCATTCAATGAACATAGATGTCATCATTTTTATCTGAAGTTGCATTAGGTTTAACTTCTTGATTTCCACATAATCTATCTTGATAGTCTTGGATTCAAAAATTTTTCCTCTATGAGCAGACACAGATAAATAGGGAGAAAAGAATGGGAGAAAATAAATGAAGAGACTGAAAAAAATTACTGTAGAGAAATTGAACTAAACCAGCAATTCCTGAAATAGCAGTTAACAGCAATACCTACTCCTCCAGTCTTATAAAGCATTAGTTTATATGCACAATGATAAGCCTCTCAGCTGATAGTTTCTCAGAAGGTGGCTTACTGATGAGAAACCATTATCATGTCCTTTCAGAGCACCAGACTTGTGCAGGACAGGAGTCAGAACATCAGTAAGACTATTTCAGAATGCACTCTTGACACCGATGCCAAAACACACAGATGAAGCTAAAAGGTGAAAAAGGATCATTGAAGAAAAACCTCTTTTCAGTTTATCATCTACAGGTATGAACAAGAATTATCAAAAAAGTAGAATGGATCTTCTGTTCATCATGACATCAATGATGTTACATGAAATGTCATTAAAGGCAAACACTGAAAGTAGTGGAGGCTACACTTCATGAAGCAAGTTATTCCACCAAAACTGAGAACAAACTTTAGAGCTGCTGAGTAACTTCTTTTGATTTTGTTTTAGGGTCAAAGTACATCCAAACAGCTAAAGCATGAAACCTCAAAAACAGAAGAAAGTTTACAATCACTAATCTTTCTGGTTTTATATAGAACTTGAAAGTTCTACATTACACTGAAACAAATCTTTTTTTAAATTGACCTAGAACTATATGCACCACACAAAACTTTCAGTCTCCAAGACACTACTGATGGCCGCTACTCATAGGTACAAATGGGCTCCCCAAGTTTGAGATATTAACATTGAGTGAACTTACATTAGGTTTGTATAGGTGTGTCTAGGTAGAAATACTGGTTTAAGACAAAAATAATCCATTAATAATCTAAGACATTTTGAATTTCTATATCTATACAGGTTTATCAAACATTCAGCAATATTAAGACACACAGTGGCAACACTCAGTTAATATTGCCAGTGAGTTTGATCCTTGTCAAAATCTGTGCTCTGTTTCTTACCCCATGCCTTGGGCTGAAAACCTCCCAGCTCCTCTCCCTCTGCCACATCCAAACCCTAGGAGAGAAAACACCATTTAACAGCAACAGCAGAGGAGCCACCAATTCCTAGTCTGTCACATTAGAAAATATAGCAGTTGAAGAAAAAAAAGTACTGTGGTTAAATATCATTTACTTCCCAAATTTCCCTAACACATGCAAGTAAGCCACAGTTCATCTAAGACTTCGTGTTTCAGTAGGACTTGCAATTCTTTACTATCTTTTCTGTATCTAGTGAAGTAGATCCAAATGCCAAGACTTTACCTAAAGAATCATCCCATGAGACTGCTATTGCCAAATCATTAGACATTGTTCAAAATTTCATTTAATTTTTCCATCTTGCCTAAATGCATTAAAATTCCAGCCTTCCTGCATACCTTGATCAAGAAATTCTATCACTTCTTATCTGTGAGAAGAAAGTTTAAATATTCCATTTGCTTCCTTCTCTGACTCAGCCCACCCCTACCCTCCTGTGCTTTCACCAACCTGTTCCAACATATTCCTTCTGTTTCCCCTTTAAGCATAACTACTGACATGAAAATTATCCAATTCAAATTACTCAAACTTCCTTTTTATCACCCACAAAGAATATTAATTTCTATTTTAACAACAACAAATATTTGTTGCCTCCAATTTCAGTTACCAACCTCAGTTTACAAGCTTCTTAATATAGTGAATGGCTTTATTTTTCCATGTTGCATAGTACCAAGAAACATGAAAATTTTTGTGTTACTTAACCATCCATAAAGCACATGTCTATGCAAACTGTTAGAAACTATTTCTTACATGTGGCATATTTCTACATAGTTTTGATGGAATTTTTTTCTTTTTTATAACCTCAGTATCCGAGGCTTCTTCAGTTTGTTGGGTTTTTTTGAGGGAGACTATGTATATTATTTGGTATTACAAGAGTTGCTGTTGAGAACAAAGTGATGTTTATTTTAATGACAAAATTGTGTGGTTATAAAAAGTCACTGAAAAACTACAAGCTTACTAGAGCACAAAAGTTATAATCCCAAGTCACTAATATACTGGCTGTCCAAACATCAGAATTACCTATGAAAGGCTTCAAATTTGGATCAAAATTACCCCTTATTTTGAGGGGATCATCTAAACTGAGTAAACAGTAGCTCCAAGACATGGTAAATTCAGCTTAGAAAGTTCCTATTTTAATGACTTTCCTTTTCCTTCCCTCACCACTTGTTCTCCTCCTTGCCCTAGTTCACTGTCCATGTTTTAAAAGACATTTCTGGACCTCTACAATACTGTGGTGTTTTGACCTTGGCTGTAGGTCAGGTGCCTACCAAAGCTACTCTTATCGCTCCCCTCCACAAATGGACAGGGGAGAGATCACTCACCAATTACCATCAGAGACTAAACAAACCCGACTTGGAGAAATTAATTGAATTTATTACCAATCAAAATCAGAGTAAGATAATGAGAAGTAAAACAAATCTTAAAAACACCTTCCCCCACTCCCCCCTCCTTCTCAGGCTTAACTTCATTCCCGATTTTCTACCCCCTCTCCCCCAACAGTGCAGTGAGATGAGGAATGGAGGTTACGGACAGTTCATCACATGTTGTTTCTGTCGCTGCTTTCCTTCAGGTAAAGGAGTTGTTCCCCTGTTCCTGCATGAGGTCCTTCCCATGGGAGACAGTCCTGCATGAACTTTTGCAATGTGAGTCCTTCCCACAGGCTTCAGTTCTTCATTAACTGCTCCAGCGTGGGTCCCTTTCATAGGGTCAGTCCTTCAGGAACAGGATGCTCCAGCATGGGTCCCCCACAGGGTCACAAGTCCTGACAGCAAACCTGCTCCAGTGTGGGCTTCTCTCTCCACGGGGCCACAGGTCCTGCCAGGACCCTGCTCCAGCACAGACTTCCCACAGGGTCACAACCTTCTTTTGGGCATCTACCTGCTCCAGTATGGGGTACTCCACAGGCTGCAGGTGGGTCTCTGCTCTCCTGTGAACCTTCATGGGCTTCGGGTAAATATCCTGCAGGTCTTCACCATGGGCTGCAGGGGAATCTCAGCTCTGGCACCTGGAGCACCTCCTGCACCTCCTTCACTGACCTTGGAGTCTCCAGCACTTTCTCACATATTGTCACTCCTCTCTTCCTTGGATGCAATTACTTCTGTGCAATATTTTTTTCCCCATCCTTAAATATGTTATCACAGAGACATTACTACTGTTGCTGATTGGCTTGGCCTTGTCCAGAGGTGGATCCGTCTTGGAGCCGGCTGGCATTGGCTCTGTCAGACATAAGAGAAGCTTCCAGCAGCATCTCGGAGAAGCCATCCCTGTAGTCCCTCCCTCCCCTTGCTACCAAAACCTTGCCATGCAAACCCAAGGACTTCTTAGAAATATCAAATTAGCAGGATAGCTTTATCCACATTTTGATGAAAGGGTTTACCCCTATTCTATACAGGATGACAACCATGTAAACCTGAAGAGGAAGGATTCCCATTTATCAATGCAGAACAACAAGAACACAGAAAAATGAAGTCTGACACTAGGCCATTTTCCCCTCTTTGCACTCTTTTCACAATCTTCTGAAGAGACAGATTAGGAAAGGGGTAACAACTACAACCTGGCAGTTGCCACCCCTCTTCACTGAGCCCACACATGGAGCTGTGCTCTTTGCTCTGTCATAAACAGTGTCCCAGACCCTGCTGTACCCATCTGATAACTCAGCCTTCTAAATCTCCTTGCTCAGCCTACCTCTTCTACTGCTCTTCTCTCCTTCACCCACCTAAAATCCATAATCTGGGAAGCTGATTCATGACATTACAGGGTTGCAGCTTTAGAAGTCAGTGCACTCTGGATTATCTTTCTGCTTAATAAATATTGGTTTTGTTGGTTTTCTTAAAAGAGTAGAACCAGCTAGAAAAGTTTACTTGGGGACACTGTACTTCCTACAGCTATCAATACAGCATTAAACACCATTTATTAATGATGCACAGAAGAGAGAGAAGTTTTTTTACAAACTCAACTACAAGACTGACTGGGAGCTGCAAATCACAGTAACAGTCAAGCAGAAATATTTTTGAGTGAGGCAGATATTAGGTATAAAGAGAGTAGCTGGAATAGCTAGCATGAAAGTAGAAATAGATTTTAGAAGAGGAAGTAAGTCTCCCCAGCCTCCCAAGTGCAAAAGTCTGAAAAAAATACTTTAGCATATTACACATAAGATGAAGTTTTAGCAAATAAGGCGTATGTAAGATACCATACCAGGATGGGCACAATCAACTACTGGCTAAAAACAGCAATAAAAACTTCTAACAATTTTAGAAACTGCTAGAAAAACATCATGTTGTTCCTGAAGCTCAATACACAGTCTTAGACTAATAATCAGCAAGGCATTTTCAAAGTGATCTGGTATAAAAAAGTTAATCCTGAACTTGAATTTCAAGTACATTCCCTTAACTTTGTAAAGCTGTGTCTATGCCTTCTGTCAAAACTGAAATTGAGTTTAATCAACAAATACAACAAAAAGTATTCTAGTGAAGACAAAAGAGCAGTACCAAACCACAGGGTTAGCACTAAATTCAAATCTGTAAGACACTTATGAAGAACTGATTCAAAATATGGGACAGTGAGTACCCACCACTGAAAGACCACCCTGACACAGAATCTCATACATCACGGTCATTAATGCAAGATGCCAGTGGGAAGGGCTGATATTCTCCAACACAATCAAACCACTATTATAGTCTTAAATTCTCATGCTAAGAAAGTTACTTCACTGCCAAAATTAAAACATGGCCTTAAAATAATTAAAAGGCACACAGCCTTCTAACATAGAGAAGTTAGTCATGAAGCAATTGTGAGTGGCCATCAGGTATTTCCAAACTTTTGCTACTTTTTAACAGTGACTAAAAAGTCAGTGAGCAAACAGGGCTTCACACAATTCAGAGCAGGAACCCATATTCTGAGCATGCAATCCCACAGTAACTTAAATCCATTTAAATCAGAACGACTACAACAGAAGTTTCTCACTAGTGATCACAACTCTGCTCTTTCCTGCACTAAGCTTTGAACATACTGTCAAAAAGTACGTGAGCACAAAACCACCATCAGAAAACAAAATTATTAGGTCACTGTTGGATCAGCTCTTCAAACCAATTTCCCACTTGCTAAATGCCAGAAAACCAGTCACCTTTACACGAGGGTAAGCCACCAAAACCCCTGTTGTCCCCAGCTACCATGCTGCCTGACCCCTTTTTATTTTTTTGGCTTGGTTAATTTTAAACTTAGATCAATCCTCTAATAAAGTTCAAATGTACCAGGAGACAGACAAGATCAATTCCTCTCAGCAGTAATGACAGTTTATGCTTTTAACATAAAAAGTATAGCTTTAACACTACTCTAAAGAGATACATAGATATTATTTATATTACAACAGTCAATGTTCACTAATTTTTTTTCCTGTACTAATTCACAATCAGCAATTTTTCTAACAATATTTTTATATACTGACAAAAAGACAACAAGTGACGTGGCATAGCTCATTAAATCTTCCACTGAGTCTAAAGGAATAGACTTTCTTACAATCAATCAGCATATTGAGCACAAAAGCAAATAATGGAATCAGGCAAATAACAAAATTACACACACCTCCCTCAGTTGACTAGGTTCACATTAGTCACCACTTATTCCATTTATATTTTTCTTTTCTGGAATGAATTATAGAGAAGTCAACCTAGGCAGACAGTGAGATTTTGTTTCCACTAAAACTCATTGGGAGTTAAAAACACTTATAATTACTCAACCAAGACTTCACTCTGGTACCATCCATGCTTAGAAAGAATTGTTCATCTCATATACAACTATTCTTCCCACAAAACAAATGCACACTGCATGGGAGCATGAGAAAGGTGTGTAGCATCACAACTCAGATTGAAGCACTCCATTAACTTAATAACCTAATCTGTAAAATCCAGTTTTCTGAGCTTGCAGACCTAAATCTTTCCACTTCATCACAGATGCTTTATTTTGAAATTCATATTTTCACACTGACAGGTTTAATTAGGTGAAGACACTTTAAGGTTAAGAAATAGATGTAAGAACAGTAAGGGAATGCAGACTGGAAGTGCAGGCAACACCTTAGATTTGTGCTCATCTCTGACTAGACAATAATCAAACAGTCCTGGTCTCTGCTTTGGAAATACAGAGCCACCCATCCTCCCACCAGACACAAAGGTGACAGAAGTTTAAGGCTTACAAAGAGATAAGGAGGCTAAGTATAGAAAATTTATATTCTAGGTATTCCATATTACCAAAACAAACACTGAAGTTATATTCAACATATTATAATATCTTGATATTAATTATATATATATTACCATTCAAATAATTTTGTCTTATTAGTTATCATAAAGCTAGAAGGATTAAATCAGTTTCATAATATAATGCATGTACTCTAGTAACCATTTTTAGAATCAGAATAATTAAGGTTGGAAAAGATCTCCAAGATTAAGTTCAACTGTTGACCCAGCACCAACATAATATCCCCAAGTGCCACATTCACATGCCTTTTGAACACTTTCACCATCTTGTAGTGAGGGGGCAAAAATTCAACACAGGATTCGAGGTGTGGCCTCACCAGTGCCCAGTACAGGGAAATGATCATTGCCCTGGTCCTGCTGACCACACTATTGCTGATACAAGCCGGGAAGACATTAGCCTTCTGGGCCACCTGGGCTCATGTTCAGCCAGCTGTTAACCAGAACCCCAGGTCCTTTTTTGCTGGGCAGCTTTTCAGCCACTCTGCCCCAAGCCTGCAGTGCTGCAGGGGGTTGGTGTGACCCAAGTGCAGTACTCAGCACTTTGCCTTGTTGAACTTCATACAATTGGCCTCAGCCCATTGATCCAACTTGTCCTGATCCCTCTGTAAAGCCTTTAGACCCTCCAGCAGATCAACACAAACTTGGTGTCATCTGCAGACTTATTGAGGGTGCACTTGATCCTCTCAGCCAATCATGGATAAAGATATTAAACAGGACTGGCCTAAACACTGAGCCCTGGGGAACAGCACTAGTGAACGGCCTCTAGCTGGATTTAACTCTGTTCCCTGCCACTCTCTGAGATCAGCCATCCAGCCAGTTTTCTACCCAGCTAACAGTGCAACTGGCCAAGCCATGAACAGCCAGTGTCTCCAGGAGAATGTTGTGGGAGACAGTGTCAAAGGCTTTACTAAACTCCAGGCAGATACCACCCACAGCCTTTGCCTCATCCACTAGGCAGGGGGCCCTGTCATGGGAAATCAGGTTGGTGAAGCGGGACCTGCCTTTCCTAAACCCATGCTGTCTGGGTCTGATCCCCTGTTGTCCTGTAGGTGCCACATGATGGCACTCAATCTGTTCCATAACCTTCCCTGGCACTGAGGTCAGGCTGACAGGCCTGTAGTTCCCCAGCTAATACTTCCAACCCTTCCTGTAGATGGCAACCCAGGACTGGTGATAAGTGATTGAAAGTAATTTGGTGAGCACTTCTGTCAGCTCCCTCAGTACCCTTGGTTGGAGCCCATCCAGCCCCAAGAACTGGTGTGTGTCTAAGTGGTGTAAGCAGGTCATTGACTGTTGGAGTCAGTAACCTCACAATTGACCATTTCCCCTTGGATTGTGGGGGCTTCATTCTGCTGTCTCCATCTTCCAGCTCAGGGGGCTGGGCACCCAGAGAACAAACTGGTCTTGTTATAAAAGACTGAAGCAAAGAAGGCATGGAGTACCTCAGCCTTTCCTCATCCTTTGTCACTATGCTTTCTCACACACCTAATTAAAGATATTCTCCTTACCCCTCCTTTTGCTGCTGATACAGAAACATTTTTATTGTCTTGTATGGTAGCAGCCATATTAAGGCTTTGGCCCTTCTAATTTTCTCCCTGTATAACATTATTACATCATTGTAGTCCTCACAAGTTGCCTGCCCCGTCTTCCAAGAGTGATTGACTCTTTTTTTCCCCACAGCTTCCAGCCAAAGCTCTTTGTTAAGCCAGGCCCACAGTCTTCCCCAGGAGCTCGTCTTCTGGCACATGGGACAGCATGCTCCTGAACCTTTAAGAATTCCTTCTTGAAGAATGTCCAACCTTCTCAGATTCCTTTGCCCTTCAGGACTGCCTCCCAAGGGAGTCCATCAAGCAGTCTCCTAAAAAGACTAGCAGCTATAGCACGGAGGCTGAAATACTGAGTATCAGGGTTTTCCCCCCTCAGTGAACATCATATTTTCACCACAGTGTCAATCCCATTTCTTCTATTTTCAGTGCATATAATTTCTTAAAATTATATTGTTCTACAATAAAGAAGTAACACAATGGGCCAGAAAATCTTCCTCGATAAAACAGTCAGTAAGATAACTCCAGTCTCAGTATGTAGCTTAAAATAGAGACAATACATTGCAAAGATATTAGCTGACCCCTATTTTCTTATCCAGTGCCTAGATTCCTACATACACACACTCTGCATGAAACATTTCTAAAAAAGAGTTCTGTAGTGATTACCAGCCATCTATTTACTTGCAGCTGAAGCACCTAATTCTGTGTAACAGAAAAGACTACCAGATGAAATGACAGAAGAATTTTATTATTATTTTGTCTTGGTTTTGTAGACAAATTTAGGTAAAACATTCTGGAAGGAGCGTTTCCTCTAAAAGGGAAAGTGCTTCAATAACCCCCTTCTGCCAATGAGAGAAACTGAAAAAAAAAGAACTGTTTATTAAAAAAAAAAAGGGGGGGGGAGGGAATGCCCACAAGGCACAGAAAAGGATTGAATAAATGCTAGATATGAACTCCCAGAAACTTACCCTCCACCCACCCACAGCAGAACAAAAAAAAAAAAAACAAAAAAACTCAAATGCCCAGGGAAGAAAAATACACAGGCTGACTGCGTGGCCTGGAAAACAAAATGGCGAATGGTCCCTTTTGTCTCTGGGAAGGGGAAGAGGAGTACATGTAGCAGCCTGGAGCAGAGCAGATGGGAAATCTGTTGACCCTCTGGCGATCGTTTTCCTCCTCATGGCAGGCAAAACTAGTGGATTTGTATGTCCCTTCTTTTTCCGGCTCAGTCTTTCCCAGGGTTCAGACTGACTGTGGCTACCTTGCAGGCTCCCCAGGCCAGAGGAAAAAAAAAAAAAAAAGTTGCCAAAAGGTTTTGTTGGTGAAAAGCCTCCAGGCCAGGGGAAGGTAAAAAAACCTTAAGAAACCCAGAAGCTTCTTGACTAAGTTGGCGAAAATTAATCCAGCAAAAGGCAACAAAATCACAATCTGTGTAGCCTCCGACCACCGGAAAGAGAGAGAGTGAACAGAGCCCACACCCGGGGCTCCCAGGCTCCAGCCCCACCCCCTGGTTCATCTTAAAGATACTGCAAACATTTCTGGGCATAAAGCAGATGATTAGGGAATAAAGTATCATCATAAAATCACCCCAAGAAAATTTCTACTAAAATCCAAAGAAAGGTCAGCCATCCCTGAAATACTGAGAAATAAATTACACAGCTTTATACAACTCCCTGCAGATTTCACGTATTTTGTCCTGGTTTAAGAGCGGCGCCCCCTAATTTGGTGCTGCATGACCACCACCATGCTCACTTCCCTCTCCCCTCCAGTGGGAGATATAAGAGGCAGAGATTATGGGTTGAGATAAGAACAATTTACTGGAAACAGCAACAAGATAAGAAAACAAACAGTAACAGCAACAATACTAATAACAAAAGCATGCAAAAACCCCACATTCACCAACAGACCTGGCGTCGCACAAACCCCCAAGAAAATGAACAAAATGGCAGGGGGGACCCTCTGCAAGCCACCTTTTTCTTCCTGATGGTAAGCAACATCCTCCTCAGAAGTGAGAATTCCTTACTTCTGCCCCCCTGGCAGTGAGATGAGGGGTATAGAATAAAAACTTAGGAACACCTAGAGGATTTAGGATCCATGCCCTCACAACTACTGCAGAAAAATTCACTCTGTTCTGGCCAAAAAAACAGGACATTACCCACCCCTTGTTCTATACCATCTAGCTCATGTCCAGATCTTATACCTTCCAAATATATACATATGTATAGATAGAAACATACAGAAGCACACATATAATTTCCATTGTCAATGGCCATCCCTCCAAGATGTCTGTTGAGTTCATTTAGTCCATGACTAGGTTCTATCTGTCGTAGATGCCTTCCAGAGAAGGAGGGCTGGTGTGCTGTCAGCTGGCTGCTGCATCAGGAGCTCATGACTAGTGTATTTGGAGCAGTCCATCCTCATTGTCCATGGTAGTTATAGCACAGTGGCAGTATTATTCAGCATCCGATATTATACAATTCAACATTACAGACTGTTCTCACCCAAAATCAAATTCCTTTGAGGTACACATCACATTTCCCCATCCCTCTGCATTACCAACCAAGTGCACCCAGGTCCTTGAGCAAAAGCAATCCCACAGATGAGTTTGCCTTTCCTTGAGGCAGGACTAATCCAAACTGTCTTCCCCCTAACATATTCCTCATATGCACCACAGGGACTTTATTCCCTTCTATGGTAGGTGGAAGTTTTGATTGGGCAGGGCCAGCTCAACTGGTAGAGTCTCTAGTGTTAACTAACCAGGTGGCCTTTGCTAAATGTAGATCCCAATGTCTGAAGGTCCCACACCCCCTCACTACTTTAAATGTGGTTTTTAACAGTCCATTGTACCGTTCAATTTTCCCAGAGGCTGGTGGGTGATAGGGAATATGATATACCCAATGTGGAGGGAGCAGAAAACACAGAAGAAAGTTTCCCTGCATCCTCAGAACAAGTTCCTTGGAAAATCATAGCTTAGAGATAAGAAATGGCTTGTGAAATGACAAATACAAAAGGAATTTAGCTTCCTCCCCTTGGAAGACCCTCTGATCTATCTTCAGTATTAGTGGTTCATTTTCTTTTAGTATCCATAGGCCAGCTTTGAATGTAAAATCCCTCAGGGATTGGTTAGAAAGTAGAATTCCCTTGGTAATTGGTGCAAATTGTAAAACCCTCAAAAGATATAAAAACCCCTGTAAGACAATAGCCGTTAGTATATGCTAGATAGGATGCCTTCATAGAGTAAACTATGGATTTGTGCCTCTCTGCATATGCTGGTCTCTTTTCCCCGCTGGTCTGAGAGCTCACCACGAGCCAAAATTCTATCTGGGCAAGGCTCGGGAATTTGCTCCATCGCTGAGGGCTGCAGAAGCAGCCTCACGGATCCCAAAGGGACCCCGAAACCCCACCAGTGACAACCCACTCATCAATTCTGTGCTCTCCAGTTCATGTGTCTATGCGGCTATTTTTGAAATGAGTCCCAATGTCCAACTCAATTCTTTCTGGGATGCCATGTGGTCACAGGACTTGCTTTTCAAGGCCCAGGATGGTGGTCCAGGCAATGACATGAGGCACAGAGTATGTCTCCAGCCATCCAGTGGTTGTTTTTACCATTGTCAGCACACAGTGCTGGCCTTGGTGGGTTTGTGGCAGTGTGATGTAATCAATCTGCCAGGCCTCCCCATACTTATATTTTGACCATTATCTCCCACACCACAGAGATTTTACCCGCTTGGCCTGCATGACAACACCACATGTTTCACAGTTATGGATAATCTGGGATATAGTGTCCATGATTAAGTCCACTCCTTGATAATGAGCCCATCTATATATTGCATCTCTTTCCTGATGATCTGATGCATCATGAGCCCATTGAGCCAGAAATAATTCATCTCATGTCACCAGTCCAGATCCACCTGAGACACTTTAATCTTGGCAGCTTGATCTACCTCACTATTTTTCCACATGCACCCAAGAGTCACACTACTGAAGAACATCTACATGATGTACTTTTACAGTCAATTCCTCTACCTGAGCAGCCATGTCTTGCCACGATTGAGTAGCCCAGATGGCTTTCCCTCTGTGCTGCCAATTGGCCTTTTTTCCATTGGTCCATCCACCCCCACAAAGCATTTTCTACCATCTACAAGCCAGTGGGGAGGTGGAACGCTGACCATTTCTCTCCTGCAGCGATATCCAAAGTCACCTGGACGGCTTTCAGTTCTGCAACATGACTTGATCCACCTTGGTCCTCAATAGCTTCTGCAACTCACTGTGTATGACTCCATAAGTCAGCTTTCCATGTTTGATGTATCCCTATGATACAGCAGAAACCATCAAGTAAGAGACCGTATTGGTTTTCATTTTCTGGTAGCTGACTATATGGTGGGGCCTCCACAGCACATTACCTTTTCCTCTTCCTCCTCAGAAATTAGTCCGAAATTCTCACCTGAAGACCAGTTTGTGATGATTTCCAAGATCACTGGGTGATTGGGGTTTTGAGCTTGCTGTGTGATCAACACAACCCACTTACTCCACATGACATCAGTGGCATGATGTGTGGAAGTGATTTTCCCTTTGAACAACCAGCCCAGCACTGCCAGTTGGGGTGTCAGGAGGAGCTGTGCTTCAGTGCGAACCACTTCTGAAGCAGCTTGAACCCCTTCATAAGCTGCCAGTATCTCTTTTTCAGTTGGGGTGTAAAAGGCCTTGGATCTTCTGTATCCCTGACTCCAGAATCCCAGGAGTCATCCTTGGATCTCCCCAGGTACTTTTTGCTAGAGGCTTCAGAAAGGACCATTCTCCTCCACTGTGGTGCAGAGCACATTTTTCACATCCTGTCCTGTCCTGACTGGCCCAAGGGCTACTGCATGAACTATCTCCTGTTTACTTTATTCAAAAGCTTGTTCTTGTTCAGGACCCCTGTTGGATGTTAGGGGAAAAAAAAAAAAGGAAAACTCCTTTCTCTCAGGGAATTTTTCTCCCCCTTGTTGCCTAAGAGATAACAACAATATTAAGAGACAAAAGATGTGGCCTGGAGGGGGGAGGGGTGCAGTTGGCTGCAGTCTCTTAGCTAGGAAATGAGCTTGGTAGCTGGGAGATTTTCTCTTGGGAAGTGCAGATACAGAGAGACTTGGCTGGGGATCAGGTGCTGTGCTCAGCCCCCGCTTGCTCTCAGGATCGGAGGGGGGATGGTTTCTGGTTTCGGTGCCAAGACTGTTGCTGCCCAGAGGATTCGCTGCCACTGTGGAGTTTCGTCCTTCATTGCTTCTCCTTACTGTGGGTAAGACTTTGCTCACAAGAGCAGTCATTGAACTAGGCCTTTTCAACACCAGACCTCACTGGGAGGGACCTTCACCATCTACTTGGATGCCTCAAGGGAAACCTGGGACCCTGACCCCCTCCCCCTCTCCAGAGGGAGTGTCTCCTGGCTGTTTGCAGCAGCTGCTTGCAGGAGCACGGCTGCCACTGCCCAGCCCCACTGTTTTCTGTTGCCGTTTTGGGTTTTTGCTACACTTTGTTTGCCACACCAGGTGTGCTTGCCTATGCTGCTCCAGCCTACTGCTCTGAGGTTCCTGCTACAGTCCATTTCGCCATCCAGAGTGACACTGAGACCAGCTGCTCCCCATGAGTTTGCAAAGGGAGTCCCTTTTCTCTCTCTCCTGCTGTCTCAGCCGCCATTAACCATGTGGAAAGAGGCTGCTGCACTCGCGCCACAGCACCCTCTGCAGCCACAGAGGAATCATTGCACCGGCCCTGCCTGGCTAGGAGCCAACAGCACCCCGCCAGCTGTGACCATAACTACACCAAAGGGGAAAGTGCTTGACAGCCGAGAGAAGGGTGTTATTGGCTTTCTAGGGCTTTTTGTTTGTTGCTGCTGTTGTTGTTGTTTGTTTGCCTTGGTGTATATATATATATATATATATATATATATTAGTAAAGAACTGTTATTCCTTTCCCCATATCTTTGCCTGAAAGCCCCATAATTTCAAAGTTACAATAATTTGGAGGAAAGGGGGTCATATTTTCCATTCCAAGGGAGGTTCCTGCCTTCCTTAGCAGACACCTGTCTTTTAAACCAAGACAACTCCACTTGAAACTCTTTTTTTTCATCACACATGATAGAGAGGGTTTATAATCTGACTATAATCTGGAATATGCATCCTCCAAAAACTCACAGTGCCTAGGAAAGCTTGTGTGTCCTTCTTGCTGGTTGGTGGGGACATAGCTGCTATTTTGTTGACCACATCTATTGCCAGAGTCGGGTAGTCACCTCAAGCACTGTTCATTCTCTTTCTTTCCTTGACATCACTGCCAGTGAGTTGGCATACAATGACGGTGTACTCCATAGGCACTTCTGCCACATATATTGTGTACACTGGACTTCATCTGGATCTACAGGAGATTGCTCATTATTTGAATCCCTATTGAGTACCTCCAGCACAGCTAATTCTCTCAGGTACTGGATACCTTGCTCCATGGCATTTCACCTGCTTCAGTGCACTATTAGAACATTTTTGAGAATATCTTTCCCTCACTCTTGACAGGAGTCACCTCTAGAGGCTGAGAGTTTCTGTCTTCTTCCTAATTTTCTGGTCAATGCACACATCCTGGGACAGGGATCCCAGTTGCTTGGCTACCATCTAGTTTCATATCATGGGCCACCATACCCCAGCATCAGAGCAGTCAGGTCACCATGGGCTCACCCAACTGGCAGTTGAAATCTTTTCACATATCTCATAGCTCACCCAGGGATAGGGATTGGGTGATTATCTCTGGCTGTGCCTCTTCCTTCTGTTCTGAGGGTGTGGAGGGAGCAGGGCCCTCCACAAGGCCTCCCTGGTGAACTATTGCCTAGATAAGAATTGCTTAGTCATGGTGACTAGGCTAAGAGACCCTTTTCCCACCTTGGGACCCCACTTTATCTCCTTGTAAAACTATTGGTCAAATTTCCTCGGCCCTAAATGATTGGCCCTTCTGTCAAGCCATGCTTTTGCTATAAAACCCCTGCTTCTGCCCAGTTCAGTGGAATGAAGCTGTCACTGGACCCCCTTCGCAGAAGCTGCCAATAAAGGATTCTGTGGAACCGCCACACAGCTCTTCCCGTCTCTTGTCCCTGAGTCGGCCAGGGTACCTTGTGAGCTGAGGTGAAATCACTAAGAGCTGAAATCACTAAAAGAGCTGATCACCAGAAGCCCAGGCCTTGCTTGCATTGGTACCCTGCGGCTGAGACTGCCTGGGACCCCTGGACAGGCTGTTCCTTGCAGGACTTCGCTATTTGGGACGTCTGCGGCAGCCGGGATCAGACTGACCCCCAGTACCAGCTGCTACAGGTGGCATCCCGAACAATGAGCTTGGATCCTTGCCAGCTCAGGAGAGAACGTTCTTTTGAACTGATTCTGCCATTGGCTCATCACCACCTCGCCAGGTAGCTTCTTTGTTAAAGCAGAGCTACCTCCCTGAGACTGTCCGAAGACCCTTCATATCACCATCTGGGAGCTGATCCTTGAGGATTTAGACAACGGCTGACCACCACCCAGCAGCTTTTATCTGACCCTTATCAGCTGAAGAATTGCAAGTTTAATCAGGCTCTTTTTGTGCGCTTCTTACTTTAGGTCTTTTTGGTTTCTGGTTTTTTTTTTTCTCTTTTTCTGCTGGGCTGGGAAGGGATTCCAGTATGGGATTAAAGCTGGGAAAGGCTCAGCTATCCCATACTGAGAGGGACCTATATTCCCAAATTCTACAAACCTTATCTTCTAACAGCTTTACTTTCTCTAAAGGAAATCTATCGAAAACTTATTTGAGAAATTTTATAAAATGGATTTCTGCTCATTTTCCTACTTCTAACATACACTCTATCTCTTGATTCCTTCTGGGATTCAGTAGGGGCTAAAATATATTAATTCCAGGCTAAGGAAGATTTTTCTGTCATGTATTTTATTCCTCTTTTCCAAGCTATTACAAAGGCCGTAGAAAAACAAAACTCTGACTTTAAAATCCCTTCTCCTGGGCCCCCTCCTCCCACTGTGCCATGCCTTTCGCCCTTTCCTCTTCCAGACCCTCTCTGTTCAAATGCAAATGCAGATAACTCGGTGTCCTTCCCAAACCCGGAAAAAACAGTTTCTCAGCTTCCCGAATGCCCCCTCTACCCCCTCCGCTCTCCCCGGGTCCTAATACTGACTCGCCTACCCTGCCTCCTCCCCTAAAGGCCTGCTCTGTGCTGCCTGTCCTGCCCTCGGCCCTCCTCTCTTGGGCGGGGAGCACGGGGCTCGCGCACCCTTTACCAAACCCCCCTGCCACCACTCTTGTTCTTGCGCAATCCACCACCGACCCTCCCCCCGTATCAGCTTCGGGTGTAATCGGGCCGGCTCCTATCGGGTTCCTCCCCCTTGCCCCACCCACGCAGCCTTGCCGCCCGTGGCTCCCCCCACCCCCTCTGCCTTGCCGCTCGTTATTCCCCCCACCCTCGCCACTGTGCTAACCGCCCCTGCTGCGGCCCCCCCCAACCCCGTGGCCGCTCTGCTTGCCTCTGCCGCGGCTTTTCCTATCCCCGCTGGAAGCAGTCTGCCCCCTCCCAATGTCCCCGCCACATCTCCAATGGCTGCCGCAGCTCCTAACCCCGCGGTCTTTTCCCCGCTTCTCCTGGCTCTGCCGTCGCCCATAGCCATCGGTGGGCAGCCGAGCAGCAGCTCCGAGCCCCCCTACAGCGGCCCTCTAGCCCATACTAGCTCTACGCCCGACAGCACTGCCATCGCTGCTCCGCAGCTGCCTCTCTGCGGCCAGGTTCTGCCTTGCAACCTCCCTCAACCCTCTCGGCCCTCCGCTTCCCTACCCCAAGCCCTTTCCGTGTGTTCCAAGAACCGCCGTGGAGCACTTGTACACTCTGACTCCTCCTCTGAGGACAGCAGTAGTAGCACGTCTACTTCTGAATCAGATGAGGTTGATCCCTGGGCAATAAATCAAATTGAAGCCACCCAGGCAGGTGAATGGGAATTAGCTCAAAGGATTTCAGCCTTCCCAGTAGCTTATAAAAAAAAGAGGAGGGGTGGGGCCAAAAACAGAACAGTGTGGGAGGCCGTTACAAACAAAGAACTCATAGAAGTTCGTAAGGTAGCAAAAGAACACAGCCGGGGAGCACATATTTTTAGAAATTTCTTAGAAGCTATTTTTTCTGCGCATACCTAAGTCCCTCATGACGTCAAAAATATTGCTCAATTCCTCCTTTCCCCTGCTGAATATATGCTACGGGAAAGGCATTGGAAAAAAGCATTTAAAAATATTATCTGACAACTATTCTAAAGATGCAAATCGGCAAAATTTCACTGTCGAGCAACTTGCTGGAGAGGGTGATCTTCAAAATCCTTCCGACCAAGCTAACACTCTACCAGAGGAGACACTCCAGGACATATCTATTGCAGCAAAGACATCATTACTCCTTACACCAGATGACTCTATTCCTACTCTACATTTCTTTAATATCAAACGAGGGGTAGATGAGAGTTTTATTAAATTTGTGGAAAGATTAAAGGATGCCCTGGAAAAACAGATAGAGAGTATAGAGGCATGAAAAGAACTTTTGGGTAAACTTGCTATGAGTAATGCTAATGAACAATGTAAAACTTTTCTGAGGGCTTTACCCCTTGACACAGAACCCACAATCGAACAGAAGTAAAGCTGTACATGCCACTTGTCCACTGAAAACACAGTGGCCCAAGCAGTTGCTAAAGGCATTGCAGAAGGGGTCTCTGGTGCATTTGCAGTGGTGACCTCCAAAGATAATGTATGCTGTTTTTACTGTGAGGAATTTGGACACTTTATAAAGGACTGCCCAGAGAAGTCACCCACCCAAGACCCTCACACCACCTGCCAAAAGCCCCAGAAACAGCAGCAGTACCAGCAGCACTCAGGAAACTTCGAGCGGAGCACAGTAAAGCCCCACACGCAGACAAGAAATCAAAAGCTATATTGCCCCATCCCACCTGCAAAATCCATACCGGAGGGACAATATATGGATTGAAGACACGACTATGCATCATCCCAGGAGATCCCAAATCACATAAAGAAGATCAAACACATGGAGCGATACAGATGGGAACCCAGTGCCAGCTGGTAACAGCACTGTCCATTGACTTTACAGATGGGCATTTTTACCGTGTTCCCACAGGGAAGCACGGGCCGCCAGACAGTCCTTTGGACATTCTAATCCTTGGTGACACTTTCCATGGTCCTAAGGAAATCTTTGTTTTTCCAGAAGTACAAACAGTACACTCTGAACAAGAAATCTTTATCCAGCTGTGCTGCATGGACATTCCCTTTTATCTTCCTCAGGAAACACCGATTGCACAGGCCTTTCTGCTCCCACAGAACCACTTGGAACAGCTTCCCCTCAACTCTACAATAATGTGAGCACACATTGTGGGCTCAGATAAGCCTATCATTGAATGCGGCCTTTTCTGTAAGGAGGAGAAGATCCACAGACCAGGGATGCTAGACACTGGTGCACACATGACCATCATCACCCGCTCAGAATGGCCAGAAAACTGGAAACTACAACCGGTAGCAGGTATGATTTCTGGGATCGGTGGAGCCACAGTGTCTATGCGGAGCAAATGAAATATCATCATCAAAGAACCTGAAGGCAAGCTGGAAACCATCCACCCATTCATGGTAAGGGCCCCCATCACCCTATAGGGTAGGGATGTTCTGTCCCAATGGGGGGCTTCCTTATGCATTTGCAGGTGGATTTCTGATTGGGGCCATGAGGAACACACACTACCCCTCGGCTCACCTGGAAATGCGAGGACCCAGTCTGGGTTGAGCACTGGCCCCTCTCAAAAGTAAAACTGCGCACACTACAAGCCCTTGTGGAAGAAAAACTTGCCAAAGGCCACATCATTGGGACCACCAGCCCTTGGAACTCCCTGGTCCTTGTACTGCAAAAATCTAGGACGGATAGGTGGAGGCCCCTCCACAACCTTTGCAAGATCAATGAGGTCATTGAGGACATGGGTCCCCTCCAGCCTGGCCAATCCTAACCATCAATGCTGCCTTGAGACTGGACACTTGCCATCATAGACATCAAAGACTGTTTCTTCAGCATCCCACTGCACCCCCAAGATGCACCACGGTTTGCTTTCTCCATCCCCTCACTTAACAGAGAGGGTCCCCTCAAAAGATATCATTAGCTTTTTCTTCCTCAAGGACTTAAAATCTCTCCCACCATATGCCATTGCTCACATTCTGTTCCCCATTTGGGACCTCTTCCCAGATACAATCATCCATCACTATATGGATGATATCCTAGTCTGTGCATCAGAAAAAACTTACTTGCCCAAAGCGGTTAAAAAGACCATTGAAATCATAGAGAAAGCAGGATTTGAGATTCACGAGGACAAAGTGCAGTACACCAGCCCGTGGACTTATCTCAGACTCCGGATCCATAAAAGGACCATTATACCCCAGCAGCTCGCCATCCCGGATGACCCAAAAACCCTGAGAGACCTACACAGTCCGTGCAGATCCATCAACTGGATACATCTCCTACCAGGAATTACAACAGAAGACCTCACCCCCCTGTTCAATCTTCTCTGTGGCAACGGAGACCTGGACTCTCCATGCATCCTCACACCAGAAGCCTGAAATACCATCAACAAGGTCCAGGACGCCCTGTCTTCATGCCAAGCCCATCGCTTCTAGCCCAACCTGCCTTTCCAGTTTGTCATTTTGGAAAGGTCCCCTGTTTCTACAGATTGATTTTCCAATGAGACCCTCAACTCAGAAACCCTATGTTAATACTTGAATGGACCTTTACAAAGAATCAAGCTACAAAGACAATTACCACCTTTCAAGAAAACATGGCACATCTAATAAAAAAGGCCAGGACTTGCCTCCGCTCTTTCCAGGTGTGAGTTCACATGCATATAGTTTCCACTGACCACTGGGGACCTGGAGCATTTGCTCCAGACCAATGAAAACCTCCAATTCGCCCTAGATAGATATACAGGCCAAATTTCCATCCACATACCAAAACATAGGCTTTTTAATTGAGATGCGGACTTTAATCTGATCCCAAAATTAGTCCAAAGTAGGACACCTCTCAAAGCTCTAACTATTTTTACAGATGGCTCAGGGTCATCCCACAAGTCTATAATGACCTGGAAGCACCCCAAAACTTAAAATTGGGAATCTGATATCCAAATAGTGGAGGGATCTCCACAAATTGATGAGTTAGCAGCTGTTGTCAGAGCCTTCGAGAAATTCAAAGACGAATCCTTTAATGTGGTCACAGATTCAGCTTATGTTGCTGGTATAGCTATGAGAGCAAAACACGCTCTTCTCAAGGAGGTTTCCAATCCAAAAGTACATCAATTGATTTCTGCATTGACACACTTAATCTCCCACAAAAAGCAACCTTACCATATTATGCATGTGAGGTCACACACCGACCTCCCAGGTTTCATTACAGAAGGGAACAGGAAAGCGGACGCATTGGCCATGTCCATTGAAACTGCTAACATTCCTAACATCTTTGCTCAGGCAAAGTTGTCACATGCATTTTTTCATCAAAATGTACATGCCCTCATCAGAATGTTCAAGCTCTCGAAAGATCAAGCAAAAGCTATTGTAGCAAAGTGCCCGAACTCCCAAAATTACCAGATACCATCTATGGGTACAGGGGTCAATCCCAGAGGCCTGAACAGCTACCAGTTGTGGCAGACTGACGTGATCCATTTCCCACCCTTTGGAAGGTCTAAATATGCGCACATGTTGGTCGACACATTTTCTAGAGTGATATTTGCATCAGCTCAAACAGGAGAGACTATAGAGCATATCATTAAGCATTTTCTCCTTGCATTCGCCTCTCCGGGAGTCCCAAAAAGCACCAAAACAGATAATGGGCCCTCCTATGCCTCTCGTAAATCAAAAGAGGTCTTCAGTGAGTGAGGAATACAACACAATATGGGCATACCTGCAAATCCCACAGGACAATCCATCGTAGAGGACCCATTAAACCCTCAAAAGAGTCCTCACTCAAAAGCTTAGAGACACAGAAATTATATCTCCTGTTGAAAGACTCTGCAAAGCTCTACGTCATTAACTTCCTAAATAGTACAGCATCACAGCCTGATCCACCAATACTCTGCCACTTCTCAAATTCAACCCAAGCTAAGCTCACTGAGAAACCACCAGTGCTAGTAAAGACCCAGAAACACATCAAATCTCTGGACCTTCCCAGCTGATTACTTGGGGGAGAGACTACACCTGTGTCTCCCTACCATCTGATCCAAGATGGTTCCCAGGAAAAAACATAAAACCATACCTAGGCACTGCAAATATGTCACAGTATAGCCTGGCCTGTACTGGACAGGTCATCTGACCACTGATTGGATAAGTAGCCTGGCTGAAAAGGCCAGCCCCCAAAGAACAGAGATAGGACAGGATTAGAGACAGACAAGGATTTAACCCAATGAGTTCCAGCCCTGGCTGCAGAGAGCTATTGGTCAGAGGGCTGGGCAGCCCGACCTGGGAACCAATCACAGACGCTTGCCCAGGAACATTGAAAGGGGTATAAAAGGCGAGGTCAGAACTCAATAAGGGCTTTTGTCACATAGATCACAGAGTGTGGGGTTTTTCTGTCTCATGATCCCATGCCGTTTGAACTCAACATCTGGTGAGTCCCGACGTGATCTGGCATAGCCATACTGCCGCGAGCGCGGGAGACAGACCATCCACAGAGACGGTGGACACTGGCCAAGAGCCAGGGGAATTCTGGCCTAGAGTCAAAGATCTGCCCATAGAGGCAGGGGGAACACTGTCCAGAGTCAGGAATACGTCCGAGAGACAAGAAAGACGCCCAAAAAGACAGGCGACAGGAGTTGATCACAGCCAGACCGTCCTAGAGACGGAGGAAAACTTCAGCCAAAAAGCTACAAGAAAACAATGGGGAGATTTTTTTCTATAAACACGCATCCAGTGATAGAGGTATGGACAGAGTTTTTGGAGGAGTGGGAAACTGAATATGAAAAAGAATTGCTTTTTGATTTAATACTATGGACAAAAGAAAAGGGGGTGGAACCGACTGTAGAAACTGCATTAAATATAGACTATTGGACTAAAACTGGAGAAGAAATACTAAATGCTGCCTTAAAAAATGATAAAAATGCAATTAGAGCTTTAAAGCCTTGGAAAACTATCTTAAAGCTGATAAAAGAGATAAAAGCTGATTTATCCAGCGAAAGCATGGAAGAAAAAGTACTTAGTCCATGCAGAGAGACTTTACTGGCCGATAATTCCTCAGTTGCCAGCCCAGAGACTCAAAAAACACCCCAAACTGCCATGGGAGACATCAGAGAACTATCCCAAAATGGCGGTGGCCGCATGGCCAGGGGAGGGAGAAAGGAAACACAGCCTCCTTCGTGGGATGTACTTTTGCCCCAAGCTCTGCCCTGGTGGGTCGCGCCTCCCATTCCGACCACGCCATGGTGGGCAGCACCTCCAGCTTCGGTCCAGCCTCCAGAGGGCGTGGCACCGCCCCGAGTCGCCATGGAAACCCCCACCGACCCTCGAGCAGAAGCGCACCGCGATGACGTCACACCAGGAGCGACAGAAGAAAAACCCGGAAGTGCATCTGAACCGAGAAATGCCAGCACCAAAGCCCCGAAAATGACTCCAGAACCGAGAATCAGCCCCGATCCTGCTGGAGATACAGCACCCACAGTGTCTCCACACCAGGAGCCGAGCACAGAACAGCTCAAAGAGGTCTCTGCACAAAGAAACAGCCAACACACCCAAGGAAAAGACACGAGCTGCACCTCAGCAGCCAACCTTCAAACAGCAGCTTCAGCCCCGTTAATGTTTAAATCAGATGTCGTCTCTTCCAAGGACCCAGTAATCTTCTGGTCAGCGGTAAAACAAAAGGCGATAGAATGTGGGGATACAGAAACTGCTGTATTAATTTCTGTACCAGTGAGTTCAACAGCACCAGGCAGCCGGCAACAGGGGGATGGGACAGTTGAGGCTTTCCCAGTTAGTAATGGAACAACACCTAATCAACATGTACCTTTCAATTGGCAAATCATTTTAGAGCTACGCCAGTTAGCTGCTAAGCATGGGTTGGGATCCCCTGCTGTGATAAATATGCTTAAACTCATAACTGATAGTGAGTTAACACGCTATGATATGAAGCAAATTGCAAAGTTACTCTGTACTCCACTACAGTATATGATATTTGAATCGACCTGGAGAATATATGCAGAGGAGCAAGAGTTGCAAAACTTGAGATTATCACAGCAAGGTCCGTGCTTTGGGGTGGGGGTTCCCCAATTGTTAGGAGTACCCCCCATGGAAGGTCGTCAAACTCAAGCATGCTTAAATTTTGTGATATTAAACCAGGCAAAAGAATTAGGAATGAGAGCCCTAAATAAGGTTACAAACATGTCTGAGCCAACCCCAGGATATAGAAACATAAAACAAAACCCAAATGAACCATATACACAGTTCATAGAGCAAGATACCACAGAAAAAGAAGTAGATAATAATGATGCAAAAAATCTAGTATTGCTACAATTAGCACGAGATAATGCGAATGAAGACTGCAAAAAACTCATAAATGCATTGCCCAGAGAAAACCCATCGTTAGAAGAAATGATTAATGCATGTGAAAAATTTAAAACTGCAGCTCTGGACATAGAAATGTTAGTTAACTCTATTACAACTGCAGTAAGGCTGAGAGTACATCGCCTCCATCGGAGACAACATAGCCACATGAAAGGAAACTGTCTGAAAAATCCTGCCTTACAAAAGAAGGCTAGAGGACAAAGTAACCTCAATTCACCTTGTATTCAAGGTGGAAAAACCAGAACAGTAAAAATGAAAATTAGAAAACTTACTTACACCAACCAGGGCAATGCAACCAGCAATGTTCACCTTCAGCAAAGCTCAACAGCTGCTTCATCCACCTTCAACTTGATTTTAGCAAAGCCTGCATATCTTGCAAGTTTTACTAAGTTGATATTTGCTTTGTTAACCTGTTTTCTTACAGTTGCTAAAGGAATGTTTTATCAGAGTTGCAAATATAGTCTACAAATTTTAAAGTGTGTATTGAAGTTCACAGGTGAATGTTTGCTAACTTTATTCATATACATTGATTTAGCATCATACTCAATCAGCTATCTTAAGAATTGAAAATCTTGCTTACTCTAAGTTCTACAGAACAAATTTATATGGATCAGTTAGTAAAAGGTGTTTCATTGGCAAATCACAGTTGCAAAATTTCTAAAATATATACCTCTTATCACTTCAGTTTACAATGTTTAAAATTTATTAAAGGTTTGTTTTAAAATATAATAAAGATTTTGCCTAGTCTAAAGTCTCAACTCTGGCCATGTTGGGATTTAAACTAAGCAAAAGGAAATGTGTATCATCAAAGCCTTCTCAGTCTCTTTCAATTGTGCCCAAATTGGAATTTGACTGACAAGGAGAGAAAATTATAAAATCCAAATGTTTCTAAGTTTAAAATGAAAAGAAATAATTTTGACTATCTGATTTAGCCTTGCTACAGCTAAAATTCCTTCCTTTGGGATAAACATGAAGAATCTTATCCGGAAAAGATTCTCCTAAGTTATCATTTAAAGGAAAACTCTTCAACAGTATTAAACACTAAAATTGGATCACAACATATCAGTAATTATTATTCTCACCACATAGAAATAATTTAAAGGTGTATGCTTTGCTTCTTGTTTTAAATTCTAAAAACAAAAAGGGGGAGAAAGGATAGAAAATACATGTGTTCCTAATTAAAACAGTTTCAAGTTATCTAGTGTATTGTTTTTTAAATAAAACAAAGAAAGGGGAGTAAGGAATAAAGGAAATACATATGTTTTTATTTGAAATGGTTTTAAGTTAAATGGTTTCTTGTTTTTAAAAAATGTTAATGATTTAGAACTAAGTGGTTCTTGTTTAATGTTGAATTGTAACACTGTAGTTTTTAAGCATTGAGCCTGTAACATGTCAAGCTGAAAATCATGTTAACAGTTTTCTAAATAAAAACAACATAACTCCAATGATACATCAAGCACATCAATAATTTGGAATACTAAGCTTATAAAATTCAATAACAAAAAATTAAATTTAAAGAATTTATGGCAGTAAATAATGCAACTTTTCTAAAACATACAAGTTAAAACCCAGCCAGCCTGTTAAGCAGGCAAAGTGCCTGAGTGAGAATCCCAGTTCATCTATTAGACCTTAAAAGCTCATGTATCATTGGTTGAGAAATTAAATGACAGAAATTGCACCTACCTCACAGATTTATGGGACACTGAAAAAAGAGTTGTTTGTTTACTAAATGTTTTAATATTTACAAATTGTTTTATCAAGTTGGAATTTTGCACAGTTCTAAAACTGAATGTTATATTAAGTTATAATTTCAAAAGAAAAGTTTAAATGTTTATGGTTGTAGAGTTAAGTTATATTTCTATGTTAAACAGTTAAATTGTTATATGTGAAACCAAAAGTGTTTAATTCACCTGACTGCCCCTGAACAAAAGCCCTGCAGCTTCTGGTATGTGGAACTCATTACTATCCAAAAAGCCAAATTTATTAAGCTAGGTAAAACCCCATTCCAACCGATTAGATGCTGTTAATGTAATTTTGCATGCAAAGGGCCCTTGCAGGCAAGATTACAGAGAACAAGCTGCACATTTGTGTTTCAAAATTTTTCTTCAAATTAATAAAAAAGAAAAGGGGAATTGTCACAGTATAGGCTGGCCTGTACTGGACAGGTCATCTGACCACTGATTGGATAAGTAGCCTGGCTGAAAAGGCCAGCCCCCAAAGAACAGAGATAGGACAAGATATAGAGACAGACAAGGATTTAATCCAATGAGTTCCAGCCCTGGCTGCAGAGAGCTATTGGTCAGAGGGCTGGGCAGCCCGACCTGGGAACCAATCACAGACGCTTGCCCGGGAACATTGAAAGGGGTATAAAAGGCGAGGTCAGAACTCAATAAGGGCTTTTGTCACATAGATCACAGAGTGTGGGGTTTTTGTGTCTCGGATCCCACGCCGTTCAAACTCAACACAAATATTGCTCCCACAAACACTAACAAGAATTCTCCTGAGTCAAATACAAGATCTCCTCAAAACCAGACCAGTTCTGCTTGGAGACGAAGGTGTCACCGAGTGTCCACATACCAAAGAAAAGACCATCCCGTCACGCGACAGCAGACAAAACAGAAAAACTAAACAGCATTCTGCTGCATCAGTCAAGCCATAGGCCAGACCCAGCCTGGCCACAAAGAGATCTCTGGTTTACATGTTGTTACCCCTCCTACCCTAGAAAACCCTATTGTTTCCTCCCTTCAACCCTTGCCAAAACCCTGTAACCTTATATCCATTCACCCATCCTTAGCTTCCTTAGCTTCTAGAAAGAAACAAAACAAAAAAAAAATAAAAAAAAAAAAAAAGAGGGGGGGGGAAGGAATGGAGGAAAGGGATGAGGGAGAAAACCCTAACCCTCCCCTTCCACCATAAAGATAACAAATTTTGCTTATATTCCCTATCAGAAGCCCCATCCCTGTCCAAAGATTAAAATTATCTCCATTGGTGCTATCCTCACTGCTGCTTGGCTGCTCTTCACTGTGCCACATGCCTTTGGCTGGATTAGCCCACAGCCTAACCATAATATTTGGGTGACCTTAGCAAGGACATTAAAACAAGATAACATGTGCTTATCCATGGGCAACCTTGGCAATCCACTTTCCACATGCCTGGTAGGAATTCCTTTGGTAGCAGATGATTGGCCCGTCTATAATTCAAAGCTCCTCCGCACCACAGGTAAGAGGCCCAATCTGGTTGACACTTGGGATGACTGGACAAAAATGTTGCCAAATGCTCCAGAGGAACCCCAAGAATTGGATGTGCTGGGGTCCTCCAAAGCAACATACTGTGTCAAATTTTACTTTAAATCTCCGAAGCATAATTGACCAGACAAAAAACACATACAGAAAAGACATCACCCATTAACAAAGCTTACAATTATCCAGATTGATGTAATTACACCACTCGAATACTCTCTGAGTCCTCTCTCCACCCCAAAACATTGCCCCGGGGAATGTTTCTTATCTGTGGTGACTGAGTATGGGCTGGGATCCCCTCGCGTCTCCAGGGGGGTCCCTGTAGCCTTGGCAAACTTTCTACCCTCACTCCCACTATCACCTTATTACATAATTGAAAAAAGAAAGCAAATTAAAACACCAAAAAAGATCCTACACTGATTTTGATGAAAATTGTGATCCTAAATTGTACAACTGGAATAAACCAAAAAGGGCTGCTGTCTCCCTATTCCTACCATGGGTAGCTGCAGCTAAAGCCCTTGGTGAGATAAATCATCTAGGGTGCTGGCTTAGTAAGCAAGCCAACGCTACATCTGCTGCCATAGGCGATCTTTTCAAGGATGAGGAAACTACAAGACATGCATCCTTGCAAAAT
Organism: Sturnus vulgaris; assembly: GCF_052056855.1. Classification (NCBI taxonomy): domain Eukaryota; kingdom Metazoa; phylum Chordata; class Aves; order Passeriformes; family Sturnidae; genus Sturnus; species Sturnus vulgaris. The sequence goes on from NC_142282.1 coordinate 63,964,241, forward strand.
CGAGCAGCAATTGACTTTCTGCTGCTTGCCCATAGACATGGCTACCAGGACTTTGAAGGAATGCACTGCTTCAACCTCTCTTCACACTCAAAATCCATCCACGCAAACATCCAGAAACTGAAGGAACTCATGAAGGACTTAAAAGTGAAAAACAACCCAGACGGAGTCAATGACCTTCTCGGTCAATGGGGACTAACAAGATGGGTTTCATCTTTGGTTAAGGGAATCTTGTGGATTTTTATTGTGATTGTCATTGTGTTAGTTCTGTTTTCATGCCTTTTCCACTGCTTTAAAAGAGATATTGGGAATGCCTTTTCACTAAATACAGAGAGAGGAGTTGTGGAAGGAGCAGGGCCCTCCACAAGGCCTCCCTGGTGAACTATTGCCTAGATAAGAATTGCTTAGTCATGGTGACTAGGCTAAGAGACCCTTTTCGCACCTCAGGACCTCACTTTATCTCCTTGTAAAACTATTGGTCAAATTTCCTTGGCCCTAAATGATTGGCCCTTCTGTCAAGCCATGCTTTTGCTATAAAACCCCTGCTTCTGCCCAGTTCAGCGGAATGAAGCTGTCACTGGACCCCCTTCGCAGAAGCTGCCAATAAAGGATTCTGTGGAACCGCCACACAGCTCTTCCCGTCTCTTGTCCCTGAGTCGGCCGAGGTACCTTGTGAGCTAAGTTGAAATCACTAAGAGCTGAAATCACTAAAAGAGCTGATCACCAGAAGCCCAGGCCTTGCTTGCATTTGTACCCTGTGGCTGAGACTGCCTGGGACCCCTGGACAGGCTGTTCCTTGCAGGACTTCGCTCTCCTGGATGTCTGTGGCAGCCAGCGTCACACTGATCCCCGATACCAGATGCAAACATGAGGGCCCTGCTTCGTCTTCAACCCTCACTAAACAAAATTATTTGCTCTTGGATTTCTTTTTCTGTATAGGCATGACTGCTACCAGCATGGGTTGTTCCTCTGATTCAACTGCAGTTTGAGTGGCCACAGTGTCAATTGCTCTGCTTTCCTCCTCCTCCCCCGAGGGTGCTGTGTAGTGACAAGCAGTGTCCAATAAATAGTAGCCAGGATAAAGCACACTGCAACAAGTTGCTCTTCCGTGGAGTGGTCACAGCACTGTCCTTGCAAATATTGTCACTTTAACAGGGTCCTATACTTGTTCATAGGTGAACTTCCAAACCATTGGAGCAGAGATTTTCCCCCAAAACTGGCACATTTTCTCCCACATTCCATGCCACTCTTGACTATCCATCCACCCTTGTGGCAGATCTCTGAATAACCTCCCTAGATATCTCTTTCTTGATTCTGAACATGGTGCAGACTGCACTGAGGAGACCTGGCAGACTTAGCAACAAGAAGAGGCTTTCCTTAATCTCCAAAGGAAATTCAAAAATCTCAAAAGCTGATGTAACAGGCCTGAAGGAGGAAAAGGGGGTAAAAAGCTGGGGAAAATCATCCTTCCCTGTTTCCCCCACAGGCTGGGTAAGATTATTAATGAATTTCCAGAGGTAGCACCCAAGGCCATAGCAGGAAAGCAAGACTGAAGACACATCCTTAATCACCCTCATTGTCCTTGATGTTATCATATCATAAATTGATATCACACAGTACAGCAACAAACAATCCTGATCCCTATCCCTGTTCTGAAAAGGAGCACTGTGATGGGCACATAGTGCATATACAGAAACACATACAGGGTTAGGTACCACAACGATGTGAACAGACCAAGCAACATTGCACCTAGTGGCTCCATATATAATACAACAAATTCTTAGATCAAAATTGCTTCCCACTGACTGGGCAAGTCTGTTATCTCAACCCTTCATGCCTCACACTGGGTGCCAATTAAAGGCTGGTTTAAGAGCAGCACTCCTTAATTTAGAGTGTGTCTCATTCTCCCCCATCCTCGCTCCTCCCCTTCAGTGGGAGATAAGAATGTCAGAGATTACAGGTTGAGATAAAACTATTTACTGGAAAAACCAATGAGATAAGAAAATGAACAGTAACAGCAACAAAACTACGAACAAAAGCGTACAAAAAGAGGGTGATTTGCATGCAAAAAAACCAAAAAAATTCCCACATTGCGTAACTCCAAAGACAATGAACAAAATTGTGGGGGGACACTCCATGTGCCATCTTTTTCTCCCCAACTATAAACCACGCCCCCTCCCCTAATCAAAAGTGAGAATCTCTTATTTCCATCCCCTGCCAGTGATGTGAGTAGTATAGAATAACAACCTAGGCATGCCCAGATGGCTCCAGGCTCTTCTCCCTCATGGCTACTGTGAAAAAAATAACTGTCCTGGCCAAAAACCACAAGAGGTTTGCATTAAAATTTAACTAGGTATTTCCTGCCACAGAATATACACGCTTGTAATATAGTAATACTGAAGTCAACCAGTTTATCCCAGACAGTTGAAAACATTTCATTAAGATACTTTTCTCACATGAATGCAGTCTAAAATACTTGGTAGAGAGATACAGTAATACTTTGTACACTAAGCCAATGAATGAAAATTGGTTGAAGTTGTTCCTATTTCTTCAGTCAGGTCAGTGTTTTGGCTTAAGACATTATATTCATCTAGAGAGCTACAGTCTTGACAACAAAAGCAGTGTATTGTTCATAAGGTTACAAAGAAAAAACAGACTGCGTTTTAACTTAACCTCTAAGTTTCACCCAACAATTTTAAAAACTCCTACCTTTATAATTTGAGTATAAAGGATTATTTTATAAAACAATTAACTGAAATACTTGCATTCCATCTATTAACAGTGCTAACATACCAAAAAACTGTAGCTGTGAACTATACCTCAACCTCCTCTGCAAGGCTACCTCTCTACACACACCATTTGGTATTTGCTGTTTCACAGGTATAACTGAGTCATTTTTGTCATCCTTTGGAAGCTACATGTCTTCGCATGTTTCCATTCCTTCAACATGCAGATCTGGAGACAATGAAGTTGGATGTGCCTGTCTTTGAATGCCTCATTACTGAATATTCCAAAGAAGAGAGCCTTTTGAAGGCAGAATTTTTTGCCAATCAGACATTACTTAAGTACATTAGCTCCGCTATGCACTTTCTCGATTTAAGTAATTTAATACCCACTTCCTCACACAATCTGCACTGTACCAAAGTTACTAATTTCCATTCCTCCTGCTCTTAGAAGAAACAAGCCTCTTTCCACTTCAATCCATGAAAATCAAGCCAACTACACATCCCTTTATTCCACATCAAATCCATTATCAACACCTTTCCTATCTCTTTGTTGGAGGTTGAATTACGCCCTTTTCTTTCAGTGGAATTTTCTCCCATTGTTATGCTAAGTAATTGTGGCTACACCTTAAAACGACAGATAATGTTCTCTCGTAGGGGGGTGGCTGGAGGGGGAGGGGGGGGGAACCGGAAAAGGAAAGGTGGGATAGGGGGGTCTGGAGCGGGGCTCTCTCTCGCTTGGCTCGTGGAGTGGGAAGACAACCTGGGCTCTGCTCTGGCATCTTCCCCTGCCATCCCAGCACTGAGATCCACGCTCCCTGCCTTTGGACATCGCTCTGCTGCTCTCCCAGCTCACCCTACTACCTCCGGACACTCTGCTGAGCACCACGACCGACACCGTGAGGGGGGAGTAACTTTCCCCATCCCCGCTCACCCCTGGGCCGCGGCCGCCATCACCCAGCCCTCTTCAACTGCGCGGGACCTGCCCTGCCCCCACAGCACCGGTAACAGCACAGGGAGATGGCCTGCGGCCAGAAGGGACTGGAGCGGAGCTATACTGTTTCTGTTGCCAATTTTTATAGCTGTTGTTGTTTTTCTGCTTTGTTAGATACCAGTAAAGAACTGTTATTCTTATCCCCATATCTCCTGCCTGAAGGTGTCTGAATTGGACCTAAAATAATTAAAAGGGAGGGGGGTTGCACTCTGCATCGCAGAAAAGGGGCTCCTGCCTTTCCTTAGACCATACCTGTCTTTCAAACCAAGACACTCTTCTACAGGATAAGATTTTTGTACCTAAGACTCTGCAGTATTCTTTTTTCACAGTTCTTCTCATCAAGTCCTCTGTGTTGAATTCCTTCTCTTACCAAAAAGCCTCTAAGGTGGCTTGTACTTTCTCTCATTGGCTACCAAAAACAGAGGGCAAGCCTGACAACCAGATCTACCCCAAAGAAACAACACAAGTACACATCAAATCCTTCCCTGAGAGCCATACAGATGGAATCTTGTGCTCTCCTGCTGCCAAGGTACATCCTGCAGAGCCCAGCATACTCTCACTCTCAAAAGGTTGACATGAGTCAATCTGGGAAAACGGCTCTCCATAGCCAGAGCACACAAGCCTGCTACACAGGAAATTACTATAGAAGTCATCGGTGTCAATTCTTTTAAATTGTTCTGAGACCAAGACATAATAAGGGGCAAGGGAGAGGAATATACATAAATTAAAGGTGGATGAAATGCTTATGGAATCAAAGGATAACCAACAAATGCTTAAAAAGAAGTGTGTAAAGAAATAAATGGGAGAGTTCAATTTCAGGATATGAAATCATTGGTGCCAGTCCTGCACCAATACTACCATCTCACCTCTCCCACGGCTACGTTTCCCACGGTCTGAAGGTCTGTCTCCTTGATTGTTGTCCACTCCATTCTCTTCAGCTCTGACTGTGGAGAGAGGACAGCTTATGAGACTTATGCATGAGATAGTATAGCCATCTGCTTAACCTAAATCTCAAAACAAAAGGCAAGGTTTTAAAGTGGGCTGGTTAACATATGTCAGTCACCCCTTTTCTTCGGCAGCCTAGCTACAAGCAAGTTATGTTTACTTTGCACTAGACCATTAGGAAGCAAAATATCTAAGAGGAAAATGCCCTTCAGCAGACACACATCTGTTGGGTTAGGGTTTTGGGGGAGGGGAGAAAGGCAGTGTTTTGCAGCCTGCACTATTAATTATGGCCTCATCTCTTTAACAAGGTAGGAAATAAAGCTGCCTCATACTATGCTTCCTCAATAACAGGCTGTGTGGCAACAGTGAAAGAATAAGGGACAATCAAGAACATCAACTCTTTTGTCTGTCCATACCATATACCAGTACAACCAGAGAAACTTAAAGCAACTTTCCTCTGTATTTAAATCAGAAGGATAACAACTGGGTGAAGGAGAGGCATTAGAAAAGCACTAAGTACTGCACCTTAACTATTTCACAGAAAAGTCCTGAGTAAGTACCCTGAAAGATGGCTGGCTCATTGAAGGAAGGAGAGAAGGAAAAAAAAAAAAAAAAGACTGACCACTTAAAACACCGTTGAGATTTTGTACTGCACAACTTTTCCTAATGGCAGCATCAAAACCAATAATGCTTGCACTGGGAGGAGATATCAAGATTTGGTAACAACTTGAAAAAAATCTTTAATTCCAGTTTCCAAAAAGAGACAAGCAGCATCTGGATCTGTCAAAAATTTTGCCCTTCACTTTCATTTTGATGGATCTGATTTCAATTTTTCTATGCATAGCTGCAAGTTTTATTACTATTTTTTCCTAACTTTGACATTATTTTACAAAGATTCACAATGTCTTCACTGGCACAATATTTGAAGATATTACAATAATTAAAAGAATTGGCTAATATTATACATTTTTTCCTGCTTTTCAGTCAAAAGCTAAACAAATTTTTTCATTGGTGTTTCTCTGCTCATCTATCAGTGCTTATGGCACTTACAGGCAATTTATATAGCTTTGATACTGCTGATAAAGAGGAAAAAGCAATGTGCATCCAATGGCAATCTAATGTGATGCTACCTAACTTGGAAACATCAGTTTGCCCTTGTACAATGTATTTTTGCACCTGTATAAGCTGTAGAAAAATTTTAAATATTTCAACCCATAAAGAACTTTCTGTGTTGTAGAAACTCACCTTTGGTTGGCTTATGAGTAACATATGCTAGAGAGTAATAATGATCCCAGTCTTTTCATTCCCCTTTATAAAAAGATGAGAACATCTTCAGGTTCTCCCACTCATAAAAGGAGATGTAATCAAAGCTGGATAATTTTTTCATTAAAAGAAAAAAAAGTGTATCAGCTGTGCAGCAACATACTTGCTTCTCAAGCAGTTTTACAGAGAGTCAATTCTAAAACTTAAAAAGAACAGCAATTTGTACAAGATCAATTAACCAAAAAAGGACAGAAATTTAAATTGAGTGTCTCTGAATAAACACAGACCATCCCAAAACCAAGTCACAGACAGATCGAGCATATATTTTGCATAAACAGGTTATGATCCCTTCAGTGCTGAGCTATAGCTTGGACAGACTTTACTCCATTAAGCATTTGCTCTTAACTCAGTCAGTTTCAGCTGCAAAAAAAGTGTCTGAATCTTTAAAAATGAACCCCTATACATACACTCTCGGCCACGGCTGCCTCCTCTTCCCCATCTGTTGGAACTTCCCCATCCACGGCTCATTTCTCTGTCCCCTCGTTTCTCTCTGTTTTCTTTGTTTTCCAAACCTTCTTTTCCAAGGTTTTTCTTCTTTCCCCCTACAGTCTCCCAAGAAGTCTATTTGGATAGAATAGAATTAGATACAAAACTCAAAAAGAAAGAGACAGCTCTCAATGTATGCTTCTACCTCACATCCCTCCAGCTCATGAAAAAAAAAACAGCCATACATACATATTACACTGATACAAATGGAAACATAAGTTGTTTTTTTTTTTAAGAAATGAAAAAGAAACAAGTTTTAAAAGTTGTATTTTCTTATGGAATGTGAGAATCTCAAATATTTCTGGCTATAATGGACTTTTACTAGTTCAAGGAAGCCTAGATATGACCACAACACAGAAAATCTGCAAAGCAAGCAACAGTTTCTTTCTCAACTTCCTAGCAAGGGAGCATGTACAGAGCTATCCTTTTCTCCAAAGGAAATGAAAAAATGCTTATAAGTATCATTGAACAATAGACAGCAAGTACGTGGCCAGGGGAAGCACTATCCAGATGTACTAGAATTCAAGCACCAAGAGACAGAATGGCAAAACAATAACTTGGGAAACTGAAGATTTAGCTTTAATATTAAATTCCATCTTTAAAATAAATTCAGGGATCATATCAGCTCTATAGAAATTGAAAATAAAACAACTAAAACACTCATCAAGAATAGCACAGCAACTCATGCAATTGCACGGTTAGTCTATTGAGCTGTTAGCTGCAAAAGAAGAAAGGTAGTACGTGCAAACCATTAAAATGGCAGATAGGTTTATGTATATGCCCCCATCTCTAGGAGCTTTTAGTCTAGGTAAGGTATTTGAGAGGTAAAATTGCACATGCAAATGAGATGGCATCAACTCTGAAGCACTACAAAAAGCCATGACCTCTGACAGGCACCTGCATTCAACAAAAAAGATTGGCTATCAATAGTTTCAGATCCTGTCCTATCTCTTCTCAATTCAGACGACAGCAACTCAGCAGCCCTCACAAAGTAAGGCAATGATCAGATAGTCCAAGATGCCTAGAATTGAGGAAACTAATTCTATTGAGAAAGCAGGTAACAAAGCAGTTTACAAGTATAAATTCAATGTTTCAGTATCTCCTTTGAGACAATAAGTACTAAAAGAATAGTTATTCTTTTTGTTTTTTACATGATATAGGTGAGAAAGAAGGCTGAAATCACTTTTCAATTTCATCCCCAGTATAAAGACTATATTGCCATAAACCAACTTAGGTGAAGCACAGACAGCACAGATTAGAAGTACAAAACTGTGTTTGAGGAACATCACATTATTTGTGAGTCAGAAAACTGTTTCCCCCAGTAACTATCACATGGCTTCATCTGCCATAGCCTGTGTAACTGCATTATGTACAAAAATACTCCTAAAACTTTAGTTATTTCACAGGAGAAAAAATCCCCAACCTGCACTGACAACTGAAGAGCCAAATCTATAAATTTCAGAATGCACTACTATTTTACTGATGGGCATGGTGCCAAAAATCTTGAACTATTGCAAGAAATACCCAAGAGTGGATGAGTCTGCAAAGCTGAAGAGGAAGCAGCCTCTCCTTAGTAAGGTTTTACATGAGTTAGGAAGGATCAGTAAAAGGATGACTATGAAAGCATCGGATCCATGCTTTCCCACAGTATAATTTTGAGGAAAACCTCAAAAAGTTGGGCATGTCCTTTGAGATACAGTATGATGCTACCTCTGGGCATGGGAATCCATCACAGACTATTGAAGTTGTCTCTTTTTGCAATCAATTAGCTCCCTTACAATTTCAGCTGAAGATGCCTGAGGCAACCCAAATGACAGCTGTGGGCCTGACATTCAAAAATATGTAACAGAAGCTGCCTTGCTGATCTGGTCTTAGATGGAAAGAAGAATAATCTGAAAGGTCCCCTTTGTTCTATCTTAAAAGGTTTAGGAAGTAACACATGGCCAGATAAAATGGATCTTATGACTGTAGGAAGTTAAATGAATAGAAGTCTCGGGCAAAGAAACATGCCCTCAACTCTCATCCACAAGCCTCTGTCTATCCAGACTGACACAACTGTTGCAAGTGAAGTCTTCATAAAAACTAACAGTCATGGAGCACAAAGCCTTAAATATTACAGCATTTAAAAAAAAAAGACAAAACTGGCAGAGTACCAAAGAAATTATAAATGGACATTCTGGCTATCACTCCTTCTTTTAATTCCTCAATTTGGATAGACACATCTTTTTACAAATGAGGTAAAAAAACCTTCCAGTGCATCAAGGCAGAGTGAAACTTAAAAAAAAAAAAAAGAGATTTGGGAATCTGCATTCAGAACTAGTACCGCCTTACATCAAATCCACAGTTAAATTGTTCTGGAGTATAATGACCTTCAAGTTGGAGGCCCACAAATTTGCATAAAGAATAAATTTATTCACACTCTGATGAAAACACCTAATTAATACTCCTTCCTTTTTGAGTCCTTCAAGTTGTCTGTATTTGTTTGAGTTGCATTTTGTCTACAAAGTGCAGTGGGTTCAGAGGGACTTGTCAAGAGAGCAATATATGGATATGCTGCTTATAATTGATAAATGAGTTCAGAAAGTTTCTTCCATGCCATGATCACTTATTAAAAAATTGCTAAAGTAAGGAAGCATTTAAAATTCTCTATCAGTCAGTAAACTATTTTCAACTAGAAAATGGCAAATATGAGAAGTACAAAAGAACACAAAACCAGCACATTACCAACACAGATTTAATTAAGAGATGCTCTCTTCTATTCCCCACTTGACAGTTTGTTCAGTATTATATATTTCTGTGTTTTAGATGACCTCAACTCCGATAAATGAAAAGGAGATAGGAAAGAAAGTCCTCTCAGTCAGAACAGTATGTGTTCTAGATTTTGGGTGTGTGGGGGTGAGTTTCCTTATTAACAGTAAGACAGACCACACATCTTGACAAATCACAGGAAATACTGAATGTTCAGCATTAAGAAAGGAAGTCCAGGTTTCTTTCCCAATTTAGATGAGATGGAATCTAGCTTACTGTATTGGACAAACTGTGAGAAGTCCCTCCAGCAAAAGCTTGAGCTGCAGCAAGATATTTTCCTGGTATCTCTCGGAATAGAAAATTGCTCTGTGCAACATTCTAAGCAACATTATTTGTTGTTATATACACATTGTTTATTCTCCTCTTTCTGGTTTTCAATGAAGTTATGCAAATGAACAACAGTGAAAGGATACTTGTATCCTCTTTTGCCATTAGGAGCGCTGTCAATGCAACTTTCAGATGTGGAAACCTTCTCCAAATTCAATACTGGAAATGCAAACCTACATAAGTTGCACAACTTAAAATATCTACCTGGACTTTAGGTTTATAAAGATTATCCTTTGAGGCAAACATTTAGGTGTCATGGTTGAGAGGTGCTACAAACATTGGAGCAAAAAACAGGCCTGTGTCTGACAGAGCAATGATTTCTGCTGCATAGTTAAAATTATTGTATGTAAATGAAAACCAAAAGATTCTGCAAGAAACCAGCTAAACACCTACATTTTCAAGGTTCAGCCTAGTCTAAGGTATGCATGCAGCACAAAAGCCGTCCTGGTCTCCATTTCCTTCAAAAGAATTTGGAGGCATGGAAATTGAAAGCTTCCAAAATATGACTTTCCCAATCACTTCTAAGAAGTGGAAACAAAAAGAACAGCTTAATAGGAAAGTAAAACCTTACCGTGTCCGAACTTCCTTCCAGCAATATGTTAATTGCTCTGTTCATGTCCCCATTACAATCATGTAGTGCCACTATACACTCATCCTGGGTTTTCCCCGTCACTTCCATAAGCTGGCAGTAAGAGTCAGACATGTTAAAATATTCAAATTATCTTTGTAAGAAAATAATAGTTAGTATCACCACAGATTCAAAAACATGCATAGCTACTGTGTCAGAGCAAACTAAAATCCTAAATAAAGGTAAACACAAATTAAATTATAATCAAGAAAGCACTCTCTCACTTTTTTTTTCCCCTTTATGCTTGGAGATTTCCTATGCAGAACTTAATTCTTATCTTTCCCACCAGCACAGCTACAGGCATTATTGATGAGGGTACTTTGGCTTCAGGAAGTATAAAACTTCACTTCTGGCACATCACCAAAACAAGCTTATAACAACAAAAAGCACTTAATGCTTTAGAGGAGGTTTTACAAAGGAAAAGTCAATAAAACTGCATACACAGCTCTGAGAGGTCAAATTATTTTTAAAAATAATACCTCAATTTACCTTTAAGCTATGATTCTATGATTTTTACTTTTCCTGAAAAACAACCAATATACTGGCAAACTCAGTTTACACAGGTGACATTTTTCTCATGTATGTGTACACGTGAACAACCTGAATGCACTCTTTATTCTGACAATTATTCAATTGAGACCATACTAAAGAGATATAGTCTGGAAGAGATCAGCACAGATGAGTTTTAGCTTAAAGGCCAAAGGAAAATACACCAGTGTAACCATACAGTCATAGCTGTATTACCACACAATTTATTGAAAACAGACTTTACAGGGCAATAAGAGCACCTTTTTCTAGTTAAATTTCTATCCTTGTGAAAAAGGTTTCATCTAAATCAGAAAAATGCTCTAGCTCCAAAACACAATTCAGCATTGTTGCAGGGCATAAAAACTCAGTATCATAAGAAACATACTTGTTTCACTTTATCTTCAAAATCTGTATCATTCTTATCGTAGATCATCTGAGCAAGACGAATCTGTTCTGCTGTTGCCTGAAAAACCAACATCCAATAAAGGACACAAAATTTAACTATATTTTTTTAAAGTATCTCCTAGTTATCATAATCACAGAATACACAGAGTTGGAAGGGACCCACAAGGATCATCAAAGTCCAACTCCTGGCCCTGCACAGGACACCCCAACAATCCCACCCTATGCCTGACAGCATTGTCCAAACCCTCCTGGAGCTCTGGCAGCCTTGGGCCATGACCAGTCCCTGGGAAATCAGTTCAGTACCCAACCACCCTCTAGGGGAAGAACCTTTCCCTGATATCCAGCCTAGCCCTCCCCTGACATATCAGGCCATTCCCTCAGGTCCTGTCACTGGTCACTAGAGTGTCACTTTATTTTTTTTCTCTCAAGATTCTCAAAAAGAATATATGCAACAAGCACAGTGGTGCTACAGAGAAGGGATTAACATCTCCTCTATGCTCATTTTATAGTTAAAAAGTTAGCTAGAATAGAAGCAATTTCAACATATTCTAATGTGTTTGAACCACAGTTAAAAGCTCACCACATAGACAACCATATAATTGAATTCACCACAGAAGCTTACACTGATATTACTTTTATTTAGTATCTACCACTCCAGAGATAGTTTTATCATAACAAACCGACAATGGTATTTCTAAATTAACCACATCTCTGATGATCTCTGTTCACATCACCTTCCACACCTCTCCCAATAACCACCTGACTGTAGTTTTATGAGCACTTAGAGACTGTCACGCCTCAAGATTCTGCTCGTAAACAGCTGAACTTCCTTTTTTTATAACTGAATACTAGTCTCTGAAAATTGCTAAAAAATCTTGCTCTTGACAAAATATTTGGTGCTTCTGTAACATTTCTGGACAACAAATCCATGCTGTCAACTTCTCCAAAAGCTTAAAGACTAAAATGGATGGATGCAGTAAAGAGCCATAAACCCAAACAGGCTATGGCTACCCTAAAGAGAATACTCAAAAACATTAATGGCACATCATACAGGCCACTCTTCATAGTGTGGCATCTGCAGCCTACTTGAACAGCACTCCCATGAAAATACTAAAGATAACTGTATGCTACATGAACTTGGACCTCATTTGATTTCTGCTCAAACAGAAGAGGCTACTATCTCATGCTAGAGAAGGCTGATACTGAAGACAGTCAGGACCCAAAATGCAAGTTGATGTACTGCAGAAGACTTCATTATTGCGAAGGGGACCACATCATGCCCTGAAATTTTTGACAGAAAGGATTCATCCTAGGCATTCTCACTTCACAGGCTACCCACATGAAATTCTGTACCTCACAAGTTCAGACTTAATCAGTCTCAAACTGCATCACTTTTGGAGTTTACCACAAATGCAAGCTTTAGAGGATATCACCAAGTGTAAATCCTGAGTCTAAAAAATTACTCCACCATAAAACACCAGCTACATGTTGGCTGAGAAGTTACTGTAGCTGTCCCAGTTCCTTGAGGGAAGTAATATTTGCTTTGCTTCGAGTCAAGGTTCCAAGACAATCAGCATTTGTAACTGTCCTAGGTGACCTAGATGACCCAAAAAACGTCATGTATTTAATATCTTCTTCCCGAACCCGGTGGTGGGGGGGGAGGAGTCGTGGAGGTTTGCTGTCTGGGGGGCTCCTTCCGGAGGTTTTCCCCCAAATTTGCCCTAAACCAGGACAAATATTTTGGCGCCCATCTCGGGGCTTGAGAAAGTGGAAAAAAACCCTCTTCTAATAATAATTTGGTTCCAATTACTTTTTGTTGGTATAGAGCAGTTATTTGCTATGTTGTTTGAATTCATGTCTTTTGGGGTGGAGGCCTGCATATGTTTCTGGTCCCTAGGGTTTTTTTTGAGGTCTTAATACCTCTATGGTCCCTAGGTTTATTTTCTTATCCAGAAATAGCTCCGGTATTGTCCCTAATACGTAGTTTCTGCAGCAGAGGGGCACTGACCAGAATATCCATCGGGCTGGGCTTGGTTGTAATGGCTTGCAGGAGATTTATAAAGGTGCTGGAGTCTGTTCCAGGAATGTATGGTTCATGGTTATGGTTGTGCACCCAGTTTGTTAGAGAAGAAGCAGGGGATGAGGCTTTTCAGCCTTTGTTTTCCTTCTTCTCCTCTGAATTTGTTACATCCTTATTAGAGAATGTTCAGTTTCCCCTGAATGTTAAAGAGACCATCTTTCTGGTGTTTAATCTGGTAAGCTTTCTCTATACAGTCTGCAGTTTCTCTAGAATGAGAGCTGAGATTTCTAGAGGGACTGATGAGACCCCTGACCCCGGAGTAGACCCAGGCGTGAGAAATCCTGAGTGGTGTGGGAAATGGGAGGATATGGGCCAAATCTTAAAGGAATTTTCTGACCCTACATCCTGGGATTTTCAATGTGAAGAAATTCAGAACCCAGCTGAGGTGGCAAAGTACCTGAAAGAGAAGTGTCATGATAATTCTAAGGAGAAGAAGATCATTGCAGTGAGCTGGGCCCTGGCATATGCTTATCGTACCCTGCTAGATACTGTAGGGCAGCAGACAGAGGAAGGGGGACAGGCAGATAAATCAGCCACTATCCCAGTCACTCAGGCTGCAAGCCAACACCCCAGGCTCGAGGCCAGTAACTACACCAGACAGTGAGCCTAAGCCAGCAACTAAACCAGTCAGTAAGTCTCAACCAATGGCTGTTGCTACTAGCACGAGAAGTGGAAAGTGCACAGACAAGACCGATCGACCAGTGGATGACGATGATGATGATGCAGGAGAAGGACCCTCAATGCCTCCTGACATAAAACCAGGAGTCAAAGCAACTGGTACAAGATCAGACGCCAATATTGAGTCCTTTTCCCTAAAGGACCTCCGTGGCCTAAGAAAGGATTACACCCGACGACCTGATGAGTCTATAATTAGTCGGTTGGTCCGTCTTTGGGATGCTGCAGGCGAGGCTACAATTCTGGACGGCACTGAAGCCAGGCATTTGGGATCCCTGTCACATGATCCTGTCATTGACCAAGGAATGATGAGGGGGCCTAACCCTCACAGCCTCTGGGCACGGGTCCTGGACAGTGTAGCAGAAAGATACCTGTGTGCAGACGATCTTTATATGCAGCAGACCCAGTGGAAGACGATAGAACAAGGGATCCAACGCCTGAGAGAAATGGCAGGGGCAGAGATTATCTTCTCAGATGACATAACAACTAGGAATCCGGACTTGGCACCGTGTACATCTGTGATGTGGCGAAAACTTGTACGGCTTGGGCCACATGAATATGCTTCTGCTTTAGCAATAATGAAGCGGGATGAGAGGGATGACACCGTGCTCAATATGGCGAAGAAGCTCCGAGCATATGCAGATGCTGTACATGGCCCAACACATGCCAGAATTGCAGCTGTGGAAACACGTCTGCAGAAATTAGAAGACAAGATAGAGGAGAATCATAAAAGACTCAGGGAGGAGATTAAAGAGGACCTTCTCCAAATCTCAGCAGTACAAATTAGAGGCCCTGGTATCCAATGCAGAAGTTCCCCCGATGGGGAGAGAAGGTACACCCCACGAGCTGAGCTGTGGTTCTTCCTACGTGATTGCGGAGAAAACATGAGGAGATGGGATGGAAAATCTACTGCTGCTCTGGCACAACGGGTGCATGAATTGAAGGAAGGCAAGACTCAAAGAGGAAGTTCCACCAAAAGGAGAGCAGCTCCAGTTGCTCATAGCCAAGCTGCCAAGTATGATGATGATGATGATATGTCCGATCCCCTTGAAGGAACCTCTAAGACATATGCCCAAGGAAAGAAGGATAAACAGGCTTAGAGGGGCCCTGCCTCTAGCCAGGGAGAGGCGAAGGGAAAACCGTGTTTTCTGGACTGTGTGGATTTGTTGGCCTGGCACATCGGAACCACAAAAGTATAAAGCTATGGTTGATACTGGTGCACGATGCACATTAGTCCCATCAAGATATGTGGGGGCAGAATCTGTCTCTATCGCTGGCGTGACAGGTGGATCACAGGACTTTACCTTGGTGGAAGCTGATGTGAGCTTGACTGGACATGAATGGAAAAAACATCCTATTGTGACTGGCCCAGAGGCCCCATGCATTTTGGACATAGATTACCTCTGAAGGGGGTATTTTAAAGACCCAAAAGGATTAAGGTGGGCATTTGGGATAGCAGCTGTGGTGACAGAGGGCATCCAGCAATTGAACACCTTGCCTGGACTGTCCGAGAATCCAACTACAGTAGGACTTCTGAAGGGAGAAGAGCAAAAGGTACCAATTGCCACTTTCACAGTGCATCGCCAACAATACAGAACAACTCGAGATGCTGTGGTTCCCATCCATAAGATGATTCGAGAGCTGGAGAGCCAAGGGGTGGTCAGCAAAACCCACTCACCCTTCAACAGCCCCATCTGGCCTGTGCGTAAATCTGAAGGAGAATGGAGATTGACAGTGGACTATCGTGCATTGAATGAAGTGACTCCACCACTGAGTGCTGCTGTGCCGGACATGCTGGAACTCCAGTATGAGCTGGAGTCCAAGGCAGCAAAGTGGAACGCCACTATTGATATCGCCAATGCATTTTTCTCCATTCCTCTGGCAGCAGAATGCAGGCCTCAGTTAGCCTTTACATGGAGGGGAGTGCAGTATACCTGGAACCGACTGTCCCAGAGGTGGAAGCACAGACCTACCATCTGCCATGGACTGATCCAGACTACACTAGAAAAGGGTGAGGCTCCAGAACATTTACAATATATTGATGATATCATTGTGTGGGGGAACACAGCAGCAGAAGTGTTTGAGAAAGGAGAGAAAATCATCCGAATCCTCCTGGAAGCTGGCTTTGCCCTCAAGAAGAGTAACGTTAAGGGACCTGCCCAAGAGATCCAGTTCCTGGGAGTGAAGTGGCAAGATGGACGGCTTCAGATTCCTACTGATGTCATCAACAAAATCACAGCTATGTCCCCACCAACCAACAAGAAGGAGACACAAGTTTTCTTAGGTGCCATAGGTTTTTGGAGAATGCACATTCCTGAGTACAGTCAGATCATGAGCCCTCTTTACCTGGTTATCCGCAAGAAGAACGATTTCCATGGGGGCCCTGAGCAGCAACAAGCTTTTGCCCAGATCAAGCAGGAAATTGCTCATGCAGTAGCCCTTGGCCCAGTCAGGAGGGGACCAGATGTGAAGAACGTTCTCTACTCTGCAGCCGGGAGCCATGGTTTGTCCTGGAGCCTTTGGCAGAAGGTGCCTGATGAGACTCGAGGCCGACCATTAGGATTTTGGAGTTGGAGCTACTGAGGGTCTGAAGCTAACTACACCCCAACAGAGAAGGAGATCTTGGCTGCCTACGAAGGAGTCCAAGCCACCTCAGAGGTGGTTGGCACAGAAGCACAACTCCTCCTGGCACCCCGACTACCAGTGCTGGGGTGGATGTTCAGAGGAAAGGTTCCCTCCACCCACCATGCCACCAGTGCTACATGGAGCAAGTGGATTGCCCTCATTACACAGCGCACCTGGACTGGAAAACTGAATCGCCCTGGGATTTTGGAAGTAATTACAAATTGGCCCGAAGGTGAAAGTTTTGGTACCACAGATGAGGAACAAGAACCAGTGACCCAGGCTGAAGAAGCCCCACCGTATAACCAACTGCCAGCAGAGGAAACAGGCTATGCTCTTTTCACTGATGGTTCCTGTCGCATCGTAGGGATGAATCAGAGGTGGGAAGCAGCTGTATGGAGCCCCACACAACGGGTCGCAGAGGCCACTGAAGGAGAGGGTGGATCCACTCAACTTGCTGAACTCAAAGCGGTTCAACTGGCCCTAGACATTGCAGAAAGAGAAAAGTGGCCAAAGCTTTACCTTTACACTAATTCATGGATGGTAGCCAATGCTCTGTGGGGATGGCTGGAGAGATGGAAAGAGGCTAACTGGCAGCGTAGAGGAAAACCAATTTGGGCTGCCGAAGAGTGGAAAGACATCGCTACCCGGTTAGAGAAACTACCTGTGAAGGTTCTCCATGTAGATGCCCATGTCCCCAGAAAGAGAGCTAATGAAGAGCAGGAAAACCATCAGCAGGTAGATCAGGCTGCAAAGATACGGGTGTCGAAGATAGATCTTGATTGGGAACACAAGGGAGAGTTGTTCCTAGCACGATGGGCCCATGATGCCTCAGGCCACCAGGGTAGAGATGCCACCTATAAGTGGGCATGAGACCGAGGGGTGGATCTAACCATGGACAGTATTTCTCAGGTTATCCATGACTGTGAGACGTGCGCTGCCATCAAGCAGGCCAAGCGGGTGAAGACCCTCTGGTATGGTGGGCGGTGGTCCAAGTACAAGTATGGGGAGGCCTGGCAGATTGATTACATCACACTGCCCCAGATACGCCAAGGCAAAGTGCTACGTGGTCACCATGGTAGAAGCCACCACGGGATGGTTGGAAACCTACCCTGTGTCTCATGCTACAGCCCGTAACACCATCCTGGGCCTTGAAAAGCAGGTCCTTTGGAGGCATGGTACCCCTGAGAGGATTGAGTCAGACAATGGGATTCATTTCAAGAACAGCCTTGTCAACACCTGGGCTAGGGAACATGGCATTGAGTGGGTGTACCATATCCCCTACCATGCACCAGCTGCAGGGAAAGTGGAAAGGTACAATGGACTGTTAAAAACCACCTTGAGAGCATTGGGTGGGGGATCTTTCAAAAACTGGGAGCAGCATTTAGCAAAGGCCACTTGGTTAGTTAACACCCGAGGTTCCACCAACCGAGCAGGTCCTGCCCAGTCTGAGTCCCTGAATATAGTAGATGGAGACAAAGTCCCAGTGGCACATGTCAGAGGTTTGTTAGGGAAGGAAGTTTGGATCAATTCTGCCTCGAGTACAGACAAACCCATTCGTGGGATTGTCTTTGCTCAAGGACCAGGTGGTACCTGGTGGATAATGCAGAGAGATGGAACAACATGATGTGTACCTCAGGGAGATCTGATTATGGGGTGAGGCAGCATGAGACAGAAGGAAATGTGTAAGTGTCGGAGGTCTGAGCAAGTGAGATGGAAGGAAATGTGTTTGAGTAAGTGAAAGACAGAAGTTTTTACTTGATGAAGTTTTTACATGCTGTTTAGTATGTTCACGATATGGAGATAAGGGGTGGAATGTCCTAGGGTGACGTTATGGTGTTTGTATCTCCAATCGTGTGTTCTGTTTATGTTTGGTATTATGTCCTGTGCTTTCAGGACTGACTCTGAAAGTGAAGGTTTGTTTTATCTTGTTATCAGCCGGCTCACCTCCCCCATGGTCTGTGTTTAGGAGAGGCTGGTTGGTTTGGCTTGCCTGCTTGCCTGCCTGCTTGCTTGCTTCTGCCTCTTTTTCTTTCCTTTGCTTTGCCCTTGCTTTTGCTTATTAGTTAGTTCAGCTAGGCAGTCCAACTTTTTCCCTGGACTGTTTTTCCCCCCCCCCCCTTTTCCTGGATACCATCTGAACCTGTTCCGGACGGGGACCTGGGAAACACCAAGAAACACAGGGAGTCTGCATTCTGTGACCTGCAGCAGTCATTCCCCAGTGTCGGAGACTGATAACTGGGTAACCACTCGCTGGAGAGACTTTCTGAGTTTGTCATCCTTTCAGAGCAGTGAAAGAGTTTTTTTGTCAGCTGGTGTTGGTTTTTTGTGCTGGGGAGTGATTTCGCTTGTTAAATAAACAGGGTTTTTTCCACTCCTCTCTGAGGAAATTCTTCCCGAACCCGGTGGTGGGGGGGAGGAGTCGTGGGGGGTTTGCTGTCTGGGGGGCTCCTTCTGGAGGTTTTCCCCCAAATTCGCCCTAAACCAGGACACTGCTGTATATTTAATAATCATCTTTTCCACTGAAATTACCAAACCAATATCTATTATGCAAGAGGTAGAATAAGTGGAAAAAATGCAGAAAAACGTCTAAGACTTAATGCTTAAAATCAATGAATCACATCAGTTGCAAATATACCCCAGCGATAGTCAGTACAACCTCCCACTGAGAGCATGTCCCATCAGAGTAGCTGCTTGAGGCCAGATAGAGATCCCACAACCTCTCTAATCCATGATAGTGTTTATGGTAAGCCATTTTTTTTTCCTTTTAACAGCTGGAATTTCCAGTGTTCCAACTTGTGCCATTGTCTCTGAGGATGGCTTCACCTTTTCTATAGCCTTTCATGAGGTATCTGAATAGAAGACAACCTGGCCTTGCCTTCTTAGGGATGAACAAATCCAGTTCCCTTAGTCACCACTCATTCATCCTGTGCTCCAGCCTCTCCATCATCTTTACAGCTCCTCACTGGACTTGCTCCCATTTGCCAATGTCTGCCTTGCCTTAGGGAACCCAAAACTGGGCAGAGTACTCCACTGCTGTCTTGCAAACATCAAAAAAGGGAACCCCTCATTTCTGTCAACTTGCTCATTATAGTCCTGCACACTTACTTGTTATAAAGCAAAAACAAATTCAACTTAATTTGTTGAAAGTCACTTTCTAAACCTACACATTAACACAAATCACCAGTCTGCAAAGCACTGTAACACAAGGAGATAAGGGCTTGAGGTCACATAATTAATATTGTAGAGAGCAGAAGAGCTCCTCCATGTTAAAGATCAGTCTAGAAAATAAGACAATTTCCCATGGGAGCACCTCTAGACTGAGAACTGAGGCAATTCTTGAATTGAATCAAATTTTGAAAAGTACCTGACAAAAGAATAATGAGTTGCCAGGAACAGAGACATTTTGCACTTTAACCCAGGCAAGCACACAACTTAACTATTCTGCTGCTGAGAACCAAGACAATGGGGTAAGAGATTCATTCCAATCTTGCAGATACTCAAAATAACTTTAGTTTGCTAGTGGACAACCATCTTCATTTCACTTTGTGAAGGCACTGCACAAGAAGTTTAGGATTTTGTGACTTCTAAATATGTTGAATCATGATGTAGAACACAGCATGGATCTAACAAAGCTTTTCTCACCCACCCAAATTCCTCTATTGACCAGAAATTTTCTAGCATAATGGGGCTGGCATATGAAAGAGCTGAGCTCTGGAGACACTAAGGTAGCAGGACAGAAATCCTGACAGGGATAGGAATAGAATTCCTCACTCATGGGAAATGTTGCTGAAGAACACAAAGGTCCTTCAGAGACAAAAATACAGGGACAACTTAATGCTGTGCTGGATAACTAAGCAATTAAAGCAAGATATCAAACAAACATACTTTTCCAAATAAGACCATAGTCCTCCCATCTTTTCTCAGTCTTTACTGACTTAGGGAAGAAACAAATCATTGCATGGTCACTTTCAACTCAAAGAAGATTATATAGGAGCACGTACCTGTACTACTTGTTTCTGTGGTTGTGTTGGCTGAGAGGTTGAAATTTGCATTTTGTCCCTAGTGCCCCGGTTACGTTCACTGCTCACCGAAGTCATCATATACAGTATATACAAAACAATGTATGTACAAAATAGAAAATCTGAAAGGAAAAAAAGAGTTAAGGCAGGGTACTGATTCAATACTCCAATAATATACATATGTAGTAATTGAACTCTTCCTGCCTTTACCACAAACTCTATACAGAGACTCCCGAGAAAGCAGCTTCAATACACTATTTTTGGACTCACTGCAGTCTTTACAGTAAAGGGGTAAATGAAGTGGATAAAAAGCATTTTTGTAAGCTGACTTGGATCTGTCTAGATCTCTAGTTCCAGAAAACATCTGGATCTCACAGCTTTTCCCAGTTATTTAACATATATAGACTTTTCTATCTGCTACTCTGCTGAAATTCCAGCTCCAGCTGGATCACTCCTTAAATTTCTTTAATATCTGCTGTCTTGTTTTGATGCCTAGAATTTAACCACTCATATCCACTCAGAATGCTAACAGAAAAGTCACATTCACAAACCAGGCCATTCCTTTCTTCTCCATCATTCAACTGCACATATACATGAAGTCATAGACAATGCCCACTCTACTTCCCACTCTCCTTCTCTCTTATAGAAAAATTATGGTCCTTACTTTTAAATCAGCCTTTGTAGCCAGTATTTTTATGTTCTCCCTCACACTTAAAGGAATTATTTACAAAACTACCTATTACCCTGCTTTAAACATACATTGGTTGTATGGCAACAAAACTCAAACCACACACACCCACCAGTGCTATCCCATTTGTGGTAGTCAGCTTTCATTCTAATTAATTCTCTATCATTAAAATTACTTTGAAACAAGAAATTTATTATTTCCCCTGTGTTTTTACAGCATCTGACACAAGATTAATTTACAAGTATGGCTTATAGCTACTATGATAATTGGAAACAGATCTCTTGGCTGGTCAGGTCAGAGTTAACTGTCTGGTTTTTGTCCCATGACACTGGGAAGTAAAACCTGAAAATTTAGGGAACTAAGGACAACCTACAGGTGGTGTACCTGGGCAGGAGGAGATGCGCAAACAAGCAGCAAAGTGCTTTTACTGCAGCCCCGATGTATGAACTGTGCCTCAGCACACAACTTGTCAGGGCAGCAGCTTTGGTGCAAGCTGGTTAGCACTGAGTTCAGTGCACAATAATGCTCAGATGAAAACTGAGCGCACTGTTGTGATCATATGGACATGTTCAATACCCTGGCATTCACTGGCTTTCACAAGGAATGGGTACTCAGCAATTAAAGTATGAATCAACTCATCACAATTTGAGCATACCACAATAAGCAATGAAAAAAATGAAACCAAGCACCCTTAATAGAGAACATGACAGAGAGCACTAGCCTCTCTGAAAGACAAGCTAATAACTTCACCTATGTTAAAAAAGGACTGCAATATGATATTGGCTTTTGCATTTATATATTAGTTTCCACATTGATCATAAGTATTTAGATATAGTATCATATATACCCTTATTTAGCTGTTTGTTAGTATAATGTAATCTACCAGTTTAAGTATGTATTGCATAGCTTATAGAAATAGTAGTGTGGTGAATATACGATATTATAGGCCTCAACTAAGCACTGGGTGTTAAAATACCTCTATGTAACCAAAACAAATGGTGTAAGGCAACCATGTTAGCCCCCTTCTCCGCTGCCTGAATTCTCCAAGTGATAACTGTGACACAAACCAGAGCACCGGAAGACAATTTAAAAATACCATGTTAAATTTAAAGAGGACATACAAAATCCTTATCAGAGGACATAAAACAACAGGATGGAGACACAAAAAGGAATAAAATATATTAACTTGACACACAGGATGTCATGCAGATAAGCCAGAGTATGAAGAAACCAAACAGAAGAATTCCCATAACATCAAAGTTCACAAGAATGTTTGAATAATGTATGGACTGTATGAATATGCATGTACCTCAGTAATGTAACAGTATAAAGATAACACTATGGGGACTACTGGTGTGTTCTTTGGCTGTTTGCCAGGAGCACCCCAGCGCTGGACTTTTGTCTCTTATTTTATTCCCTATTAAACTTATTTTAAAAAATTCTGTAGTGCTATTCCATTTTTCACACCTATGATAGTCTGGAGTTAGCCCACTGTGATTTAAGATATGTTAACTCCACTGGGTCTCAATTTGTTGTTTAATCCATGTTTGTTTTTCAGGATGAAAGGGTACTTTAAGGAAAAAGGCATGCACACAAATATTTGAAACACTCCTGAGGGGATGAAGCAGCACAGGAAGATCAGCCTGCTGTGAAAACAGCCCAAACAACCTGAATATAACAAGATCTTTAGAGAATATCCTCATCTTGCTGACTGCAACTCATGAGCAGCACAATTTGGCAACAGGTCTGAAGCAGAAAACCAGTGATGGTAAGAGCCTCTTCCTGGCAGCAGTATGAACTTGCACTTGCTTCAGACAACTGTGGAAACGCCCCCAGTTTGATGGTCTCCATGAAGCAAACATGGGCATGTTAGAATCCGTTTAAGATTTAACACAGTCATCTTAAAGCACAATTGGCAGTAGACACAACAACCAGCCCAGCCCCAGCACGAGAAGCAGCTGAAGGGCCCTGCTCCACCACCGACAGTGCACTGACCAGGGCAACATTGCACCTCCCTGGCATGGACATACCTTCACCACACTGGGCTGAGGTTTCACACCTTACCACACCTACTTAAGGCATCATTTTAAAGTACCAAAGCAACAGGAAAGAGGAGGGCAGTTAGCAACTGCCTTCTAATTACCATAGTAACTACAATTTTGAGCATTAAGTGGGATATTACTAATAAGATGGGGATGTAGCAGGATGCTCCACCTGGAGTGGGGGTAAAACAATTTGAACAATACCCTATTTGCAAAGCTATGACTGGTGAATGGAGAGGGCGGGGGCATCATGCAGCTTTTTAGTGTTGAAGAAATGCTGAAACCAGCCTGACTCATCAGCCCCAAAGTTAAACATCCTGATAGTGAGGTGAAAATATGACAGACCTGGTAAAGGACCTGAGATAAAGGAACCAACAAGTGATAGTACTGATAACTTATCTGAAGTTGCTGAGCTGACACAGCTGGCCCAGAAACACAACTGACAGTCAAACACTAGTATAAAAGCCCAGTCCTGCTTTTTAATGGCAGGGTCCTCTAACATATCCTTTCTTGGAGTACGTGTGGAGATTCCTTCCTTGAGTGGGGATGCCCCCCACGGTTATTCCTTGAGGCTGAGCAAGAGATTTGCCCACAGTCATTGTTATGGGTAATATCAATCTCTACTTAATTATTTTTAAAAATAATTGCTTCAAGGATAGTGCACTATAGTAGTTATAGTGTGGTGATGCATTCCCTCTCCACCCTCAGGCCACACTATAATCTGAGAAATGCTCATTAGGCCTCGGCCTTGACAGCAGCACCTGGGCTGAGCTCCTCTTGAGCTTATCAGAAACACTGTCTGCTCCTAGAAACTGGTGCTGTTTAATGAGCTCCTGCTTTTTAAAAAACAGTATTGGAAACTTATTTTTCCTGCCTGAATAACCAGACAAGTGGACTAACATTTCTGTTATTGAACTTTCAAATAAAGTTACCGCTCCAAATTGTGGCCAGGATGGACAATTACTATGACTAAAGCCCACTCTCTTGAAGCCCTATAAACAGCAGTCCAAAGTGAGACCCTTTGAGCTCTCCTGGACCACAGCAGACTGTGACCAGCAACTTCCCTCTGAGCGGGGCCTCTCAAAGCCAGCAAACTCTCAAGTTTGCTATACTTGGAGGATCACTGAATGCCAAAGACAGATCCCAGGTTGATACCCCCACTCCTCAAGGCTCAACTCTTCACCCACTGAGAAGATGCAAAGGCATCCAACATGAGTATGTCACTGATTTCAAAGGGAATTTTTCATAGGTATATATCTTGTACATATAATTAGGTCTGTGTGTGTGCGAGTGTGAATATGCTATAGCAAACAGACTAGGAATGTTGCTCTCATACATTCTCAAGTACTTTAGATTTGTAGGTAAATTGGCTGGTGAGTTACTGTTCTGCTATAGTAAATTCTACAGTAATCCTTAGTTAAATTGTTTAACTTAAGCTATCAATTAAGTGCTGTTAAAACCTTTGGGCCTAAACTGTCCATCAAGTCTGGGGCTCAGTTTAGCAAGGGGGTCTACTCTCAACTTTGTGACTTAACAGAAGAGTCTTCCTTATTCCTTTTTATCCTTACCCCTTGGGTAGCACATGTTCCAAGTCAGAGGGAGTAGTCAGGGTGAGCATTTTGCATGTGAATCACTCTCTCTTTTGTACACTTTTGTTATTAATATTGTTGCTGCTAATGCTCATTTTCTTATCCCATTGCTGTTTCCAGTAAATTGTTCTTATCTCAACCCTTGATCTTTACCTTTCCTGCCTCCGATTCTCCTCTACAGTAACCCACAGGGGGGAGGGGGGAAAAGGAGACGGAGCAAGCAGCAGCATGGTTTTAGTGGGAGCACTAACTTGGAGAATACCATTCCTAAACCACAATACTCTAATCACAAAGTTACTCAAGATTTCTCACAGACAGGGCTGGGAAAAGGCTGCAGGATACTGCTTCATGATGGCATGACTACTGTACATATACAATATGTGTAGATTTTACTGCTATGCAGTAGCATGATATAAGCATGAGAAAAAAAGAATGGAGGAAAACAAATGTGTCTGTAGCTTTTGTCTAAAACATTTCACCACCTTTATTACTGCTTGAAAGGGAAAAGTTTCCAAGAGTCAGATGTTCCTCAGGAGTGGTGCTCATAATTCAGTGTCTGTAATGTCCCAAGCCAACAACACCAAACCTGAGCTTATGGATCCTGGGAGGAGTTCTGTCTCATCTAAGTTTTCTCTGGTAAATAGGAAGAATATTGATGGCCAGGAGTAGACCTGCATCACTGGCAGAACATCACAGGAGAGAGAAAACGTATTATCGGTACGCTTTCATGTTTTACCAATAAAAGAAGATTGCTGGGAGTGGCCAGATGTTATAGATGAGTAATGCAATGGTTAGCTCTCACAATTAAAGGATGAATATTGTGTGTATGTTAAATTCTGTGGATGTATAATTATGTCATTGTAATATATCCTCCCATTGTCCTCTTTCCCCTCCCCCTTGTAATAGCCTTGGAAATCAGGGCATTTGGGGAGGGCCAGTTTGTTACTAGGAGGCGTGGCATAATGACACCTGACCGCCAATCAAGATATAAGAAAGTAAAATCCACCAATGGACGGCAGAGAAATAATTGACTGACAAGACTTTGGGAGGGGCTAAGGGTATAAAAAGCAGAGCATCCATTCTGTAAACAAGCACATGGCTGCCAGTCACGGGGACTCTCAGGACTGCTCTTTCTCCTTATTCAGTATTTTGCTGTAGTTTTGTTAAGGTTTAAAAAACTTTTGAAATTCTAAAAGTGAGCGTTGTTTCTCACAAATAGGGGTTAGTCTGGGATCTAAAACCTTGTCCCCATATCCCTAGATTTTGGATGAATGGCGCAGAATTTGGTGGCTCGAACAACCTTTCCTGGGACCATCAGTGATTGTAGGTCAATACCCTGGAGACAATAAAGACTAGATAATGAAAAAGAAGAGGGGGAAGAAGAGAAAAAGCGCCTGAAAAACTGCAGATCTAGAGGATTGTGAGTATTTGCACGTGTGAGAGCCAAGAATATGCTTGTAGTGTGAATGAGGTAGTTCCAGGAATGTGCTTAGGGTGAGTGTGAAACTTAGAAGATCCTCATAATTGCTTTGGCCAGATTATTTGTCCATAATGCGGGTGTGCAAACGCCAGCTCCAGGCAAGTAGCACACGGGACCTGGTCCTGGTTCGCTGGAGCTTACAGGATATTGGATGGTTGGACATATAAGACGGGACGCATAGTAAAGGAAAGTGGGGACCGATGGACGGCAGGATGCGTGGTGGAGGAAAGCAGGGACCCCATGGCCAGTGGGATGCATGAGATAGAAGAATAGGAAAAAGCCACAGCGTGGGGTCGCCTGTGGCAGGGACTACGAACAAAGGCAGATTCATGTAGACAGCATTCGGTAGCGCTAAGCGCAATAAAGTTCCGGCGCACGCAGGCTCGTCTGGGACACTCGCCACATTGAGTCAGGGACACCGAGCAGTTGAGCCCAGCAGGGCTGACCTGGTAGCAAGGTTTCCAGACTGGGGGATACCCAGTTGCGCGAAGACGGCACCAGTGGCGGGAAGGCCACTGCTCAGAGGGAACTGTGTGTATCAGAGGGTGCCCGGTTGTGCAGAGCTGCCAGACTAGGGGAAGGGGGGGGGGGGGGGGCCACGAGAGCCTGCGTGGGCAGTGGCAAGCGGAGACCACGGACAAAGGGTTGTACAGGTTTCCCCGAGCAGGGACCGTGCTCATACTAGGGCGCGGGGCTGCTGGCGGTGGGAGCAGCCAAGTGGCGTGGAGGAACCGCAGGACCGCAGGAGTACCACGTGCTCAGCGTCAAGCAGGGGCCCAGCACGGTGACCTCTGGCTCTGCCGACCCAGTTGGGGGGCAGCGGCTGCGAGGTGTGCTAGGCATGGTTGCGGATAGCACTGCCGACAAGCAGGCACCTGCCTGCAAGCGGGGCTGCTCCACGTGGGCTACAGCGGCTCAGGACACCTGGCACAGTGACTTTCAGTGATGCCAACCTGAATGGGGATGCTGGCAGTAGTCAGAAGCACTAAAACCCGGCACTGCAGGCCTTCCTGTGCAGAGCTGCCAGCGACGACTGAATTCAGTAGTTGCCCGCAATCGTGAGGAACCGAAGGCCACCAGGGTGTGTGGTTGCGATGGGTCAACCTGGGCAGCGGTGAGCCAGAAGCACTAAGTGCGGTAGTGCCCGGCGCCGCCGGCCCAGCTGAAGACCGGGCAGCCCAGGCGCGGAGCGGTGGCCACCACTGTGTGCAGGGCCACCGGTGGGGAGGGCCACTGATCAGCACGGACCATGCTCATGGACGGGGGGGTTCAGAAGCGTGGGGCTGCTAGCAGCAGGAACCACAGACAGCAGAGACCAGCGGCAGCGGGAGCCACGGGCAGCGAGGTGCAAGAGAGAGCCACAGGCGGTGAGGGGCTGCCACTGGGTGCAGTGACTCAGGGCACGCTGGGCACAGTTGCACGCAGAACTGCCAGCATGGAGGGGGGAGGCTCCCAGTGCACCACAGTGTGCCAGTCCCACGTGCACAGAGGCAGCATGGAGAGGGGAGGCTCCTGGCCCACCATAGCCCTGACTGTGGGGCAGCGGCCATGACCCCAGCAGGTAGGTCGAGAGAGACAGTGAGAGGGAGGTGAGGCATGGGTCTTGCCCCCCAGGCTCCCCTACATGAGCAGCTGTCTGCAAGCCCCCCCCCCCCCGGTTCCCAGAGCGAGCTGCTAGAGTGGAGCTTGCCCTTGCCAAGGCCACCACAGTGCAGTAGCAGCAATGGAAGGGAGCAAGGGACAGTGTTGAAAGCGCCGCTGTGGGGAAAGAGAGAGGGGTGGGGAAGGCCAGCATGAGCGGTAGGAGATAAAACCGGGGCAGAGATAGCCTTAATCTCTCACTAGCTCTCCAAACCTCACCAAGTTGTTTATTTTTGCTCTCTAAGAGAAAAGCAAGCCTCCCTTTTCTCTTTTTCTTTCTTTCTTTTTCTTCTCACTGTTAAGAAGGGGGTAGCAGGCATTAGATGTGCTATTATTCTAAGATCCCACTGGGATGGCAGGAGCTGGGCCTGGGAACTGCTGCCTTTGGAGTTACATCTCCTCCTTCCATGGCTGGTGCTCAAAGCCCAGAAGTGGTGCTCTATGAAATTTAAGTTCTGACAGCTGCGTTAGAGCCTACACCGGAAGAGAAGGTTCACCAGAGCCCTTCTATTGCCATGCTAGCTCCAGGGAAAAGACTGGAATAGAAGCCAGCCAATGTACAAACCCCATCTGCTCTGCCAGTTCCTGTAAGAATGAGCTCCTGCAGAGGAGAAGATTGGGATGAGAATGCAATTCTCTTAAGAAGGCCAGAATAAAATGCTTCCATGGGGATTTTGCCTTCTAGCGCAGTGGGGTAGGGCTGTTGTTGGTTCCTACCCCTACATCCCATGATGTAAGGGGCGAGGGATACCCTGTGTGCTATGCACTGGCAGTGATCCTCAATAAAGCCTTCTAATCCTCTTCTTCATGCAAGTCAAGCTCCTGGGAAAGATGGGACAGGAACAAGGTGCTCACTTTTGTGTCCTCCTGCCCTTGTGAAGTGAGAGGCAAGAGGCAAAAATCCAGCAGTCTCTTTAACCTTTCCTTTGAGACAACACTGTCTGCTCCCACCCCAAAGGCACAGAGGGTGCTCTTTACCCCCACCAGTAAGTGGCTCTGCTGACTCCACTAAGCGTGCTAGAAGATTAGTTTGTGAACTAAACAGTTGAACATTGCCTAGAGAGGGGTAGCAGGCAGTAAATGTGCCACTATTCTTTCCAGGACCCCACTGTGAGTACTGGAATATGGGCTATTTCTTTGATCAGGCCTTAGCCTGCATCAGGTCTCTGAAGCTAAGTGGTTAAATATTGCCTGGGAAGGTGGCAAGCAGTGGATGTGACTCATATGGAGACTGGCCTGGCCTTTCCTGTTTGCACAGAGAGTGAGCTCACTGTTCACCACGGGTGTTCTCTTTCCAGCACAGATTCTCTGTGTTGTTTGCACTGGGAGGGAGCTTTCTAGGTTGCCTTTTGTTACTTCATTAAAGGCGAATGATGGTGGGCAGAGCTCTGCAGAGAAGATGAAGATGAAGAAAGATGAAGATGAAGAAAGGACCATGGTTGGTTGCCCCAAGACCATCAGAGGAGAGGAACTGTCCCATTGTCCCCCCTCTGAGCCTCGCCAGAGGGAAATAACCAATTGTCCCCAAAGACAGAGTTCTGTGTAGCCTTGTGGTGCCTGCAAGAATGCGGGACCTATCTTGCAGTATGTATGTGGGGGAGAGTTGGGAAACTAAGTAGAACTTATAGTAGCATATTTTAAGTAATTGTAAGCATGAACTGTTGCACAATGTCCCATCCATACTCCCCTCTCCTGTCCCCATCCCCACCGTGTCATGATCCCACAGGGAGAGATCCACAGGGGGTTGGAGGCCAGGAGGGCTCTGGGGAAGTACTGTGCACATGTGTGCCAGCATGCACGGCTCTGCACACACATCAGTGTGCATGGCTGTGTGCACAAGTGTTTTCTAGTGTGCCCAAATGTGAGTGTACACATCCTGCTTTGCACAGTGTACATGTATGCTAGTGTGCACAGCACTGTGCGCATGGATGTGCTGATGTGTGCATGTGTGTTGAGTGCACACTCTCAGCTGTGAATGGGTCTGTACACAGCTCTGTGCTTGTGAGCGTGCACAGGCTCTGCAAGGACCCACCACATGACATCAGGCCATTATGAGATGCTCTGCCAGGGGGAGGAGCCAAGTATCTCCACCTGGATATAATCTGGGGTTTAGGACAGAACAAGCAGCCCTTACCCACTGGTTTCCAGAGGACAAAAGCCACCAGACCTTTCTACAGGATCACTACTTCAACAAGACCACTTCATCTGGACTTCTACCACCACCCTAACTCGCGGGGTATCAGATTGTATCCTGACTCTGTCAGTGGTTTTCTTCTGTACTATTACAATTTATTAAAAACAAAAAAATACATGCATTTCTGACTTTGAGTCTCTCACTGGTTTTGCTTTCAAATCAGTACAATGAGTAATGCGATGGTTGACTCTCACAATTAAAGGATGAGTATTGTGTGTATGTTAAGTTTTGTGGATGTATAATTATGTTATTGTGTGGTAGTCAATTTAGCTAAGATGGACCAGGGATTAGCTCAGGTTCCCTACACAGAGGGCATAAATCTAAGACCATAGGAGGCAGGCTGTTAAAAAGCAAGGCCTTAAACATAAGGTCAAACCCCTGCCCTGCAGAGGTGAGAGGCTTTAGCCTAATACTGTGAAACTTGTGGAGACACGTAAGGACATGCCCAAACATGTTCCTAGTTCTCTTTCGTAATTAGACCTTTTGCCTTCAGGTATCTCTATGTATTGTTAAACCGACCCCTTCCCCTAATCTTTGGATGCTGCCTCTTGGACCGCACAGTCACAGATAGATTAAAGAATTTCTCAGGCACACCATCCTACCCATCCTGTTTATTATATAGCCACACCACACTCTGACTCAGTCAAGCCAGAAAAGTTGTCGCAAATGGAAAGACCCTGTGATAAATGTGATTCGTGCTAATTAAGTTGTAACTATATTAACAAAATTGTATTTAGATCAATAGAAGACAATTGTTACAGAGTGAGAAGGGGGAGATGGGTGAGACAGGATAAAAGACATCTTCCAGATGTTAGGAGTCAAAGAAGGAGGTTGGAAGAAAGTCAGATAAGAATAGAAGAAGGACATAGGTCTGATAAGCAGCATCTAGAAATACAGCTTCAACCTTGAAGCTGTCAAAAATGGAATGATTCCAAGCATGGGACTTAATTAGAGTCATGTTATGGAAAACATCTGCTCAGTCACACAGGGCGCCTGCGCTACCTGCAGGTCACACCTCGGTCACTGATGAAGATGATGAGCCTTCACCGGAAATAAGACCCTCAAAAGGAGGAGAGACCCCCTAACCCATTAGTAGAGCATGCGCCGTGCAGTATAGTTACGTAAATTTTAGAAATAGAAACTAGGAGGAGCTTTCTAGAAACTTCTGTAGCCTACAGTATATAAGTGGGATT
The DNA here is from genome assembly GCF_052056855.1 of Sturnus vulgaris. Classification (NCBI taxonomy): domain Eukaryota; kingdom Metazoa; phylum Chordata; class Aves; order Passeriformes; family Sturnidae; genus Sturnus; species Sturnus vulgaris. Next base: position 63,995,631 of record NC_142282.1, read on the forward strand.
GTTAGCCTGAATACTTTGATACGTGAGGAATGGCGAGCCACTCCCCGTATTCCCGGTCGGAGGGGGGCCCCTCCCCGGTCGGTTTTGCTTATGCTTTATACGAACCTCAATTATACTAAATTACTTACTGCCAAATTTTGTATATTCTTAAATATATGCACTTTGATTGTTTCATCCCTAATACTTTAATTGTCATCTCCAATACTTTGATTGTATTCATTTTGTTACTATTAAAAACTTACTATTAATCTTGTTGCTTGATAAATTGGGAAAAATAGAACATCATTCATAACAACCCCTTCGCAGCAACATTATTGTAATATATCCTCCCATAGTCCTCTTTCCCCTCCCCCTTGTAATAGCCTTGGAAATGAGGGCATTTGGGGAGGGCCGGTTTGTTACTAGGAGGCGTGGCATAATGACACCTGACCGCCAATCAAGATATAAGAAAGTAAAATCCACCAATGGACGGCAGAGAAATAATTGACTGACAAGACTTTGGGAGGGGCTAAGGGTATAAAAAGCAGAGCATCCATTCTGTAAACAAGCACATGGCTGCCAGTCACAGGGACTCCCAGGACTGCTTTCTCCTTATTTAGTCTTTTGTTGTAGTTTTAAGGTTTAATAAACCTTTGAAATTCTAAAAGTGAGGCTTATTTCTCACACCAGAGTACCAACACGAACATATAAACTAACATATACACTTTCATTTGTGTTAGCAAAGCATACTGAATAAACAAGTGAGTGCTCTTAAAACCCACTGAGTTATTAGCCAAAATTATTCTTCTGTCAATTCAATCTATAATGACCTAAGAACACCCTCAATCTACAGAAATCAATACTTTTTCACTACTAGCAAAAAAAAAAAAAGTTCGTTTCAAGGATTACTATTCCTAATCAAATATTATACAGAGCAAGACAGAAATATACAAATAGGTCTTGCAAATAAAGACAAGACAGCATTGTTTTGTAAGAGAAAGAAATGTTCGCTATCATTGCAAAGGCTGGTTACACATCTAGAGCCCCTCTCAAAAGCATGATGTGGAAGGGGACTGAACAGGGCATGTTTTCCACTAGTAGAGCAAGTTTCAATCACAAAAGTCAAGCAATATGATTAGCATTATTTTAAAAGTAAAATTTTCTAATATCACAATTTCTATCTTTGCTATTATCGCAGTGTCTCTGCCTAAAAGATGCTTTACATTTTAGTATATACTGCTGATGATTATCCTTGTTTTAATCAAAATCTGTCAGCTACATCCAATAAACATCCAACAGACTTGCCCTCAATTTCTTCATAAATATTCAAACTTCAGATGCAACAAACACCCTTATTCATACAGAAATTTCTGAAGGAGGAATCTAAATTTCCCCAAAATCAACTTTCAATATTATTTAAAAAAAAAACACCAAAAAAAACCAAAGGACAATTGCACCAAAATTGGAGAAGCCTAACTGACTTCCACCTAGGGCTTTATCTTTCACCCAACCAAGGCAATCTTCAGACTACTAAAAACCTGGTTAGCAAAACCGATGTAACTCTGCTGATGTCAGAAGACAATGTTCGTGATTTGTCCTGATTCTGGAAAATCAAAAGAGAGTCAATGTCCTAGAAGATTCAGAGGGTTCAACCTTATGTTTCAAACAACAATATCTACCAAGTCACTATTGTCATCTTTTGATGCCTTCCTGCAAGAACACCACCATTTTAGATAGCAACCAGCTGAACTTGCACATGCAAAAATAATAAAATCCTGATACCTGTCCTAATTATAAGCCTCATGTTTGCAAGGACCTGCAAGACGCACTAGTTACCAGCACTTACCATTACATGTAATGGAACCTTAAGTAACACAGTTAAAGAATAGCATGCAGTTAGTCTATGTATCTAAGCACCACTCTCAGGACAATCAGAACTAGAGGATCTTACTAGACCATAACACAGACCAGACCTCAGCTATTGCCATGAAATAGACAGAGGTGGGAAAAAAAAAAAGCTGAACTGGTCCACATAGAAATATAATATATAGAAAATAGAAATTCTCTTTGAGAGACAGCCATCATGGGGAACATGTGAGGAAGGGGCAACAGCAATTTCATTTTTAAAGTATGTTTCTTTGCTGAGTAATAATTGAAGAAAACTTCTTTCCTGTCTGATGTTCTAAGACCGAAGGAAAAACTAAATATATGTTCCTGTCATCTTTGATAGAAGGACTTAATTTCTTGTTCTCTGACAAGTTTGCATAAGAAAAGCCTTTTCTATGACACAGAGCGAGCTGGCTTGTACTGGGCAGTTAATCTGGCCACAGATAGGAGAAGCAGCCTGGCCTAATAGACAGGCCCCCAGAGAACAGAGATAGGACAGAAGTGGAGATAGACAAGGATGTGACCCAATGAGTCCCAGCCCGAGCTGCAGAGGCTATTGGTCAAAGAGAGGAACAGACTGAACTTGGAACCAATCACAGGCACTTACCCGGGAACATTAAAAGGGGTATTTAAGGTGAAGTCGGGGGGAATAAAGGCTTTTTGTCACACGGATCACAGAGTGCTGTGTTTTCTGTCTCAAGCACAGCTCCAGTCAACGTTGCACAAACTCTCACTGAAAGGAGGTTGTAGCCAGGTGAGGGTCAGTCTTCTCCCAGGTAGCCAGCGACACAAGAGGACACAGTCTTAAGGTACACCAGGGGAGGTTTAAGCTGAACAGTAGGAAGAAGTTCTTCATAGAAAAAGTGATTAGGCACTGGAATGGGCTGCCCAGGGAGGTGGTGGACTTACCATCCCAGGAGGTGTTTAAGAGAAGACTGGATGTGGCACTTCATGCCATGGTCTATTTGACAATGTGGTGTTAGGTCATAGGTTGGACTCTATGATCTCAAAGGTTTTTTTCATCCTAGTTGATTCTGTGAAAAACTACCAAAGTAGAAGAGAGAATGTATTCCCATCACTCAGCACACCACATGTTGTCCTGAACTGACTCAGTATCTTGGGTTAGGAAACAGAGAAACCACAGTGGCTCAGAGGTGGGCCCTGGTGCTTGCACAGCCATGCACAGACTATTTCCTCTTGCTATAGGAGGAAAGGAACACCTCCATTTCCAAGTCCTCTGCTCTCTTATTTTCTAGCCTAAGGAGAGAAAATACTAGCCAAGTCAATACACAGTATAATTGCTGTTTATTCCATCACTGCCTCATTCAGTGGTGAAGAACCATCACCATTGCAAATTTCTTCATACCTGTTTCTCAACAAAGAAAACCAGAAAAGGTAAAGCCGTTGGTATTTTCCCTCCTAGGGTTTCCTTAGTAGCATTCAGTGAAAGGGCACTACGGTGTCTACAACTTCCAACAAAGAAGCAGCTAGCAGAACTACAGTCTGGTCACCCCCTGCAACAAATATTCAGACATAATTATATACTGCATTAAGTAGGAGGCTTGGAAAAAACATGAACTAGTTCTTCACAAAAGGAAAGGTTTTTCTACCTGAGGAAAAAAAACCCCAAACAAACCAGATTTTTCAGGGATTAAAGTAATTACCCTCTGCAACCAGAAAACATCCTTCCTGAAGTCACATACAGGTGAAGGATGGCTGAGCAGAGTATGGGAGAAAATATGACAAGAGTCTTAGTTCATGTTTGGGACCTGGTTGTATATTCATTCAAAGTTCAATCCATAGCACAGGTAAAACCCAAACAGTTTATTCTGTTAAAATCAAGTTTCAGCTCATATCTAATACAGCACAACTGCAAGCTGTCACCACAGAAACAGTACTGAGAACTGAAAACTTTAAGAGATCGTTTTTATTTATCTGCCAACTCTGGACTGCTCCTTCTGTTGTCATAACCATTGTTAGCATTTTGTCTAGCTTTAAACAAGGTGGGTTTTATTAATTTCTTTTGAGACTAAACCTCATCTTGACCTGCTTCAGTCAGAAAACTTGATTTTACCCCCAGATTTTCCTACTTTGAGCATTATTTTTCTCATGATCACTTCTCAACTTGGTGTCACGTGTAAATTCACTTATTCTTGTTATGTTGCCCTAGAATTTTCCATGAGGTCAGGTCTATCCAATCTACACCAAAATGATACCAAACTACCAAAATAGATGAGGGATTAGCAATCTTTACAACTTCAAACATAATACACGCTAGAAAGAAGCAGATAAATCAAGTGCCCTTCACTCAATTTTATCAAAGTCATCCAAGTTGTTCTTGTGTGTTTAACATGAAAAAGATTAAGACACTAACTAGGACGTGAGAGAGAAATTTCATTTTACTTTTTTAAAGATACAAAAGAGACAAGTTACATATGATGTCAAATTGCCGAAATTCTCATCGCATTTAATTCAGTATTTATTTTCTTTCCAACAGAAGTGGGGGTGAACCACCCTTAGGCTTCTCCTAGACCCACAGTCACTGCTCCAGCTCCCCATCTTTACCTTTTTCTGCATGTCTGGGCTTATATGTTGTTTGGCTGCCATGTGTTTTCTGTCTCTGAAAGGAGGTTCACACTCTCCTCTACCATTTCTTTCCAAACCAGACTAGCTTATAATAAAACTTAAGAATGTGCAAAGAATCTTTTTTTAAAAAGTTTGAAAAATCTGAATTAGCAAATAATTTTTCTTAAAAACTTCCTTCCTATTGATAGACCATTAAGAAACTTTTTTTCACAGGAATTTATTAACTCTTTTTTTAAAGCTTACATCTCCTTTTAAGTATATATTTGTATTCTACAGGATCATTCATTACCATGCTTGTGGAGAGAGAAGAAACCATCTCTGAAAAGGCAAGCTCACAAGATAGGGCCCCATGGAAAACGATACCTTAGATAAATTGTTTGCTTAGAGTGACTAATACCAAGAAGCATCTCACCCCACTGTAGACCCCTGTGTTATCTTTCTGTAATTTTAGTGGTCCATTTTCCTCTTAGATAATTGGTTCCTTTTTCCCCTAAAGTCTTTTGTAGATTGGTTAATTATAGAATTCCTTTGTTAATTGGTGCAAAATACAAAACCCTTAAACCCTATAAAAGTCCCCTTAGAACCCCACACTTCGGATTTGCTGGACAGGACCCCTTCGTAGAAGAAATAAAGACTATGGAATCTCCTCAAAGACACTTCTCGATCTCTTTCTCTGCTGGCTCGAAAGGTACATTGCGAGCCTGATTTCAATCCGGGCAAGGCTTGCAAGTGTACTTTGTTGCCAAGAACTGCCTGGGAAGAAGCAGTTTTGGAGTCTCACAGAGGCCCCCTCACCGGCAACACATGCTGTACTAAACTAACAGCCCTTGAACCCACAGATGTATGCTGACTCTATATGCTGTGCAATGCAACATTAAAATGCCTAAGTAGAAAGCCTGTTTTCTAAAACATGCCAAGATGATGAGTCACCTATTTCACCATCAATCTATAAGACCAAGCACTCCGCTGCAAGATCAATTTATTCATTTTGAAAGAAAAGGGACTTGTACTCCTCACATCTCAGCTTATTTATATTAATTTCAGCACCTCACCCTTAGAATTCTGAGACTGCATCTGGAATATATGCTTTGCTAACTATGGTGTTCAATTCTATCAACAGTATTAAAATATTACAAGTATCAGTCTTAGAGATCATATTGCACCTCAGCCTAAATTATCCTACATGCTGTATGTACATTAAACCATCATTTACAATCCACACAATTCCAAGATAGAACATACACATGACTTGGCAATTTTATCAATATCAGACAATTAAATGCTTGACCCGTTTCTTTCCTTATAGAACTGCCAAATTATAGCCTTCATTTCAGCTAGAGCAAAGACAGCCAATTACTCATTACTTGCAATAACAGAAGTTATTTGGATTTGAAATATGCATCTTATTGCATTTTCACAGCACTTTAAACACACATCCGAAACTTATCCACCTCTCCGACTATCAAGAGTCAAGAATTACTGTTACCACCATCCCTACACTAAATTCAATCATTAAGCCACCTCCTTCTCAAAGGCATGTAAGAGCATATGGCGTTGAGTTTGTCTGAAAGACTACAGACTTGACATAGTCAAGTAGTTTAACCTAGAGAAGAAGAAAGCTTTGAAGAAGATGCCTCAAAGCATATAAATACCTGAAGGGAAAGTGCAAAAACAGAGCCACACTCTTTTCAGAAGTACCCAGTGACAGGACCAGAGGCAATGGACACGAGTTTTATGATAAAAAAAACCACAATTCAGTTAACATCTGAAACCAAATAGAGGAAACAAAAGAGTTTTCAGAAGCCATATGCTTCATTCTAGATTATTATATCCATCATCCTCAAAATACTTAACAAAATAAATACAGTTGAAAATAACAAATTGCTTTTGAGCAAAGAAAATGAATTATTATTTGTAACTGTATTTGAGCAAAGAAAATAATCTCAATATGGTCTCTAAAACATCATCCTACTTATAAAAACAGTATTTTAGTCATAAGAAATACAACTGAAATGTTCTAGATGAAGCCTATACCACACAGAATAAAATTGCAGAAAAACCTCTCTCTACAGCTAACCGTTAAAAATGTTTAGGAATACGATCATGGCTATTGAATTTAAATTTTACACCTTCAGCCATAGGGCTCCCTAACAGATTAAGATGGGTCCTTCCCCCCCTCCCATTAAACCAGGTTAAAAAAAGTACAACCTAATAATTTAAATCTGGAGGTTAAGAAAGTGTTTGCGTTTTCTCCATTTAGCTTTGGATTCAAATAGTGAATGATCCTGTAACACAAATTCCACTGAATCTTCATCTTTTGCAGATCTGTAATAACCACTGGTTCCTGTACAATAAAGAAAAAACAAAAAAAAAACAAAAACCAAGCCACCCCAACCATAAAGTTTCCAATATAAATATTACTTTGAGCAAACCTTCAGTCTTGAGAAAGATCAAAGATCTCTCATTATGGAAAACATTTCATCATTTTTAATGCAAAATGCTACACACATCCAGGTCAAGAACTCCTCCAAGCTCATCTCCAAGCTCATCTGCTGGAAGACTGATTTAAGAAGCTGAGGAGGGAGGGAAAAAAAAGCTTGGCAATTTTACCTTCAAAAGAAGCCAGGGTCTTGCAGCTTTCACAAAGACAGCTGAACAAAAAAACCCAAAAGTTCAAGAGAACTTTGAATAGAAACAACTCCAAGGGAGCTGAGCAAAGTTGTTCATATAAGCTATCTTACAAGCTTTAGTCTAGAAGGAACATAAATAAAACAATATGCTCAGCAAAATAATTATGCTATAGTAAAAGCAAGCTGAGCAAGCCATGAGATCTTAGGCATCAGACTGTATCACCGCTAATCTATCTTTAGTCACTGTTTATTCTTTGCAGCATTGCAAATTAGTGGGAAGGACTGAGGGTACCACACCTGAAAGAGCCTGCAGGAGTCCCAGGAAGATGGGTAGTTCCAACAAACTCCCAATTTGGATAGTCAAAATTAAAGAGTACGGACTTTCACGTCAAAGCAAAACAGAGAAACCCTCTGTATTATTTTTGTAAAATATGAACCTGAAGCAATTGTAAAGGAGCTACTTCACAACCTTTCATCCTGGTGCTCACTTTAATGAGTATAACCTGATTAGGAAAGTTATATGAAAAACAGTACAAGTCAAAACTAGGTCTCTGAGAAGCAGAGGACATAATGGGCTACAAACAAGCAGGCTATATTAGAAAAAAGAAACAACTATAAACTCAACAAAAAGCTCAGGCAGAATAACAATACATTTCCTCTAGCACCTTCCAGTCAATAATTTTGAAGGATACAAATATAACACTAAGTTTCTTGAATCTGTCATCTTACAAAGGGGACAAGTCACTTGGCTTCTCTTTTACCAAGGTCATATGAGGCTTTTGCAAAGCCAGGCACAGAAAACAGGTCTTCAGAGTCCTGCTCATGTGCTCTAACCAAATAAGAGACAAAGATAAATTAAAAAAATTAATAAAATATATTAATTTGTATTCCTAGTCTTTCATGAAGTACCTATTCAAGTACTGGTACTAAACATCACTGAAATTGCAAGCAAATATTACTATCATCAGTAATACTATGAATTATAATTATTAACAGTATATTAACAGTCCATGATACATACATTTCTCAAGAACTATTAATCAGCATACTATTCTGCTACAATCAGTATCACTAGGGGGACACCAACAAATGTAAAACATACCAAGAAATGGCATTCTATGAGGAAAGCATCACATAGAAATCCATGAAAGAAATGTAAAACACCAAAAATCTGCACCTTATTTCTATAAAGATAGCTTAAAATTCGAAAAACTAAAAAAAAAAAAAGGCAACTAAAAACCACACACACTCCTGATAACACAAGATTTTTTGTTTTTTGGTTGGGTTTTCCCTTAGATTTTAGTGGCGAGTCTGTAACTCTGAAGTCCTCCTAAATGATCACATCCTTTTGCAATTCATGGCACCAGGAGGTTTTTTTGAGGACTGGCCAAAACAATGCAAGTGAAACAATCTGAACAGTTTCTGAATTTCCATGCCTTTGTTTTTATTACTATAAACACTTTTCCAAAAAAAATCAACATACTGATAGAACTGCAACTAGAACAGAGCTTGCCCCATTCCCACTCCTCCCTACCTCCTTTAAACGGCTGAGGTTATAAACACAGCTGCCTCATTTTCCACAAAATTGATTTACACTAGTTAATCCAGTTTTTCAGTGTAACCTTCCAGGAGTCCCAAACATCATTAATGCTATGAAATAATTTAGCCTTGCTTGCTTTCAAGTTACCTAGTGTAAGGTTAAAAATATATTCTTCAAACAAGTTAGATCAATCCACCACAAAAAGATCAGGCCCAGGTATCAATATTGAGGGAATTACTAAAAGGCACTAGTAAATATTAAAAAAGCAAAGACTCAGAAGGCTGAATTGCTACCATTTGTTGTGAAGGACTCTGTTTCAATGGCAAGTGCTACTTCCTCTCCTCTCCTCTCCCCTTCCCTTACATCCAGCTCTAATTTCTCTTCTTGAAAACAGCTGCTCTCACAGCAGAATAGTCCCTCCATTTTTTCAGGCACCACCACTACCCCAGACTATCACACCTTGATCTGCTGCTGTATTATAAGCATTCAGTATTCAATCAAATTGAGATTACTAAGGACAGATTGCTGCTTGGTAGCTAGAAACAAAGCAGGCTGGTCCTCGTGAGCTTCCCCTTATGTAGCTCCACACCAAACCCAAAGTTTCTGTTCCACTAGACCACATGTTCCTTTGAAGATAACCAAGAGGGCTCTGCATGTCCATGCACCAAGCTCAAAGGTGCACCAGGTCCCTTTCTACATCCAGTTTCTTGCAGAAGGGTTTCTACCAGCTCACTTTTCTGCTATAATTTTCTTTAGCAACAATAGCAGACACAGAAGAGCTTTCTCTTTTTTTTGTTTTTAAATTAAAAAAAGCCAGTCCAATAATAAAGCTCTGCATTGACTTGCAATTCTCAACAAGCACACAGGGGTGAGGAAAGACTAAGTAGAAATTGCTAACAGAAATAACAGTTCATTCATTGTCATGTCCTCGAATAACCTAGTGTTGCTGCCAATATGCTACCCTCAGTGAATTCTGTAGCTGTGACCACGACACAGCTGCCCTACCACACCAGTGAGGGAGCACTGGGGAAGGAGATAAAGAAAACATGAAAGCAACACCCTACACAAGGCACAAATCAATACTTATTCACCCACTTGTTCCCTTCCCATGCTGCTAACCCTCCTTCGACCCAACTCGAGATTAGAAAGACCCAAAGACGCCTCCCTTCACTAGATGCACTTCTCCGAAAGGTCCACTGCACCCCCCGTCCTTTCTTCACACCCACAAGCCCAAGGAACCAGAAGCACAAATCGTTCAGGAGAGAACTCCCCCTTCCCCAGCTGTAACGAGATGAGAAATGAGAAGGGGGGGCAAGACCTCCTCTCCAGAAGAGAAAAGCGCAGAAAATTAATCCAGCTCTCCCGACACCCACCAGGTGGCCTTCCCCTCCCCACACGAACCCGGAATGGGGCAGAAGCTACCCGCAACCACGGCCTACTCAACGGCCCCTAACCGCGCCCCTGAGGGAACGGGGGGAAAGGCAGTAATCTAGAGCAGAGCGAAGCTTCCCTTGGAGGACCGCCACCATAAGTAGGGCAGAGCCACCTCCCCCTCACGCCACCACCCTTATTCCCCTCCGCAACTAGGAAGAGGCAGCAGACCCGGCGGGGAGAGGCGGCCTCAGCAGATACCCGTCGCCGGACAAAAGCTCACACCAGAATGAGGAACCGGCCCTAGGCGGTAGGCCTGTCCCAGGGCCTCAGACCGCTGAGGGTCCAACAGCCGCCCCCGGAGTGTTAAGATAGGAAGGGGCACTAGGCCTCCCTTGGGCGCGCGAGTCCACCGCAGTCACCGCGCGCACGGGGCAGACGGCGAAGAAGGAGGGCAGGTGGGCAGGTAGGCGCGCGCGCGCGCGCGCGCGCGCGCATTCCCGTCCATACGTCCCCCTCCTCCCCGCAGGAGGCAGCCCCGACCCCCCTATGCGATACCTGCCCAGTGTGGTCACAAAGCAGCAGAGGCGCTTACCACCATCACGTGACCACTTGCCTGGCTCCCCCTCCTTCATCACGCGACATCACGTGACATCACATAACACACTCCTCTTCCGCTCACTTTACTCCTCACCAGCCCTTCCGCCTATCCTGGCACGCATATGACTGGGGCTTTGCCCCTCCCCCCAAACGCCTGCGCAGCGGCGGAGTTGGTTAAACCTCTTCAAAGCTGCACTGAGAGGAGATAATGTATGGCGCGTCTCTATGAAAAGTCTTCCCTGTACTGGCTCGTCACTGTTGCGAGCTGTTCCGCGGACGGCTCAGAGGGAAGGCCGCAGCTGTTCCTAGTCTTATAAATGAGAGACAAAAGTCTCGATATTCAGCAAAATTTAGATTGCTTTATTTGATATAGAAAGAGCAAGTAGCGCGCTGGGGAACGTGAGGGGTCACCGCCCACTCCACGCTCCACCGAACCTTGGTTTGCAGCCTCTTCTTATACTGTGGTTTCTCGTTGTAATCAATAATTTGTGGATTTTTGTTGTCGTAAGCAGTGGTGGTTGAATAAACATCCTTACACAAATTCACAAAGCCTTTGGGTGATAATCAGTCACAGATAGCCATCTGGTCCTTGTAGATAACCACCAGAGAAGTTCTGGGAGTCTGGTTTTTGAGATAGGCAGTATTGATTAGACAAAGGCAGGAAGGTCTTTTTGGGAAGATCGATTTTGCAAGTTGGTAGCCAATACAACTTATTTGGAAAACATAGCATAACATATTATAATGTAACATAATACAACAGAATATAACATAACAAGGTGATTTTAAACAGAATGATTTTATCATATAATTTCCTTTATCTAGTGTCCATGCTTCACTTCAGAGCTTAGTATTCTGGTTTATACAAACCCCAATGCTTTTGTGATTAACACAAATCTTTTATCAATTATCACAATTTCCCCACTTCTCTTTTTTTTTATCCCATTGATTCGTGTTCTGGCTTCAAATTTTGTCAGTACCTCTTGTACTAGATTTAATTCATCTACTGCCATTAATTTTGTTGCCTTCTCAGGGTCTATTGGTATTGTAGCAACTTGCATTCCTTGAACCACTGACCGGATTAGTCGAATGAAGCATGGGACAAGACATGTGAGAGGAATGTTGAATTTGTCTTTACAAATGAGCTGTGGATCTGCTTGTAGATAAGGCTAGCACTGAGAGATAAAAGAAACAATGGGATGGATTCCACTGATTGATGAATGGAAAAAGATATTTGCCTTTACAAACAAACTGTAAGGCTGCTGATAAATGAAATTGGATATCGAAAAATGAAAGAAGCAACGGGGGGAAAACTATGAATTCTATAAGAATTAAAAATTAAAAGGGAGAGTTATACATTAGAGGGGAATTTCAGGTATCAGGCGTTCCGGGAAGTCTGTACCTCTCAAGTACCTCAGCCAATGGGGAAAGAGAGAGGGAAATGCGGCCGGGAAAATAGGATAAAAAGGAGGCTGCGTCTTCCAAAAATTTGAGAGATCCCAGGGGAATGTCCCATGGCCTCTCCCTTTATTCGAATAAAGCAAAACGGACTCCTCTGTCTCCTTTTTGGACATAAACCTCTGGTGTTTGTGGATTAATTTTCCTGACACATGGGATGAACAATAGTCCTAATAATGCACATGTTAACATAAACCCTAATTTCTTCCACCAAGCTCCCCCCAACAGGTTATTCCATCAATTATCATTAAGCATAGAGTTCCAGGTTTGTACAGGTACATGGGCTATTCGTTTTATTTCTTCTGCAATTTTAGTAGTTACTTCACCATTATCATCAATTTCTAAACAGCATTCAGAATTATTAAACTTTCCACACACTCCCCCTTCTTCAGCTAACAGATAGTCCAGAGCCAGTCGGTTTTGATATACTGCTGCTCTAGTTTGAGTAAGTTTTTTAGCTATCAATTCTATTGCTCGGGCTGTCCGGTTGGAAGTAATTTCTACTACAGCTTGTAGCCTGATAATTCTATTTAGCATATAAATTGGAGTGTGATAGCCCCAGCTCCCATCTTGAGCCCAGGTAGGTGGTCCATAGTATTCGATAATTCGCTCTGGAGGCCATTCATCATCCTTCCAGATTTGTGTTCCCCCTATGTCTGTGCTCTTTTTATTTCGATACAAAGTTTCATACAAGGGAACTCCTAACACTCTATTACCCTTTTCCTTTGGTAATGTAAAAAACGCAGGCTGGATAATCCCTAGAGTACATGTCCCTCTCCATCTTTTTGGTAGGGTATTATAAGCTCTTTTCCCACAGATCCAAAATTTTCCGTCTGGGGCTTTCCAGCTTAGTTTAACTGATTCATGTTGTTGCCAATAGGTCCTTACACTTTTTACTTCTTCATATGGGTTGGGTCTATTTTTATTATACCAGCATAGTCCTGTAAAATTGTTCTTTATACAATTACCTTTACTTAACTTTCCCCAATATCCTTCTGGAGCTTTGGGCCACCAAGACTGATTGCTTGCATTTGTACTCAGGATAGTCTTACAGGGGGTGTGCCCCACATATTGGGTAAAGTTAGTTCCCTGACATGTTATACATATCTCTCCTATTACCTCATGACTTAGAACCCGTCCTTCAGGTCTATTGACTCCCATCAATATTTCCGTTTGATTCCACTGTAACAACTGCTCTGGGCCAAATCCCTCCCCCCTCCATGGCCATTGTTCAGTCATTTGCATTCCTCCACAGATCCAACAGTGAGTTCAGTTCAGTAGTGATTTCTTTTGTTAATTCTACAAATAAATTTATTCCCAAGGTGGGTAAGTCCCGTTCACTGAGTTGTTGCTTTATTTTCTCATACAAGTTAAAACTTCCCCCATGGTTTGTCCTTGTTCCTTTGAACACTTAAGTTATATTTTTTATCAATTCTTCCTTATAGTGATCTTGCACTCCTCCCTGATCTGAATATCCCCACATACCTTCTTTTGTGAAGCAGAGGTGTGTCTCTCCTACTGGATGTTGGGGGTTGAATTGTTCCCTTTTCTTTCTGTGGAATTTCTCCCATTGTTATGCTAAGTAGTTGTGGCTACACCTTAGGAACAATAAATGTTCTCTGGGGGGGGGGAGGACCGGAAAAGGAAAGGTGGGAGAGGGGTCTGGGTGGGCTGGGACTCTCTTGCTTGGCTAGTGGATTGGGAGGAAGGCCCAGGCTTGGATCTGGCATCTCCCCTGCCATCCCAGCGCTGAGATCCACGCTCCCTGTCGTTGGACATCGCTCTGCTGCTCTCCCACCTCATCCTACTACCTCCGGACACTTTGCCAAGCACCAGGACCAACACCGTGAGGGGGGAGTCGCTTCCCCATCCCTCTCACCCCTGGGCCGCTGCTGCCATCACTCCAGCCCTCTTCAACTGCGCGGGACCTGCCCTGCCCCCACAGCACCGGTAACTGAGAGCAGGGAGAGAGGGCTTTGGCCAAAGGGACTGGAACTGAGCTATACTGTTCTGTTTTCTTGTCAATTTTTATAGCTGTTGTTATTTCTGCTATTTTGCCTTGTTAGATATCAGTAAAGAACTGTTATTCCTATCCCCATATCTCCTGCCTGACAGCCTCTGATTTGAAACTAAAATAATTAAAAGGGAGGGGGTTGCACTCTGCATCTCAGGAAAGGGGTTCTCGCCTTTCCTTAGAAGATACCTGTCTTTCAAACCGAGACACTGGACAACTTTGGTATGCTGATGGAGCCCACACTCCTTTTCCCAAATTGGTGGCTACCCAGTAACTTCTTCCCATAATAGTGCAAGTTTCTATGTTGTGTTTATTATAGCAGGCCGAATTGATATGTGTATGGAAGGCAAGTGTGGATACCGTGCGTCTGCCGTACCTAATTGTCTGGTAGCACTTGGAACAAGCATCAGCACTATTTCCTTTTATCATCATTAGCAATAGGATGACTCCCATGACCATTTTCATCCCTCTGCCTCCCTCAAGGCCTACGGGGTTGCTGCCAGTAGCCGAGGTTTGTTTAATCTTCTTGTCAGCAAAGAATATGTCCTGGGGTCTCCCACTTCATTTTTCTCTTTTGGTAGTTTTTCTTAATTTTGACCCAACTTTTAGCTTTAACATTCTAGTATGAAGTACAGCAGTAACAGCACGGTATACACAACCCTTTCCGGCACTTTCTTGCCAATACCTCTGCTCTGGCTCTCTTCTTTTTCCTCATTCCATTCTCAAATAACTCCCACCAGTTATGATCATCAACTTTGATTTCTCCTTGTGCTGATAGGGTATTAAGTACCTTAATAGTTTCTTTACATTCATTTCTTCTACACTGGACACATAATGCGAATGGGGGATACCCACCCTAGGAATAACACCACAATAACTCAGTACAATATGGACACCTTTTCTTGATGAACGGGCTACACCCGGGTTTGGGACAGGTGACTTTCAGTCCTGATTAGGAGACCTTCGAGACGAATTGATCCGATATTGACATCAAGTCTTCCGAATTCGCACTTTGAGGTCTCCAGGCTCAGATGTCACTGTCCAACCTGTAGTAGGAGGGGTTACAGGACCCTTGACTCTACTCACATGTGTCCATCCCTTTTCAGCTGTCCTCACAGCTGTTTCAGTTGTCAACAGAAGTAAATACGGTCCTTCCCATTTTGGATCTAGATTTTCTTCTTTCCATACTTTAATTAACAAATGTTGTCCTGGCTTAATCTTATGTATGGTAAATCCTAGAGGGACAGTTTGAGTTAAAATCCCCTTCTCTCTTAATTCTTGCAAGTTTTTGCTGATTGTTATTATGTCATTCTGAAGAGAAGGGTCCTGAACTAAGGTGGGATCAAGGTGTACTCCTTTAGGGTAAGGCATACCATACAGCATTTCATATGGTGAAATCCCTGTTTTCGAATTTGACATTGTTTGTATATTAGACAGGGCTAGTGGGAGGCACTTTGTCCATGGCATTTTAGTCTCAATCATTAATTTTGACAGCTGCTGTTTTAATGTTTGATTCATCCTTTCAACCCTCCCAGAACTCTGAGGGTGCCAAGGTGTATGATACTCCCAGCTGATGCCCAGCGCCGAGGTCAGTATCTTAAGCACGTTTGATGTAAAGTGTGTCCCCTGGTCTGAGTCTATTGCTCGAACCAGGCCATACCTTGGGATTATGTGTTCCAACAATATTTTGGCTACCACTTGTGATGTGGCTCTAGCTGCAGGGTATGCCTCTACCCAGTGGGTTAATTGGTCTACTATTACTAGTAAGTATTTCCACCTTCCTATTTTTGGTAATTCTGTAAAATCTATTTGTATTCTTTCAAAGGGTCTGTAAGCAGTTTTCCGTCCTCCTGACGGACCTTGTCACATACCTTTTTTATTAATTTTCTGACAAGTTAAACAACCCTGTATGCTCTGCTTTGCAATATCAAAAATGCCGATGCATACAAAAAATTTTACAAATTGGTCTGCTAGCGCTCTGGTTCCTCAATGTCTTTGTTTGTGTAATTGTTCAATAATTTGTCTGGCCTGGGTCTTAGGTAAAATTTCCCTGCCATCTGGTAAAACCCATTTGTTCTCATGCTGTTCTGCCTTTAATTTTTTTATCGCTTCTTTTTCCTGAGGAGTAAATAGCTTCTGTAATTCCTGATTGGGGCTGGGATCTCTAATTGTAGTACTTAATACAGAAACCGGTTTTTGCTCCAATGCTGCTTTTTTTGCTTCTTTGTCAGCCAAATTATTCCCTCTTGTATGGTAGCTTGTTCCTTTTTGGTGCCCTCTTATATGGACCACAGCAATTTCAGTGGGGCCCCTAAGAGCCTCTAGTATTCTAACAATTAATTCTTGATGTATCAACCCCCGTCCTTGAGTGTTAATTAACCCCCTTTCTTCCCAAATTTTACCAAATGTGTGGACTATGCCATAGGCATACTTAGAATCTGTATATATCGTTCCTTTTTTACTTTCTAAATAAGATAATGCCCTATAAAGAGCAAATAGTTCACAAGCCTGAGCGGAGCATGCTGCATTTAAGGGTCCGGATTATACTAATTTAAATTCTTCTCCTACTATGGCATATCCCGATTTTCGTTTTCCTTCCAGCACTCGAGAAGATCCATCTATAAACAATTTTACTCCATCCTTAAATTCAACTTCTCCCAAGTCAGGTCTAATTTTTGTTTGTAATTCTATAACGTCCAAACAATCATGTTCTAAATTTTCTCCCGGTTCCCCATATAGGAATTGTGCAGGACTTTGAGCAGTTGTTGCTTTTAGCTCCAAATCTGGGGAAG
This sequence comes from Sturnus vulgaris, assembly GCF_052056855.1. Classification (NCBI taxonomy): domain Eukaryota; kingdom Metazoa; phylum Chordata; class Aves; order Passeriformes; family Sturnidae; genus Sturnus; species Sturnus vulgaris. The sequence continues at coordinate 64,012,485 of NC_142282.1, forward strand.
TGATTAGAATAGCTTCATATTTTAATATTCAGGCATCAGTTAACCATTTCTCAGCTTTTTGATTCAGAATTCCCCTTACGTTATGAGGGGTGTGGACCACTAGGGGTGCCCCAAAGGTAATTTTTCGGGTTTCTTCAATTAAAAGTGCTGTGGCCACTAGGGCCTGGAGGCATGTGGGTCAACCCCGACTGACAGGGTCGAGCAGTTTAGAATAATATCCCACTGGCTTTTGACTGCCTGCCCATTCCTGGGTGAGTACCCCATATGCTGTTTGATCAGAGGTATTTACAAATAACTGAAATGGTCTCTCCAAGTCTGGGATACTGAGTACAGGGGCTTGAATTAAAGCATGTTTGACCTTTTCAAAACTTTTATCATCCTCCTCTGTCCATTTTAGGCGATTAGTGGTAAGTTTTTCATATAGAAATTTACTTTCTCACTAAATCCCTCTATCCATTGATGACAATATCCCAGCAATCCCAAAATTTTCCTCACTTCTTTTTTGGTTTTTGGAGGTCCCAGGCTTAATAATCCAGAGACTCTATTAGGATCCAATTTCTTTTTCCCTTTACTTAGCCAATGTCCTAAATATTTTACTTCTGGTTCTGTGAACTGTAATTTGGCTTTGGATACCTTCAATCCTTGTTCTCCCAAAAAGTTTAAAAGTTTTATAGTAGATTTCTCATCTTTTCCTGCTATTAATAGATCATCTACATATTGTAACAATTTCACCCCTTCTGGTGATTCAAAAGACTGCATTAATTCTTCTAGGGCTTGTCCAAAGAGATTGGGGGATTCTGTAAAGCCCTGAGGCAATACTGTCCAACGCAGTTGTTGTTTCCTGCCCTTATGAGGATCTTCCCATTCAAAGGCAAAATAATCTTTACAAGTTTCCTCTAATGGGCATGCCCAGAAGGCATCTTTTAGATCTATTACACTATACCAAGTGTAGTCAGGGGACAACTGGTTTAAGAGACTGTGAGGGTTTGCCACTACGGGAAATTTGGTAACAGTTCGCTGATTTATAGCCCTCAAATCCTGTACCAATCTGTAATTCCTGTCTGTCTTTTTGACAGGCAGAATAGGAGTATTATGTGGGGACATACATGGTTCCAAAGCCCCCTGTTGCAAAAGGTTTTCTATGAGAGGCTTAAGGCCCCGTCTCCCTTCCAGAGATATTGGATATTGACGAACTCGGATAGGCAAATCGGGATTAGTGATATATGATGGCTTTTACTTGGCCCCAAAATAGGGTTTTTCACCCTTCCTCCGGTCTAGCTCAGGTGTTAGGGTGAAGCTCCCCTGGGCCCTTGCCTCATGGACGTAGTTAAGATATCAAAAGAGGCTCTTTCCCCTAATAAAGTTACAGGTTTATTTCTCGTGGGTAGTGAGTGAAAAAGGGAAGGGAAAAAGGGAGAAAAGAGCGGGGGAAGAGAGAAAAGAGAGAAAAGAGAGGGGGAAGAGAGCGAGGCCAGGGGGTACTGACCTTTTCTAGGGTCTGGAAAGGGGGGGCGGGGAGAAATTGGATCCCAGCCAGCTCTGTGTGGCCAGGAGGGGAGGGGGACCAAGATACAAGGCACAGCAGGGGTCACGGAATGTACCATTTACAATGTATCTAGGAAACGCAACATCTCCCTGTTTTTTGTTTAACAAAGTTGAAAGAAGGATATTGGTATCATTCAAATTATGATTTTGCCCACCACTTGTAGTTGGCGGGAGGGTTAGATTGTTCCAAGTCTTTCATTTCTACGTGATTGACTACTGAGGTAGAGGGAATGAGACTATGAATAGCCGTGAAAACCAAGTGACGTAGGATCCCGAATGCCATTATTACAAGGAAAAGAATAATAAAAATTAACATAATTGTTTTGACTATAGATGTCCACCACCCTGTGAGTCCCCAACCTTTGAACAGTCCATTGAACCAATCTTCAGATTCTTGCCTCACTTGTCCGATCAAGTTGTTCATGTTTCGGAAGGCAGCATGGATGTTAGGAGCTTTTGAGGTCAGGTCCATACAGCACAGTCCTTCAAATTCCTGGCACTCATGTCCGTGCAGTAGCAAGAGAAAATGTATAGCAGCACGATTTTGTTTGCTGTTGCTGCTGTGGACAGACATATGTTTTTCTGTTGGAGCGTCTGTGCCAGGGTCACTCAGATGTTCTGACGTGGCTGAGGGACGATCCATGCAGCTGCTAGACTGTTCAGTGTTAACAGGAAGACAGCTTGGATGGGGTTCATCACGGGACTGAGAGAAGAGAAGCTTTTCTCTAGAAGGAAAGACAAACATTATAAAACCTATTTAAAGTCTCTATCTGCCGGAATGCCACCTTCTATGAGGATTTCTTTTCCTTTTTTTCCGGCAGCGTCTTCTTTTTGAAGCCACAGCTACCTGCTCCTCGTTCTCCTCAGTTGGAGCAGGATGTTTGGGAACATACGGTTTCACCCACTTCTGGGGAATCCACCGAGGGCCTGAGGGAGTGGGTACACAGGCATAGCCACGCCCCCAGGTAACAAGCTCATAGGGACCTTTGATTTCCCAGGTTTCTGGGTCCCTAATCAAAACTGGAGGATGTTGGGATAACTTGAATTGTTTACTACTGTTAAAGTGATGTACCACAGGTGGACTCATGTTTTCAAATGAACAATTCAGGAAATTGATAGTAAACATGGCTTTGCAGAGCTTCTGCTGTGGAGACATCCACACAGTTGAACTGCTCTGTTTAGCCAAAACCTGTTTGAGTGTCTGATTGGCTCGCTCCACTATACCTTGGCCTGTGGGGGAGTGGGAGGTGCCAGTTTTATGTTCCACTTCCCACTGCTGGACGAATTCTAGGAACTCCTTGGACTCATACGCTGCGCCCTGATCAGTTTTGATTTCCTTAGGGATCCCCAACACTGAAAAGGCTTGCACTAGGTGTTGTCTGGCATGCATAGCCCTTTCTCCTGCATGGGCAGAGGCATAGACTGCGCCTGAATATGTGTCAATGCTAACATGCACATATTTGAGGCGACCAAAACTAGGAATGTGTGTGATGTCTGTTTGCCATACCTCACAACTGCCAAGATCTCGGGGGTTAACCCCTATGCCTATTGAGGGCATGGTGTGCAGCTGACAGTTGGGACATGTGACCACAATGGCTCGAGCCTGACTCTGTGTTAGCTGGAACTGACGCATTAGACCTGGCATATTCTGGTGATACTGCTGGTGGCTCAGCTTTGCCTGTTGGAAGATGTCAGGAAGGCGTGCTTGTTCTGCTGGGGTTGCTTGTTCTGCTGGGGTTGCAAGGAAGTCTGCCTGATGGTTCCCTTCTGCAATTTCGCCTGACAAATCTGTGTGTGATCTCACATGCATCACATAGAACGGGTGTTCTCTATGAGAAATCAAATAAATTAGTTTGGAAAGCAACCTGAAAAGCTGCTCATTTTCAATGTCTCTGAGCACTGCCTGCTCTGCCCTGGACACGATCCCCGCTACATAGGCTGAGTCTGTCACCAAGTTTATTGGCTCTGAGAACTTTTCAAAGGCTCTCACGACTGCTGCCAGTTCAGCTACCTGGGGTGACCCTTCCACAAACTCAACATCAGCTTCCCAATGCTGAGTCTGAGGATCTCTCCAAGTCATCACCGACTAGTGGGACGCCCCAGATGCATCCGTGAACACTGTGAGAGCTTTGAGCGGTCTCCGACTCCTCTTCTCACGAGGAATGAGGTGGAATTCCTCATTAAACAGCTTGTGAGACGGGGCGTGGACTGATATTTGTCCTCTGTAGCTGTCCAGGGCTAATTGGAGACTGGCATTGCTCTGGAGCAAATGCTCAAACATCTCTTTAGTCAATTTTTCAGGAGAGTTCTTTCCCTCCTCAGACAGTTTAACAGGGAGGTGAATACATGTGAAGTCACAACCAGCTAGTTCATACAGTCTGATCCTTGCTTTCCGAATCAGCTGTGCTATTAACTCTTGTGGCTTAGTGATAGTTTTGGATCTTTGGTGGGAGAGGAAGACCCACTCTATGATTAAGAGTGACTCTCTCTGCTCCTTGATCCATTGGAATATTAACCCGTGTAAGTGTGGCAGTTTTCCTAGGACAATGAATTTGAAGGGCAGCTCGGGCTGGTAACGGTGAGCTTGCCTCTCTCCTAAGGTCTTTTGTACCTTTTCGATTGCAGTCTTTGCCTCTGGGGTCAGTTCCCTGGGAGAAAGCAGCTCTCTCTCCCCTTTCAATAAATTGAAGAGAGGTTCTAGGTCCTCATTAGTGAGGCCTAGCCAGGGCCTAACCCAATTCAATGACCCACACAGGGAATGGAGATCTGCTAAGGTTTTTGGATTACAATTAATTTCCAATTTCTGCGGAACAATGGTCCGTGCAGTAATTTCCAGACCCAGGTACTTCCAAGGTGGCATCCTTTGGACTTTGTCCTCCTGCAATTCAAATCCAGCAGAGGTTAAAACTTTAACCACTAGGTCAAGTGTGTCTTGGAGTAGAGAGTTATCGGGTGCACACACTAGCACATCATCCATGTAATGAAGGATGATGGCCTCCCCTCTCTGGGCACGCACCTGGGACAGCAATGAGGCCACATACCACTGGCAGATGGAGGGACTACATTTTAATCCCTGGGGCAAAACTCTCCAGTGGTAGCGCTTCATTGGGGCCTCTCGATTGATGGTAGGAACCGAGAAGGCAAACCTTGGGGCATCCTCTGGGTGTAGGGGAATGTGGAAGAAACAGTCCTTGATGTCTAGAACAGCCAATTGCCAATCTCTGGGAAGCATTGTTGGAGAAGTCATTCCAGGTTGGAGAGACCCCATGTCCTCAATTACTTTGTTTATTTCCCGGAGGTCGTGGAGCAGCCTCCACTTGCCTTTCCCTGGTTTCTTTATCACAAAAACCGGGAAATTCCACGCACTTGTGGTCTCTTCTATGTGGCCTTGAGCCAATTGTTCCTCCACAAGCTACTCAAGCGCCCTGAGCTTCTCCTTACTCATGGGCCACTGTGCTACCCACTTTGGGGTATCATCTAGCCATTTCAACTTTTGGGTAGGGCGCCCCACAGTGGCCGCTTCTAAAAATCCCGAGGAGTTTTAGGAATAATCAATTTCACCCCCCACTGGGACATGGTGTCTCTCCCCCATAGAGGGCATTTATAGTCTGTAACAAATGGACGGATGCTAGCCAATTTTCCATCCGGCCCCTCAATTTGTACGATGCTTTTTGATATTTTTGCCAATTTGACCCCTCCTACGCCTTGGATTCTGCCTGCCACAGGCTGAAGTTCCCAATGTGACAGCCACATCCTTTCGGGTATGATAGTCACATCAGCACCCGTGTCCAGTACCCCCTCCACATGGAGGTGGTCTGATCCACGTGTTAGGTTGCATGCCAGAGAAGGCTTGTCCTCACCCACCACTTCTGCCCAGTAGACTTCAGGTGATTTTCCATCTACTGGGACCTCCTGTGGAACAGGAATGGCCTGGGCAAGGATTTGTCCCTCAACCAGGTAATATGGTGGTAGAGGACATCGTGCCAGGAGAATGAGGCCAGTTATGCTTCCCTTGATGGTCATGGGAACCACCTCAATCTCTAGGGGTGTGTGTGCTGTGTCACCGACAACAAAGTACTCACTGTCCAGTTTCATGTGGTTTAATGTCACGTCCTGTGTACTGTTAGGTAAGTCCACTGTTATGACTGTCCAATCAGGCGACCTGAAATGAAAACCTCTGGTAGTCACAAGCCTAAAATGGCCTAGTGGCTTCCAAACCTTGTTAATTGAACATTTGATATTTTCATTGCCATACATCCCCACACCCTCTATCCCATCCTCCCCCTTTTTGTTTATTAAGAGAGAGTCTTTTGCGAGTGTGGAGCCCGCAGTATTTATAGCCGAGCGCGCTATTGTGTTAATGGCGGGTACGCGCTGTAGATCTAGTTTTTTTGTTTGTTGGTCTTCTTCTGTTTTTGGCTGTGTGGACAGTCTCTGGCGAAGTGTCCTGGCTTCTTGCACTGGAAGCAGATGATGTGCTGCAGTTGCTCTGGTGACATTGGTTGCTTCTTGGCTTCTGGTGTCACAGCTGCCATGGTTTTTGGGTGTGCCAGTCCTGGATTTCTTTCATGTCCACTGAGCAGTTCTGCTTTTCTGGCGCAGGCTTCTATCATCTGTGCTAAGCTAGGTGCTGGCTCCAGGGGAAGGCCAAGGATAACCCTACGGCAGGTTTCATTAGCATTCCTCTGAGCCATTTCTTTAATTAATTCAGCTTGTAATACTGGATCAGACACTTGTCTTTCTACTTGCGTATGAAGGCGGTCCACAGACTGTAAGAAATTCTCAGAAGTAAACTGTTTAATGTTAATATAACTGCCTTTAGTATCTACTGTTGGTAATTGATTAAAGGCTTTTTCTGCAGCATTGCATATTTTATCTAGGACAGACTTGGATAGTACTCTGGTTTGGCTTTCAGGGCAATGCCAATCTTTTTCCCCACATAGGTGTTCATATGTTATATCATTATTATCAGCATCTTTTGCATTATCTGAGCTTTTTAAAAGCTCTTGTAAAAGCACTTTTAAAGATCTTTTCCACAGGCTTTCCCATAGATCATATTCTGAAGGAGTTAACAGACATCGGAAAAGCTCTTTGATATCGTATGGAACCAGTTCGTTTGAGTTAAAAGTGGCTCTCATCATGCCTTTAAAGATTTCACTATTTCTACCAAATTGTCTTTGTACTTTACAAATTTCTTTTTTATCTTGATAGGACAAAGGTTGATAACTTCTTTTTCCATTTCTCTTACCAAGATAAACTACAGGAGCAACTGATGGTATATACTCTTTTTCCTGGTGTTGACTTTCAGGTTTGGGCATCCCCCCCCCACCCGGCCCGGGAGGCTGCCCACCCCCCCCCACCACGGGAGCACCATCCGTCCCCCAGGGGCTATGAGCTGATCCCTCCCAACCCCCACCCTCACGGGCACTGAAACCTGCAGGGGCTACATTGCCCTCCCCCACCCCGCAGCAGCTTGGAGGGAAGGAATGTGAAACCGGAGAGGGGGAGGGGTGGTGGAATCCAGGGTTGCAACACCTGTGGGCGGGGTCGCCGGGTGCCGTGCAGAGCTGGGTCTTGGAGGGGGGAGGGGGCGGTGGAGCCGAGGGCAGGGATGAGTTATGGGAGTGGACAGGCTTATGGGCTGGGACCGGAGGGTAAAGGGGGTTGCGGGATGAAGGAGGAGACACGTGGCTGTCACCATATGGGCCCCCCCCCCCCTCCCTGTACCGCATGGCCAATGCTATCTGGGACCCCGATCCTGACCTGTCCAGATACGGCCACGTGTCTGTGGCCCGGAGGGGAAGGGAACAAGGAAGGAGAGCTGATAATTTTCAAAAAATTGTCAGAACCGGGATACTGGGGAGTATTCGGGGATTCAGAACAGTTACAGCCGTGCTGGGCACCCTGCATTTCCAAGGGAGACCCTGGGGTGCTTTCCAGGTTATGGTTATAGGGTTTTTGGGAAAGGTAAGGTGAGTTTGAATTATTTTGCTGCTGCTGTCTGTTGTTTTCTGTCTGAATTAAAAGTTTCTGAATTTGTAAGAATATCGGGAGGAATAGAGACGCAGTTTTATCTCCATTTTCTACTTTTAAAGTTAATAAATCCCCTATTTCATCCCAAAATGAAATCGAATTTATATTTTGCAATTCAAGGTCAGATTTTTCAACAGACAGCCAGCTGGCAAAACGGGCTAATTTTTTATTAGATATTAAAACATTTCCTGAACTTAATATTTCCTTGAGTTGGTTTTTTATACTGTTTTGTAAGGCAGATGGTTGTAAGCCCATGGTGTTAGCAATTTGCACTATATCTACCCCACTACAGTTAAAACACAGGAAAGGAGTTAGTTGTTAAGACGTGCTAGGTACACTACGGTTTTCAGGCTTTACTGGATGCGGAGCCGATGTTAATTTCGCCGTTTTTTGTCAGCAAAAGCTTACGTGGCGCCCGCGCCGCTGTAGGGATCGACCCCGCCGCAAAAACCCATAAAACCCGTAAAAACTGCAAAAAAATTCCCTGTGCTGCAGCTTTGAAACCGATCAAAGCTGCCTGCCTGCCGCGCTGCGCCTGGGGTGGCCACGTCCAGCCCAGCCCGCGCGCTGTACCACGTGGCTGTGAGCTGCCGAGCCGCGCGCGCTGCAAACACGCCCGCTCCGCCTCTCCCCCCGAGAACGGCGCCGGGCCGGCAAAATGCCACCGGTGAGACCCCCCCGCGGAGCTCCGGGAACCACCCGCCGCGAAGGGACGCTTTAACTCACCTTTCCTCTTGCAGGCAGAGACGTCTGTGTAATTGTAGTGGATCCACGTCCAGAACCGACCTGTCTGGGCTCCTGACAGGCTGCCGGTTCGTGCTGAAAAGTCTTCGAACTGCACAAAATGAAGCTTAAAGAAATTTAAGCTAGTTGATCAGCTCTCAGGCTTGTTGAATCCAGAAAATAGGAGTCACAGCGGAACGTGGGTGCTCTGTAGAGACCACGCACGTGGAGCGCCAACTGATGGCTTTTACTTGGCCCCAAAATAGGGTTTTTCACCCTTCCTCCGGTCTAGCTCAGGTGTTAGGGTGAAGCTCCCCTGGGCCCTTGCCTCATGGACGTAGTTAAGATATCAAAAGAGGCTCTTTCCCCTAATAAAGTTACAGGTTTATTTCTCGTGGGTAGTGAGTGAAAAAGGGAAGGGAAAAAGGGAGAAAAGAGCGGGGGAAGAGAGAAAAGAGAGAAAAGAGAGGGGGAAGAGAGCGAGGCCAGGGGGTACTGACCTTTTCTAGGGTCTGGAAAGGGGGGGCGGGGAGAAATTGGATCCCAGCCAGCTCTGTGTGGCCAGGAGGGGAGGGGGACCAAGATACAGGGCACAGCAGGGATCACAGAATGTACCATTTACAATGTATCTAGGAAACGCAACAGATATGCACTTTGATAGGTTTCATTTTTAACTTCCCTATTTCTCCAGGGGTGTACCACACCTCAGGACATATTTGCTCCTCGTCCTTTTGGGTTAAAGCAAAAATTTCAAGCTGCCCTTGGGATACTTCAATTTTCAAATCCAATGCTATTATTAAAGCCCTCCCTAATAAATTATTTTCTGCCTCTGGCAGTAACAGCAGATCTTTTAATTCAATTTTGTTTTGGGACTCAATTTGCACATTTTTAATAATAGGGACCCAAAATGGTTCACCTTTTGCTCCAACCACGAGTGCTGTTTCTTTACTAGGTTTACACCCTTTTGGTAGGTGTTTAATTGTGGATTTTTTGGTTCCTGTATCTACTAAAAATTCCACCTCCTCTCCCTGGGGACCAATCCTTAATTTTATCAAGGGCTCTTTAGATGGTATGGTCCCTAATACATACAGCCCCTGACACCCCTATTCGTCTTCCTGGAACATTTTTTCATTCTGTTCTTTACAATTTTTCTTTATATGACCTTTCTTGTTACAGTAAAAGCAGGTTCACCTTGGTGAATGTGCTGGTTTGAATGCAAAACCAGTGAGAGACTTCAAGTCAGTAATACAATTTAATAGGAAAAAGGAGAAAAAATAAAATACATGCAATAATACAAAAGAAAAACCACCGACAGAGTCAGAATACATTCTGACACCCTGTCAGTCAGGGTGTTGTTAGCAGTCCATATAAATGGTGGCTGCAGTCCTCCTGGTTGACAGATGTGGTTCAGTTGAAGCAGTGCTCCTGTAGAAGGGTGCAGTTTTCCTCCAAAGGTCCAGCGATGATGTGGAAAAGGTCCGACTTTCCTCTGGGATCCAGTGGAAAGGGCTGCTTTTGCGTCCCAAACCCCAGTTTTTTATCTAGGTAGGAAAGGCTTGGCTCCTGCCCCTGGCTGGAGTATCTCCCTATAGGATGATCTAATCTTATCAGTCATACAAGAGGACTTCATGGCCCATTAACAGAATATATCTTCTGCAGGAAGGATGGGTTGTGAAAAGATAACGATGATCATCCCCCTGATTTATCAGATGGAACAGTAGCAGAGGATATCTCCCATAGTGATAAGGGGCACCACCCCTCCCACATTTCAACAGATGGTGATAGAATACACATTTTTGCATTGTACCCCAGGACAGTGAATTATTTCCTGCTTCATTTCCTTGTTTTGGTGGTTTCCCTCCCCCTTTCTGCTGGGTTTCTTTCTGTGTTTCATGAACTGCAACTATAAAGATTTTAGCTTTTGCTTTCTGCTTCTCTTCATCCCTCCTTACATAATCTTTTTGTGCTTCTCTTAGCAATTCTTGTAACCCTCGATCTTGCCAATCATCTAACTTTTCGAATTTCTTCCTAATATCTCCCCATGATCGAGCAACAAATTGGGTTTTGAGCACAGCTCCCTGGCTTGCCCCCTTCCCTTCAACGTTGTTTATACTTTTTGAGTAATGGGTGTCCTTAATTTTCTACCTGGGAAGGAATTGTTTTGTCTAACCACCCTGAGAAGAGAACTTACTAACACATAACATGAAGTTTCAGAGTTACACTCTAAGCAGCAGAGAGTCTGAAAAGTATAAAATGTAAGACCCAAGGCATCACCTTCCCAGCTTTACCTGCGCTACCCTCCATGGGTGCCCTTTCAGGTTTACTCTCCAAAGTTCCCATTGTACTCACTAGTGAGATTTTCAGTGGTCCTTCCCTGCAGACTCTTCAAGGAGACCCCTGGTCTGCCACTTGTCTGTCTCCTGGAGTCTCGAGTACGAAATCAATAGCCTGGTGCTGGCTGCCACCAAGCAGAGCTGATCACCAAAACTGGGTGAGGTGCACCTTCAGCTCTGCTCACTGCCCACCACCCCCAGCTGGTGGAATTATCCTGGATGAGATCCCCCAAATTGTCAAGAAAATTAATCCATAATGTTAAATATTTGTGTCCAAAAAGGAGACAGAGGAGTCTTGTAACTTTCTTCAAATAAAGGGAGAGGCCATAGGACATTTCCCATGGGGTCTCGCAAATTTTTAGGGGACGCAGCCTCCTTTTCATCCTAATTTCCCAGCTGCATTTCCCTCTCTCTTTCCCTATTGACTGAGGTACTTTTGAGGTACAGACTTCTCGAATTGCCTTGATTCGCTCCAACTCTGAGCCAAGAGTGACCTCAGAGACTATTGAAGATTGTGAGAGAGACAGGGACTACTCATTTGTGATCAGAATCCAAATTTACTGTGTTACATATGCTTATATACCATTTTAGGAAGGCTAGTAATTTTTTACTACATTGATTGGGTTAAACATTACACAAACAAACTTATACATTTTGCAACATTTTAACTTGATTTAATCTTTTTCCCTGTCACCAGTCTTGATCCAATCTTCTTGCTCTGTTTGTTTTTGCCAAGGCATCTTGGTAATCAAACTACTTAACGCTAATTAAATCCACAGTACACTCTGTCTTAGCTCCCATAGAGACTGACTCAGTGAGGTGGGTATTTGCTTTTATTCAGCGCTGGGTACGTGAGGGATTGCTCCTCCTAATGCGCACATCCAGCACTTTACATAGCAGAATATGTGGTCAAATTTCATGCATATTCATTACATTCCTTGGGATAGGAGTAGTTATACAAAGTCATTAATATCATTAGCATATGTGACCAGCAAGTGCAGTGTACTCTGGTGGTCGCACTGAGGAAGGCACCGAGTCTTCCTCAGGGGTCATTCCAATGAAGGCCAGCAGTCTTCCTCACTCTGCACTTTTCACCTTTCTTTCTGAAGCATGCGCAGTTCTTCTCTGGCTTGTTCAGCGTTTTTTGCTGCCGGTTGCAATGGGTTTTGTTCCTCTCATCCTGACAAGGTGCATTCTGTTTCTTTTAACAAGGCTAAGGCACATCCTGCTTCTTAGGCTTGTGATTAATATTTGCTGACTCTTAATAGTTAACTCATGCTTACATGGGTTAACTATCGATCAACTCCTTTCAGCCTAATACAAATATCTTTTTCTTTGTATCTCTGTTCTTTTTCCCCAAGTCCAGGAATTTAGTATAGCCTTGGGTGAGCAACAGCCTGTGTCAATTAGTGAAATTGCTATGGAATTTATGGTCCCCCCATTGCTTCTTTCACCTATCAGTATCTGGCTTTATCTACCAGCAGGCCCACAGTTTGTTTGTAGACACATCCCTCTCATTCCTTTCACGTTCATTACATTTGTTGCCTTATTCCTAGATAATGGTCAAGATGAAATTACATGGATTCTGTGTTTTCTAGAGCTTTTTTTGTTGTCCCTAAAAGCTGGATTTGTCACCTGGTGTGCAGTAAGCCAATCTCATACACAGAGCCAAGGTATTTGTCTATTTCATATTTGTGCAAAGATGGGTGCTAGCACACCAATTCTCAAAACTTTATCTATACATTTTATCAAGCAAAGAAATCATGGTTCATTAGCTACAAGTTATCTACTTCTCTTATTAATTAGTATTCTGCCTTCTATTGGTTGAATGATTCTCTGGCTTCTCATGCTAATTAGTCCACATATTCAACCCTCTTTTTAGTCAGTGAGTTGATGGTCCCAATCTCCCACTGCCAGAATTACCTTTAACCCAGTTGACTCAGTGTGCAAATTGCAGATTGAGCTCTGAGTGGTGGGAGTCCAAGACAAAAACTGGCTCTATCCCTTGCATTATAAAAGACACGGGGATCTGTGGCTCCAGCCAGGTGACAAGAGACACAGCAGAAGCCCAGGACTTGGCAGGAAGACCCCAGACTACTCGTGAAGGGTATAAAAGCCCAGGTGGTCCTTTGTTCAGGGTCCCTCCTTTGAAGCTATGAGGCCTGTTTCACAACCTTCTTCTCATTCTCTATATCTCTCTGGGGGAATAGTTATCTATTTCTGACCCTTAAGATATCATGCATTAAATATATTCCTCAACATTTGATATCCCAAACAATCTATATGTCTAGAGAATCAAAAGCCTCCTTCATGTTCTTTCTCCACAGTTACTGAGACCAATGCCTGAGTGGTTAGGAAATTGGAACCAATTCTGCATTTAATTTGTTACATTCTTTTTCCAGACTGGAAAAAGGAAGGTCCCTCATTGAAATTGAGGAGTCCCAGGACAAAGGATAGCTGCACTACAGGAGGAAAAGTGTAAGGAAAGTATGCTAGGGATTAGCAGAGTACAGGAAGGAGGTGGCACAACAGATGTATGTCAGACCACTTGGTGCAGTTTCTGGCAACCTAAACCGAATGGTGATGAGACATTGCAAGAAAGGGAGGTTGTTTGACTCCCTCAAAAAAAAATTTCAGGTTGTGAGCAAGGAAAAAAAAAGAATTTTTCCCTTTAGGCTATTTTTTCTGCTGTGCATTTTTCCCATATTGTACAGCACCTTGGTTGCCCAAAATGTAGTGATTGTACCCATCAGGCATCCCTTCTTTGTATGTGTGAGATGTTACATAGTGATTTGTGTCATTATGGAAATACACCATGGGATCAATATAAACAAGAATACTGAACTCAAAGTAAAGCATGGACATGAGACACAGGAAAATATAATGATTTGTTTAAATCACTTTGCTGTGAATTGTTGGCTTTTTGTTTTTAAGTATTTTTTATTATTTTGCCACTATAATTGTGAATTGTATCCATTTTTTATGTATAAGGAAAATGCGGACTTGTGTGAACATGAACAGACTTGTTACTGCTGTTACCTGCTTGCTAGGAGTGTAACGTGACAACATGTTCAATCCTTGTCCAGGCCTGGTGGGGGCTTGTAGCCGCTGCTGCCTGAGTGCTAGCCAACATGTTCGGGCTTGCTCGGACTTGTACCCCAGCATATTAGGCATGACACAGCCCAACTAGAAACTGCCTATAAAAGGAGCAGTAACCAGGGGTAGGACGGACGTGTTGGTGGAGCACAGACTCCCTGTGTCCCCAGCACTGCTTGCTCATTCCTTATCAATGAATTATTAAATTGCCTTACTGATTAACCAACTTAATTGGGGTGAGCAATTTATAACAAATTTGGTGACCTCGACGTGATGAATTTCCATTTTTCGGGGGAAAACAACTGATCTCGGGGAGGCGTCCCACCTTTGGTGGCCCTGGGTGACTGCTGGCCTCATCTGGGATAGGAAATTCATAAAACAGATAAGGCATGGGCAAGGAATTCGAGCTCCTGGAGGAAAACTGCAGTAAATTACCCGTAATTTCTTGTGCACGAAGATCCAGGTGAGAACAGCGGACTGTAAGTATCGCTTGGTTGGGTGGTATGTGACTGGTGTCTGAGATGTAACATAGTGTCTTAGGTTGCAATACAGGATGTGACCAAAAGTATGTATTCTAGCACCATCTGTTGAAACCAGGTGGGGCAGTGATCTTTATCTTTTCCACAACCCATCCTTCCTCCAGGAAGATATCGTCTGTTAATGGGCCATTGAGTCTCACTGCATGATTGATAAAATTACAGCATCCCATTGTGAGATGCCCCACACAGGGGGAGGAGCCAAGCCTTTCCTACCTAGATAAAAACTGAGATTTAGAACACCAAGGCAGCCTTTTTCCACTGGATTCCAGAAGAAAAACGGACCTTTCCACATCATCACTGGACCTTTGGAGGAAAACTGCACCCCTCTACAGGACCACTGCTTCAGTTGAACCACATCTGTCACTCCAGGACGACTGCAGTCACCATTTAATGGGACTGCTACCAACACCCTGACCAACAAGGTGTCAAGTTGTATTCTGACTGTCAGTCTGGGCACATCTTTACATTGTAACCTAGGACAACGAGTGATGAAGAAAGTGGGGGTCAGTTATATCCACTATGAGAGGTCCTGCTAGAGGAAAAATTGGAGACATGGGGTTAGTGAATGTGCCTCTAAACACCGGGGATGTGCGCGCATGTAAGAAAGAAATGGGAAAGTTGCTGGAGGATCCGTTAGGAATATTGGACCGGTTAGACCAGTTTTTGGGACCAATTACCTATACCTGGGGGGAGATCCAATTTATATTAGGGATTTTATTTACCCTAGAAGAATGGCAGATGATTAGACAAGCTGGAATGAGGATATGGGAAAGGGCACAGCAGCAGGGGCCTCCAGGTGATCAGAAATGGCCAAACGTAGAACCCCAAGTGGAATCACAATGCAGCCCCTGATCAGCAAAATATGTTAGAATCAGGGAATAAGGGAAGCAGTTCCTAAGAATCAAAATATTAACAAAGCCTTCAGTGAACATCAGGGGAAGGATGAGTCTCCTACAGATTGGTTGGAAAGACTCAGAAAATATTTACAAATGTATTCAGGGGTGGACCCAGATACGGCGATAGGAGAAGCATTATTAAAGACTCAATTCTTTGCAAAATCGTGGGGTGATATAAGGAAGAAATTAGAAAAATTGGATGATTGGCAAGATAGAGGATTGTAAGAGCTTTTGCGAGAGGCACAGAAAGTATATGTAAGAAGGGATGAGGATAAAGCAAAAGCCAAAGCAAAAGTGTTTGTTGCAGCGGTAAGAGAAACTCAAAAGGGAATCCCGAATCAGAATAACTCAATAAAAAATTCCTCAAGAGATGGGAGAATTAAGGGGAGTAGTAACCCTCCTGCTACTTGTTTCTATTGTAAAAAAAAAAAAAAGGACATTTAAGGACTGCAGAAAACGGAAAACAGACGAAAGAGTGTTTGAGGAAGAACAATAGGGGTGTCAGAGGCTCTATTTCTTGGGGACTAAAACATCGAAGGAGCCCTCGATAAAGTTAAAACTAGGTCCCCAAAGGGAAGAATTTGATTTTTTAGTAGACACCGGGGCTGAAAAATCTGCAGTTCAAATTTTGCCAAATGGATGCAGACCAAGCAAGGAAAAGGTTGAAGTAATTGGAGTAAAAGGAGAGGGTTTTAAGGTCCCCATAATAAAAGATATGACAACAGAATATGCATATAAAATATTTCTAAATAATTTACTATTAGTTCCGGAAGCAGATTTTAACTTGCTAGGGAGAGATTTAATGTTGGCATTGGGATTAGGGGTAATACCCCAAGGCAATGAGCTAAAAGTACAAGTGTATAAATTAACTGTGCAAGATGAGGAACAAATACACGCTAAGGTTTGGTCTACTCTGGGGGAAATCAGAAAATTAGACATAGAACCTATTATTGTTAGTATTATTAACCCTGAACTCTCGATAAGGGTAAGGCAGTATCCCATTTCCATGGAAGGAAGAAAAGGACTAAAACCTGTAATTGCTGAATTGATTAAGCAAGGTACATTAGACCATGTATGTCTCCCCATAACACCCCAATACTACCAATTAAAAAGGGAAACGGCAGTTATCGTCTGGTCCAAGATTTAAGAGCTGTGAACCAGAGAACTTTACCTCTATTCCTGTGGTGGCAAATCCGTATACCTTGCTTAACCAAATACCTCCTGAGTTTGTATAGTACAGTGTAGTGGATCTAAATAATGTTTTCTGGGCCTGCCCATTGGCAGAGGAAAGCCAAGATGTTTTTGCATTTGAATAGGAGGACCCTGAGACTGGCAAGAGACAACAATTAAGGTGGGCTGTTGTAGCTGTCGGGGCTCTAGTGGTTTTGGCCCCAAACTGCCACAACGTCCCATATGGAACAGCCTTTCCTGGTGTCTCAGGCAAGTTTCAGCTATGAGGTACAAGGATGAAAGCAATGCCTGGAGTCAAGGCTTTCAGTTCTTTCCGTTGTGCTTGCCAAGTACCACTAGCCAGCAGAGGAAAAGAACCTGAGAAAGCTGCATGGAGATCCCGCAGATACTTTATTTCTTCCACGAAGGGGTTTCATGCAGCAATCTGATAAGCAGGGTCTTAACGGGGCTTTTTTAGGGTTAGAGTGTCTTAGAAAAGGACCAATAGCATGGGAAATTCTATTATGAACCAACTGCTAAGGATTTTTAGGTAGAAGAGGACCAATTACTTAGGGGATTCAAAATGAACCAGTAATATCACAGGGATATAAAGCAAGAGTTTGCAAGGGGGGGGGAATATTTCTGGTATTAGTCATTCTAAGTAAGCAATTTCTTATCTAAGGGATAGCTTTCCAAGGAGGCCCTGTTTAGGTTGCTGCTCCTTCCACAACTCCTCTCTCTGTATTTACTAAAAAGGCATTTTTTAAAACATTGTACGAGACGTGAAAACATAACTAACACAATGACAATTACAATTTAAATCCATAAGATTCCCTTAACTAAAGATGAAGCCCATCCCATCAGTCCCCATTGACTGAAAAGGTTATTGACCCAGTCTGGGTTGGTTTCCACTTTCAAATCCTTCACGAGATCTTTCAGTTTCTGGATGTTTGCGTTGATGGATGTTGAACGTGAAGAGAGGTTGAAGCAGCACATTCCTTCAAAGTCCTGGCAGCCATGTCCGTGGGCAAGCAGCAGAAAGTCAATTGCTGCTCGATTTCGCAAGGATGCATGTCTTGTGGTTTCTCCATCTTTTAAAAGATCACTCAAGGCAGCAGATGTAGCATTGGCTTGCTTACTAAGCCAGCACCCTAGATGATTTATCTCACCAAGGGCTTTAGCTGCAACTACCCATGGTAGGAATAGGGAGACAGCAGCCCTTGTTGGTTTGTTCCAATTGTATAATTTAGGGTCACAACTTTCATCAAATTCAGTGTAGGATCTTTTTTGGTGTTTTGATTCGCTTTCTTTTTCCCAATTATGTAATAATGTTGGGGGTGAAGGTAGAAAGCTTGCCAAGGCTACAGGGTCCCCCCGGAGATGAGAGGGGATTCCAGCCCAAACTTGATCATCACAGATAAGAAACATTCCCCGAGGTAATGTTTTGGGGTGGAGGGAGGACTCAGAGAGTATGCGAGTGGTGTAATTGCACCAATCCGGATAATTGTAAGCTTTGTTAATGGGTGATATGTCTTTTCTGTATGTGTTTTTCATCTGATCAAATTCTGGTCAATTTTGCTTTGGACGTTTAAAGTAAAATTTGACATGGTATATTGCTTTGGAGGACCCCAACAAATCCAATTCTTGGGGTTCCTCTGGAGCATTTGGCAATATTTTTGTCCAGTCATCCCAAGTGTCGACCGGATTGGGCCTCTTACCTGTGGTGCAGAGGAACTCTGAGTTATAGACGGGCCAGTCATCTGTTACCAAAGGAATTCCTACCAGGCATGTGGAAAGTGGATTGTCAAGGTTGCCCATGGATAAGCACGTTATCTTGTTTTAATGTCCTTGCTGAGGTCGCTCAGACATTATGTTTGGGTTGTTTACTTATCCAGCCGAAGGCATTTGACATGGTGAAGAGCATCCAGGCAGCAGTGAGGGCAGAATCTTTGGACAAGGATGGGGCTTCTGATAGGGAATAGAAGTAAAATTAGTTATCTTTATGATGGGAGGAGACGGTTAGGGTTTTCTCCTTCATCCCTTTCCTTTGTCCCTTCCCCCCCTTTTATTTTTTTCTTAAAGCTAAAGATAGGGGAGTGGATATAGGGTTAGGGGTTTTTGGCAAGGGTTAAAGGGAGAGAATAATAGGGTTTTTCAGAAGGGATAATAACGTTTAAACTAAATATCACTTTGTGGCCAGGCTAAGTCTGGTTTATGACTTGGCTGATGCAGGAGAATGCTGTTTAGTTTTCTATTTTGTCTGCTGTCGTGTGATAGGACAATCTTTTCTTTGGTATGTGGATGCTCGGGGATGCCTTTGTCTCCAAGTAGAACTGGTCTGTTTTTTGAGGAGGTTTTGTATTTGACTCAGGAGAAGTTTTGTTGGTGTCTGTGGGAGTAGTATTTGCAGTGCCTAGGTATGGTTTGATGTTTTTCCCTGGGAACCATCTTGGTTCAGATGGTAGGGAGACACAGGCGTACCCCTGTCCCCAGGTAATTAATTGAAACGGTCTGGAAATTTGGTGTGTTTCTGTGTCTTTCACCAGCACTGGTGGTTTTGCAGTGAGCTTAGCTTGTGTTGAATTTGCGAAATGTCGGAGTATTGGTGGGTCAGGCTCTGATGCTGTACAATTTAGGAAATTGATGACATAGAGAGCTTTGCAGACTCTTTCAACCGGAGATAAAATTTCTGTGTCTCTCCACTGCTAGTTGAGGACTCTTTTGAGGGTTTCATGGGTTCTTTCTACTATGGATTGTCCTGTGGGATTTGCAGGAATGCCTTTACTGTGTTCAATTCCCCACTTGCTGAGGAACTCTTCTAATATGTGAGGAGCATAGGAGGGCCCATTATCAGTTTTGATTTTTTTTTGGGACTCCCAGAGTGGCGAATGCAAGAAGAAAATGCTTAATAGCGTGAATGGCCTTTTTTCCTGCATGAGCTGATGAAAAAATTGCTCCAGAAAACATGTCGATTGACACGTGCACATATTTAGACTTTCCAAAGGGTGGGAAATGAGTGATGTCAGTCTGCCAAAGCTGGCAACTGTTCAGGCCTCTGGGATTGACTCCGGTACCCATACAGGGTATCTGGTAATTTTGACAGTTTGGGCATGTTGCAACAATAGAGTTTGCCTGATCATTTGGGAGTTTGAACATTCTGATGAGGCCATGTACATTTTGTTGAAAAAATGCATGTGACAACTTTGCCTGAACAAAGATGTTAGGAATGTTAGCAGTTTCAATGGACATGGCCAATGCGTCCACTTTCCTGTTCCCTTCTGTGATGAAACCTGGGAGGTCGGTGTGTGACCTTGCATAATATGGTAAGGTTGTTTTCTGTGGGAGATTAAGTGTGTCAGTGCAGAAATTTATTGGTATAATTTTGGATTTGAAACCTCCTTGAGGACAGCATGTTCTGCTCTTATAGCTATACCAGCCACATAAGCTGAATCTGCAACTAGATTAAAGGGTTTGTCTTTGAATTTCTCAAAGGCTCTGACAAGAGCTGCTAACTCATCAATTTGTGGAGATCCCTCCACTATTTGGACATCAGATTCCCATTTTTTTGTCTTGTGTTTTTACCAAGTCATTACAGACTTGTGGGATGAGCCTGAGCCGTCTTGTAAAAACAGAGCTTTGAGAGGTGCCCTACTTTGGACTAATTTTATGACTGGATTAAAGGTTGCATTCAGATTAAAAAGTTTGTGTTTTGGTATGTGGATGAAAATTTGGCCTTTATAGCTATCTAGGGTAAATTGGAGGTTTTCATTGGTCTGAAGCAAGTGTTCCAGGTTCCCAGTGGCCAGTGGAAACTATATACATGTGAACTCACACACAGAAAGAGAGCGGAGGCGAGTTCTGGCCTTTTTTATCAAGATGTGCTATGATTTATTGAAATGTGGTAATTGTCTTTGTGGGTTGATTGTTTGTAAAAATCCATTCAAGGATCAGCAGAGGGTCTGTGAGTTGAGGGTCCCATTGGAAGATCAGTCCATAGAAACGAGGGGCCTTTCCCAAAATGACAAACTGGAAAGGCAGGTTGAGCTTGAAATGGTGAGCCTGGTGTGAAGACAGGACTTCCTGGACTTTGGTGATGGATTGTCGGGCCTCTGTTGTGATGATGCATGGAGAGTCCAGGTCTCCGTTGCCACAGAGGAGGTTAAACGGGGGGGTGAGGTCTTCTGTTGTGATTCCCAGTAGGGGGCGTATCCAATTAATGGTTCCACACAGGCTGTGTAGATCTCTCAGGTCTTTGAATCGTCTTGGATGGAGAGCTGCTGGGGTATAATGGTCCTTTCATGGATGTGGAGTCCGAGATAAGTCCATGGACTGGTGTATTGCACTTTGTCTTCACGAATCTCGAATCCTGCTTTTTCAATGGTTTCAATGGTTGCTTTAACTGCTTTGTCAAAGTAAGTCTTTTCTGATGCACAAACTAGGATATTGTCCATGTAGTGGTGAATGATTGCATCTGGGAATAAGTTCCGAACAGGGGAAAGAATGTGAGCAACATACCATTGGCATATGGTGGGAGAGTTTTTAAGTCCTTGAGGAAGAAAAAGCCAATGATATCTTTTGAGTGGAGCCTCTCTATTAAGGGAGGGGATGGAGAAGGCAAACCATGGTGCATCTTGGAGATGCAGTAGGATGCTGAAGAAACAGTCATTGATGTCAATGATGACAAGTGTCCAGTCTCAAGCCAGCATTGATGGTGAGGGCAGGCCAGGCTGGAGGGGACCCATGTCCTCGATGACATCCTTGATCTTGCGAAGGTGTTGGAGGAGCCTCCACCTCTCTGTTCCAGGTTTTTTCAGCATGAAGACAGGAAAATTCCACGGGCTGGTGGTCTCAATGATGTGGCCTTTGGCAAGTTGCTCTTCCGCAAGGACGCATTTTAACTTTTGACAGGGGCCAGTACTCCACCCATATTGCATCTTCACTTTTCCAGGTGAGCCGAGGTGTAGATGGAATAACGCACTTCTCAGTGGCCCCAATCAGAAATCCCGGCAGTGAATATGGAGGGAAGCTCCCCATTGGGTAGGACATCCCTGTCCCATAGGGTGATGGGGGCCTTTACCACGAATGGCCGGATTGTTGCCAGCTTTCCTTCAGGCCCTTCAACGATGACGTTACGTTTGCTTTGCATGGACACTATGACTCCACCGATCCCGGAAATGATGCCTGATACTGGTTGTAGTTCCCAGTGTCCTGGACATTCTGAGTGGGCAATGATGGTCACGTCTACACCGGTGTCCAGCATTCCTGGTTTTTGGATCTTTTCCCCATAGCAGAAAAGGTTGCACTCAATGATGGGTTTGTTTGAACCCATGATTTGTGCCCACATTATTGTGGGGTTGAGGGGGAGCTGGTCCATATGGTTCTGTGGGAGCAAAATGGCTTGTGCAATTGGTGTTTCCTGTGAAAGATAAAAAGGATTGTCTGTGAAGCACAGCTGGACAAAGATTTTTTGCCCAGGTAATACAGTTTGTATTTCTGGCAAAACAAAAATCTGTGTTGGACCATGGAAAGTGTCACCAAGGATTAGAATGTCCCAAGGACCATCTGGTGGTCCACGCTTTCCTGTGGGAACACAGTAAAAATTCCCATCTGTAAAGTTCAAAGTCAATAGAGTCACCAATTGGCGCCTGGTTCCCACCTATAACGCTCCATATGTTTGATGTAATCTGGAATATTCGGGGACGATGGACTGTGATGTCCCCCATTTTTCATAGGTGGGATGGGGCAGGGAGCAGCTTTTGATTTGTTGTCCGGGCACTGAGTTTTTATCGCACTCTGCTGGTAGTTTCCCGAGCGTTGCTTATATTTTTGCTGCTTCTGGGGCTTTTGGTAATTGCTGTGGGGGTTTTGGGTGAGTACCTTTTCTGGGCAGTCTTTTATAGTGTCCAAGTTCCCCACAGTAAAAACAGCGAGTGTTATCTTTGGAGGTCACCACTGCAAATGCACCAGAGACCCCTTCTGCAATGCCTTTTGCAACTGCTTGGGCCACTGTGTTTTCAGTGGACAAGTGACGTGTACAGCTTTCCACCATCTGCCCTCAGAATATTTTTACATTGTTCATTGGCATTACTCATAGCAAGTTTACTTAAAAGATCTTTTTGTGCCTCTGTAGTTTCTATTTGTTTTTCCAGGGCACCTTTCAGTCTGTCCACAAATGTTATAAAACTCTCATCTACACTTTGTTTGACATTACAAAAGTGAAGGGTAGAAATAGAGTCATCTGGTGTGAGGAACAATTATGTCTTTGCTGCATTAGATATGTCTTACAGTGTTTCCTCAGGGAAAGTGCTAGCCTGTTCAGAAGGTTTCCAAAGGTCACCTTCCCCTGCTAGCTGTTAAACAGGGGATGGAGCCATGGCGGGGATCGTGGGAGTCGTGGCGGGGGTCGGGAGAGTTGCAGCAGTGGTGAAGGGTGCTTGATTTGTGGTGGGAGGTGCATTGGCCGCCACGAGCACGGCAGGGATGGGGAGAGGTGCAGCAGGGCTGGTTACTATGGAAATGGGTTTGCAGCCAAAGCGAGTGTGTGAGGGGCCGGCGCCATTGCAGATGCCAGAGATGAAAGAGTGGTGGGAACAGAGGGGACTGTCAGTAGGACTGGAAGATCTGCAATGTTTGCGATGGGAGAGGTGGCAGAGGTGGAGGGGGTGGTGGGAGCCGCGGTGGGGTTGGGGAAGCTAGGTGACAGGGGGGCAGGGGGAGAAGTGGTCGGCGCAGCGTTGGAGGGAGGAGGGGATGGTAAAACAAAGGCAAGCATGGGCAATGGGTTTGCAGGAGTGGGAGGGACAGCGGGCAATGGGGCGGCAGTCGGTGAGGGAGAGTCTACAGTAAAGGAGGATATTCGGGGGAGTCATGGACGACAGAGGGGATGGGAAGGGCCGTGATCGGCGAGGCTGCAGAAATGGGAAAGGCCACAGTCAGAGGGGCAATGGGGATTAACGGGACAGCGGATGGTAATACAAAGGGAGCAATGGGCGGGAGAACTGCGGGGGCTTGGTGAAGGGGAGGCGATATGATATGAGACTGCGCCGTTACAGGATGGGGCTTTGCCGTGCACTGCGCATGTGTGACCACGCTGTATGCGGCCGAGTCGGCGGCATGGTGGATAGGCGCAGGAGAAATGAGGGTTACAGGGGGAAGGGCGGGGGGATTCGGGAATGGCGCAGACTGCGCTCTGCTTGCAGGAGGAAAGGGGATGAGGGGGGAAGGGGCGGAGGAAGTTGGCGATTGGGGGGGCTGTGCGCTGCTTGTGGGGGGGAAGGGAGGGCTATGCCTGCATTGTCCATTTATCCGTGCAGTGGAGGGGAGGGGAAGGCAGTGTGGACTCTATGGGGTGGATTTTTGAGAATTTGCGATAGCAGAATTTGATTTTGTGATAATTGATAAAAGGTTCGTGTTAATCACAAAAACATTGGGGTTTGTATAAACCAGAATACTAAGCTCTGAAGTGAAGCATGGACACTAGATAAAGGAAATTATATGATAAAATCATTCTGTTTAAAATCACCTTGTTATGTTATATTCTGTTGTATTATGTTACATTATAATATGGTATGTTATGTTTTCCAAATAAGTTGTATCGGCTACCAGCTTGCAAAATCAGACTTCCCAAAAAGCCCTTCCTGCCTTTGTCTAATCAATACTGTCTATCTCAAGGACCAGACTTCCAGAACTTCTCTGGTGGTTATCTACAAGGACCAGATGGCTATCTGTGACTGATTATCACCCAAAGGCTTTGTGAATTTGTGTAAGGATGTTTATTCAACCACCACTGCTTATGACAACAAAAATCCAAAAAAATTGTTGACTACAATGAGAAACCACAGTATAAGAAGAGGCTGCAAACCGAGGTTCGGTGGAGCGTGGAGTGGGCGGTGACCCCTCACGTTCCCCAGGAGGCTGCTTGCGCTTTCTATATCAAATAAAGCAATCTAAATTTTGCTGAATATCGAGACTTTTGTCTCTCATTTATAACATATGCAGAGGAGCAAGAGTTACAAAACTCGAGATTATCACAGGAAGATCGGTGCTTTGGGGTAGGGGTTCCCCAACTAATGGGAATACGTCCCATCGAGGATCCTTAAAGCCAAGTGTAGGAATTACTGCGTGGGGACAGTCGGGACAAACTCAGGCGCTCTCTGTATTCTGGTCTTGAAGTTTGCAGTTTATTTTGTAGGGCGTGGGTATATATGAGGCCCTGCTAGGAACTGCAGCGGCAGCTCAGAGCAGGACGGAGAGAGAGGGATAGAGCAAGAGTAAGAGAAGAGAGTGTAAGAGAGTAAGAGAGTAAGAGAGTAAGAGGGAAGAGCGTAAGAGAGAAATTTTCCCGTTTACAATACAATAAATCTTCTTCTATGTTGAATAGTCTAATTTCCACTAACCAGTCTAGTACAAGATACAAATTCTCTAACATTTGCATGCAACCTATAGGAATCACTATATTACCATGTTTTACTGCTTTTCTTATCTTTAAATTTTATCTGGGACCTTTCTTGCCATGCCTAGGGAGGATGTCTGTTTGCTTTTAGGTATTCGCAGCATCTAACATTATCTAAACAAAGGGGCCTTCAGGCATTCAGTTGCTTTCAGCCACACATTCGAAAATTGCTATCATTTCTATGTCGCTTATATTTTCCATATTCTCAAAGTCTTTTGCTAGGCACTCGTATTTATAAGGTTTCCCTAATTCATCTTTCCCAACATCTCCCCCTTTCTGTTGAACAACTAAGATATTAGACACTGTCTTATTCATTATTTGCTGCACACATTGAAGTATACAGGGTACTAATAATAAAACTACAATTACTACTATTAGAATAAACAAGCCTATTTTACAGAGTTCCTTTAGCCAAGGTGCAAAGCTCCAACCTTCGAACAAACTGTCTAGCCATGATGGGTCATCTGTTCTAATTTGGTTAGCTAAATCCCTTAGGTTTTGTAGCCGTTTATGAATGGAAATGGAATGATCTGATAAATTCATGGAGCACAATCCTTGAAAATCTTCACAGCCATGTTCATGAGCTAGTAAAAGATAATCAAGGGCAGCTCTATTTTGTAAAGTGGCATGTCTGACTGCCTCTTCATCTGTCAACAAATCACTGATCGCAGTTGAGGTGGCATTTACTTCTTTACTGAGCCAACCCCCCAACTTGTTTAACTGTCTCAGTGCAACTGAAGAACTCAGCTGAGGTAAAAAAATGCTTGTGAAAATTGATTTTCCAGAGTTCCAAGGGTGAAAGTCACTATCACAATCACTTTCATATTGATGTCCTGTGGAGGATCTAATCTTTCTGTTTTTCTTTTTGACTACCTCCTTAACACTGGGGGCTATTATTGTAAGTTGTCACAGGGCACAGGGGCCATCCTCTATATATGAGGGTATACCCTGCCAGGCTCTATCTCCACAGATGAGTGTTGGGGGTTGAATGGTTCCCTTTTCTTTCTGTGGAATTTCTCCCATTCTTATGCTAAGTAGTGGTGGCTACACCTTCAAACGGTAATGTTCTCTCGCAGGGGGGTGGGTGGAGGGAGGGGGGGGGGGGAGACTGGAAAAGGAAAGGTGGGACGGGGGTCTGGGGGGGCTGGGGACTCTCTTGCTTGTCTCGTGGAGGGAGAGGATGCCCTGTGCTCGGATCTGGCATCTCCCCTGCCATCCCAGCGCTGAGATCCACGCTCCCTGCCGTTGGACATTGCTCTGCTCCTCTCCCACCTCACGCTACTACCTCCAGACACTCTGCCGAGCACCATGACCTACACCGTGAGGGGGAGTCGCCTCCCCATCCCTCTCACCCCTGGGCCCCTGCCGCCATGACCCAGCCCTCTTCAACTGCGCAGGACCTGCCCTGCCCACAGCACCGGTAACTGAGTGCAGGGAGACGGCCTGTGGCCAAAAGGGACTGGAACTGGGACTGTTCTGTTGTCAATTTTTATAGCTGTTGTTGTTTTCTGCCTTGTTAGATATCAGTAAAGAACTGTTATTCCTATCCCCACATCTCCTGCCTGAAGGCCTCTGATTTGAAATGAAAATAATTAGAAGGGAGGGGGTTGCTCTCTGCATCTCAGGAAAGGCGTTCTTGCCTTTCCTTAGCAAATACCTGTCTTTCAAACCAAGACAGATTATGGCGCCCAACGTGGGGCATTGACTGAGGGCATTGAAAGAGGGATAGAAAAGGGAATAACAGTTCTTGAATTACCCAAGCTTGTGGTAGGCGACACCATGCTGTCCAGCTTACCCTGGATTGGCCTCCATGTGGTCACTGCTATATCTCTCCCATTTGCAAGCCCTTTTTAAAACATGAGTCTCATAACCAAGGTTACTGTGGCTTTTATCCAGTTCATTTTGTGGGTTAATCAGTTAAGGAATTCATGGATTTTTAATTTTCTCTGGAAGATGGCCACATGGATTCAGAGCTATCACACTCTAAGTGTGTGTTTCTGGGGCTACTTCAATAATGGGACTTAGTGTGAGGAAGTGGCAGCAGGTGAAATTTTCTCCCAACCCATTACACGGTTTTTGAAGTTCACCCCACCAGTCTTTAAGGGGTTCAAATCCGCTCTAAATGCTAATGACATTATACTGTGGCTAGTGTTGCTGATATCCCTGTTAAACCTGTTCTATCTAACATTCAGGGATAAGGGGAGATTGACTTGGATAACAACCCTGATACCTACCTCAGGGATTAGAGATGTTACTCCAGAGCCTGACCCTGTTCCAGAGACTAGGGATATTAACCCAGATTCTGACCCTGCCCCACAGCTCACCTCAGAAAGCAACCACCCAGAATGGGTGGGGGTGCTAGTGAAGGAGATATGTGAGATGCTGAAGGAGTACCTCTCCCCAGCTGGTGAGAAACCCTCCCCCTGCCTTAAAGAGGGAGACTCTGATGGTGCAGCAGTGGGACCCACAGACGTTACATCTGTCCAGGTTCCAGCTGAACTGCAAGGGCACTCAGCAGCAGCAGTTGCCCCTGTGGAAACTAGGAAGTCTAAGATGAAAACAAGGCACCTAGATAATAAGGTTCAGGAAGGGGGCCCCTCACAACCAGCAGGGGAGCCAGAAGTTGAGATCATCACCGAGTCCCTGTCATACGAGAGTCTCCGTAACCTGCGAAAAGACATTGTACGACGGGGTCGTGAGCCTTTTACAACCTGGTTACTGCGGGTCTGGGACCTTATGGGTACAGGTGTGCAACTGGATGGTACTGAGGCAAGGAATTTGGGAGCCTTGACCCAGGACTCAGGTGTGGACCAAGTATTTGTAAGGGAGACAGGTCTCCTTTCCCTCTGGGAGCGACTTTTAATGAGTGTGAGAGAGAGATTTGTCCACAGGGAGAGAATGCAGGAGCACCACCAGAGAACGCGTTGGAAGACCCTTGAGGAAGGGATCCAACAGCTGAGAGAAGTGGCAGTACTGGAGGTGCTCTTTGGGAGGGATGGACAGCATGACAATGACCCTGACAAGGTCAGGTGCACAGGGCAGAGGTTGTGGAATCTGGCAAAGCTGGGCCCATCTCAATATACCCCCTTTATTGCAATGATTAATGCTGATACCAACCAAGTGACAGTGGGTTCTGTTGCCAACAGGCTCAGGAATTTTCAGAGTATGATGGCTGGCCCAATGCAGGCTCATGTCTCTGCTGTGGTTAAGGACCTCAGAGAGGAGTTTAAGGAGGAGATGAAGGAGATAAGGGAAGAGGTGAGGAAGATCAGTGCAGCACCAGTGCAAGTCATGGACCCCAAAAGTAGAGCCCAACGCCCCCCAGCTAGGGAGAGAGGGTACACCCCACGTGCTGACCTGTGGTTTTTTCTACGTGACCACGGGGAAGACATGAGAAGGTGGGATGGGAAACCCACTTCTGTCCTGGCAGCACGGGTGCCCCAACTCAGGGAGGGGAACAATAACAGAGGGAACTCCACTAAAGTGAAGGTAGCCTCAGCCTCCCATGACCAAGGTGCAGGGTATTACAGAAGGGAGGATGATCTGTCAGATCCCCTTGAAGGAACCTCCACTATGTATGCCCAGGAGAGAAATAATAACAACCAGGGCTAGAGGGGCCCTGCCTCTAGCCAGGGAGAGGCACGGGAAAACCGGATCTTTTGGACGGTGTGGATCTGATGGCCTGGCACATTAGAGCCACAGGAACACAGTGCATTGGTTGACACTGGTTCACAGTGTACATTAATACCATCGCGACATGTCGGGGTGGAACCTGTTTCAATTGCTGGGGTTACAGGGGGATCTCAGGAACTGACTTTGCTGTGTGCTGAGGTGAGCCTGACTGGGAAAGAGTGGCAGAAACATCCAATTGTGACTGGCCCAGAGGCACCATGTATTCTAGGCACAGACTTCCTCAGGAACGGCTATTACAAAGACCCAAAGGGACTCAGGTGGGCTTTTGGAATAGCTGCTGTGGTGGCAGAGGGCATTAAGCAGTTGAACACCTGGCCTGGGCTATCAGAAAACCCATCTGCAGTGGGACTCCTCAGGGTGAAAGAGCAACAGGTGCCAATTGCTACCTCAACAGTGCACCGCCGGCAGTACCAGACAAATCGAGATGCCGTGATCCCCATCCACAAGATGATCCGTGAGCTGGAGAGCCAAGGGGTGGTCAGTAAAACCCACTCACCCTTCAACAGCCCCATCTGGCCTGTGCATAAATCTGAAGGAGAATGGAGATTAACCGTGGACTATCGTGCATTGAATGAAATGACTCCACCACTGAGCGCTGCTGTGCCGGACATGCTGGAACTCCAGTACAAGCTGGAGTCCAAGGCAGCAAAGTGGTACGCCACCATTGACATTGCCAATGCATTTTTCTCCATTCCTCTGGCAGTAGAGTGCAGGCCTCAGTTTGCTTTCACCTGGAGGGGTGTGCAATACACGTGGAACCGACTGCCCCAGGGGTGGAAACACAGCCCCACCATCTGTCATGGATTGATCCAGGCTACACTGGAGAGGGGTGGATCTCCAGAACATCTGCAGTACATTGATGACATCATTGCGTGGGGGGACACGGGAATGGAGGTATTTCAGAAAGGAGAAAAGATCATTCAGATTCTGGTGGGAGCCGGCTTCGCCATTAAAAAGAGCAAAGTTAAAGGGCCTGCCCAAGAGATCCAGTTCCTGGGAATAAAGTGGCAAGATGGACGGCGCCAGATTCCCAGTGAGGTCATCGATAAGATCACTGCAATGTCTCCACCAACCAGCAAGAAGGAAACACAAGCCTTCCTAGGTGCCATAGGCTTTTGGAGAATGCACATTCCTGAGTACAGCCAGATTGTGAGCCCTCTTTACCTGGTCACCCGCAAGAAGAACGATTTCCACTGGGGCCCTGAGCAGCAGCAAGCCTTTGCCCAGATTAAGCAGGAGATCTCTCATGCAGTAGCCCTTGGCCCAGTCAGGAGGGGACCAGATGTGAAGAACGTTCTCTACTCTGCAGCCGGGAACCATGGTCTGTCCTGGAGCCTTTGGCAGAAGGTGCCTGGTGAGACGTGAGGCTGACCACTGGGATTCTGGAGTCGAAGCTACAGAAGGTCCGAGGCCAACTACACTCCAACGGAGAGGGAGATCTTGGCTGCCTATGAAGGGGTTCAAGCTGCCTCAGAGGTGGTTGGCACGGAAACACAACTCCTCCTGGCACCCCGACTGCCAGTGCTGGGGTGGATGTTTAAAGGAAAGGTTCCCTCAACCCACCATGCCACTGACGCCACATGGAGCAAATGGATTGCCCTCATCACACAACTCTCCCATACTGGAAACCCGAATCGCCCTGGGATTTTGGAGATAATTACCAACTGGCTGGAAGGGGAAGACTTTGGCCTTGCCGACGAAGAGGAACAGGAACAAGTGACCCGGGCCGAAGAAGCCCCACCGTATAACCAACTGCCAGCAGATGAAACAGGCTATGCTCTTTTCACTGATGGTTCCTGCCGCATCGTGGGGATGAACTGGAAGTGGAAAGCAGCTGTATGGAGCCCCACATGACAGGTTGCACAAGCTACCAAAGGAGAAGGTGGATCGAGTCAACTTGCTGAACTCAAAGCTGTTCAGCTGGCCCTGGACATTGCTGAAAGAGAGAAGTGGCCAAAACTCTACCTTTACACTGATTCATGGATGGTAGCCAATGCTCTGTGGGGATGGCTGGAAAGGTGGAAAAAGGCTAACTGGCAACGTAGGGGAAAACCAATCTGGGCTGCCGATGAATGGAAAGACATTGCCACCTGGGTAGAGAAGCTGCCTGTGAAAATCCATCACGTAGATGCCCATGTCCCCAAGAGTAGGGCTAATGATGAACACTGACACAATGAGCAGGTAGATCAGGCGGCACAGATAGAGGTGTTGAAGATAGATTTAGATTGGCAGCACAATGGAGAGTTGTTCCTGGCTCGATGGGCCCATGATGCCTCAGGTCATCAGGGCAGAGATGCCACCTATAAGTGGGCACGAGACCGAGGGGTGGATCTAACCATGGACAGTATTTCTCAAGTTATCCATGACTGTGAGACATGCGCTGCCATCAAGCAAGGCAAGAGGGTGAAGCCCCTCTGGTATGGGGGGCAATGGGCCAAATATAAGTATGGAGAGGCCTGGCAGATTGACTACATCACACTGCCTCAAACCCGCCATGGCAAGCGCTATGTACTGACCATGGGGGAAGCCACCACAGGATGGTTGGAAACCTACCCTGTGCCTCATGCCGCTGCTCGGAACACCATCCCGGGCCTGGAAAAACAAGTTCTTTGGAGGCATGGTACCCCTGAGAGAACTGAGTCAGACAAGAGGACTCATTTCAAGAACAGCCTTATACACACCTGGGCTAGAGAACACGGCATTGAGTGGGTGTACCATATCCCCTACCATGCACCAGCTGCAGGGAAAGTTGAACGGTGCAATGGCCTGCTTAAAACCACCTTGAAGGCACTGGGTGGGGGAACTTTCAAGAACTGGGAGATTAATCTACCAAAGGCCCCATGGTTAGTGAACACCCGAGGTTCCACTAACCGAGCAGGCCCTGCCCAATCTGAGCCCTTGGGAATATCAGATGGAGATAAGGTTCTAGTGGTACACATGAGAGGTATGCTAGGAAAAACTGTTTGGGTGAATCCTGCCTCCAGCAAAGACAATCCCATCCGGGGAGTTGTATTTGCTCAGGGACCAGGTTGTACCTGGTGGGTGATGCAAAAGAGTGGAGAGACCTAATGCATACCCCAAGGAGACCTTGTTTTAGGGTGAAATACCTATAGTACTGTGCCTATGTCTCTAACTGCATGTATATATATATAATGTAACGGTTTAATTTGTTATAGCATATTAGTATGGGAGAAATTCAGGGGTGGATAATGTTGGGGGTTGAATGCTTCCCTTTTCTTTCTGTGGAATTTCTCCGATTGTTATGCTAAGTGGCTACACCTTAAGGTAATGTTCTCTCACCGGGAGGTGGGTGGAGGCGGGGGGGGGGGGGGAAACCGGAAAAAGGAAAGGTGGGACGGGGGTTGGGAGTGGGCTGGAAACTCTCTCGTTTAACTCGTGGAGGGAGAGGACGCCCCGTGCTCGGATCTGGCATCTCCCCTGCCATCCCAGCGCTGAGATCCACGCTCCCTGCCGTTGGACATTGCTCTGCTGCTCTCCCACCTCACCCTACTACCTCCGGACACTCTGCTGAGCACCACGACCGACACCGTGAGGGGGGAGTCACTTTCCCCATCCCTCTCACCCCTGGGCCCCTGCCGCCATCACCCAGCCCTCTTCAACTGCGCGGGATCTGCCCTGCCCCCACAGCACCGGTAACTAAGCGCAGGGAGACGGCCTGCGGCCAAAAGGGACTGGAACTGAGTTATACTGTTCTGTTCTGTTGTCAATGTTTATAGCTGTTGTTGTTTTCTGCCTTGTTAGATATCAGTAAAGAACTGTTATTCTTATCCCCACATCTCCTGCCTGAAGGCCTCTGATTTGGACCTAAAATAATTAAAAGGGAGGGGGGTTGCACTCTGCATCGCAGGAAAGGGGCTCTTGCCTTTCATTAGACCATACCTGTCTTTCAAACCAAGACACAGCGTCTTTTGCTAGGCACTCGTATTTATAAGGTTTCCATAATTCATCTTTCCCAACACCCAAGCATGCTTAAATTCTGCAATATTAAACCAGGCAAAAGAATTAGGGATGAGAGCCCTAAATAAAGTCACAAACATGTCTATGCCAACCCAAGGATATATAAACATAAGACAAAATCCAAATGAACTATATATACAGTTCATAGAGCCATTGGAAGATACCATAGAAAAACAAGTAGCTAATAATGATGCAAAGAATGAAGTATTGCTACAACTAGCACGAGATAATGCAAATGAGGACTGTAGAAAAATTATAAAAGCATTGCCCAAAGAAAATCCATCCTTAGAAGACATGATTAATGCCTGTGCTAAGGTTGTAACTGCATCACATAACGTACATTTTAGCCAATTCTATTGCAGCTGCAGTAAAGCTGAGAGCACATAGCTTCAATTTGAGACAGCAAGGCCACATGAAAGTGAACTGTCCCAGAAAATCTGCCTTACAGAAGAAGGCTAGAGGACAAGGTAACCTCAATTCACCCTGTAATCGAGGTGGAAAAACTGGAGCAGTGAAAATGAAGATTAAAAACCTTAACTACACCAACCGAGGCAATGCAAACAGCAATGTTCACCTTCAGCAGAGCTCAACAGCTGCTTCATCCACCTCCAATTTGACTTTGACAAAGCCTGTATATCTTGCAAGTTTTACTAAGTTAATATTTGCCTTGTTAACCTATTTTCTTACAGTTGCTAAAGAAGTATTTTATCAGAGTTGCAAATATGGTCAACAAATTTTTAAGTGTGTATTGAAGTTCACAGTAGAATGTTTGCTGACTTTATTAATATACAGTGCAATAGCGTCATACTCAATCAGCTATCATAAGAATTGAAAATCTTGCTTACTCTAAGTTCAACAAAACAGATCTCTATGGATTAGTTTAGTAAAAGGTATTTCATTGGCAAATCACAGTTGGAAAGATTTCTAAAGTACCTACCTCTTGTCACTTCAGTACACAATGTTTAAAATTTATTAGATGTTTGTTTTAAAATATAATAAAAAATTTTGCCTAGTTTAAAGTTTCAACTCTGGCCATGTTGAGATTTAAACCACACAAAAGGAAATGTTTATCATCAAAGCATTCTCAGTCTATTTCAATTCTGGCCAAATTGGAATTTGACTGATAAGGAGAAAAAATTATAAAATCCAGATATTTCTGAGTTAAAAATAAAAATAAGGCATTTTAACTAGATAATTTAGCTTTGCTAAAGCTAAAATTCTTTCCTTTGGGATAAACATTAAGAATCTTATCCGGAGAAGATTCGCCTAAGTTATCATTTAAAGGAAAACTCTTCAACAGTATTAAACACTAAAATTGGATCACAACATATCAGTAATTATTATTCTCACAACATAGAAATAATTTAAAGGTGTATGTTTTGTTTCTTGTTCTAAATTCTAAAAACAAAAAAAGGGGGAGACAGGATAGATTGAAATGTGTGTTTTTATTTGAAACAGTTTTAAGTTAAATGGTGTATTCTTTTTAAATAAAGAGGAGTAAGGAATAAAGGAAATATGATATTCTTATTTTAAATGGTTTTAAGTTAAATGGTTTCTTGTTTTTTAAAATGTTAATGGTTTAGAAGTGGTTCTTGTTCAATGTTGAATTGTACCATTGTAGTTTCTAAGCATTGTCTGTAACATGTCAAGCTAAAAATTATTATAACAGTTTTCTAAATAAAAACACCACAACTCCAATGATAGATCAAGCACATGAATAATTTGAAATACTAACCTTATAAAATTCAATAACAAAAATTTAAATTTTAAGGAATTGTGGCAGTAAATATTGCAACTTTTCTAAAAGATGCAATTTCAAACCTAGCCAGCCTGTTAAGCAGGCCAAGTACCTGAGTGAAAATCCCAGTTCATCTCTTGGACCTTAAAAGCTCATGTATCATTGGTTGAGAAGGTAAATGACGAAAACCACTGTTGACAGCACAGAAACTCCTGGAACCAAGGGGCTGTGGTGACACAGCAGGGCCACATGGAACCAAGGAGACCTGTGACATTTACGAACCTAATGGAACCAAGAGTACACTATGACACGGCAGAAACAAGGAGACCATTGTGACAATGTGGAAGCTCACAGAACCAAGCAGTCATTGTGACACTCCAGGGCCTCGTTGAAGCAGGGAGACCATTGTGACAGTCCAGAACCTCATGGAACCAAGGCTGTCTTGCGATACAGCAGGCTCCCATGCAACCAATTGTCCATTGTGACAATGCAGATCCCAGGAGACCATGGTTACACTATGGAACCTCATGGATGAAAGGGTCCAGTGTGCCATTGCGGGGCCTCGCTGTTGCAAAGGACATGGTTGATGGGACAGAAGCTCATGGAAACGATGGGATATTGGGACATTGCAGAGCCTCATGGAACCAAGGAGACCACTGTGACACTGTGGGGCCTCATGAACCAAATATTTGTTGTGACACAGCGGGGCTGCTTGTAACCAATTGTCCATCGTGATACTGCAGATCCAAGAGACCGTGGTGACACTATGGCAGTTCATGGAACTAGGAGGCTGTTGTGACACAGCAAGGCCTCGTGGCACCAAGGAGAGCATTGTGGCAGTGCAGAACCAAGGAGGCCATTTTGACATTCCAGACCCAAATGGAACCAAGGGTCCATTGTTATCCAGCAGGGCCTCATGGAACCAAGGGGCCCTTGTGAAAGTGTGCAAGGGGCATAATGGAGTCAGGGACACCACTGATACTGAAATCTGCTGGATAGAAAATTTGAACACAGTTTTGAGGATTTGAGAGCAGGTATTCTTTATTACACCATGGTGGTCACTTGGGCAATCCTTCATCTATTCGAGTGCACTGGGCACCAGGCAAACAGAGCTTTTATCACTCACACTGATTATGTATTCATTAGTTAACCCCACCTGGAAGTTATTTGCCATAATTGCACCCCTTGTCACAAGCCCTTCTATGGTTCTTTGGAGTCT
Organism: Sturnus vulgaris; assembly: GCF_052056855.1. Taxonomy (NCBI): domain Eukaryota; kingdom Metazoa; phylum Chordata; class Aves; order Passeriformes; family Sturnidae; genus Sturnus; species Sturnus vulgaris. The sequence goes on from NC_142282.1 coordinate 64,047,900, forward strand.
GTCTTCAACATGCACTGTCCTTTTTAGGTGACTGCTCTTCGATCCCCGCTTTTGAGGAAGGGCAATATTATTGTTTTGTATAACTTCTGCTTTTGTCAGCCTTGCAGAGCTGAGCTGACATTCTACTTGCATTTTGTGCGCGCTCTGTTTGCCTCAGCTACATCCTTTGTCCGTTTCTCCAAGGCTGTGCTGTTCTGTTCTCTGCCCTTGATAAATGTAAATGTTGTTGTTTTCCTGTCCTTGTCACAGTGCTCGCCCCACGAGGCATGTCTGCAAGCCCCTCCAACCCATGGGCTTGGGGTGGGCAAGTGTTCCTGAGGGAACAGGGATGGGACAGCTGGGCTGGAGTGGCCCAAGGGATGTTCCATTCCATGTCACACCACGATCAGCAATCAACTGGGAGAAGCAGGGGGATGGGGGGGGGTGTCACCATCTGCCAACACAGGGCGGGGATTGTTTGATCTCAGAGGTGCAAACAGGCAAATAGCGGGGGACAAATCAGTTTATCCAACAACAGCAGTGCATTTTTATTGAATGCCACACAATTGAGTTGCGACAGAGGGGAGACATATAGGAAACGGAGTATAGAGAGAGAAAAAGAGGGGAAAGGGGAAATAGCTACCAACAGATGAGATAGACGTCATGGAGGGCCAGCCAATGGAAGGGTGGTCATCCGTGGGGAGTACTCAGGGTCTTCTCCAGAGGATCGTTCTTTTATAGTCCTTTTCCAAAGCGAGTGGCTTGTGGCCAAGAGGTGGGGAGATTTATGGAGCATTGTGAGGTGCTCCAGGAGACAGGTGGGGTCATGCAGTACATGCAGGCTTCAGCTGGTACCATGACCGCACAGTCCAGTGAGCACAACACACCTGCAAAGAGTCACTTGGCAAGCACCCACCTCAAGCAGGCCAGAAAACCATTGTCCAGAGTCAACCTGGGCGGGGGTCCTTGAGGTCTTCTTGCGATGGTCGTGAGGCAAAAATGAGGGAAACTTCACACCGACCCTTAGAGTGGTACATGAGAGGCAGCCCTCAGGAAACGGTGGCCACCCAGAGCTGTTACTCCTAGCAGATTTTGTCTGGGAGCAAGCCTTGTATGTAGTGTTTTTTCAGGGGGAATATCAGTTTCAGCCTTGGGAACCTGCAAAAGGGGGTGGTACTTTTCCATAGGAAGGAAAGCACAGATCCTTAGTGCTCCAGGAGATGATGAGAGGCAGCCCTCAACATTCCAGGATCAGCCAGACTTGCCAGGTGGCCCCTGGGAGGCCAAGTCAGCCAGATCTGTTGCATGTCCCCTTGGTTCCATGGGGCCCCACGGTGCCACAATGTTCTCTTTGCTTCTGCAGGGTCACAATGGCCCTTTGGTTCTCAGGAGCCCCACAATGTCACAATGGATCCACGATGCCCTGCAGGATCACAAGGGCCCTTGGGCTACACGAGGCCCTGTAATCCAGCAGTGGCCTCTTGCTTCCACAAAGCCCTGCTGCTTCACACTGGGCACTTGGGACCATGCAGCCCAGCAGGGCCACAGTGATGTCCTTGGGGCCACAGAGTCCCCACAGTGTCACAATGGTCTCCATAGGAAGGAAACAATCGAGCCCCAGTGTTGCAGGGGCAGATGAGGGGCAGTCACCAGAGGCCATGGACAGTCAGCTTAGACAGTGCTGGCAAATTTTCTCTGGGAGTAATCCTCGGATAGATGCAATTTTAGAGGCAGAATAGCAATTTCAGACATGGACATCTAGAAGAGAAGGACGGTTCTTTTCCATAGGAAGGAAAGCATGGAACAGTGTCGTTACAGGGGCAGATGAAAGGTGTCTCTCAGAAGCCAAGGCCAGGCAGACCTCTCTCGTCTGGTAGCTTTTGTCTGAAAGCAACTCTTGGATATAGGCAATTTCAGAGCTAGAATCCTAATTTTGGCCATTTCTGCATTGAGAAGCAGGACCTTTTTCCATAGGAAGGAAAGCACAGAGCCCGAGTGTTTGAAAGGCAGAACAGTACAGAGGTGGCTCCTGGGAGGCCAAGCCAGCCAGATGTGTTTGTCCTGGCAGCTTTTGTCACAGAGAAGTTCTTGGATCTCCAGTATTTTGGTGGCTGCGTCTCGATTTGGGCCACGGACACCTTGAGAATAAGGAGGGTTCTTTTCCATTGGAAGGAAAGCACTGAGCCCCAGTGTTCCAAAAGCAGGAGAAAGGCAGCCACCCTCTGCTGAATAGCTGGTTGGCTTACATAGACCAGCCAAATACCAGGAAATCCAGATGGCAGCAAGAATCTTGTAGACTACTCCCGCTGTTCATTTAAATTCTGGAGAAGTCACGTGAGGTATCACATTCTCTTGAAAGAAGTGTATATCATCTCGGACATTCTAGAATGGGCTATTAATATTGTCATGAGTTTCTGGCTAGACTTTTTAGTATGCAAATTCAAATTCAAATGATCTGAAATGATAGAACTTCAAGATTTTTTTTTTCCCAGAATCGAAGTATGATGGAGTTCCATAGGGAGAATCTTAATCTTAGTTATTCTATTCCATCTCACATCATGGCTGGGGGCAGGGAGAAGGGAGTATCTTTGGGGGACAATGGGTTCTGTTGTAGTCAGTAAGCTGGGCAGAGGAGCCATCAGGTATTGTCTGTTGTTGGGGGGGGATTCATGTGAACTCTTCCTTTCTTGTACTCTGCCACTAGTATTGTTGCTAAAATTGTTTGTTTTCTCATCCAAGTGACAAAATCAGCACACTTAATGAGGGATGAAGAGGGAGCAGCGACCTCAGAACAGGAGGAAGAAGCAGAGCCTGCTGTCCTCCAGAAGAAAAAAACACTACCAGCCAACTTTGCATCATCTGTGAACTTCCTGGGAGTGTACTCTATGCCCTTGTCCAGATCACTGAGCAAGATATTAAACAGGACTGGGCCCAAGACTGAGCCTTGGGGATCAGCTAGATGAACTCTATTTCCCACTACTCTGTGGGCCTGGCCATCACCCAGTTTGTCACCCAGCAAACAGCCCACCCATCCAAGCCATAAGCAGACAGTTTCTTCAGGAGAATGATGTGAGACTCATTGCAAAAAGGATCAGGGAGATGCCTAGGAAGAGTCTCAGGTGAATCCAGGAGACTATAGTGGAGGACTATTCAGTTTTCCAATCAATTTGCTTAAAAAACTCTACAAAACCGTAATAAAAAAACAAACAAACAAACAAAAAAACCAGACCAAAGAAACACACAAAAAACCCCAACCAGTAATCCCCAAAGAGACAAAAAAGCCCCCAAAAAGCCCACAAAAAAACCCACCCAAAACTGAAAAAAAACCCAAACCCAACACATCAAAAAATCAGGGTGAAGGTTTTTAGTAACTTTAAAAATAACAAAACAAAACAAAACAAAAAGAACCCCAGAAAGTCACATTTCTAAAGGTGCTGTCCCAGCCTCTTCTCTCAGCAGGGAGGACATCCTGAAGTGGAGCCAGTCGGAAGAAAGCGGGACAGGGCAGCACCTGGGCCATTGTCACAGGACAGCCCTGTGGCTGCCCCATTGCCAAAACCTGGACACATAAATCAAACACAGGTATGCACATGTGCTTAGACACAGCAAAAATATATTTGTCTGAAAAGAATACTGGTTCATTTATATCACTGGAAAGAGCATAATGCCTCGTCTCAGCTTTCTTTTCAGTCATTACAAATGTTTCGAAAATAAAGGAGTGCAGAAAATGGAAATATCCAAGATCAACATGAGGACCAATAACAAAGATTCCATTTTTGAAACTGCATTGGGAATCCTCTGCAGAAATTAACTCAGAGCTCTAAGATTTACAAAAAAGACCAAGAGGATTGGAGTCAATACAACACAGTGTCTGGAGACTTCAGCCGGTTGCCTTGATTTCTCAAATATGATGGAGGAAGCACCTTAGCAACTACAGCTGCCAGGTCTCTCAGGGCCCTGACATGCCTCTGGGTGGGTCCCATGGTCTTGCATGCTCAGGTTCCTCAAGTGGTCTGAAAGCTGACCTGCTACTATGGGTTAGAATCAAGTCCACCAGTCCAATAACCTGAGAGATGTGGAAATAGTGACTGGCAGTAAAACTTGAGACCAACACTTGTTGAGTACCTCAGCCTTCTCCTTGTCTGTTGTCACTAGTCCTGTCAGGCTTATGGGGATGCGGGGGGAATAGGGAAGGTGTGATAGGTTTCTTTTCATCTTCCTTTTCTCACTGAAATACCCGTAGGTGCCTTTATTATTCTTATTTTTGGCACGCTTTTCCAAATTCAGCTTCAACTGAGCCTTAGCTATACTGATCCCATCCTCACACACTCGTGTTACCACTGTATTTTTCCCATGATTTGTCTCGCTGTGTATTGTCTGCATATTACCTACTTGCATCACATCTATTAATTTTCAATAACCTTCTGGCTTTAACTTGTTTTCAAAAAAAAACCTTTTTGAACCATTTCACCTCCAAAATTCACCTGGAAAACCCCAAATCCCCAAAACTCACCCCATAGTCCCCCCTGGGATGCCCAGCACTCACCTGGCAACTCCCAAAAGCCCACAAATTCACCCCAAAATTCACGGGGGACCCCCAAATCCCAGGGCTTCACCCCAAAATCCCACCTGCAACCCCCTGTCACGATCCGCTATTAATGCAGAGCGGGGGTCGTGATGGTTCTTTTGATCTCAAAGGTGCAAACAGGCAAAATGCAGGGGACAAAATCAGTTTATTCAACAACAGAAAATCAGTTTAGTCAACAACAGCAATGCATTTCATCAAATGCCAACAATTCAGTTACGGTAAAGGGGAGAGGTACAGGATAAGGAAAGGGGAAGGAAAGGAAGGGATGGGAGAATAGTTACCAACAGACGAGACGGGCGTCCTCACGGGTCATCCGATAGACGAGTCCTCGTCCGTGGGGAGATTTCAGGGGTCTTCATCAGTGGAGAGATCCCAAAGGGTCTTTTCCAGAGGGTCGCTCTTTTATAGTCCTTCTCCAAAGCGAGTGGCCTCTAGCCAAAAGGTGGGAAGATTTATGGACCATTGTGTGGTGCTGCAGGAGACAGGTACGGACAAGCAGTCCTCAGTTGATGCAACACAGTCTCTGGTTGGTGCCACGACAGCACGGTCCAGTGAACACAATACACCAGCACACAGTCATGAGCATCCACCTTGGCCCGGCCAGTAAACCATTGTTCGGAGTCAGTCTGGGTGGGGTCCTCGAGGTCTCCTTGCGACGGTCGGGAGGCAAAGTCGAGGGGAACTTTGGACCGACCCTTACACCACCCCGTGACTCACGATCGTCGTCAAGAGCGCCCTTTTGTAGAGTTGTAGTGAAATCTTCAGTTGTGGTGTCTTCAGGACTCGTCCCCGTTGGTAGCATATCCTGGAAAAACAGAGACAGGAGAGTAGGAAAAAGATAAGGGACAGGATAAGGAAAAGGAGAAAAGGGAAAACAAAACAGATTAATTATGTTCAATTTTGTTGATTGCTGACGACTTCAAACAATTTGTTCAATTTTTTATTAAAAATAAATCAATTTTTAAAGCAAGTTTTTGATTAAACAATTCTCAATTCTTTAAATTTTTTCAGTATTGATTTGAAATAAATCAATTTTTAAAGCAAGTTTTTGATTAAACAATTCTAATTAAAATTAAAAAAAAAGAAAATATTCATTTTTTTTTATTTTATCTGAAACCTTGTGTCAATAACCCTGGGGATGTCAACAGTAGCCGATCTGGGTATATCTGTCACAGATGCCAATTGTGTTAATCGTTTCGTTACTCTCCAAGTCATGATGTATAGAATTGCTGACAAAACAAAACCAATTAAAACTAAAATCAAGAGAACAATGGTGGGATGACACAATTTGTTCAGGATACCTGTAGCAGTAGGTGATCACCCAAATAGAGTATCCCACCACCCGTGTTCAGCATCTGTCTTTACTCTTTCTAAAACACGATGTATTTTTTCCACATTGTGATGAACAGCTATTAGAGTTTTCTGTCCGTTTTTCTTGATCTTCTTCAAAATTTCGATCAGATCTTGGTGGAGCAACAATTGCTTCACCAGAGAGAGGTTCATTCCAATTGGAGTGGGCAATAGATGGTGGATCAGTGTGTAATTTGACTGCAAAAGATGGTGAGAAGTAACTGGGGCTACATAGGAAAAATCACATCCTGAAATCCTACTAAAGTTGCAGACACAAAAGTTTGAATGATTTTTAGTATTCAGTACCAAATTTTCTATAAAAACACTATCACAAGCAGTTCTAAAGCATGCACATCCATTGCCTATATATACTAATACAGTTTCAGGAATCTCATTTGGATGGATTTCAAAGTTACAAACATTCTGTTCTGTGTCCAAGCAGATATCTTGAGCTCTGATTGCATTACTTTCACAGATAAACCCTTGTTGTTCCCGGACAATGCAAGTTTCCAAATTAACAGTTTGCCACCTCCCACCAATTTGACAGGCCCATTCCCTATGCTCGAAAGGATGGAGAATAGCTCCGTCATGGTTCAACCCTAATGCAATGATGGGGAATATTGAATGCACTGAAGCATTACAAATAGTCAGTACAAAGGCTGTCGCAGTGTTTGTGCTGGGATCATAGGTAAAATTTACTAAGTTCCACCAGGACTGGAATTCTTTTTCAAAATCAATGGCACTGTCCCAGACTATTTTTCGGATTTCAGTGGGAAAAGTGCCTTCCTCACCTTCTCTTATAATTAAAACAGCAACTGACTGTATCCACAACTGGGCCTGGATACAACTGAGAGCCAAAGAGATGTTATTTTGAGTAGCACCAAGTGCATCGATTATCAATTTGTGGTCATTTACATTTACCTTTTCCCAACTTGGTAATATGTTTGATAACAACCATTGTTGGGTCCCCAAAGCTGTTAAGGCTGTTTGCAGGGGCCGTTGTAATTTGGTTACATCTCCAGCTGTGGTAGCCAATTTATTCATTAGTACTTCCGAATCGATGCTATTCAAAATTCCCAATCCTGTTCCCACAACACCGGTTATGTCTCTTGCCATTCGTTTTTTAGCAGGATTTCGTTTCCGCAGCCAGGTTGTCCATCCCTCAAAAGAAGTCTGTAGAAAGGGTGAACAAACTGGTTGGACTTCTGAGACATTATTTTGCATCAATAATTTGATTTGTTTGAGAGACCATGCCGGATTAAACAATATTTGTTGTTAGCCAGTTTTTTCTAATTACATAAGGTCCAAATTGAAAAATCGTAGGGCTTAGCACAACCGGTGGTTGGGTAGTAGGTGTTACAACATTAACATCAAGTTCTCCCCAGTATTTTGTATCATTTTTTCCACACATGATTTTATAGGAAAATTGTACAGCAGTTAGGTTTAGCCAACAGTCTTGCTTTTGGGTTTTGCAATATAAAGTCCGGCCATGAGATCCTATGCCATAACTGTATGCAGGTTCGGTGAGGGATCCAGTTGCTAATTTACAAGTTATTGCGACATCATCACCTTGTGTCACCATGAAAGGAGGAAAAACCTTGGTTTGTCATCCAACACTAAGGGGGGTGCTTCTTCATGTCCCTCGGTGTTCTTCTGTGAAAAGTAAACACAAACAGAGTCTGCCTCCAGGAGGCAGGAGATTAAAATGATGGAACTATCCAGTGTGTAGCGTGGACTGGAATTCTGTTAACTTCCCAATCATTTTGCTGCTGAAAAGGAGTCCACTCTGTACCTCCTTTAAACACAGCATAGGAGTCAGTGTAGATGTAAACAAGAGAGATATTCTGTACCTCAAGTTGGAAAACACTCCAAACAACTGTCAGCTCACCGGTCTGAGAGCTGCCTTCTCCCTCAGTAATAATTTGTTCTCCAGCAGAAGTGGGGAGGGCTACTGCCCTGTATTTCCCCACCTTTCCCTCTCGTTTGGCAGAAGCATAAGTGAACCAAGAATTTGCTGATTGTTCAGGGGAGAAAGGAGTGGCTACTTTACTTACCAAGGCAGGTTTGTCATGGCTATTTGCCAAGCTCTCAGTTTCTTGTATTGCCAGATTTTTTACAGCTCTTTCTATCACTAAGAAGATGTTACAGTAATGTTTTATCTGGGCATACCACTTCCCAACTGAGGATCTCTGGGCCACCCCGTCAGGGGGAGGGGTCTCAATAGTGACTGTGATGTGTTTTCTCCAGAACACTAATAATTCTAGAGCCTGTTGGACCTCTTTCCTGGATTCAGGCAATTTAATTTGATCCAGGGAGGTTAGATTATCAGGTGGAATACATGTCATACTTCCTTTCCACCAAATTCCCAACAACTTCACCTCCTGAGAAGGTTTTTGAATTTTCTCTGAGGAAATTTGCAAATCAGGGTTTTCCAAATGAGAGATTATTTTTTGTTGGGTATCCCCCACTACTTTTATTTCATCCCCTCCCACCAGAATATCATCAATGTATTGATAGACAGCTGTATTGTCAGGTTTGGGTATCTTTTCTAATTCCTGGGCTAAAGTGTGGTGGGCCGAAGTGGGGGAATGTTCAGACCCTTGGGAAAGCCCAGTGCAGGTGTACTGCTTTGGCTCAACTCCCAGAGCCTGTGCAGGAGATTGATTTGGTGCATTGTTCAGAACTTGTGGAGAAGTTTGCTCTGGTACACTGCCCAGAACCTGTGGAGAAGGTTGCTCGGGGGGTGCATCACTGATATAATCATATTCTATTTTAATCACAGGTTTCAAGTTGGGGCAGCAGTGTTCCCCACAATTTTTCATCAGAATTGTGTCTTTTGGAGAGTACATTGGATTAATGTGAACAGCTTCCTTCTCCTGTGTTCCTTTTGGTGAATCAGCACGCTTTGAATTTTCATCCCATTCTTCTCTTAAGGCAGCTTTTAACAAATTATTTTCATCTCGCAACAAATGGTTCTCATTCCTTTCTTGATCTAATTGTTTTTGCAAAATTTGAACAAGATTTTGTAGAGAGTCTATAATTGTTCTTTCCTCATTTCTGCGCTCAGAGCGAGTTTCTATAGCTGCCGTAAGACAAGCTCCTAAAACCGAGCAGAGCATGGTTTTATCTTTGCCCAGTTTGAACTTTGACTCATGTTGCAGAGAATATATTCTATCAATCACATTCTCCAGATTAAACCAATTATTGTTCGCCCATTCCTCCCCACCTTGGGACGGTCTGGCGCTATACTTAGCTAATAGAGCATAAAATGCAGTTTTATCTGTTACAGTGGAATTCTCAGTCATTTTGTGAAGGGATAAGTAAAAACCACAACAGGGAGGTCTATTGCTTAAGTTACCACACACAACGAAACAGCTTTCGCTGTGTGCCCCCCTTCGCTTCCCTGTGTGGGTGAAGAGACCAAACTACTTGGGAGGCACTTCTTAGTTACAAAACACCAGGTTGTCTCTTCACTGCACCAAGTAGTCAAACATCATAAAAAACAACAACAACAACAACAACAACAACAACAACAACAACAACAGTGTCCCGCCTTTTGCACCAGTAGATCTTTTGTGAAATTCTGACGACAGAACCCTCAAGCGAGTCTGGGGATGCTCCACACCAAGGTGTCTGCAGTCTGCGGGAAATAAGAAAAACCCCCCTTGCTTTCTAGACAGGCTCACCCATCCAAGGTGGCCAGCTAGGTGCGGCTGGAGTAAGACTTCCTTCCCCTGATACAGACTACAGACAACCTTGCATCCCTTCTGTCTGCCAGAAAATCCTGTCCGTGACGCCAATTTAATGTCACGATCCGCTATTAATGCAGAGCGGGGGTCGTGATGGTTCTTTTGATCTCAAAGGTGCAAACAGGCAAAATGCAGGGGACAAAATCAGTTTATTCAACAACAGAAAATCAGTTTAGTCAACAACAGCAATGCATTTCATCAAATGCCAACAATTCAGTTACGGTAAAGGGGAGAGGTACAGGATAAGGAAAGGGGAAGGAAAGGAAGGGATGGGAGAATAGTTACCAACAGACGAGACGGGCGTCCTCACGGGTCATCCGATAGACGAGTCCTCGTCCGTGGGGAGATTTCAGGGGTCTTCATCAGTGGAGAGATCCCAAAGGGTCTTTTCCAGAGGGTCGCTCTTTTATAGACCTTCTCCAAAGCAAGTGGCCTCTAGCCAAAAGGTGGGAAGATTTATGGACCATTGTGTGGTGCTGCAGGAGACAGGTACGGACAAGCAGTCCTCAGTTGATGCAACACAGTCTCTGGTTGGTGCCACGACAGCACGGTCCAGTGAACACAATACACCAGCACACAGTCACGAGCATCCACCTTGGCCCGGCCAGTAAACCATTGTTCGGAGTCAGTCTGGGTGGGGTCCTCGAGGTCTCCTTGCGACGGTCGGGAGGCAAAGTCGAGGGGAACTTCGGACCGACCCTTACACCCCCAAAATCCCTCAAATCACCCCAAGACCCAGTCCCCCCAACACCTCCCAAATTCACCCCAAAATGTCTCCAATCCCCCTCAAAACCCACCCAGATACTCCCAAATCCACCAAATTCACTCCAAGACCCATCTGGGACTCCCAAAAATCGCCAAAATTCCCCGGAAAATCCACCTGCATCCCCCCAAATTCATCCCAAAATTCTCCCAATACTCCAAAATGGTCACCTGGATACCCCAAAATCGACAGAATTCACCCCAAAATTTGCCTGGCATCCCCAAATCTCACCTGAGAACCCTAAAATTCACATGTATACCCTAAAATTCACCAAATTCACCCCAAAATTCCCCTGAGATCCCTAGAATTCCACAAATTCCCCCTAAAATTCAACTGGGACTCCCCACATTCCACAAATTCACCCCAAACCTCGCTACCCGGGATCCCCCAAAATTCCACAAATTCTCCCCCAAAATCTACCTGGGACCCCTCAAAACTCACCTGGATCTCCCCAGATTCCCCCCCCCCCCCGCAATTCACCTGGGAACCCCCAAATCCCCAGAATTCAACCCAAAATTCACCTGGGACCCCAAAAACCTCCAAATTCTCTCCAAAATTATTGGCAACTTTACACACTCCATTTTCCCACTAAACGATCTAGAGCCCTGTGCGCTTCGTATAAAAACTAAACGGAAAAAACCTTTCTATTCATTCTCAGCAAAAAGACTTCCTATTCCTCCTTCTTTTGGACAAAACTGCCTTCACTTTCAAACTTATTCTCTTGCTCACTTACCTGCATAATGCTTAGTCCCTGTTGTGCATGCCCATTTTCTTCATTTTTACAAGGAATCCTCTCCTCATCTTCTTCTTCCTCTGCTTCTTCCATTTCCTGTGCCAAGATCACCTGTTTCTCTGTTAGATTTCTTTCTCCAGCTGATTTTTGACAACTGTCCCTATCTTGTGGCACCGCTCGCTCGAGAGAGGTGATTGTCCTGCTCTGCTCTGGGCTGGGACTGCGCTCTCTTCAAGCCCTGGGGGCAATTTTGGATGCCACAACCTCAAAAAGACCTCAGGCTATTGGAGAAATATCCAAAGGAGGGACACAGAGATAGTGCAGAGGCTGGAGGGGAAGCCATACAAAGAGTGGCTGAGGGCATTTGGTTCAGCTGCAGAGAGGACACTGAGCTCACACCTCACTTGGGACCTCTCAGCTCCTCTCAAGGGCAGCACAGGGACAGCTTTGCTCTCTGCTCTCTGCGACCAGGGACAGGAGCCAAGGGAATGCCAGGAGCTGTGTCAGGGGACGATTAGGCTGGCTATCAGGGAAAGGTTTTTTTCCTCAGAGGCTGGTCAGGCACTGAATAGGTTCTCCAGGCAATGGGCACAGCCCCAAGGCTGCCAGAGATCCAGGAGCGTTTGGCCAATGCTCTCAGGGATGCAGAGGGTGGGACTGTTGGAGTGTCTGTGCAGGGCCAGGAGTTGGACTTTGAAGATCCCTAGGGGTCCCTTCCGACTCAGGAAACTCTTACCATTTTCCCCTCTTTCCTCTCCTTGCACAATGCTCTCAACTTACTGTTCCACCGCATGTTCCACTTCTGAAACCTCCGCTACTTCTTTCCAGTTCAAGCACAGTTCTACTGGTTACAATCCAAAGATAGATAGATTGAAAAACAACCAAAAAGAAACACCTGTTTGGAATGTCGTGGTCTTATCTGCATCTCGAACTATGAAGTCGATTGTGCCTTGCAAGTTCTAAAAGCAAAACAACAACAAAAAACACCCACCACACCGTTTTAACATAGGGATTTGTGTTCTTCTAAGAAATCCATATCCCTTCTCAAAATGGATCTATTTCAGGAAGAGATCATCTTGAATAGATCACTTACTATCTAAAGAACCTGGAACACTCAAATCCGTAATGATAAGCCTGTTACCTTGTAGTTTTCTGTCCCAAAGGCAAATGCATTTGCTCAAGTGCCGTTTGTAACAAGGACAGAGCTCAAAGTGTGGCTCTGAGAAATGTTTTGGTTTCCCTCTCCTATCTCCATCAAAAGCACTTTCTTCAATGGCTGAAACAATACTTGATATAGCCTGAATTTTAAAGGTCATGAAAATTTTCTCCAAAGTGAAAAATTAATATAAGCAGTCAGGTTTGAAACCAACGGGAATTTTTGTTTTACCTGTTTGAAGATTCCCTTCACACAAAAATGCTGGCTGATGGATACCTAGAAGAAATCAATTCCCACAAAATGCTTCTGGGTAAGCCATTACGTCATCCATTACAATTTGCTTCAGTGTCCCGTTCCTGTCCAATTGAGGGTCCCTGTTTAAGAGACTCAGGTACGGAGAGAAATAAAATTAAATATGACAATAGTGCCTTTAAATCTAAATCGAACTTCCTGATCAATCTCATAAAACCTTTAGGCTAAATGTTGCCATTGATCTGTTTCTACTGAACACAATCACGTCCTGGCTTGTTAGAGATTAGTTCATTACAAAGAAAGAAACGCAGAGAAGTTAAAATATTTCCAAAGAAGCATTTGACATCCTTCCTTTTGGATGGGGAACCATTCCAACACTCCTTACATAAGAGGTCAAATGACTGTCTTCCATGTTAGTTCTGCACTGTGCTCAGCGGAGCCTTTCTGGTTTATTTGCCTTTGACTTGGACATAAAGCTGAGTCTTGATTCAAGAAAAATCAATATTCACACTTGTTTTCATTTACACGGACATTGGCTTGGTCTCCTAAACAAAGAGAATTATGGGGAATTTATGTAGGTGTTCAGATAGGTTACATTCTCTTTCCGCAACCTGGCATTGTATTTTCACTTGGTCTGTTACCTCTGGCTTTGTTTTAACGGCTCAAATTATTAGGAAGAGTATCAAACCTCCAGCTCTAACCACAGTCCCACTGCGAGGTGTGTGAAGGTATGTGCATCTGCCCCTCAGGTCCATACTGCTCTTCTAATGTGCCTCTGATCGAGCAGGTAGGAAAGACCTCCTGGGTGTGTGAACAGTGCTGCTTCCTCTACGGCTTCAGAGCTGCTGTTAAGATCTTCAGGAAGGAGAGCGGTATTGAACCCATTTTTAGATGGTTTTTAAAGTTGCAAGTGCTTGGCTGTCTTAAGCATCTGAGTTCCTAGAACTTTGAATGAGATCAAATCTGTGAATGTAGAGATGATGGTGCAGACCAACTTCTGATTCTGGTCATCCAAGCATCTGCACTACTACTTTTACCTTCTGAATAAGGCATGGATGTGATGGTATGCACAGTAATACTGATGTGCTATGGTTTTTGAATGATAGCAGTCTTCCTTTGTCCCATTCCTAAACCGTGGGTATTATTTGCCTTAACCTTGTTCAGTAGGGACATTATTCTATATTCTTACATGAAGTGAAAAGCACTCTTTTTCCATACCTTCACACAACAGCATTAAAACAAGGCCTAAGTAGTACAACCAATGTTCAAAGATGCTCTACCTTTTAAGTTTACCATACAAAATTCATACCTTGTTCTAAGTTGATCTCAAGAAGAAAGGGTGTTCTCCAAATACTCCTTCAGCTCTTCCTCACAGCTCACCGTTTTCCTTTTTTCTAAGATTGTATCCAGATCACTTTCATCATCTAAGGCCACATAAAAAAGCTAGTAAAAATGGTTTCGTAGATACTAAAATCTCCCCAACTATTTAGGATTCAAGGAAGTTAATTATGCACATATCTTCTACACCCAGAAGAGAAAGCTTCCTCAGCAAAACTCATCGCCTATGAAAATCTTCCTAGATAATGAACACCTCTGACACTGCCACCCCAAGTTGGTGTTCTGAAACAATGAGAACCTCACATCCAATCAGACTCTAGACCTGCACAAGATCTCGTCATAGAAACTTGCAGCCACTTTCTACAGAAAGCGGCAGTGATCTCTATCACTGTTGCCATACCAACAATAAGACAGGACTGTCCATTCAGCGTGAATCAAGCAGTTAGCAAAAATGCACCTGACAGAATGAAACTGAAGAGGAGAAATTCCCATCTAAAAGTCAAGGATTACATTTTTAATTTTATAGCAGGTATTTTGAATTTCAGAGGGCTCTTTGCATTAAGAAGTCCTGTCTTTATAGCACACCCTTGTTTTTATGTTTCTACCTGGATTATGGCCATTTAGCCGTCTCCTTCAAATCACTCCAAAGAAAAACATTCAAGTGAACAAGTTCTTTCTAAACTGCTGGAAGGTGAAATGAATGAGTAAGAGGATATGTAACATGATAAAAGGCTGCCTGGAATTTTACGACTGGTATCCAACATGGCGTCTTCTATCTGGAGAGTAAAAAAAAATCAGTCTCCAAGTAAACTGGTAAGAATGCAGATTCTCAAAACTTCTGTTTATTCTGGCACCATAAAGCACCAAATCACATTCTATAATTTATCCCTTTAGAAACAACTGCCCGACTTTTTTTATGTATAGAAAAGATTGGAAGACATTTGGGAGATCATTTCCAGCTCTTCCTGAAGTCTGATCTTAAGCAGACTGGGCCATACGTCATTCATCGCTATCCTATGTATTTCAGATAGAAATGATCATAAAAATACAATCTATTTCTATTACAAATAATAAACACAAGAATTATGAACACTTCCACATGAAACTCTTCCACACCAAACTGTTTCTCTGGAGTGTTTTGTCACACTATGGACCTCTTTCTAAGGTGACATCAATAGCCTACCACGCAGAAGGCATTGCAGGTGGGAGCACAGGAAGAACAGACTAATCCCAAGGAGTGATGAAGATATATGTCATCAAATAAAAGAAACGTACATCCACGTGCTCCACTTCTTCTTCAAACCTACATTTTCGTTTCTCAGTCATCTGAAGCATCTTGGAATGCACAACTTCAGCATCTTCTGCTGTGCAAATGTTCACATCCAACAGGGTCATCTGAAGGAAAAGAAGAACAAATTATTGACATGCACAGAAGAAATACTGTGTGGCTTTCAGAGACCCTGGCTAAACATAGTGTTTCTTTTCATGTGATGGACAGAGAAAGATTCAGCCTCCTACATGCCATATTATATAAGTAAACAATACCATCTGGTTGGATACAAAGGGAGAAATTGAGGCAGAGGTGGAATTTCTTTCCCAAGATAAGACAGATTTAGCACAAGGGCCTAGGCTCCTTGCATCTTCCACATTCATGTAGGACAGCACTCCCTTCATTACTGGCATTTGTTACGGCTTTTCCACATTTCAAGCACAAATACCAACTACTACTGTGAAACCAAACGGATGGCTTACTTTTTGAACAGAGTAAGGCGGAGGTTAAAAAGGAATTCCACTTGTTATCTCACTGTCTGGTGCATCCTCAGACTCACTTTACTCTAATGACACATTGGACCACGGCTATCACAGCCAAAAGCCGTGGCACTCAACTTGCACATCTGCCCTTTCTCCTGACATTTGCCCTCGACCAGCTCATACTGGATGCTCATTTTCTCCACGCACTCCACATTAGGGCTGTCTGAATGATATGGAACAGACCACAGTCAAAATTCCCATCTTTCATAGTGCAGTGTGACATGGAAACATGACAGAGGCCATGTGCTGAATCTCAGCACACGGAACAGATGCCAGCAGTGCCTACAGACACCAGACACTACCAGCCAGAAGAAATCAAGACATTTTCATACACAGCTGTTTATCATTATGCTTCAAAGTAGCAAGGTACTTACAATCGCTACCAACTTCTTTGCTGCCATACAGGCTACAAACATCCCAACTGGATGTGCTCTGGAGCAAGAGAAGGCAGACACAGAGCGGGAAGGCATGCTGCAAGGACACAGAGAAAGGAAGTATCTCCAATACTTCCCCTCTTCTTCTCCAAGAGTTAAAAAGGAGTATTTTTGTATGATTGAGAAGGGATCCATGTCAAAATTAACTTTTGATTTCCCTCAGATTCATTCTAACCGACCCAGTTCCTGCTACATCTCACCATGCACAGGTGTTTGTACTGGCCAAAGGAAAGCCATGCCACAGGCAGCTTCTTTGGCTCTTACTGCCACCTCCAAGCAATTGAGAAGGTATGTGGGAACACACGGAACAAAGAATAGAGCAAACATGCACTCTCAAAGCAACCGTCTGCCTCATCGTTGCCCAGGAAGAAAATAAAATATTGCTTGAATTCCAGACGGTTCTTAGGATTTCCTGACCTACCTAGACTTTTGTTTCAATTCTCCAGAGTTCTGCACCATTCGTTTCCATCAGATTTGGCACGTGTTGGAGGCAACAAGGGGCTATCAAAGTAGGAAACAAGAGTCAGGTATCCTAAAATACAAATCAGTCAGTACTTCAAATATAAAATTATGAATCCGAATATCCATACTACTGGGCTTTCTTTTATTTACAGCCATCTTGGCAATGAAAATAAACCTGAGATTGTTGTTGTTCAAGGCCAACTGTTTACTGCCCGATAAGGAACTAACTGCAATCTACCTTGTTCCTACATCCACCGTAAAAAACCTCCCTGTAAAGATCGTAATGCATTGCACCCACACCAATGTTTCTTTTGTTCAGGATGGATATTCAAACGTAGCAAAGTTAGATTTCTTTCCAGACTCCTCTCAATTTATTCCGCAAATAAAATCCCACGCCATGGAGAAAAAATGCCTTGACAAAAGCTCCAACTTCTAGCTCTCCACCCATCTTTACCCATTTCTACTATGTTTCAAGATTTACTTCTGCATTCATCCATTTTTAGAGCCTGATCACCACCTATTAATTGTAGCTGATGCACTGAAAATCAAGAATGCATTTTTTCCATTCAAAAGAGCTGTACAGAAATAGATGTAGACCCTGCCTTACTGCTGCATTTAGCAATCACACATTGACAGGAAGCAAAGTGCATTTTGTAGCCAAGTCCTTCATTAACTCCAGCAACAATTGTTTTCCTTTATGCTATACCTTCTTTTGCCATACCCGATATATTGCAAAACCTTCAGTCTCTCTTCACTGAGTACCATCTGCTCCTTTATCAACTTTTCCATTTCCATATTCACAGTTGGGGGATTCTGTATTTCTTCACTTGCCATAAAGTCTCTGCAGGATGGAAAGTAGATATGTAGAATGGAATCACATGATATATGTGATATCATACGTGGTATCACATAGAAAGAAAAAATGATCAAGTATTACTTTGATAGAAACCAAAAGTGAACACTAGCCTCTTGGTGTTGCTCATTGTCCAAAAGAAGACTGCCAAATTTCTGACCTGAAACTCTGAACTACACACTTCTTTTGCATGAGCTTCCAGTCCTTGACTCTCCCTTGCCATTTCAGTTGATGCCATTTTTCTTTCTCAAGCTCTGATTTCATTCGATTCAAGAGTAGCTTGGCAGGTGCCCTCACATTATCCAGCAGTGCTGTGCCACATGCATAACTCTCTTCATTCAAGGCTATTTTCAAAATGAGAAAAAAAAATAAAAAATCACCTTTTCCTCAGAGAGGAAAAGTGGAGTAAATGGATTGTGTTGCCTTGCTTACAGTTACCAGAAAAGTCAACAGCAGAGTTGAAAACTCCTGAAGCTGGCTAACTATAACTCTAAATGTTTTACTACTGCGTTATGATTCTGTCTTCAGTTAATAGAACCTGATATACAACAAAGAGATGGGAGCACATGGAGATGCATTGGAGAGCCTACGCTGGAGGTAACATATTCATTTTTTACTCAAACAAATCCAAATTAGAAATGTTGAATACGACCTGGGGCCATTTCAACAGCCAGCAAACTAACTAACACAACCAACCTTTGGCTTTTATTCAATCCTTTGCTTGTTTTACCTGGGCCTTGAAGATCTGTCTGCAGCCTTCCTATCTGCAAATATATCACAGTCGTCCTATTGAGAACCCATGGCTCATCACAGCTGCTTGGCCAGGCCTGCTTCCAGAAGAAATGGCAACTACAAGCTGGGAGCCAAGCAGCAGTGCTTCAGCTTGCTCCTTCCGACTGCTAAGGGCACTTGGGAAGGCAAGCGAGAGTCAACCACCTTCCTCTCCTAGTAGCCTGTAACGTGGTGCACACAAGCACGGCACATAGCTGCTTCGTTCACCGCCCTCGCCCACGCCTTTCGCCGCTTTCTCTCCCCGGCGGCCAGAAGCCGCTGAAGCGGCACCACACAGCCAGCAGTGTGCCGGCAGCCAAGAGCTCGAGAACGCTGCTTCTGCCCAAGCCCGCCGAGGGCGTGCACCTTTGTTCTCAGAGCTCCGTGCAACAGTCTGCCTCTCTCGCAGTTCGAATGGAAAACGAAAGCTTTTCGCCTATGCCCTTCACAGAGATCTGTTGCCAGGGCGAGAAGGTCTTGTGGCCGGAGCTCGCCCCCGCCGCGAGGAAGCTGCTATTAGCACCGCATTGCAGGGGTGTTGTGTTGCGTTGTTTAATGTTAATTTTCCTTCTGTGTTGTTGGTTCATCCCAGTTTCTTTCCTCTAAGTTAAGTACATAATGGTTTTTCTTTTTCCCGCCTTTGTCCTAGTCAGTCATCCTAAACCCCTCCCCTTTATCTGGAACCTTTCCTGTCCCTCACCCTAAACCCTGCCCCACTGGATGTCAATCCTTTGTAGCCCCTCCCTTTGTTCTAGAAGTTTCTGTGTCAAGCATTCCCTTTTGTATTCATGATTGGTTATAGTGTATGTATCCCCACCCTCGGTTTGCCTTATTGGCTCAATGTCCCCCTTTCCGCGCCTTCTGTACCTCCCCCTGTTAACCGTTATTGGCCAGGGTTTTGTGCCCTCCCCTTGCTCCTCCCCCGTACTTAAGCCTGTGTAGAACCCCCTCAAACTGCCTTTTGCGGTTCCCTCTCCCAACCTCCGGACCTGTTACCTCTTCTTTCAATAAATCCCTTCCCCCAGAATCGTTAAAGTTATCTCCTGCGCCTCTTTGTCCCTCCCTGACGACTCACCCAGGCGTAGCTTTTGCTACACCTCTTCTGCGGCTCCCATAGTGGTGCCGGGGAGGGGCCACTCACCGAAGCAGGCTTCCCGGAGCTAGCCGTTAGCCAGATGAGGTGGGCAGTGGGTGGAAGAAACGTCAGTTTGGCGCCTGACGCGCGGCCACTTAACCAGCAACCCCACGAAGAGCCTCTAAGATCTGAGGATCAGAGGCATTGGGCATCGACTACCCCGGTGGGAGCAGGCCAGGTCGGCAGCGCTCCCGGGGAGAAGGTGGCAAACCTCTGCGCCCAGAGGACCACTTTCGAGGGAGGGACCTCGTGTTGCAGCTCCTGTTCCAGAGGCTGACGGAGCAGGTAGGTATCCCCCAATGGGGTGCAGGGGGGCTTGCCATTAGGTGGGGCGGGGTGTGCCGCCCCAGGTGTGGGGGCCCATGAAAACACCCCTTCCTTTAGTCCCTGAGGGTGAGGGACTCACTGGCCCTGGGACCCCTTTTTCTCAGTTGTTTCAGTTTTCCTTTGCTGCGGTGGGAGAGTGAGTTCTGCTGTGTGGGTAGGCACACCATAATGGGCTCAAAGCTGTCCACACAGCAGCGGGAGATGTTTTTCCAAGTTGTTCGTACCCTGTAGGGAGGGAAAAAAAAGTTTTCACGGGGTTCGTTAAAGAAGTTCATAAAATGGCTTGCTTCCCAATTCCCCGGGGTGTCACCCCAGCAAATGGAGTCAGTCCAATTTTGGGAACTACTAGGACAAAGGCTCATGGCGTTGAGCAATCAGGACGACACCTCTGTGGATCGGTTTTTCAGTTTATACATTCAAATTCATACAGCTGTAAAAGAAAAGGCGGGGGGCGTGCGCTCGGCCCCGCCCTGCCAGGCGAGGGTGGGGAAGGGAAGCAAGCCACCCCAGGTTCCCCCAGTTGTTCCCCCCTCTCCTAACCCTCCTTCCAATCCCTCTTCCCCTGCATCGGGGGATCCGAGATGGGCAGCTTGGCAACAATCGCAGGCGAGCCCGGCTAGGGAGAACAGCCGCTGCTCCCCTGGCCACTCTCAGTCCTCCTGATACCCTAGCCCAGGTGGCAAGGCGCCAGCCGTCAGGGAGCCTTCCCCTAATCCCTCTTCCCGCAGTTCCATCTCTCCCAGTTGCACCCCGAGTTCTACCCCGAAACCTGTTTTAAAGAGTTGTAAATTTTGTAAATGTACCCCGAAACCCTCTCCCGCTCCTACCCAAAAAACCCCAAAGTCAGTCAGGTTCCAGTCATCCCCCCCAGAGCCACGAAATGGCCTCCCGGACTCCAGCGCATAAGATGGCGCCGGCCACGTGGCGTGGCCGGTCCCTTGTGCTCTGGCTCCTTTTTCTTCCCAGAATCCCTTCCTCACTGATCCGTGCCCTCCTCCTACTGTGGCTCTGCCCCCTACCCCGTGTCCCAACCCCTTTCTGTTCCCGCCTCCTTCCCCAAGTCCTGCCCCTGTCTCCTCCCACGGGAGGGGTGTTCCTCCTCCCCAGGCTCCTCCTCCTCCTCCTACTAAAACTCCTCCTCTTACTCCACCCCCAGAGAGGCAGCCCCCAAGCTCAACAGGTCCCGCCCATCACCATGAATGTTGCCAGTGTTCTGGCTCCTCCTCAGTAAGCGTTCCCGCCCCTCCGCTTCCGACTTCCGATTCCCACGCCCACCCCTTCCGGTTCCCAAGCCGGGGAAGGACAAGTGGCAGCTCCTTCAAGACCTTCGTGAAATAAATAAAAAGACAGAAGACATGGGGTCTCTGCAACCAGGTATGCCCTCACCCTCAATGCTGCCGCAAAATTGGAATCTGGCAGTCCTAGATATCAAGGATTGTTTTTTCCAAATTCCCCTCGACCCCGAGGATGCACCACGGTTTGCCTTCTCCGTTCCATCCATCAACCGGGAAGCCCCAATGAGGCGCTTCCATTGGCGGGTAGTGCCTCAGGGCATGAAGAACAGCCCCAGTATCTGTCAATAGTACGTGGCCTCATTGCTGTCTCCTGTCCGTGCCAAGGCAGGGGAGGCCATCATCCTGCACTATATGGATGACGTGCTAATTTGTGCCCCCAAGGATGACATACTGCAGTATGTCCTTGACCTTGTCATCGAGGTTTTGATCTCTGCAGGGTTTGAGCTCCAGAAGGAGAAAGTTCAGAGGATGCCCCTGTGGAAGTATCTCGGGGTCCAAATTACCAGCAGGACTATTGTCCCACAGAAATTGGCAATTAACACCAAGCCAAAAACCCTTGCGGATTTCCACCAGCTGTGTGGGTCATTGAATTGGGTCAGACCCTGGCTAGGATTGACCACCGAGGACCTAGCTCCCCTTTTCAATTTATTGAAGGGGGGAGATGAGTTACTTTCTCCTAGGGTGCTGACCCCAGAGGCGAGGGCAGCTCTGGAAAAGGTAGAGAAGGCGATGGGGACGAGACAAGCCCATCGCTACCTGTTGAACCTGCAATTTGAGTTTATTATCCTGGGATGGCTGCCACACCTCCACGGCCTCATTGACCAGTGGGACCAGGACCAGAGGGACCCCCTCTTGATTATAGAGTGTGTGTTCCTCAGTCATCAGAGGTCCAAAAGTATCACCAGGCCACAGGAGCTGATGGCACAACTGATCAGGAAGGCCAGGGCCCGTTTGCGAGAGCTGGCGGGTTGCAATTTTGCGTTCATCCGAGTACCACTTGCCTTATCATCGGGCAAGCTGACTAAGGAGGTTTTGGAGCATTTGCTCCGGGAGAATGAGACTCTTCTCTTTGCCCTTGATAGCTACAGAGGACAAACATCTGTCCACCACCAAAGTCATAAATTATTTAATTCAAATTTCAATATGGTCCCGAAAGAAAAATTGAGCTGGGTGCCGCTCAAAGCTCTAAATGTTTTTACAGATGCAGCTGGGGCTTCGCACAAGTCAGTCATGACTTGGAAGAACCCCCAGACTCAGCAGTGGGAGGCAGATGTTAAGGTTGTTGAGGGTTCCCCTCAAATTGCTGAGTTAGATGCAGTCGTTAGAGCTTTTGAGAGGTTCTCAGAGCCACTTAATTTGGTTACAGATTCGGCCTATGTGGCAGGTGTGGTGTCAAGGGCAGAGAACGCTGTTTTGAAAGAAGTCTCTAATCCGAACCTCCACGGTCTGCTCTCGAAGTTGATATATGCTGTCTCCCACCGAGAGCATCCGTACTTCGTGATGCACATAAGATTGCACACAGACCTTCCAGGCTTTATCGCCGAGGGTAAATCAGAGAGCGGACACCCTGGCCGCACCAGCTGATATGGCCAGGATTCCTGATATTTACCAACAGACAAAGCTGAGCCATCAGAAATTCCATCAGAATGCGCCTGGCTTGGTACGGCAATTCCAACTAAGCCGTGACCAGGCCAAGGACATTGTGGCCACATGTCCCCAGTGCCAGAAGCTTGGGGTGCCAACCCTGAGCTCTGGCATCAATCCTAGAGGCCTGGAGAGCTGTGAGTTATGGCAGATTGATGTCACCCATGTTCCGCAGTTCAGCAGGTTGAAATATGTACATGTGAGTGTGGACACCTTTTCTGGGGCAGTCTTCGCTTCTGCCCACACAGGGGAGAAGGCCAAGGACGTACAGAAACACCTTGTACAGGCCTTGTCTATGTTGGGGATCCCAAGGGAATTGAAATCGGACAATGGCCCAGCATATGCTTCCACGGCCTTCCGGGAGTTCCTGCAGAGGTGGGGAATCAAACATAAGACTGGCATCCCATATTCCCCCGCAGGTCAGGGCATGGTTGAGCATGCCCACCAAACGCTCAAACGGGTCCTGGAGCAGCAACAGGGCGATACTCAATTCGATACACCTCACACTAAATTGCATAAAACCCTTTTTACCATCAACTTTCTTAACTGCTCTTTCGAAGTGTTGAATCCTCCCATTGTGAGGCACTTCACGAACTCTTCATCATTACGGTTGAGAAAACACCCTCCCATGATGGTGAAGAACCCGGAGACCAGTAAAACGGGGGGCCCACATGAGTTAGTCACCTGGGGTCGTGGGTACGCTTGCGTATCCACACCCTTTGGTTTGAGGTGGGTCCCTCAAAGGTGGGTCCGGCCCTATACTGCCAGTCAGGGACATCTGTCAGGGCCAACCTCCGGAGATGTCAAATATGCAGCACTTCGTCGTGGCCGGCGCCCCTCCCTGGAACACCAAGGGTCCCCCAGTGGGCGGGACAGCCCCTTCTGCAAGTTGTTTCCTCCCCCTGAAGTTCAGGACCTATTTGAGTAACCCATTCCCGTTTCCTGTTCTGTTTTAGTCAGCCACCCAGAGCCCCAGGATGTGGTACGCCCTTGTCATCTGGGCGTGCCTCTGCCAGTCTTTGATGGAGTGGATAGTCCCGCAGCAGAGGAAGAATGTGTGGGTCACCCTGGCCCAGGCCATGCAGCAGGACCATCTCTGCTTATCAACTGCGGCAACAGGGAACCCACTTTCAACCCGCCTGGTGGGGATCCCATTTCAGCCTGATGAATATCCCAAGACAATCATCAACATGTGGGATGATTTTAACCCCCGGCGGTGGCACCCCTCCTATGCCTCCTATCCTATGACGAACCCCCTCTGGGTGTGGCAGGAGTGGTCTAAAGACCTTCCCAAAGCACGCGAGGAACCTCAGGAATTAGAATTACTTGGTTCAGCCCCATTCCCCTTTTTGTGTTCAGAATCATTACAGATGCTCCAACCCCGAATCATACCTAAACGTTATCCAACCCAACCTTAACTATAGAGCTGCCGCGTGGTGCAATGCCACTGCCCAGATTGAGGGGACCCCTGTAGACCAACCTCGTCAGCTAGGTAAGGGGGTCTTCTTGATCTGAGGCGACCGGGCGTGGGCAGGCATCCCCTCTCGCCTGACAGGAGGGCCGTGCACCCTTGGACGACTGACCCGGTTTTCCCCTAACCGTACCCAAATGTCGAATTGCAAATCTAAAAAAACAAAATCGGCGATCCAAAAGAGAGAGGCTCATAATTTGGACAAAAATTGCAATGCAGATGTTTTTCATTGGTCTAAGTCCAAAAGAGTTGCTGTCTCCAACTTTTTACCGTGGGTTGCAGCAGCTAAATCCCTAGGTGAATTGGGCCTCCTAGAGTGCTGGGGAGCGAAAGAGGCAAACATTACGTCAGCGGCCTTAAGCGACCTCCTAGCAGATGAGGAAATTACCAGGCAGGCAACCCTACAAAATCGGGCAGCAATAGATTTCCTGTTGCTTGCACATGGCCACGGCTGCGAGGACTTCAAAAGCCTCTGCGGTCTCAACTTCTCTCTTGCTACCAGAGCAGAGGTGGCCAGATTGAAGAGGCAGTGCCTAGGTTCACCTTCTACTTACTGCACGTAAGCCACGCCCAGCTCCTCGCTGCACTCTGGATTTCCCTTCTCCGCGGCACTTACCGTGGTGCTGTGTGCAACTCGGCGCCTAGAAGTGACCGCCAATGCTTTCCCAGCGGGCTGCAAGGGAACCAAGGAGCAGCACAAGCAGCAGTGCTTCAGCTTGCTCCTTCCGACTGCTAAGGGCACTTGGGAAGGCAAGCGAGAGTCAACCACCTTCCTCTCCTAGTAGCCTGTAACGTGGTGCACACAAGCACGGGACTTGTGCCGCTTCATTCACCGCCCACGCCCTCGCCCGCGCCTGGCGCCGCTTTCACTTGCCAGGGGCCAGAAGCCGCTGCAAGGGCGCCCCACAGCCGGCAGTGTGCCGGCAGCCAAGAGCTCGGGAACGCTGCTTCTGCCCAAGCCCGCCGAGGGCGTGCACCTTTGTTCTCAGAGCTCCGTGCAACAGTCTGCCTCTCTCGCAGTTCGAATGGAAAACGAAAGCTTTTCGCCTACCACCTTCACAGAGATCCGTTGCCAGGAGGAGAATGTCTTGTGGCCGGAGCTCGCCCCGCTCCGCGAGGAAGCTGCTATTAGCACCGCATGGCAGGGACACGTCTCACTTCTTGACTTCGTGCTTAGCGCTCTCCGAATTCGCCGCTAGCTCCACAGACCTTCTCAGCTGCAAGTAGCAGCGCTCGCAGTACATAGAACTTCGCAAGGACCGAAGACCCGGAGGGACATATCGCACACGAAAATGTGCAAGGACAGAGACGTGTTCTACATTGTCCCTTCGCGTCATCCAGTTTGTGCTTCTGCTGCTTCTGCTGTTAGGGATCGCTCCTTGAAAGACGAGCGAGAGCGTCTTTCTGGGTGCATTGCACTGAGTGCGTGCTCGCTAGGGACTTTGCACTCGGAGCCAAGGCAACAGGGCGTGCTTGTCCGCAGAACTGAGGACACGGTGTTGGGCAGAGCTGAAACTGACCGCTGGAGTTCAGCTCTCTCCGGACGGCAGAAGGCGAAGAACTAAGCTGCTTGCGAGCGGCGCAGTGCAGCGAAGAGCACACGAGCAGCCCAAGAGCTCCTTCACAATCGTTTTCACTTCTCAGTGCTCTTGCTGCTTGGAAAAGCAGCACACAGCCATTGCACGCCAGGGCAAAAGCTGGGGCAGTGCCCGTCCTCACACCTTCGCTGTGCTGTACTCCATGCAGCTAGAGCGAAGCGAGAAGGACGCGAGGAAGAAGAAGCCCCCCGGCAGCAGCCCTGAAAGGGCGCATAACACATGGCGTCTCGCTGCCCTCCGTTCTACATACTCGCGGCTCCCTCTGCCGACTTGCAAAAGTTGCTACCAGAGCAGAGGCGGCCAGATGGAAGAGGCAGTGCCTAGGTTCACCTTCTACTTACTGCACGTAAGCCACGCCCAGCTCCTCGCTGCACTCTGGATTTCCCTTCTCCGCGGCACTTACCGTGGTGCTGTGTGCAACTTGGCGCCTAGAAGTGACCGCCAATGCTTTCCCAGCGGGCTGCAAGGGGACCAAGGAGCAGCACAAGCAGCAGTGCTTCAGCTTGCTCCTTCCGACTGCTAAGGGCACTTGGGTAGGCAAGCGAGAGTCAACCACCTTCCTCTCCTAGTAGCCTGTAACGTGGTGCACACAAGCACGGGACTAGTGCTGCTTCGTTCACCGCCCTCGCCCGCGCCTGGCGCCGCTTTCACTTGCCGGCGGCCAGAAGCCGCTGCAAGGGCGACACACAACCAGAAGTGTGCCGGCAGCCAAGAGCTCGAGAACGCTGCTTCTGCCCAAGCCCGCCGAGGGCGTGCACCTTTGTTCTCAGAGCTCCGTGCAACAGTCTGCCTCTCTCGCAATTCGAATGGAAAACGAAAGCTTTTCGCCTACGCCCTTCACAGAGATCCGTTGCCAGGACGAGAATGTCTTGTGGCCGGAGCTCGCCCCCGCCGCGAGGAACCTGCTATTAGCACCGCATTGCAGGGACACGTCTCGCTTCTTGACTTCGTGCTTGGCGCTCTCTGAATTCGCCGCTAGCTCCACGGTCCTTCTCAGCTGCTAGTAGCAGCGCTCGCAGTACATAGAGCTTCGCAAGGACCGAAGACCTGGAGGGAAGTATCGCACACGAAAATGTGCCAGGACAGAGACGTTCTACACTGAGTAGAGACACAGACAGACAGACAGAGAGTTCTACACTGCCCCTTCTCGTCGGCCATCTTGTGCTCTGCTGCCTCTGCTGTGACTAATCGGTCCTTGAAAGGCGAGCGACAGCGCCTCTCCAGGCACTGAGTGAGTGTTCCCTAGGGACTTTTGGATGTAAAACTTTTTCCACCTCCAAAAATACATGGGTAAGTCCTAAAAGTTTTGGTTTTCTTAAGAATAGTTTCGTCCAAGTTTTGCTGTTCTAATCACCCATGGTTTCAGTCTTCACTTAACTGCTTGTTTCTGTCTTTTTGCCTAGTGGCAATCTAATTCTAAGGTAACTAGATGTGTTGGAAATCCATAAATTACATCTCAAGTTAGGTGGGATAATTGGCTCGGAAGAAAACGGAATTGAGAATTTGGAAAGAATCCAGAGTGAGCTGATGTCACAATCCGAGATTCCCTTGGGTTCCAAATCCTTTCATTTGTGTTTTTGTGGGCTTTTTTGAAGGCGGTGTACAGTTGAAGCCATGATTTAGCTGCGGTGAGACCTGCTCTGCTGTAAAAGCATTATTTTCTCAGTGAGCATGGACAACAGTTAGAGTGTCGTCTTTTAAGATTCCCTGCACTCCACTTATGGTGGCAAAAGCAGTGTCTTGACTGTAATCATAAAAGTGATTACAGCTTCATTGCTTTGACATCATGTAGGATGCTTCCTCCATCTGCTGTGGTCCGCATTAAGTAACAGATTTCTCAGTTTCTAGGAAGAGTCTAGCAAACAATCACCTTGCTCCTTCTCTTGCATTTATTCATCACTGCTATGCTGCTATACAGACAGGTAGTCTGTTTATGATTCAACAATTCAATGGGACATCAAGTAAATAACAAAGCAAAACTAACTACCGAAAGCACTATAAGGGCCAGAGATTAGCTTGGATCAAAACAGGTATTCTCCTAGCATTGTTTACAAACGAGTCAGCATGTGAAACAGAAGGCACAATGTAGTTTGGGCCTTGTTTTGGGCATGCCCGGAAGAAGGAAATTCTGATTTCACATACGGGAAAAGAAATGTTGACATTTGAATGAGATTGTTCATACTCCAGTAAAGGTTGCTTTGAAAGGTTGTGGAAGTCCTGTTAGGAAACATGGCTTTACAAGTCCTTTCCACCAGGAGACAACAGCTGCAGAACATCTGGGTGTGCCAGTGTTGAGAGCACCAGCAAAGATCAAAGTGGAGAAGTTGGTGAACAATGGCAGTGGCCTGGCGGAGGGCAAGTGGGGTGCTGGCTGTGGGACCAGGGGAGTCCTGACTGATTTAGGAGGTTTGTGATGGTCTGTGCCAGCAAGCACAGTAGTGCTGTGGCCTTGGCACACTGCAAATACTGGAATTCAGTGGGGTCACTGGGCAGGCTGAGTGTGTGAGCTGCTGGAGGGACCCAGGTTGCCCACATGTAAACATCCAGTCTCACTCTTGCCAGCCACAGAAAGGAGCAGGATGTGGCTGCTGGCGATGCCTGTCATGTATATGTAGTGTATATGTGTGCTATCCCAGCCTGCTGGGAACACTTCTTCTTTGGGACTGCTTGGGCTGAGGGAGAGAAAGCAGTGGTAGTTTCTGAGGTTTCGAGTTTGCTCGAGTTTCTCAGGCTGTTTCTGGAGCCACCCAGAGTTCTCTTCCTTGAAGCATTTCAAGTCCTGCTAATTTTCAAAATTCAAACAGACACAGCTCTAAGCTAGTTGATCTGACTTCAGAGCTATTCTTACGCTGAGCTGTTGGATGATCTGATCTCCGGAGATGTCTTCCATCTCAGTTTATGACCTGGTTCTTGTGAAAAGTAGGATCTTTTAGCCTGGAGAAGAGAGGTTTCTGGAGAGACAGTATTGTGGCCTTTGAATATGTAAAGAGGGTATAAGACAAATGGAGAAAGACTTTTTAGGAAAGTTTGCAGAGACAGGACAAGGGGCCATGCTTTCAAACTGAGACTAGGTTTAGATTGGCTAAAAGGAAAAACTTTTCTACAATGAAGCTGGTGAGACACTCAAACGGGTGTTCCAGAGAAGTTGTGGATGCCCCATCATTGAGAGTGCTCCTTATCAGTTTGGCTAGTCTTGAGCAATTTGATCTACTGTAAGATCTACCTGGCAAGGAAGTTGGACTAGATGATCTTTAATCACAGACTGTTGTATGATTCCGTGAAAGACAGAATGCAATAAAGTTCATATTTCAGATTTTGGCACAGACATATTTATTATTTCTCACTTTATGCATCATTGCAATGACAACTTGTTAGCTTCTGAAATGATTAGCTGAGATTGATTTCCTTCCTTAGTTTCATTTTCTCTGTTATTCCTTCACTCTTGGACTTTTTTTTTTCACTAGATTTCCTCTTTCAGTAAACTGCCCTTAAGTATCACTTTGCTCCCCACCTGGCTTTTTTTTTTTTTTCAATGACACCTTTTCACTGGTTCGTTTTGGGCCTTTGCTGCTTGAAGTCCAGCAGCCTCCTTGTCTGAGCATTACGGAGCTTTCTTTACAGCTTCATCACTATGCAAAAAGCCATAAATTACTGTGTTCCATCTCACATACCATCAAGTATCACACTAATATTCCCTCTGCTGAATAGCTGGTTGGCTTACATAGACCAGCCAAATACCAGGAAATCCAGATGGCAGCAAGAATCTTGTAGACTACTCCTGCTGTTCATTTAAATTCTGGAGAAGTCACGTGAGGTATCACATTCTCTTGAAAGAAGTGTCTATCATCTCGGACATTCTATAATGGGCAATTAATATTGTCATGAGTTTCTGGCTAGACTTTTTAGTACGCAAATTCAAATTCAAATGATCTGAAATGATAGAACTTCAAGAAATTTTTTTTCCCAGAATCGAAGTATGATGGAGTTCCATAGGGAGAATCTTAATCTTAGTTATTCTATTCCATCTCACATCATGGCTGGGGGCAGGGAGAAGGGAGTATCTTTGGGGGACAATGGGTTCCGGTGTAGTCAGTAAGCTGGGCAGAGGAGCCATCAGGTATTTTCTGTTGTTGGGGGGGGGGGGGATTCGTGTGAACTCTTCCTTTCTTGTACCCTGCCACTGGTATTGTTGCTAAAATTGTTTGTTTTCTCATCCAAGTGACAAAATCAGCACACTTAATGAGGGATGAAGAGGGAGCAGCGAACTCAGAACAGGGGGAAGAAGAAGCAGAGCCTGCTGTCCTCCAGAAGAAAAAAACACTACCAGCCAACTTTGCATCATCTGTGAACTTCCTGGGCGTGTACTCTATGCCCTTGTCCAGATCACTGAGCAAGATATTAAACAGGACTGGGCCCAAGACTGAGCCTTGGGGACCAGCTGGATGAACTCTATTTCCCACCACTCTGTGGGCCTGGCCATCACCCAGTTTGTCACCCAGCAAACAGCCCACCCATGCAAACCATAAGCAGACAGTTTCTTCAGGAGAATGATGTGAGACTCATTGCAAAAAGGATCAGGGAGATGCCTAGGAAGAGTCTCAGGTGAATCCAGGAGACTATAGTGGAGGACTATTCAGTTTTCCAATCAATTTGCTTAAAAAACTCTACAAAACCGTAATAAAAAAACAAACAAACAAACAAACAAAAAAAGCAGACCAAACAAACACACAAAACCCCCCAACCAATAATCCCCAAAGAGACAAAAAAAGCCCCCAAAAAAGCCCACCAAAAAACCCACCCAAAACTGAAAAAAAACCCCAAACCCAACACAAAAAATCAGGGTGAAGGTTTTTAGTAACTTTAAAAATAACAAAACAAAACAAAACAAAAAAAACCCCAGAAAGTCACATTTCTAAAGGTGCTGTCCCAGCCTCTTCTCTCAGCAGGGAGGACATCCTGAAGTGGAGCCAGTTGGAAGAAAGCGGGACAGGGCAGCACCGGGGCCATTGTCACAGGACGGCCCTGTGGCTGCCCCATTGCCAAAACCTGGACACATAAATCAAACACAGGTATGCACATGTGCTTAGACACAGCAAAAATATATTTGTCTGAAAAGAATACTGGTCCATTTATATCACTGGAAAGAGCACTCCAAAGAAAAACATTCAAGTGAACAAGTTCTTTCTAAACTGCTGGAAGGTGAAATGAATGAGTAAGAGGATATGTAACATGATAAAAGGCTGCCTGGAATTTTACGACTGGTATCCAACATGGCGTCTTCTATCTGGAGAGTAAAAAAAAATCAGTCTCCAAGTAAACTGGTAAGAATGCAGATTCTCAAAACTTCTGTTTATTCTGGCACCATAAAGCACCAAATCACATTCTATAATTTATCCCTTTAGAAACAACTGCCCGACTTTTTTTATGTATAGAAAAGATTGGAAGACATTTGGGAGATCATTTCCAGCTCTTCCTGAAGTCTGATCTTAAGCAGACTGGGCCATACGTCATTCATCGCTATCCTATGTATTTCAGATAGAAATGATCATAAAAATACAATCTATTTCTATTACAAATAATAAACACAAGAATTATGAACACTTCCACATGAAACTCTTCCACACCAAACTGTTTCTCTGGAGTGTTTTGTCACACTATGGACCTCTTTCTAAGGTGACATCAATAGCCTACCACGCAGAAGGCATTGCAGGTGGGAGCACAGGAAGAACAGACTAATCCCAAGGAGTGATGAAGATATATGTCATCAAATAAAAGAAACGTACATCCACGTGCTCCACTTCTTCTTCAAACCTACATTTTCGTTTCTCAGTCATCTGAAGCATGTTGGAGTGCACAACTTCAGCATCTTCTGCTGTGCAAATGTTCACATCCAACAGGGTCATCTGAAGGAAAAGAAGAACAAATTATTGACATGCACAGAAGAAATACTGTGTGGCTTTCAGAGAGCCTGGCTAAACGTAGTGTTTCTTTTCTTGTGATGGACAGATATAGATTCAGCCTCCTACATGCCATATTAGATTACTAAACAATACCATCTGGTTGGACACAAAGGGAGAAATTGAGGCAGAGGTGGAATTTCTTTCCCAAGATAAGACAGATTTAGCACAAGGGCTGAGGCTCCTTGCATCTTCCACATTCATGTAGGACAGCACTCCCTTCATTACTGGCATTTGTTACGGCTTTTCCACATTTCAAGCACAAATACCAACTACTACTGTGAAACCAAACGGATGGCTTACTTTTTGAACAGAGTAAGGCGGAGGTTAAAAAGGAATTCCACTTGTTATCTCAATGTTTGGTGCATCCTCAGACTCACTTTACTCTAATGACACATTGGACCACGGCTATCACAGCCAAAAGCTGTGGCACTCAACTTGCACATCTGCCCTTTCTCCTGACATTTGCCCTCGACCAGCTCATACTGGATGCTCATTTTCTCCACGCACTCCACATTAGGGCTGTCTGAATGCTATGGAACAGACCACAGTCAAAATTCCCATCTTTCACAGTGCAGTGTGACATGGAAACATGACAGAGGCCATGTGCTGAATCTCAGCACACGGAACAGATGCCAGCAGTGCCTACAGACACCAGACATTACCAGCCAAAGAAATCAAGACATTTTCATACACAGCTGTTTATCATTATGCTTCAAAGTAGCAAGGTACTTAACAATCGCTACCAACTTCTTTGCTACCATACAGGCTACAAACATCCCAACTGGATGTGCTCTGGAGCAAGAGAAGGCAGACACAGAGCGGAAAGGCATGCTGCAAGGACACAGAGAAAGGAAGTATCTCCAATACTTCCCCTCTTCTTCTCATACTTCCCCTCTTCTTCTCCAGGAGTTAAAAAGGAGTATTTTTGTATGACTGAGAAGGGATCCATGTCAAAATTAACATTTGATTTCCCCCAGATTCATTCTAACCGAGCCAGTTCCTGCTAGATCTCCCCATGCACAGGTGTTTGTACTGGCCAAAGGAAAGCCATGCCACAGGCAGCTTCTTTGGCTCTTACTGCCACCTCCAAGCAACTGAGAAGGTATGTGGCAACACACGGAACAAAGAATAGAGCAAACATGCACTCTCAAAGCAACCGTCTGCCTCATCGTTGCCCAGGAGAAAAGAAAATATTGCTTGAATTCCAGACTATTCTTAGGATTTCCCGACCTACCTAGACTTTTGTTTCAATTCTCCAGAGTTCTGCACCATTCGTTTCCATCAGATTTGGCACGTGTTGGAGGCAACAGGGTGCTATCAAAGCAGGAAACAAGAGTCAGGTATCCTAAAATACAAATCAGTCAGTACTTCAAATATAAAATTATGAATCCGAATATCCATACTACTGGGCGTTCTTTTATTTACAGCCATCTTGGCAATGAAAATAAACCTGAGATTGTTGTTGTTCAAGGTCAACTGTTTACTGCCCGATAAGGAACTAACTGTCATCTACCTGGTTCCTACATCCACCGTAAAAAACCTCCCTGTAAAGATCGTAATGCATTGCACCCACACCTATGTGTCTTGTGTTCAGGATGGATATTCAAACGTAGCAACGTTAGATTTCTATCCAGACTCCTCTCTTCATTTATTCCGCAAATAAAATCCCACGCCATGGAGAAAAAAATGCCTTGACAAAAACACCAAGTTCTAGCTCTCCACCCCTCTTTGCCCATTTCTGCTATGTTTCGAGATTTACTTCTGCATTCCTCCATTTTTAGAGCCTGATCGCCACCTATTAAGTGTAGCTGGGGCACTGAAAATCAAGAATGCATTTTTTCCATTCAAAAGAGCTGTACAGAAATAGATGTAGACCCTGCCTTACTGCTGCATTTAGCAATCACACATTGACAGGAAGCAAAGTGCATTTTGTAGCCAAGTCCTTCATTAACTCCAGCAACAATTGTTTTCCTTTATGCTATACCTTCTTTTGCCATACCCGATATATTGCAAAACCTTCAGTCTCTCTTCACTGAGTACCATCTGCTCCTTTATCAACTTTTCCATTTCCATATTCACAGTTGGGGGATTCTGTATTTCTTCACTTGCCATAAATTCTCTGCAGGATGGAAAGTAGATATGTAGAATGGAATCACATGATATATGTGATATCATACGTGGTATCATGTAGAAAGAAAAAATGATCAAGTATTACTTTAACAGAAACCAAAAGTGAACACTAGCCTCTTGGTGTTGCTCATTGTCCAAAAGAAGACTGCCAAATTTCTGACCTGAAACTCTGAACTCCACACTTCTTTTGCATGAGCTTCCAGTCCCTTGCCATTTCAGTTGATGCCATTTTTCTTTCTCAAGCTCTGATTTCATTCGATTCAAGAGTAGCTTGGCAGTTGCCCTCTCATTATCCAGCACTGCTCCGTTTATATTCTGTGTATTAAAAAACAAAACCAGAAGTACAAGCAGCATACAACATGCAAAAACAAACCAAAAATTGTCTCTTCTACAGAAAATGAGGGGAGAAAAGAACACAAATGATAACCAATACCCTGCCAAGTAGAAATTTCTTCTATATTTCAGTGATTGATAGGCAGAAAAAATGAATTTCATCTGGGGAAAGAAAGACATTCTAGGAATATTCAGACTGCTATCTTGCCCCAGGTAAAACATTTACCATGGCCTTAGCGTTAATGAGCTTGTGAACATCAGCTGCCAAGAGGAAGGACATTTCCTCCAGTTTCACACAATACTTGGTCAGTACATCTGCTATCTGTGCAATCAAAGAATACAGAAAAGCAACAACAATGAAAAGTAGAACTCAAATATCAATTTCCCAAG
This sequence comes from Sturnus vulgaris, assembly GCF_052056855.1. Classification (NCBI taxonomy): domain Eukaryota; kingdom Metazoa; phylum Chordata; class Aves; order Passeriformes; family Sturnidae; genus Sturnus; species Sturnus vulgaris. The sequence continues at coordinate 64,082,423 of NC_142282.1, forward strand.
TTAAAATCTACATGAACAAGACAATTTTTCCATTCAAGTGAATTCGATTTAATTAATTCATTAACTACATAAGTATCATTCTCACGTTCAAGAGTAGAATTCAAAGAATCGACGTTGCTTCTTCTGAGACATTGAAGCCTGAGTAGACCCAACTTCAAATCTAGTAGGACGGCATGAAAGCAATACCTGCTACATTTAGTACATGTAAACTACAAAGAACATCTAGAACAGCTCTAAAAGATGAACAAACCCATGAACTTTGAAGGAGACGCTAGCAAGAAATGTGGAAATAGGCTTTATCTGCCCAGTGCTTTTCCCAAAAGCACGGGCACTCCTTGGCATCAGTGAGAGTCTCTGTCTCATTACTCAGCAGCTGGCTTAGGGTAAAAAAGGATGCATGCAATCACTTCATTCCTGTTTATGACATAAACTTACTGCATCATCATGGAAGCCATTTACTTGGAAATATAGCCTAAAAAATAGGTGTCAGACTGGGTACATATCTAGATTGCTATGAGCAAAACCAATTTCTTTTTAACAGGAAAGCCATACAATATGCCTGCCATGGCAAATATTAGTCTACTAGCCCTGCACTTCAACGGGCAGTGAGCAGTTCATGACACCAAGTTTACGTTTGGCAAGGAGACAGTCTATTTATTACAAGCCCCTAGTTCTAGAACCAAGAATTCAGGAGTTGCTCATTCCTAATGAAAATCTGTCCATTTCATACCTTTGGGGTTTTATGCTTCTGTTCTTTACCTGTCTTGAGTGTGGCTTTCTTGTGAAGTCACTGATGGGTGTTTTTCCAACACATTTCTGCTGATTACACGGTAATTGCATGGCATCAGCAGACATCTCTGAATGTCTCTTGAAAGTATGCTTTTTACTCTTCCTAGAGGACCTTGTCTTCTTCTTTCCTTCACCCAAAAGGTGGGCTAAGTGAGCCTTCAAAGAACCATCATCTCAACAATTAGAATTCTTTCAAACCTACTGAATGGAGAACAGCGACAAAAAAATTTTAAAAAGACTAGTACGCGAAAGACAGCAGAAGAGAAAGGTAAAATAATGAATCCTACATGCCAGGTGCATAACTCTCTTCATTCAAGGCTATTTTCAAAATGAGAAAAAAAAAAAAAAAAGATCATCTTTTCCTCAGAGAGGAAAAGTGGAGTAACTGGATTGTGTTGCCTTGCCTACAGTTACCAGAAAAGTCAACAGCTGAGTTGAAAACTCCTGAAGCTGGCTAACTACACCTCTAAATGTTTTACTACTGTGTTATGATTCTGTCTTCAGTTAATAGAACCTGATATACAACAAAGAGAAGGGAGCACATGGAGATGCATTGGAGAGCCTACGCTGGAGGTAACACATTCATTTTTTACTCAAACAAATCCAAATTAGAAATGTTGAAAATTACCTGGGGCCATTTCAACAGCCAGCAAACTGACTAACACAACCAATCTTTGGCTTCTATTCAATCCTTTGCTTGTTTTACCTGGACCTTGAAGATCTGTCTGCAGCCTTCCTCTCTGCAAATATATCACACTCGTCCTATTGAGAACCCATGGCTCATCACAGCTCCTTCGCCACGCCTGCTTCCAGAAGAACTGGCAACTACAAGCTGGGAGCCAAGAGATACAACACTTCACTTGAAAAAGGGCCTTCCATTAATCCTAGAATCCCAGAATGGTTTGGACTGGAAGCGACCTTAGAGACAAATTATCTTCTTCCCACATCCTGACACGGGCAGGGACACTTTTCCACTAGTCCAGGTTGCTCCATGTCCGCTCCAGCCTGGCCCTGGACGCTTCCTGCCATGGGGCTCCTACACAGCCTCTTTGAGCAACATGTGCCAGGCCTCAGCACCCACCCAAGGAAGAATTCCTTTCCAATATCCCATCTATCCCAGCCCTCTGGCAGTTTGAAGCTATTCCCCCTTGTCCTGCGAGTCCAGACCCTTTTCCAAAGTCCCTCCCCAGCTATCTTGGAGCCCCAGCAGGCACTGCAAGGGGCTCGAAGATCTCCCTGGAGCCTTCTGTTCTCCAGATTGGACACCCTCAGCTCTCCCAGACTGTCCTAGAGCAAAGAAGCTCCACCTTTCAAAGCACCTTAGACGCCTCCTACCGGCCAAACTCGATGGCAACGCTGGCCTTCCGGGCCCTACGGATATCGCTTCCGGTGTCGCTCGGAGTCACTCCCGGCTCTCTTCCCGCGCCCCATGGGGCCCTCAGGCGATGCCGCTCCGACGCCACTCCTGCCGCTGTCAGACCAACGGGGGGGGCGGGGGGCCAGCCCAGACTCATCCACAATCCACACTGTCCTCGGCGGCTGCTGCGGGCTCATGGCGGCCCACACACCCGGAAGCAGCGCTCCGAACACAGAGGATCATAGCCCCACATTTGTGTTCGTCTCTGCACAAGGCAGGCCAGTCTTGCCATGCCCGGACTTTTCAGTTCAGCACGAGAATGAGAATACACCTGCGCCATGGGGGAGGAAACCTCTAAAGACTCCCTCATACGTGGTCGCTCAACTTAATGCCTAGGCACTTGCCATTCCTAAGGCTACACTAAAGCCTTTTTTACCTTGCGGGTAAGAAATACCGTTATTCTCGTGTGCAGCTAAAGGCGCAGCACAGGCAGGCCGGGGCAAAAGCTGGGGCAGTGCCCTTGCTCACACCTTCGCTGTGCTGTACTCCATGCAGCTAGAGCGAAGCGAGAAGGACGCGAGGAAGAAGAAGGCGTTCTTAAAGTAGCACCCTGGCAGCAGCCCTGAAAAGGCGCATAACACACGGCGTCTCGCTGCCCTCCGTTCTACATACTCGCAGCTCCCTCTGCCGACTTGCAAAAGTTGCTACCAGAGCAGAGGCGGCCAGATTGAAGAGGCAGTGACTAGGTTCACCTTCTCCTTACTGCACCTAAGCCACGTCCAGCTCCTCGCTGCACTCTGCATTTCCCTTCTCCGCGGCACTTACGTGGTGCTGTGTGCAACTCGACGCCTAGAAGTGACCGCCAATGCTTTCAGAGCGGGCTGCAAGGGAACCAAGGAGCAGCACAAGCAGCAGTGCTTCAGCTTGCTCCTTCCGACTGCTAAGGGCACTTGGGAAGGCAAGCGAGAGTCAACCACCTTCCTCTCCTAGTAGCCTGTAACGTGGTGCACACAAGCACGGGACTTGTGCCGCTTCGTTCACCGCCCTCGCCCTCGCCCGCGCCTGGCGCCGCTTTCACTTGCCGGGGGCCAGAAGCCTCTGCAAGGGCGCCCCACAGCCGGCAGTGTGCCGGCAGCCAAGAGCTCGAGAACGCTGCTTCTGCCCAAGCCCGCCGAGGGCGTGCACCTTTGTTCTCAGAGCTCCGTGCAACAGTCTGCCTCTCTCGCAGTTCGAATGGAAAACGAAAGCTTTTCGCCTACGCCCTTCACAGAGATCCGTTGCCAGGACGAGAATGTCTTGTGGCCGGAGCTCGCCCCCGCCGCGAGGAAGCTGCTCTTAGCACCGCATTGCAGGGACACGTCTCGCTTCTTGACTTCGTGCTTGGCGCTCTCCGAATTCGCTGCTAGCTCCACGGTCCTTCTCACCTGCAAGTAGCAGCGCTCGCAGTACATAGAGCTTCGCAAGGACCGAAGACCCGGAGGGACATATCGCACACGAAAATGTGCCAGGACAGAGACGTGTTCTACATTGTCCCTACTCGTCATCCAGTTTGTGCTTCTGCTGCTTCTGCTGTTAGGAATCGCTCCTTGAAAGACGAGCGAGAGCGTCTTTCTGGGTGCATTGCACTGAGTGAGTGCTCGCTAGGGACTTTGCACTCGGAGCAAAGGCAACAGGGCGTGCTTGTCCGCAGAACTGAGGACACGCTGTTGGGCAGAGCTGAAACTGACCGCTGGAGTTCAGCTCTCTCCGGACGGCAGAAGGCGAAGAACGAAGCCGCTTGCGAGCGGCGCAGTGCAGCGAAGAGCACACGAGCAGCCCAAGAGCTCCTTCACAATCGTTTTCACTTCTCAGTGCTCTTGCTGCTTGGAAAAGCAGCACACAGCCGTTGCACGCCAGGGCAAAAGCTGGGGCAGTGCCCGTCCTCACTCCTTCGCTGTGCTGTACTCCATGCAGCGAAAGCGAAGCGAGAAGGACGCGAGGAAGAAGAAGGCGTTCTTAAAGTAGCCCCCTGGCAGCAGCCCGAAAAGGGCGCATAACACACGGCGTCTCGCTGCCCTCCATTCTACACCCTCGCGGCTACCTCTGCCGACTTGCAAAAGTTGCTACCAGAGCAGAGGCGGCCAGATTGAAGAGGCAGTGCCTAGGTTCACCTTCTACTTACTGCACCTAAGCCACGTCCAGCTCCTCGCTGCACTCTGCATTTCCCTTCTCCGCGGCACTTACCGTGGTGCTGTGTGCAACTCGGAGCCTAGAAGTGACCGCCAATGCTTTCCCAGCGGGCTGCAAGGGAACCAAGGAGCAGCACAAGCAGCAGTGATTCAGCTTGCTCCTTCCGACTGCTAAGGGCACTTGGGAAGGCAAGCGAGAGTCAACCACCTTCCTCTCCTAGTAGCCTGTAACGTGGTGCACACAAGCACGGGACTTGTGCCGCTTCGTTCACCGCCCTCGCCCTCGCCCGCGCCTGGCGCCGCTTTCACTTGCCGGGGGCCAGAAGCCGCTGCAAGGGCGCCCCACAGCCGGCAGTGTGCCGGCAGCCAAGAGCTCGAGAACTCTGCTTCTGCCCAAGCCCGCCGAGGGCGTGCACCTTTGTTCTCAGAGCTCCGTGCAACAGTCTGCCTCTCTCGCAGTTCGAATGGAAAACGAAAGCTTTTCGCCTACGCCCTTCCAGAGATCCGTTGCCAGGACGAGAATGTCTTGTGGCCGGAGCTCGCCCCCGCCGCGAGGAAGCTGCTCTTAGCACCGCATTGCAGGGACACGTCTCGCTTCTTGACTTCGTGATTGGCGCTCTCCGAATTCGCTGCTAGCTCCACGGTCCTTCTCACCTGCAAGTAGCAGCGCTCGCAGTACATAGAGCTTCGCAAGGACCGAAGACCCGGAGGGACATATCGCACACGAAAATGTGCCAGGATAGAGACGTGTTCTACATTGTCCCTTCTCGTCATCCAGTTTGTGCTTCTGCTGCTTCTGCTGTTAGGAATCGCTCCTTGAAAGACGAGCGAGAGCGTCTTTCTGGGTGCATTGCACTGAGTGAGTGCTCGCTAGGGACTTTGCACTCGGAGCAAAGGCAACAGGGCGTGCTTGTCCGCAGAACTGAGGACACGCTGTTGGGCAGAGCTGAAACTGACCGCTGGAGTTCAGCTCTCTCCGGACGGCAGAAGGCGAAGAACGAAGCCGCTTGCGAGCGGCGCAGTGCAGCGAAGAGCACAGGAGCAGCCCAAGAGCTCCTTCACAATCGTTTTCACTTCTCAGTGCTCTTGCTGCTTGGAAAAGCAGCACACAGCCGTTGCACGCCAGGGCAAAAGCTGGGGCAGTGCCCGTCCTCACTCCTTCGCTGTGCTGTACTCCATGCAGCGAGAGCGAAGCGAGAAGGACGCGAGGAAGAAGAAGGCGTTCTTAAAGCAGCCACCCGGCAGCAGCCCGGAAAGGGCGTATAACACACGGCGTCTCGCTGCCCTCCGTTCTACACACTCGCGGCTCCCTCTGCCGACTTGCAAAAGTTGCTACCAGAGCAGAGGCGGCCAGATTGAAGAGGCAGTGCCTAGGTTCACCTACTTACTGCACCTAAGCCACGTCCAGCTCCTCGCTGCACTCTGCATTTCCTTTCTCCGCGGCACTTACCGTGGTGCTGTGTGCAACTCGGCGCCTAGAAGTGACCGCCAATGCTTTCCAAGCGGGCTGCAAGGGAACCAAGGAGCAGCACAAGCAGCAGTGCTTCAGCTTGCTCCTTCCGACTGCTAAGGGCACTTGGGAAGGCAAGCGAGAGTCAACCACCTTCCTCTCCTAGTAGCCTGTAACGTGGTGCACACAAGCACGGGACTTGTGCCGCTTCGTTCACCGCCCTCGCCCGCGCCTGGCGCCGCTTTCACTTGCCGGGGGCCAGAAGCCGCTGCAAGGGCGCCCCACAGCCGGCAGTGTGCCGGCAGCCAAGAGCTCGAGAACGCTGCTTCTGCCCAAGCCCGCCGAGGGCGTGCACCTTTGTTCTCAGAGCTCCGTGCAACAGTCTGCCTCTCTCGCAGTTCGAATGGAAAACGAAAGCTTTTCGCCTACGCCCTTCCAGAGATCCGTTGCCAGGACGAGAATGTCTTGTGGCCGGAGCTCGCCCCCGCCGCGAGGAAGCTGCTCTTAGCACCGCATTGCAGGGACACGTCTCGCTTCTTGACTTCGTGATTGGCGCTCTCCGAATTCGCTGCTAGCTCCACGGTCCTTCTCACCTGCAAGTAGCAGCGCTCGCAGTACATAGAGCTTCGCAAGGACCGAAGACCCGGAGGGACATATCGCACACGAAAATGTGCCAGGACAGAGACGTGTTCTACATTGTCCCTTCTCGTCATCCAGTTTGTGCTTCTGCTGCTTCTGCTGTTAGGAATCGCTCCTTGAAAGACGAGCGAGAGCGTCTTTCTGGGTGCATTGCACTGAGTGAGTGCTCGCTAGGGACTTTGCACTCGGAGCCAAGGCAACAGGGCGTGCTTGTCCGCAGAACTGAGGACACGCTGTTGGGCAGAGCTGAAACTGACCGCTGGAGTTCAGCTCTCTCCGGACGGCAGAAGGCGAAGAACGAAGCCGCTTGTGAGCGGCGCAGTGCAGCGAAGAGCACACGAGCAGCCAAAGAGCTCCTTCACAATCGTTTTCACTTCTCAGTGCTCTTGCTGCTTGGAAAAGCAGCACACAGCCGTTGCACGCCAGGGCAAAAGCTGGGGCAGTGCCCGTCCTCACTCCTTCGCTGTGTTGTAGTCCATGAAGCGAGAGCGAAGCGAGAAGGACGCGAGAAAGAAGAAGGCGTTCTTAAAGTAGCCCCCTGGCAGCAGCCCGAAAAGGGCGCATAACACACGGCGTCTCGCTGCCCTCCATTCTACACACTCGCGGCTCCCTCTGCCGACTTGCAAAAGTTGCTACCAGAGCAGAGGCGGCCAGATTGAAGAGGCAGTGACTAGGTTCACTTTCTACTTACTGCACCTAAGCCACGTCCAGCTCCTCGCTGCACTCTGCATTTCCCTTCTCCGCGGCACTTACCGTGGTGCTGTGTGCAACTCGGCGCCTAGAAGTGACCGCCAATGCTTTCCAAGCGGGCTGCAAGGGAACCAAGGAGCAGCACAAGCAGCAGTGCTTCAGCTTGCTCCTTCCGACTGCTAAGGGCACTTGGGAAGGCAAGCGAGAGTCAACCACCTTCCTCTCCTAGTAGCCTGTAACGTGGTGCACACAAGCACGGGACTTGTGCCGCTTCGTTCACCGCCCTCGCCCGCGCCCTCGCCCGCGCCTGGCGCCGCTTTCACTTGCCGGGGGCCAGAAGCCGCTGCAAGGGCGCCCCACAGCCGGCAGTGTGCCGGCAGCCAAGAGCTCGAGAACGCTGCTTCTGCCCAAGCCCGCCGAGGGCGTGCACCTTTGTTCTCAGAGCTCCGTGCAACAGTCTGCCTCTCTCGCAGTTCGAATGGAAAACGAAAGCTTTTCGCCTACGCCCTTCACAGAGATCCGTTGCCAGGACGAGAATGTCTTGTGGCCGGAGCTCGCCCCCGCCGCGAGGAAGCTGCTCTTAGCACCGCATTGCAGGGACACGTCTCGCTTCTTGACTTCGTGCTTGGCGCTCTCCGAATTCGCTGCTAGCTCCACGGTCCTTCTCACCTGCAAGTAGCAGCGCTCGCAGTACATAGAGCTTCGCAAGGACCGAAGACCCGGAGGGACATATCGCACACGAAAATGTGCCAGGACAGAGACGTGTTCTACATTGTCCCTTCTCGTCATCCAGTTTGTGCTTCTGCTGCTTCTGCTGTTAGGAATCGCTCCTTGAAAGACGAGCGAGAGCGTCTTTCTGGGTGCATTGCACTGAGTGAGTGCTCGCTAGGGACTTTGCACTCGGAGCCAAGGCAACAGGGCGTGCTTGTCCGCAGAACTGAGGACACGCTGTTGGGCAGAGCTGAAACTGACCGCTGGAGTTCAGCTCTCTCCGGACGGCAGAAGGCGAAGAACGAAGCCGCTTGCGAGCGGCGCAGTGCAGCGAAGAGCACACTAGCAGCCAAAGAGCTCCTTCACAATCGTTTTCACTTCTCAGTGCTCTTGCTGCTTGGAAAAGCAGCACACAGCCGTTGCACGCCAGGGCAAAAGCTGGGGCAGTGCCCGTCCTCACTCCTTCGCTGTGCTGTAGTCCATGCAGCTAGAGCGAAGCGAGAAGGACGCGAGAAAGAAGAAGGCGTTCTTAAAGCAGCCCCCCGGCAGCAGCCCGGAAAGGGCGCATAACACACGGCGTCTCGCTGCCCTCCGTTCTACATACTCGCGGCTCCCTCTGCCGACTTGCAAAAGTTGCCACCAGAGCAGAGGCGGCCAGATTGAAGAGGCAGTGCCTAGGTTCACCTTCTACTTACTGCACCTAAGCCACGTCCAGCTCCTCGCTGCACTCTGCATTTCCCTTCTCCGCGGCACTTGCCGTGGTGCTGTGTGCAACTCGGCGCCTAGAAGTGACCGCCAATGCTTTCCAAGCGGGCTGCAAGGGAACCAAGGAGCAGCACAAGCAGCAGTGCTTCAGCTTGCTCCTTCCGACTGCTAAGGGCACTTGGGAAGGCAAGCGAGAGTCAACCACCTTCCTCTCCTAGTAGCCTGTAACGTGGTGCACACAAGCACGGGACTTGTGCCGCTTCGTTCACCGCCCTCGCCCGCGCCTGGCGCCGCTTTCACTTGCCGGGGGCCAGAAGCCGCTGCAAGGGCGCCCCACAGCCGGCAGTGTGCCGGCAGCCAAGAGCTCGAGAACGCTGCTTCTGCCCAAGCCCGCCGAGGGCGTGCACCTTTGTTCTCAGAGCTCCGTGCAACAGTCTGCCTCTCTCGCAGTTCGAATGGAAAACGAAAGCTTTTCACCTACGCCCTTCACAGAGATCCGTTGCCAGGACGAGAATGTCTTGTGGCCGGAGCTCGCCCCCGCCGCGAGGAAGCTGCTCTTAGCACCGCATTGCAGGGACACGTCTCGCTTCTTGACTTCGTGCTTGGCGCTCTCCGAATTCGCTGCTAGCTCCACGGTCCTTCTCACCTGCAAGTAGCAGCGCTCGCAGTACATAGAGCTTCGCAAGGACCGAAGACCCGGAGGGACATATCGCACACGAAAATGTGCCAGGACAGAGACGTGTTCTACATTGTCCCTTCTCGTCATCCAGTTTGTGCTTCTGCTGCTTCTGCTGTTAGGAATCGCTCCTTGAAAGACGAGCGAGAGCGTCTTTCTGGGTGCATTGCACTGAGTGAGTGCTCGCTAGGGACTTTGCACTCGGAGCCAAGGCAACAGGGCGTGCTTGTCCGCAGAACTGAGGACACGCTGTTGGGCAGAGCTGAAACTGACCGCTGGAGTTCAGCTCTCTCCGGACGGCAGAAGGCGAAGAACGAAGCCGCTTGCAAGCGGCGCAGTGCAGCGAAGAGCACAGGAGCAGCCCAAGAGCTCCTTCACAATCGTTTTCACTGCTCAGTGCTCTTGCTGCTTGGAAAAGCAGCACACAGCCGTTGCACGCCAGGGCAAAAGCTGGGGCAGTGCCCGTCCTCACTCCTTCGCTGTGCTGTACTCCATGCAGCGAAAGCGAAGCGAGAAGGACGCGAGGAAGAAGAAGGCGTTCTTAAAGTAGCCCCCTGGCAGCAGCCCGAAAAGGGCGCATAACACACGGCGTCTCGCTGCCCTCCATTCTACACACTCGCGGCTCCCTCTGCCGACTTGCAAAAGTTGCTACCAGAGCAGAGGCGGCCAGATTGAAGAGGCAGTGCCTAGGTTCACCTTCTACTTACTGCACCTAAGCCACGTCCAGCTCCTCGCTGCACTCTGCATTTCCCTTCTCCGCGGCACTTACCGTGGTGCTGTGTGCAACTCGGAGCCTAGAAGTGACCGCCAATGCTTTCCCAGCGGGCTGCAAGGGAACCAAGTAGCAGCACAAGCAGCAGTGATTCAGCTTGCTCCTTCCGACTGCTAAGGGCACTTGGGAAGGCAAGCGAGAGTCAACTACCTTCCTCTCCTAGTAGCCTGTAACGTGGTGCACACAAGCACGGGACTTGTGCCGCTTCGTTCACCGCCCTCGCCCGCGCCTTGCGCCGCTTTCACTTGCCGGGGGCCAGAAGCCGCTGCAAGGGCGCCCCACAGCCGGCAGTGTGCCGGCAGCCAAGAGCTCGAGAACGCTGCTTCTGCCCAAGCCCGCCTAGGGCGTGCACCTTTGTTCTCAGAGCTCCGTGCAACAGTCTGCCTCTCTCGCAGTTCGAATGGAAAACGAAAGCTTTTCGCCTACGCCCTTCACAGAGATCCGTTGCCAGGACGAGAATGTCTTGTGGCCGGAGCTCGCCCCCGCCGCGAGGAAGCTGCTCTTAGCACCGCATTGCAGGGACACGTCTCGCTTCTTGACTTCGTGCTTGGCGCTCTCCGAATTCGCTGCTAGCTCCACGGTCCTTCTCACCTGCAAGTAGCAGCGCTCGCAGTACATAGAGCTTCGCAAGGACCGAAGACCCGGAGGGACATATCGCACACGAAAATGTGCCAGGACAGAGACGTGTTCTACATTGTCCCTACTCGTCATCCAGTTTGTGCTTCTGCTGCTTCTGCTGTTAGGAATCGCTCCTTGAAAGACGAGCGAGAGCGTCTTTCTGGGTGCATTGCACTGAGTGAGTGCTCGCTAGGGACTTTGCACTCGGAGCCAAGGCAACAGGGCGTGCTTGTCCGCAGAACTGAGGACACGCTGTTGGGCAGAGCTGAAACTGACCGCTGGAGTTCAGCTCTCTCCGGACGGCAGAAGGCGAAGAACGAAGCCGCTTGCGAGCGGCGCAGTGCAGCGAAGAGCACACGAGCAGCCAAAGAGCTCCTTCACAATCGCTTTCACTCCCTGTTACGGCTTTTTCCGGCCTATAACAGAGTCTATCACCTTCCACCGGTCTAGCTCAGGTGTGGGGATGATATTCCTCTGGGCCTTAGCCACAAAGACGTAGATAAGATATCAAAAGAGGCTCTTTCCCCTGATAAAGTTACAGGTTTATTTCTCGTGGGTAGTGAGTGAAAAGGGAAGGGAAAAGAGCGGGGGAAGAGAGAGAAAAGAGGGGGAAGAACAGGGTAAAGGCGTGGGGGGGGGGGAAAGAGAACGGGGGAAGAGAAAAAAGGGGGGAAAAAGAAAGAGCGGGATAAGAGATCTGGGGAAAAAAGAGATGCGGGAAAAGAGTGGGGGAAAAAATGCGGGAAAAGAGTGGGGGGAAAAAGAGTGCGGGAAAAGAGAGCGAGGTCAGCGGGTCCTGACCTTTTCTAGGGTCTGGAAAGGGGGGGCGGGGAGAAATTGGATCCCAGCCAGCTCTGTGTGGCCAGGAGGGGAGAGGGACCAAGATACAGGGCACAGTAGGGGTCACGGGATGTACCATTTACAATGTATCTAGGGAACGCAACATCTCCCCGTTTTTTGTTTAACAAAGTTGAAAGAAGGATATTGGTATCATTCAAATTACGATTTTGCCCACCACTTGTAGCTGGCGGGAGGGTTAGATTGTTTCAAGTCTTTCATTTCTATGTGATTGACTACTGAGGTAGAGGGAATGAGGCTATGAATAGCCTTGAAAACCAAGTGACGTAGGATCCCGAATGCCATTATTACAAGGAAAAGAATAACAAAAATTAACACAATTGTTTTGACTATAGATGTCCACCACCCTGTGAGTCCCCAGCCTTTGAACAGTCCATTGAACCAATCTTCAGATTCTTGCTTCACTTGTCCGATTAAGTTGTTCCTGTTTCGGAGGGCAGCATGGATGTTAGGAGCTTTCGAGGTCAGGTCCATACAGCCAAGTCCTTCAAATTCCTGGCACTCATGCCCGTGTAGTAGCAAGAGAAAATCTATTTTCTTGTTGGAGCGTCTGTGCCACGGTCACCCAGACGTTCTGACGTGGCTGAGGGACAATCCATGCAGCTGCTAGACTGTTAGCAGGAAGACAGCTTGGATGGGGTTCATCACGGGACTGAGAGAAGGTTTTCTCTAGAAGGAAAAACAAACATTATAAAACCTATTAAAAGTCTCTATCTGCAGGAATGCCACCTTCTATGAGGATTTCTTTTCCTTTTTTCCGTCGGCGTCTTCTTTTTGAAGCCACTGCTACCTGCTCCTCGTTCTCCTCAGTTGGAGCAGGATGTTTGGGAACGAACGGTTTCACCCACTTTTGGGGAATCCACCGAGGGCCTGAGGGAGTGGATACACACGCATAGCCACGCCCCCAGGTAACAAGCTCATAGGGACCTTTGATTTCCCAGGTTTCTGGGTCCCTAATCAAAACTGGAGGATGTTGGGATAACTTGAATTGTTTGCTACTGTTAAAGTGACGTACCACAGGTGGACTCATGTTTTCAAATGAACAATTTAGGAAATTGATAGTAAACATGGCTTTGCAGAGCTTCTGCTGTGGAGACATCCACACAGTTGAACTGCTCTGTTTAGCCAAAACCTGTTTGAGTGTCTGATTGGCTCGTTCCACTATACCTTGGCCTGTGGGGGAGTGGGAGGTGCCAGTTTTATGTTCCACTCCCCACTGCTGGACGAATTCCAGGAACTCCTTGGACTTATACGCTGCGCCCTGATCAGTTTTGATTTCCTTAGGGATCCCCAACACTGAAAAGGCTTGCACTAGGTGTTGTCTGGCATGCATAGCCCTTTCTCCTGCATGGGCAGAGGCATAGACTGCGCCTGAATATGTGTCAATGCTTACATGAACATATTTGAGGCGACCAAAACTAGGAATGTGTGTGATGTCTGTTTGCCATACCTCACAACTGCCAAGACCTCGGGGGTTTACCCCCATGCCCATTGAGGGCATGGTGTGCAGCTGACAGTTGGGACAGGTGGCCACAATGGCTCGAGCCTGACTCCGTGTTAGCTGGAACTGACGCATTAGACCTGGTGTATTCTGGTGATACTGCTGGTGGCTCAGCTTTGCCTGTTGGAAGATGTCAGGAAGGCGTGCTGGTTCTGCTGGGGTGGCTTGTTCTGCTGGGGTGGCTTGTTCTGCTGGGGTTGCAAGGGAGTCTGCCTGACGGTTCCCTTCTGCAATTTCGCCTGGCAAATCTGTGTGTGATCTCACATGCATCACATAGAACGGATGTTCTCTATGAGAAATCAAATAAATTAGTTTGGAAAGCAACCTGAAAAGCTGCTCATTTTTGATGTTTCTGAGCACTGCCTGCTCTGCCCTGGACACTATCCCCGCTACATAGGCTGAGTCTGTTACCAAGTTTATTGGCTCTGAGAACTTTTCAAAGGCTCTCACGACTGCTGCCAGTTCAGCTACCTGGGGTGACCCTTCCACAAACTCAACATCAGCTTCCCAATGCTGAGTCTGAGGATCTCTCCAAGTCATCACTGACTTGTGGGATGCCCCAGATGCATCTGTGAACACTGTGAGAGCTTTGAGTGGTCTCCTACTCCTCTTCTCACGAGGAATGAGGTGGAATTCCTCATTAAACAGCTTGTGAGACGGGGCATGGACTGATATTTGTCCTCTGTAGCTGTCCAGGGCTAATTGGAGACTGGCATTGCTCTGGAGCAAATGCTCAAACATCTCTTTAGTCAATTTTTCAGGAGAGTTCTTTCCCTCCTCAGACAATTTAACAGGGAGGTGAATACATGTGAAGTCACAGCCAGCTAATTCATGCAGTCTGATCCTTGCTTTCCGAATCAGCTGTGCTATTAACTCTTGTGGCTTAGTGATAGTTTTGGATCTCTGGTGGGAGAGGAAGACCCACTCTATGATTAAGAGTGACTGTCTCTGCTCCTTGATCCATTGGAATATTAACCCGTGTAAGTGTGGCAGTTTCCCTAGGATAATGAATTTGAAGGGCAGCTCGGGCTGGTAACGGTGAGCTTGCCTCTCTCCTAAGGTCTTTTGTACCTTTTCGATTGCAGTCTTTGCCTCTGGGGTCAGTTCCCTGGGAGAAAGCAGCTCTCTGTCCCCTTTCAATAAATTGAAGAGAGGTTCTAGGTCCTCATTAGTGAGGCCTAGCCAGGGCCTAACCCAATTCAATGATCCACACAGGGAATGGAGATCTGCTAAGGTTTTAGGATTACAATTAATTTCCAATTTCTGCGGAACAATGGTCCGTGCAGTGATTTCCAGGCCCAGGTACTTCCAAGGTGGCATCCTTTGGACTTTGTCCTCCTGCAATTCAAATCCAGCAGAGGTTAAAACTTTAACCACAAGGTCAAGTGTGTCCTGGAGTAGAGAGTTATCGGGTGCACACACTAGCACATCATCCATGTAATGCAGGATGATGGCCTCCCCTCTCTGGGCACGCACCTGGGACAGCAATGAAGCCACATACCATTGGCAGATGGAGGGACTACATTTCATTCCCTGTGGCAGAACTCTCCAGTGGTAACGCTTCATTGGGGCCTCTCGATTGATGGTAGGAACCGAGAAGGCAAACCGTGGGGCATCCTCTGGGTGTAGGGGTATATGAAAGAAACAATCCTTGATGTCTAGAACAGCCAATTGCCAGTCTCTGGGAAGCATCGTTGGAGAAGGCATTCCAGGTTGGAGAGACCCCATGTCTTCAATTACTTTGTTTATTTCCCGGAGGTCGTGGAGCAGCCTCCACTTGTCTTTCCCTGGTTTCTTTACCACAAAAATCGGGAAATTCCATGCACTTGTGGTCTCTTCTATGTGGCCTTTAGCCAATTGTTCCTCCACAAGCTCCTCAAGCGCCCTGAGCTTCTCCTTACTCATGGGCCACTGTGCTACCCACTTTGGGGTATCATCTAGCCATTTCAACTTTTGGGTAGGGCGCCCCACAGTGGCCGCTTCTAAAAATCCCGAGGAGTTTTAGGGATAATTAATTTTACCCCCCACTGTGACATGGTGTCTCTCCCCCATAGAGGGCATTTATAATCTGTAACAAATGGACGGATGCTAGCCAATTTTCCATCCGGCCCCTCAATTTGTACGATGCTTTTTGATATTTTTGCCAATTTTACTCCTCCTACACCCTGGATTCTGCCTGCCACAGGCTGAAGTTCCCAATGTGACGGCCACATCCTTTCAGGTATGATAGTCACATCAGCACCCGTGTCCAGTACCCCCTCCACATGGAGGTGATCTGATCCACGGGTTAGGTTACATGCCAGAGAGGGCTTGTCCTCACCCACCACTTCTGCCCAGTAGACTTCAGGTGATTTTCCATCTACTGGGACCTCCTGTGGAACAGGAATGGCCTGGGCAAGGATTTGTCCCTCAGCCAGGTAATATGGTGGTAGAGGACATCGTGCCAGGAGAATGAGGCTAGTTATGCTTCCCTTGATGGTCATGGGAACCACCTCAATCTCTAGGGGTGTGTGTGCTGTGTCACCGACAACAAAGTACTCACTGTCCAGTTTCATGTGGTTTAACGTCACGTCCTGTGTACTGTTAGGTAAGTCCACTGTTATGACTGTCCAATCAGGTGACCTGAAATGAAAACCTCTGGTAGTCACAAGCCTAAAACGGCCTAGTGGCTTCCAAACCTTGTTAACTGAACATTTGATATTTTCATTGACATACATCCCCACACCCTCTATCCCATCCTCCCCCTTTTTGTTTATGAAGAGAGACTCTTTTGCGAGTGTGGAGCCCGCAGTATTTATAGCCGAGCGCGCTATGGTGTTAATGGCGGGTACGCGCTGTACAGTTAGTTTTTTTGTTTGTTGGTTTTCTTCTGTTTCTGGTTGTGTGGACAGTCCCTGGCGAAGTGTCCTGGCTGCTTGCACTGGAAGCAGATGATGTGCTGCAGTTGCTCTGGTGTCACTGGTTGCTTCTTGGCTTCCGGTGTTACAGCTGCTATGGTCCTTGGGTGTGCCAGTCCTGGATTTCTTTCGTGTCCACTGAACAGTTCTGCTTTTCTGGCGCAAGCTTCAATCATCTGTGCTAAGCTAGGTGCTGGCTCCAGGGGAAGGCCAAGGATAACCCTACGGCAGGTTTCATTAGCATTCCTCTGAGCCATTTCTTTAATTAATTCAGCTTGTAATACTGGATCAGACACTTGTCTTTCTACTTGCATACGAAGGCGGTCCACAAACTGTAAGAAACTCTCAGAAGTAAACTGTTTAATGTTAATATAACTGCCTTTAGTATCTACTGTTGGTAATTGATTAAAGGCTTTTTCTGCAACATTGCATATCTTATCTAAGACAGACTTAGATAGTACTCTGGTTTGATTTTCAGGGCAATGCCAATCTTTCTCCCCACATAGGTGTTCATATGTGATATCATTATTATCAGCATCCTTTGCATTATCTGAGCTTTTTAAAAGCTCTTGTAAAAGCACTTTTAAAGATCTTTTCCATAGGCTTTCCCATAGATCATATTCGGAAGGAGTTAACAGACACCGGAAAAGCTCTTTGATATCATATGGAACCAGTTCGTTTGAATTAAAAGTGGCTCTCATTATGCCTTTAAAGATTTCACTATTCCTACCAAATTCTCTTTGCACTTTACAAATTTCTTTTTTATCTTGGTAGGACAAAGGTTGATAACTTCTTTTTCCGTTTCTCTTACCAAGATAAACTACAGGAGCAACTGATGGTATATACTCTTTCTCCTGGTGCTGACTTTCAGGTTTGGGCATCCCCCCCCCACCGGGCCCAGGAGGCTCCCCGCCCCCCCCCACCACGGGGGCACCATCCATCCCCCAGGGGCTGTGGGCTGATCCCTCCCCACCCCCACCCCCTCCGGCACGGAACCCAGCAGGGGCTCCATCGACCTCCCCCACCCTGCAGCAGCTTGGAGGGAAGGAATGTGAAACCGGAGAGGGGGAGGGGTGGTGGAATTCAGGATTGCAACACCTGTGGGCGGGGTCACCAGGTACCAGGCAGGACAGGGTCTTGGAGGGGGGAGGGGGCGGTGGAGCCGAGGGCAGGGAGGAGTTATGGGAGGGGACAGGCTTAGGGGCTGGGACCAGAGGGTAAAGGGGGTTGGGGAATGAAGGAGGAGACACGTGGCTGTCACCATATCGGCCCTCCCCCACTCCCTGAACCGCATGTCCAGAGCTATCTGGGACCCCAACCTGTCCAGATACGGCCACGTGTTCGTGGCCCGCGGGGGAAGGGAACAAGGAAGGAGAGCTGATAATTTTAGAAAAATCGTCAGAACCGGGATACTGGGGAGGATTTGGGGTTTCAGCACAGTTACAGCCGTGCTGAGCATGCTGTATTTCCAAGGGAGACCCTAGGGTGCTTTCCGGTTTATGGTTATAGGGATTTTTGGAAAGGGAAGGTGAGCTTGAATCATTTTGCTGCTGCTGTCTGTTGTTTTCTGTCTGAATTAAAACTTTCCGAATTTGTAAGAATATCGGAAGGAATACAGAGGCAGTTTTATCTCCATTTTCTACTTTTAAAGTTAATAAATTCCCTATTTCATCCCAAAATGAAATCGAATTTACATTTTGCAATTCAAGGTCCGATATTTCAACAGACAGCCAGCTGGCAAAACGGGCTAGTTTTTTATTAGATATTAAAACATTTCCTGAACTTAGTATTTCTTTGAGTTGTTTTGTTATACTCTTTTGTAAAGCAGATTGCTGTATCCCCATAGTGTTAGCAATTTGCACTATATCTAGCCCACTACCGTTAAAACACAGGAAAGGAGTTAGTTGTTAAGACGTACACCACGGTTTTCAGGCTTTACTAGATGCGGAACCGACGTTAATTTCGCCGTTTTTTGTCAGCAAAACCTACGTGTGGCGCCCGCGCCGCTGTAGGGACCGCCCCCGCGCCGCAACAACCCGTAAAAACCGCAAAAACGGAAAAAAACCCCCCTGTGTCGCAGCTTTGAAACCGATCAAAGCTGCCTGCCTGCTGCGCCGCGCCTGGGGTGGCCGCGTCCAGCCCCCCCCAGCCCCCGCGCCGCACCACGTGGCCGAGGGCTTCCAAGCCCCGCGCACGCTGCAAACACACCCGCGCCTTCTCTGCCCCCGAGAACAGCGCCGGGCCGGCAAAATGCCACCGGTGAGACGTCCCCCGCGGAGCTCCGGGAACCCCCCCGCCGGAAAGGGACGCTTAACTCACCTTTTCTCTTGCAGGCAGACACGTCTGTGTACACGGTAGTGGATCCACGTCGTGAACCGACCTGTCTGGGATTGACAGGCTGCTGGTTCGTGCTGAAAAGTCTTCGAACTGCACAAAATGCAGCTTAAAGAAATTTTAGCTAGTTGATCAGCTCCTATGCTGGTCGAATCCCGAAATTAGGGATCACAGCGAAACGTGGGTGCTTTAAAGAAACACGCACGTGGGGCGCCAACCGTTACGGCTTTTTCCGGCCTATAACAGAGTCTATCACCTTCCACCGGTCTAGCTCAGGTGTGGGGATGATATTCCTCTGGGCCTTAGCCACAAAGACGTAGATAAGATATCAAAAGAGGCTCTTTCCCCTGATAAAGTTACAGGTTTATTTCTCGTGGGTAGTGAGTGAAAAGGGAAGGGAAAAGAGCGGGGGAAGAGAGAGAAAAGAGGGGGAAGAACAGGGTAAAGGCGTGGGGGGGGGGGGAAAGAGAACGGGGGAAGAGAAAAAAGGGGGGAAAAAGAAAGAGCGGGATAAGAGATCTGGGGAAAAAAGAGATGCGGGAAAAGAGTGGGGGAAAAAATGCGGGAAAAGAGTGGGGGGAAAAAGAGTGCGGGAAAAGAGAGCGAGGTCAGCGGGTCCTGACCTTTTCTAGGGTCTGGAAAGGGGGGGCGGGGAGAAATTGGATCCCAGCCAGCTCTGTGTGGCCAGGAGGGGAGAGGGACCAAGATACAGGGCACAGTAGGGGTCACGGGATGTACCATTTACAATGTAACTAGGGAACGCAACACTCCCCAGTGCTCTTGCTGCTTGGAAAAGCAGCACACAGCCATTGCACGCCAGGGCAAAAGCTGGGGCAGTGCCCGTCCTCACTCCTTCGCTGTGTTGTAGTCCATGCAGCTAGAGCGAAGCGAGAAGGACGCGAGAAAGAAGAAGGCGTTCTTAAAGCAGCCCCCCAGCAGCAGCCCTGAAAGGGCGCATAACACACGGCGTCTCGCTGCCCTCCATTCTACACACTCGCGGCTCCCTCTGCCGACTTGCAAAAGTTGCTACCAGAGCAGAGGCGGCCAGATTGAAGAGGCAGTGACTAGGTTCACTTTCTACTTACTGCACCTAAGCCACGTCCAGCTCCTCGCTGCACTCTGCATTTCCCTTCTCCGCGGCACTTACCGTGGTGCTGTGTGTGTGCAACTCGGCGCCTAGAAGCGACCGCCAATGCTTTCAGAGCGGGCTGCAAGGGAACCAAGGAGCAGCACAAGCAGCAGTGATTCAGCTTGCTCCTTCCGACTGCTAAGGGCACTTGGGAAGGCAAGCGAGAGTCAACCACCTTCCTCTCCTAGTAGCCTGTAACGTGGTGCACACAAGCACGGGACTTGTGCCGCTTCGTTCACCGCCCTCGCCCGCGCCTGGCGCCGCTTTCACTTGCCGGGGGCCAGAAGCCGCTGCAAGGGCGACACACAGCCGGCAGTGTGCCGGCAGCCAAGAGCTCGAGAACGCTGCTTCTGCCCAAGCCCGCCGAGGGCGTGCACCTTTGTTCTCAGAGCTCCGTGCAACAGTCTGCCTCTCTCGCAGTTCGAATGGAAAACGAAAGCTTTTCGCCTACGCCCTTCACAGAGATCCGTTGCCAGGACGAGAATGTCTTGTGGCCGGAGCTCGCCCCCGCCGCGAGGAAGCTGCTCTTAGCACCGCATTGCAGGGACACGTCTCGCTTCTTGACTTCGTGCTTGGAGCTCTCCGAATTCGCTGCTAGCTCCACGGTCCTTCTCACCTGCAAGTAGCAGCGCTCGCAGTACATAGAGCTTCGCAAGGACCGAAGACCCGGAGGGACATATCGCACACGAAAATGTGCCAGGATAGAGACGTGTTCTACATTGTCCCTTCTCGTCATCCAGTTTGTGCCTCTGCTGCTTCTGCTGTTAGGAATCGCTCCTTGAAAGACGAGCGAGAGCGTCTTTCTGGGTGCATTGCACTGAGTGAGTGCTCGCTCGGGACTTTGCACTCGGAGCCAAGGCAACAGGGCGTGCTTGTCCGCAGAACTGAGGACACGCTGTTGGGCAGAGCTGAAACTGACCGCTGGAGTTCAGCTCACTCCGGACGGCAGAAGGCGAAGAACGAAGCCCCTTGCGAGCGGCGCAGTGCAGCGAAGAGCACACGAGCAGCCAAAGAGCTCCTTCACAATCGCTTTCACTCCCCAGTGCTCTTGCTGCTTGGAAAAGCAGCACACAGCCGTTGCACGCCAGGGCAAAAGCTGGGGCAGTGCCCGTCCTCACTCCTTCGCTGTGCTGTACTCCATGCAGCTAGAGCGAAGCGAGAAGGACGCGAGGAAGAAGAAGGCGTTCTTAAAGCAGCCCCCCAGCAGCAGCCCGGAAAGGGCGCATAACACACGGCGTCTCGCTGCCCTCCGTTCTACATACTCGCGGCTCCCTCTGCCGACTTGCAAAAGTTGCTACCAGAGCAGAGGCGGCCAGATTGAAGAGGCAGTGACTAGGTTCACTTTCTACTTACTGCACCTAAGCCACGTCCAGCTCCTCGCTGCACTCTGCATTTCCCTTCTCCGCGGCACTTACCGTGGTGCTGTGTGCAACTCGGCGCCTAGAAGCGACCGCCAATGCTTTCCAAGCGGGCTGCAAGGGAACCAAGGAGCAGCACAAGCAGCAGTGCTTCAGCTTGCTCCTTCCGACTGCTAAGGGCACTTGGGAAGGCAAGCGAGAGTCAACCACCTTCCTCTCCTAGTAGCCTGTAACGTGGTGCACACAAGCACGGGACTTGTGCCGCTTCGTTCACCGCCCTCGCCCGCGCCTGGCGCCGCTTTCACTTGCTGGGGGCCAGAAGCCTCTGCAAGGGCGCCCCACAGCCGGCAGTGTGCCGGCAGCCAAGAGCTCGAGAACGCTGCTTCTGCCCAAGCCCGCCGAGGGCGTGCACCTTTGTTCTCAGAGCTCCGTGCAACAGTCTGCCTCTCTCGCAGTTCGAATGGAAAACGAAAGCTTTTCGCCTACGCCCTTCACAGAGATCCGTTGCCAGGACGAGAATGTCTTGTGGCCGGAGCTCGCCCCCGCCGCGAGGAAGCTGCTCTTAGCACCGCATTGCAGGGACACGTCTCGCTTCTTGACTTCGTGCTTGGCGCTCTCCGAATTCGCTGCTAGCTCCACGGTCCTTCTCACCTGCAAGTAGCAGCGCTCGCAGTACATAGAGCTTCGCAAGGACCGAAGACCCGGAGGGACATATCGCACACGAAAATGTGCCAGGACAGAGACGTGTTCTACATTGTCCCTACTCGTCATCCAGTTTGTGCTTCTGCTGCTTCTGCTGTTAGGAATCGCTCCTTGAAAGACGAGCGAGAGCGTCTTTCTGGGTGCATTGCACTGAGTGAGTGCTCGCTAGGGACTTTGCACTTGGAGCAAAGGCAACAGGGCGTGCTTGTCCGCACAACTGAGAACACGCTGTTGGGCAGAGCTGAAACTGACCGCTGGAGTTCAGCTCACTCCGGACGGCAGAAGGCGAAGAACGAAGCCCCTTGCGAGCGGCGCAGTGCAGCGAAGAGCACACGAGCAGCCAAAGAGCTCCTTCACAATCGCTTTCACTCCCCAGTGCTCTTGCTGCTTGGAAAAGCAGCACACAGCCGTTGCACGCCAGGGCAAAAGCTGGGGCAGTGCCCGTCCTCACTCCTTCGCTGTGTTGTAGTCCATGCAGCTAGAGCGAAGCGAGAAGGACGCGAGAAAGAAGAAGGCGTTCTTAAAGCAGCCCCCCAGCAGCAGCCCTGAAAGGGCGCATAACACACGGCGTCTCGCTGCCCTCCATTCTACACACTCGCGGCTCCCTCTGCCGACTTGCAAAAGTTGCTACCAGAGCAGAGGCGGCCAGATTGAAGAGGCAGTGACTAGGTTCACTTTCTACTTACTGCACCTAAGCCACGTCCAGCTCCTCGCTGCACTCTGCATTTCCCTTCTCCGCAGCACTTACCGTGGTGCTGTGTGCAACTCGGCGCCTAGAAGCGACCGCCAATGCTTTCAGAGCGGGCTGCAAGGGAACCAAGGAGCAGCACAAGCAGCAGTGCTTCAGCTTGCTCCTTCCGACTGCTAAGGGCACTTGGGAAGGCAAGCGAGAGTCAACCACCTTCCTCTCCTAGTAGCCTGTAACGTGGTGCACACAAGCACGGGACTTGTGCCGCTTCGTTCACCGCCCTCGCCCGCGCCTGGCGCCGCTTTCACTTGCCGGGGGCCAGAAGCCGCTGCAAGGGCGCCCCACAGCCGGCAGTGTGCCGGCAGCCAAGAGCTCGAGAACGCTGCTTCTGCCCAAGCCCGCCGAGGGCGTGCACCTTTGTTCTCAGAGCTCCGTGCAACAGTCTGCCTCTCTCGCAGTTCGAATGGAAAACGAAAGCTTTTCGCCTACGCCCTTCACAGAGATCCGTTGACAGGACGAGAATGTCTTGTGGCCGGAGCTCGCCCCCGCCGCGAGGAAGCTGCTCTTAGCACCGCATTGCAGGGACACGTCTCGCTTCTTGACTTCGTGCTTGGCGCTCTCCGAATTCGCTGCTAGCTCCACGGTCCTTCTCACCTGCAAGTAGCAGCGCTCGCAGTACATAGAGCTTCGCAAGGACCGAAGACCCGGAGGGACATATCGCACACGAAAATGTGCCAGGACAGAGACGTGTTCTACATTGTCCCTACTCGTCATCCAGTTTGTGCTTCTGCTGCTTCTGCTGTTAGGAATCGCTCCTTGAAAACGAGCGAGAGCGTCTTTCTGGGTGCATTGCACTGAGTGAGTGCTCGCTAGGGACTTTGCACTCGGAGCCAAGGCAACAGGGCGTGCTTGTTCGCAGAAATGAGGACACGCTGTTGGGCAGAGCTGAAACTGACCGCTGGAGTTCAGCTCTCTCCGGACGGCAGAAGGCGAAGAACGAAGCCGCTTGCGAGCGGCGCAGTGCAGCGAAGAGCACAGGAGCAGCCCAAGAGCTCCTTCACAATCGTTTTCACTTCTCAGTGCTCTTGCTGCTTGGAAAAGCAGCACACAGCCGTTGCACGCCAGGGCAAAAGCTGGGGCAGTGCCCGTCCTCACTCCTTCGCTGTGTTGTAGTCCATGCAGCTAGAGCGAAGCGAGAAGGACGCGAGAAAGAAGAAGGCGTTCTTAAAGCAGCCCCCCAGCAGCAGCCCTGAAAGGGCGCATAACACACGGCGTCTCGCTGCCCTCCATTCTACACACTCGCGGCTCCCTCTGCCGACTTGCAAAAGTTGCTACCAGAGCAGAGGCGGCCAGATTGAAGAGGCAGTGACTAGGTTCACTTTCTACTTACTGCACCTAAGCCACGTCCAGCTCCTCGCTGCACTCTGCATTTCCCTTCTCCGCGGCACTTACCGTGGTGCTGTGTGTGTGCAACTCGGCGCCTAGAAGCGACCGCCAATGCTTTCAGAGCGGGCTGCAAGGGAACCAAGGAGCAGCACAAGCAGCAGTGATTCAGCTTGCTCCTTCCGACTGCTAAGGGCACTTGGGAAGGCAAGCGAGAGTCAACCACCTTCCTCTCCTAGTAGCCTGTAACGTGGTGCACACAAGCACGGGACTTGTGCCGCTTCGTTCACCGCCCTCGCCCGCGCCTGGCGCCGCTTTCACTTGCCGGGGGCCAGAAGCCGCTGCAAGGGCGACACACAGCCGGCAGTGTGCCGGCAGCCAAGAGCTCGAGAACGCTGCTTCTGCCCAAGCCCGCCGAGGGCGTGCACCTTTGTTCTCAGAGCTCCGTGCAACAGTCTGCCTCTCTCGCAGTTCGAATGGAAAACGAAAGCTTTTCGCCTACGCCCTTCACAGAGATCCGTTGCCAGGACGAGAATGTCTTGTGGCCGGAGCTCGCCCCCGCCGCGAGGAAGCTGCTCTTAGCACCGCATTGCAGGGACACGTCTCGCTTCTTGACTTCGTGCTTGGAGCTCTCCGAATTCGCTGCTAGCTCCACGGTCCTTCTCACCTGCAAGTAGCAGCGCTCGCAGTACATAGAGCTTCGCAAGGACCGAAGACCCGGAGGGACATATCGCACACGAAAATGTGCCAGGATAGAGACGTGTTCTACATTGTCCCTTCTCGTCATCCAGTTTGTGCCTCTGCTGCTTCTGCTGTTAGGAATCGCTCCTTGAAAGACGAGCGAGAGCGTCTTTCTGGGTGCATTGCACTGAGTGAGTGCTCGCTCGGGACTTTGCACTCGGAGCCAAGGCAACAGGGCGTGCTTGTCCGCAGAACTGAGGACACGCTGTTGGGCAGAGCTGAAACTGACCGCTGGAGTTCAGCTCACTCCGGACGGCAGAAGGCGAAGAACGAAGCCCCTTGCGAGCGGCGCAGTGCAGCGAAGAGCACACGAGCAGCCAAAGAGCTCCTTCACAATCGCTTTCACTCCCCAGTGCTCTTGCTGCTTGGAAAAGCAGCACACAGCCGTTGCACGCCAGGGCAAAAGCTGGGGCAGTGCCCGTCCTCACTCCTTCGCTGTGCTGTACTCCATGCAGCTAGAGCGAAGCGAGAAGGACGCGAGGAAGAAGAAGGCGTTCTTAAAGCAGCCCCCCAGCAGCAGCCCGGAAAGGGCGCATAACACACGGCGTCTCGCTGCCCTCCGTTCTACATACTCGCGGCTCCCTCTGCCGACTTGCAAAAGTTGCTACCAGAGCAGAGGCGGCCAGATTGAAGAGGCAGTGACTAGGTTCACTTTCTACTTACTGCACCTAAGCCACGTCCAGCTCCTCGCTGCACTCTGCATTTCCCTTCTCCGCGGCACTTACCGTGGTGCTGTGTGCAACTCGGCGCCTAGAAGCGACCGCCAATGCTTTCCAAGCGGGCTGCAAGGGAACCAAGGAGCAGCACAAGCAGCAGTGCTTCAGCTTGCTCCTTCCGACTGCTAAGGGCACTTGGGAAGGCAAGCGAGAGTCAACCACCTTCCTCTCCTAGTAGCCTGTAACGTGGTGCACACAAGCACGGGACTTGTGCCGCTTCGTTCACCGCCCTCGCCCGCGCCTGGCGCCGCTTTCACTTGCTGGGGGCCAGAAGCCTCTGCAAGGGCGCCCCACAGCCGGCAGTGTGCCGGCAGCCAAGAGCTCGAGAACGCTGCTTCTGCCCAAGCCCGCCGAGGGCGTGCACCTTTGTTCTCAGAGCTCCGTGCAACAGTCTGCCTCTCTCGCAGTTCGAATGGAAAACGAAAGCTTTTCGCCTACGCCCTTCACAGAGATCCGTTGCCAGGACGAGAATGTCTTGTGGCCGGAGCTCGCCCCCGCCGCGAGGAAGCTGCTCTTAGCACCGCATTGCAGGGACACGTCTCGCTTCTTGACTTCGTGCTTGGCGCTCTCCGAATTCGCTGCTAGCTCCACGGTCCTTCTCACCTGCAAGTAGCAGCGCTCGCAGTACATAGAGCTTCGCAAGGACCGAAGACCCGGAGGGACATATCGCACACGAAAATGTGCCAGGACAGAGACGTGTTCTACATTGTCCCTACTCGTCATCCAGTTTGTGCTTCTGCTGCTTCTGCTGTTAGGAATCGCTCCTTGAAAGACGAGCGAGAGCGTCTTTCTGGGTGCATTGCACTGAGTGAGTGCTCGCTAGGGACTTTGCACTTGGAGCAAAGGCAACAGGGCGTGCTTGTCCGCACAACTGAGAACACGCTGTTGGGCAGAGCTGAAACTGACCGCTGGAGTTCAGCTCACTCCGGACGGCAGAAGGCGAAGAACGAAGCCCCTTGCGAGCGGCGCAGTGCAGCGAAGAGCACACGAGCAGCCAAAGAGCTCCTTCACAATCGCTTTCACTCCCCAGTGCTCTTGCTGCTTGGAAAAGCAGCACACAGCCGTTGCACGCCAGGGCAAAAGCTGGGGCAGTGCCCGTCCTCACTCCTTCGCTGTGTTGTAGTCCATGCAGCTAGAGCGAAGCGAGAAGGACGCGAGAAAGAAGAAGGCGTTCTTAAAGCAGCCCCCCAGCAGCAGCCCTGAAAGGGCGCATAACACACGGCGTCTCGCTGCCCTCCATTCTACACACTCGCGGCTCCCTCTGCCGACTTGCAAAAGTTGCTACCAGAGCAGAGGCGGCCAGATTGAAGAGGCAGTGACTAGGTTCACTTTCTACTTACTGCACCTAAGCCACGTCCAGCTCCTCGCTGCACTCTGCATTTCCCTTCTCCGCAGCACTTACCGTGGTGCTGTGTGCAACTCGGCGCCTAGAAGCGACCGCCAATGCTTTCAGAGCGGGCTGCAAGGGAACCAAGGAGCAGCACAAGCAGCAGTGCTTCAGCTTGCTCCTTCCGACTGCTAAGGGCACTTGGGAAGGCAAGCGAGAGTCAACCACCTTCCTCTCCTAGTAGCCTGTAACGTGGTGCACACAAGCACGGGACTTGTGCCGCTTCGTTCACCGACCTCGCCCTCGCCCTCGCCCGCGCCTGGCGCCGCTTTCACTTGCCGGGGGCCAGAAGCCGCTGCAAGGGCGCCCCACAGCCGGCAGTGTGCCGGCAGCCAAGAGCTCGAGAACGCTGCTTCTGCCCAAGCCCGCCGAGGGCGTGCACCTTTGTTCTCAGAGCTCCGTGCAACAGTCTGCCTCTCTCGCAGTTCGAATGGAAAACGAAAGCTTTTCGCCTACGCCCTTCACAGAGATCCGTTGCCAGGACGAGAATGTCTTGTGGCCGGAGCTCGCCCCCGCCGCGAGGAAGCTGCTCTTAGCACCGCATTGCAGGGACACGTCTCGCTTCTTGACTTCGTGCTTGGCGCTCTCCGAATTCGCTGCTAGCTCCACGGTCCTTCTCACCTGCAAGTAGCAGCGCTCGCAGTACATAGAGCTTCGCAAGGACCGAAGACCCGGAGGGACATATCGCACACGAAAATGTGCCAGGACAGAGACGTGTTCTACATTGTCCCTACTCGTCATCCAGTTTGTGCTTCTGCTGCTTCTGCTGTTAGGAATCGCTCCTTGAAAACGAGCGAGAGCGTCTTTCTGGGTGCATTGCACTGAGTGAGTGCTCGCTAGGGACTTTGCACTCGGAGCCAAGGCAACAGGGCGTGCTTGTCCGCAGAAATGAGGACACGCTGTTGGGCAGAGCTGAAACTGACCGCTGGAGTTCAGCTCTCTCCGGACGGCAGAAGGCGAAGAACGAAGCCGCTTGCGAGCGGCGCAGTGCAGCGAAGAGCACAGGAGCAGCCCAAGAGCTCCTTCACAATCGTTTTCACTTCTCAGTGCTCTTGCTGCTTGGAAAAGCAGCACACAGCCGTTGCACGCCAGGGCAAAAGCTGGGGCAGTGCCCGTCCTCACTCCTTCGCTGTGCTGTACTCCATGCAGCGAGAGCGAAGCGAGAAGGACGAGAGGAAGAAGAAGGCGTTCTTAAAGTAGCCCCCTGGCAGCAGCCCGAAAAGGGCGCATAACACACGGCGTCTCGCTGCCCTCCATTCTACACACTCGCGGCTCCCTCTGCCGACTTGCAAAAGTTGCTACCAGAGCAGAGGCGGCCAGATTGAAGAGGCAGTGACTAGGTTCACTTTCTACTTACTGCACCTAAGCCACGTCCAGCTCCTCGCTGCACTCTGCATTTCCCTTCTCCGCGGCACTTACCGTGGTGCTGTGTGCAACTCGGCGCCTAGAAGTGACCGCCAATGCTTTCCAAGCGGGCTGCAAGGGAACCAAGGAGCAGCACAAGCAGCAGTGCTTCAGCTTGCTCCTTCCGACTGCTAAGGGCACTTGGGAAGGCAAGCGAGAGTCAACCACCTTCCTCTCCTAGTAGCCTGTAACGTGGTGCACACAAGCACGGGACTTGTGCCGCTTCGTTCACCGCCCTCGCCCGCGCCTGGCGCCGCTTTCACTTGCCGGGGGCCAGAAGCCGCTGCAAGGGCGCCCCACAGCCGGCAGTGTGCCGGCAGCCAAGAGCTCGAGAACGCTGCTTCTGCCCAAGCCCGCCGAGGGCGTGCACCTTTGTTCTCAGAGCTCCGTGCAACAGTCTGCCTCTCTCGCAGTTCGAATGGAAAACGAAAGCTTTTCGCCTACGCCCTTCACAGAGATCCGTTGCCAGGACGAGAATGTCTTATGGCCGGAGCTCGCCCCCGCCGCGAGGAAGCTGCTCTTAGCACCGCATTGCAGGGACACGTCTCGCTTCTTGACTTCGTGCTTGGCGCTCACCGAATTCGCTGCTAGCCCCACGGTCCTTCTCACCTGTAAGTAACAGCGCTCGCAGTACATAGAGCTTCGCAAGGATCGAAGACCCGGAGGGACATATCGCACACGAAAATGTGCCAGGACAGAGACGTGTTCTACATTGTCCCTTCTCGTCATCCAGTTTGTGCTTCTGCTGCTTCTGCTGTTAGGAATCGCTCCTTGAAAGACGAGCGAGAGCGTCTTTCTGGGTTCATTGCACGGAGTGAGTGCTCGCTAGGGACTTTGCACTCGGAGCAAAGGCAACAGGGCGTGCTTGTCCGCAGAACTGAGGACACGCTGTTGGGCAGAGCTGAAACTGACCGCTGGAGTTCAGCTCACTCCGGACGGCAGAAGGCGAAGAACGAAGCCGCTTGCGAGCGGCGCAGTGCAGCGAAGAGCACACGAGCAGCCAAAGAGCTCCTTCACAATCGCTTTCACTCCCCAGTGCTCTTGCTGCTTGGAAAAGCAGCACACAGCCGTTGCACGCCAGGGCAAAAGCTGGGGCAGTGCCCGTCCTCACTCCTTCGCTGTGTTGTAGTCCATGCAGCTAGAGCGAAGCGAGAAGGACGCGAGAAAGAAGAAGGCGTTCTTAAAGCAGCCCCCCGGCAGCAGCCCGGAAAGGGTGCATAACACACGGCGTCTCGCTGCCCTCCGTTCTACATACTCGCGGCTCCCTCTGCCGACTTGCAAAAGTTGCTACCAGAGCACAGGCGGCCAGATTGAAGAGGCAGTGCCTAGGTTCACCTTCTACTTACTGCACCTAAGCCACGTCCAGCTCCTCGCTGCACTCTGCATTTCCCTTCTCCGAGGCACTTACCGTGGTGCTGTGTGTGTGCAACTCGGAGCATAGAAGTGACCGCCAATGCTTTCAGAGCGGGCTGCAAGGGAACCAAGGAGCAGCACAAGCAGCAGTGCTTCAGCTTGCTCCTTCCGACTGCTAAGGGCACTTGGGAAGGCAGGCGAGAGTCAACCACCTTCCTCTCCTAGTAGCCTGTAACGTGGTGCACACAAGCACGGGACTTGTGCCGCTTCGTTCACCGCCCTCGCCCGCGCCTGGCGCCGCTTTCACTTGCCGGGGGCCAGAAGCCGCTGCAAGGGCGCCCCACAGCCGGCAGTGTGCCGGCAGCCAAGAGCTCGAGAACGCTGCTTCTGCCCAAGCCCGCCGAGGGCGTGCACCTTTGTTCTCAGAGCTCCGTGCAACAGTCTGCCTCTCTCGCAGTTCGAATGGAAAACGAAAGCTTTTCGCCTACGCCCTTCACAGAGATCCGTTGCCAGGACGAGAATGTCTTGTGGCCGGAGCTCGCCCCCGCCGCGAGGAAGCTGCTCTTAGCACCGCATTGCAGGGACACGTCTCGCTTCTTGACTTCGTGCTTGGCGCTCTCCGAATTCGCTGCTAGCTCCACGGTCCTTCTCAGCTGCAAGTAGCAGCGCTCGCAGTACATAGAGCTTCGCAAGGACCGAAGACCCGGAGGGACATATCGCACACCGCAATGTGCCAGGACAGAGACGTGTTCTACATTGTCCCTTCTCGTCATCCAGTTTGTGCTTCTGCTGCTTCTGCTGTTAGGAATCGCTCCTTGAAAGACGAGCGAGAGCGTCTTTCTGGGTGCATTGCACTGAGTGAGTGCTCGCTAGGGACTTTGCACTCGGAGCCAAGGCAACAGGGCGTGCTTGTCCGCAGAACTGAGGACACGCTGTTGGGCAGAGCTGAAACTGACCGCTGGAGTTCAGCTCTCTCCGGACGGCAGAAGGCGAAGAACGAAGCCGCTTGCGAGTGGCGCAGTGCAGCGAAGAGCACAGGAGCAGCCCAAGAGCTCCTTCACAATCGTTTTCACTTCTCAGTGCTCTTGCTGCTTGGAAAAGCAGCACACAGCCGTTGCACGCCAGGGCAAAAGCTGGGGCAGTGCCCGTCCTCACTCCTTCGCTGTGCTGTACTCCATGCAGCGAGAGCGAAGCGAGAAGGACGAGAGGAAGAAGAAGGCGTTCTTAAAGTAGCCCCCTGGCAGCAGCCCGAAAAGGGCGCATAACACACGGCGTCTCGCTGCCCTCCATTCTACACACTCGCGGCTCCCTCTGCCGACTTGCAAAAGTTGCTACCAGAGCAGAGGCGGCCAGATTGAAGAGGCAGTGACTAGGTTCACTTTCTACTTACTGCACCTAAGCCACGTCCAGCTCCTCGCTGCACTCTGCATTTCCCTTCTCCGCGGCACTTACCGTGGTGCTGTGTGCAACTCGGAGCCTAGAAGTGACCGCCAATGCTTTCCCAGCGGGCTGCAAGGGAACCAAGGAGCAGCACAAGCAGCAGTGCTTCAGCTTGCTCCTTCCGACTGCTAAGGGCACTTGGGAAGGCAAGCGAGAGTCAACCACCTTCCTCTCCTAGTAGCCTGTAACGTGGTGCACACAAGCACGGGACTTGTGCCGCTTCGTTCACCGCCCTCGCCCTCGCCCTCGCCCGCGCCTGTCGCCGCTTTCACTTGCCGGGGGCCAGAAGCCGCTGCAAGGGCGCCCCACAGCCGGCAGTGTGCCGGCAGCCAAGAGCTCGAGAACGCTGCTTCTGCCCAAGCCCGCCGAGGGCGTGCACCTTTGTTCTCAGAGCTCCGTGCAACAGTCTGCCTCTCTCGCAGTTCGAATGGAAAACGAAAGCTTTTCGCCTACGCCCTTCACAGAGATCCGTTGCCAGGACGAGAATGTCTTGTGGCCGGAGCTCGCCCCCGCCGCGAGGAAGCTGCTCTTAGCACCGCATTGCAGGGACACGTCTCGCTTCTTGACTTCGTGCTTGGCGCTCTCCGAATTCGCTGCTAGCTCCACGGTCCTTCTCACCTGCAAGTAGCAGCGCTCGCAGTACATAGAGCTTCGCAAGGACCGAAGACCCGGAGGGACATATCGCACACGAAAATGTGCCAGGACAGAGACGTGTTCTACATTGTCCCTACTCGTCATCCAGTTTGTGCTTCTGCTGCTTCTGCTGTTAGGAATCGCTCCTTGAAAACGAGCGAGAGCGTCTTTCTGGGTGCATTGCACTGAGTGAGTGCTCGCTAGGGACTTTGCACTCGGAGCAAAGGCAACA
This sequence comes from Sturnus vulgaris, assembly GCF_052056855.1. Taxonomy (NCBI): domain Eukaryota; kingdom Metazoa; phylum Chordata; class Aves; order Passeriformes; family Sturnidae; genus Sturnus; species Sturnus vulgaris. The sequence continues at coordinate 64,113,754 of NC_142282.1, forward strand.
GGGCGTGCTTGTCCGCAGAACTGAGGACACGCTGTTGGGCAGAGCTGAAACTGACCGCTGGAGTTCAGCTCTCTCCGGACGGCAGAAGGCGAAGAACGAAGCCGCTTGCAAGCGGCGCAGTGCAGCGAAGAGCACAGGAGCAGCCCAAGAGCTCCTTCACAATCGTTTTCACTTCTCAGTGCTCTTGCTGCTTGGAAAAGCAGCACACAGCCGTTGCACGCCAGGGCAAAAGCTGGGGCAGTGCCCGTCCTCACTCCTTCGCTGTGCTGTAGTCCATGCAGCTAGAGCGAAGCGAGAAGGACGCGAGGAAGAAGAAGGCGTTCTTAAAGTAGCCCCCTGGCAGCAGCCCGAAAAGGGCGCATAACACACGGCGTCTCGCTGCCCTCCATTCTACACACTCGCGGCTCCCTCTGCCGACTTGCAAAAGTTGCTACCAGAGCAGAGGCGGCCAGATTGAAGAGGCAGTGCCTAGGTTCACCTTCTACTTACTGCACCTAAGCCACGTCCAGCTCCTCGCTGCACTCTGCATTTCCCTTCTCCGCGGCACTTACCGTGGTGCTGTGTGCAACTCGGAGCCTAGAAGTGACCGCCAATGCTTTCCCAGCGGGCTGCAAGGGAACCAAGTAGCAGCACAAGCAGCAGTGATTCAGCTTGCTCCTTCCGACTGCTAAGGGCACTTGGGAAGGCAAGCGAGAGTCAACCACCTTCCTCTCCTAGTAGCCTGTAACGTGGTGCACACAAGCACGGGACTTGTGCCGCTTCGTTCACCGCCCTCGCCCGCGCCTGGCGCCGCTTTCACTTGCCGGGGGCCAGAAGCCGCTGCAAGGGCGACACACAGCCGGCAGTGTGCCGGCAGCCAAGAGCTCGAGAACGCTGCTTCTGCCCAAGCCCGCCGAGGGCGTGCACCTTTGTTCTCAGAGCTCCGTGCAACAGTCTGCCTCTCTCGCAGTTCGAATGGAAAACGAAAGCTTTTCGCCTACGCCCTTCACAGAGATCCGTTGCCAGGACGAGAATGTCTTGTGGCCGGAGCTCGCCCCCGCCGCGAGGAAGCTGCTCTTAGCACCGCATTGCAGGGACACGTCTCGCTTCTTGACTTCGTGCTTGGAGCTCTCCGAATTCGCTGCTAGCTCCACGGTCCTTCTCACCTGCAAGTAGCAGCGCTCGCAGTACATAGAGCTTCGCAAGGACCGAAGACCCGGAGGGACATATCGCACACGAAAATGTGCCAGGATAGAGACGTGTTCTACATTGTCCCTTCTCGTCATCCAGTTTGTGCCTCTGCTGCTTCTGCTGTTAGGAATCGCTCCTTGAAAGACGAGCGAGAGCGTCTTTCTGGGTGCATTGCACTGAGTGAGTGCTCGCTCGGGACTTTGCACTCGGAGCCAAGGCAACAGGGCGTGCTTGTCCGCAGAACTGAGGACACGCTGTTGGGCAGAGCTGAAACTGACCGCTGGAGTTCAGCTCACTCCGGACGGCAGAAGGCGAAGAACGAAGCCCCTTGCGAGCGGCGCAGTGCAGCGAAGAGCACACGAGCAGCCAAAGAGCTCCTTCACAATCGCTTTCACTCCCCAGTGCTCTTGCTGCTTGGAAAAGCAGCACACAGCCGTTGCACGCCAGGGCAAAAGCTGGGGCAGTGCCCGTCCTCACTCCTTCGCTGTGCTGTACTCCATGCAGCTAGAGCGAAGCGAGAAGGACGCGAGGAAGAAGAAGGCGTTCTTAAAGCAGCCCCCCAGCAGCAGCCCGGAAAGGGCGCATAACACACGGCGTCTCGCTGCCCTCCGTTCTACATACTCGCGGCTCCCTCTGCCGACTTGCAAAAGTTGCTACCAGAGCAGAGGCGGCCAGATTGAAGAGGCAGTGACTAGGTTCACTTTCTACTTACTGCACCTAAGCCACGTCCAGCTCCTCGCTGCACTCTGCATTTCCCTTCTCCGCGGCACTTACCGTGGTGCTGTGTGCAACTCGGCGCCTAGAAGCGACCGCCAATGCTTTCCAAGCGGGCTGCAAGGGAACCAAGGAGCAGCACAAGCAGCAGTGCTTCAGCTTGCTCCTTCCGACTGCTAAGGGCACTTGGGAAGGCAAGCGAGAGTCAACCACCTTCCTCTCCTAGTAGCCTGTAACGTGGTGCACACAAGCACGGGACTTGTGCCGCTTCGTTCACCGCCCTCGCCCGCGCCTGGCGCCGCTTTCACTTGCTGGGGGCCAGAAGCCTCTGCAAGGGCGCCCCACAGCCGGCAGTGTGCCGGCAGCCAAGAGCTCGAGAACGCTGCTTCTGCCCAAGCCCGCCGAGGGCGTGCACCTTTGTTCTCAGAGCTCCGTGCAACAGTCTGCCTCTCTCGCAGTTCGAATGGAAAACGAAAGCTTTTCGCCTACGCCCTTCACAGAGATCCGTTGCCAGGACGAGAATGTCTTGTGGCCGGAGCTCGCCCCCGCCGCGAGGAAGCTGCTCTTAGCACCGCATTGCAGGGACACGTCTCGCTTCTTGACTTCGTGCTTGGCGCTCTCCGAATTCGCTGCTAGCTCCACGGTCCTTCTCACCTGCAAGTAGCAGCGCTCGCAGTACATAGAGCTTCGCAAGGACCGAAGACCCGGAGGGACATATCGCACACGAAAATGTGCCAGGACAGAGACGTGTTCTACATTGTCCCTACTCGTCATCCAGTTTGTGCTTCTGCTGCTTCTGCTGTTAGGAATCGCTCCTTGAAAGACGAGCGAGAGCGTCTTTCTGGGTGCATTGCACTGAGTGAGTGCTCGCTAGGGACTTTGCACTTGGAGCAAAGGCAACAGGGCGTGCTTGTCCGCACAACTGAGAACACGCTGTTGGGCAGAGCTGAAACTGACCGCTGGAGTTCAGCTCACTCCGGACGGCAGAAGGCGAAGAACGAAGCCCCTTGCGAGCGGCGCAGTGCAGCGAAGAGCACACGAGCAGCCAAAGAGCTCCTTCACAATCGCTTTCACTCCCCAGTGCTCTTGCTGCTTGGAAAAGCAGCACACAGCCGTTGCACGCCAGGGCAAAAGCTGGGGCAGTGCCCGTCCTCACTCCTTCGCTGTGTTGTAGTCCATGCAGCTAGAGCGAAGCGAGAAGGACGCGAGAAAGAAGAAGGCGTTCTTAAAGCAGCCCCCCAGCAGCAGCCCTGAAAGGGCGCATAACACACGGCGTCTCGCTGCCCTCCATTCTACACACTCGCGGCTCCCTCTGCCGACTTGCAAAAGTTGCTACCAGAGCAGAGGCGGCCAGATTGAAGAGGCAGTGACTAGGTTCACTTTCTACTTACTGCACCTAAGCCACGTCCAGCTCCTCGCTGCACTCTGCATTTCCCTTCTCCGCAGCACTTACCGTGGTGCTGTGTGCAACTCGGCGCCTAGAAGCGACCGCCAATGCTTTCAGAGCGGGCTGCAAGGGAACCAAGGAGCAGCACAAGCAGCAGTGCTTCAGCTTGCTCCTTCCGACTGCTAAGGGCACTTGGGAAGGCAAGCGAGAGTCAACCACCTTCCTCTCCTAGTAGCCTGTAACGTGGTGCACACAAGCACGGGACTTGTGCCGCTTCGTTCACCGACCTCGCCCTCGCCCTCGCCCGCGCCTGGCGCCGCTTTCACTTGCCGGGGGCCAGAAGCCGCTGCAAGGGCGCCCCACAGCCGGCAGTGTGCCGGCAGCCAAGAGCTCGAGAACGCTGCTTCTGCCCAAGCCCGCCGAGGGCGTGCACCTTTGTTCTCAGAGCTCCGTGCAACAGTCTGCCTCTCTCGCAGTTCGAATGGAAAACGAAAGCTTTTCGCCTACGCCCTTCACAGAGATCCGTTGCCAGGACGAGAATGTCTTGTGGCCGGAGCTCGCCCCCGCCGCGAGGAAGCTGCTCTTAGCACCGCATTGCAGGGACACGTCTCGCTTCTTGACTTCGTGCTTGGCGCTCTCCGAATTCGCTGCTAGCTCCACGGTCCTTCTCACCTGCAAGTAGCAGCGCTCGCAGTACATAGAGCTTCGCAAGGACCGAAGACCCGGAGGGACATATCGCACACGAAAATGTGCCAGGACAGAGACGTGTTCTACATTGTCCCTACTCGTCATCCAGTTTGTGCTTCTGCTGCTTCTGCTGTTAGGAATCGCTCCTTGAAAACGAGCGAGAGCGTCTTTCTGGGTGCATTGCACTGAGTGAGTGCTCGCTAGGGACTTTGCACTCGGAGCCAAGGCAACAGGGCGTGCTTGTCCGCAGAAATGAGGACACGCTGTTGGGCAGAGCTGAAACTGACCGCTGGAGTTCAGCTCTCTCCGGACGGCAGAAGGCGAAGAACGAAGCCGCTTGCGAGCGGCGCAGTGCAGCGAAGAGCACAGGAGCAGCCCAAGAGCTCCTTCACAATCGTTTTCACTTCTCAGTGCTCTTGCTGCTTGGAAAAGCAGCACACAGCCGTTGCACGCCAGGGCAAAAGCTGGGGCAGTGCCCGTCCTCACTCCTTCGCTGTGCTGTACTCCATGCAGCGAGAGCGAAGCGAGAAGGACGAGAGGAAGAAGAAGGCGTTCTTAAAGTAGCCCCCTGGCAGCAGCCCGAAAAGGGCGCATAACACACGGCGTCTCGCTGCCCTCCATTCTACACACTCGCGGCTCCCTCTGCCGACTTGCAAAAGTTGCTACCAGAGCAGAGGCGGCCAGATTGAAGAGGCAGTGACTAGGTTCACTTTCTACTTACTGCACCTAAGCCACGTCCAGCTCCTCGCTGCACTCTGCATTTCCCTTCTCCGCGGCACTTACCGTGGTGCTGTGTGCAACTCGGCGCCTAGAAGTGACCGCCAATGCTTTCCAAGCGGGCTGCAAGGGAACCAAGGAGCAGCACAAGCAGCAGTGCTTCAGCTTGCTCCTTCCGACTGCTAAGGGCACTTGGGAAGGCAAGCGAGAGTCAACCACCTTCCTCTCCTAGTAGCCTGTAACGTGGTGCACACAAGCACGGGACTTGTGCCGCTTCGTTCACCGCCCTCGCCCGCGCCTGGCGCCGCTTTCACTTGCCGGGGGCCAGAAGCCGCTGCAAGGGCGCCCCACAGCCGGCAGTGTGCCGGCAGCCAAGAGCTCGAGAACGCTGCTTCTGCCCAAGCCCGCCGAGGGCGTGCACCTTTGTTCTCAGAGCTCCGTGCAACAGTCTGCCTCTCTCGCAGTTCGAATGGAAAACGAAAGCTTTTCGCCTACGCCCTTCACAGAGATCCGTTGCCAGGACGAGAATGTCTTATGGCCGGAGCTCGCCCCCGCCGCGAGGAAGCTGCTCTTAGCACCGCATTGCAGGGACACGTCTCGCTTCTTGACTTCGTGCTTGGCGCTCACCGAATTCGCTGCTAGCCCCACGGTCCTTCTCACCTGTAAGTAACAGCGCTCGCAGTACATAGAGCTTCGCAAGGATCGAAGACCCGGAGGGACATATCGCACACGAAAATGTGCCAGGACAGAGACGTGTTCTACATTGTCCCTTCTCGTCATCCAGTTTGTGCTTCTGCTGCTTCTGCTGTTAGGAATCGCTCCTTGAAAGACGAGCGAGAGCGTCTTTCTGGGTTCATTGCACGGAGTGAGTGCTCGCTAGGGACTTTGCACTCGGAGCAAAGGCAACAGGGCGTGCTTGTCCGCAGAACTGAGGACACGCTGTTGGGCAGAGCTGAAACTGACCGCTGGAGTTCAGCTCACTCCGGACGGCAGAAGGCGAAGAACGAAGCCGCTTGCGAGCGGCGCAGTGCAGCGAAGAGCACACGAGCAGCCAAAGAGCTCCTTCACAATCGCTTTCACTCCCCAGTGCTCTTGCTGCTTGGAAAAGCAGCACACAGCCGTTGCACGCCAGGGCAAAAGCTGGGGCAGTGCCCGTCCTCACTCCTTCGCTGTGTTGTAGTCCATGCAGCTAGAGCGAAGCGAGAAGGACGCGAGAAAGAAGAAGGCGTTCTTAAAGCAGCCCCCCGGCAGCAGCCCGGAAAGGGTGCATAACACACGGCGTCTCGCTGCCCTCCGTTCTACATACTCGCGGCTCCCTCTGCCGACTTGCAAAAGTTGCTACCAGAGCACAGGCGGCCAGATTGAAGAGGCAGTGCCTAGGTTCACCTTCTACTTACTGCACCTAAGCCACGTCCAGCTCCTCGCTGCACTCTGCATTTCCCTTCTCCGAGGCACTTACCGTGGTGCTGTGTGTGTGCAACTCGGAGCATAGAAGTGACCGCCAATGCTTTCAGAGCGGGCTGCAAGGGAACCAAGGAGCAGCACAAGCAGCAGTGCTTCAGCTTGCTCCTTCCGACTGCTAAGGGCACTTGGGAAGGCAGGCGAGAGTCAACCACCTTCCTCTCCTAGTAGCCTGTAACGTGGTGCACACAAGCACGGGACTTGTGCCGCTTCGTTCACCGCCCTCGCCCGCGCCTGGCGCCGCTTTCACTTGCCGGGGGCCAGAAGCCGCTGCAAGGGCGCCCCACAGCCGGCAGTGTGCCGGCAGCCAAGAGCTCGAGAACGCTGCTTCTGCCCAAGCCCGCCGAGGGCGTGCACCTTTGTTCTCAGAGCTCCGTGCAACAGTCTGCCTCTCTCGCAGTTCGAATGGAAAACGAAAGCTTTTCGCCTACGCCCTTCACAGAGATCCGTTGCCAGGACGAGAATGTCTTGTGGCCGGAGCTCGCCCCCGCCGCGAGGAAGCTGCTCTTAGCACCGCATTGCAGGGACACGTCTCGCTTCTTGACTTCGTGCTTGGCGCTCTCCGAATTCGCTGCTAGCTCCACGGTCCTTCTCAGCTGCAAGTAGCAGCGCTCGCAGTACATAGAGCTTCGCAAGGACCGAAGACCCGGAGGGACATATCGCACACCGCAATGTGCCAGGACAGAGACGTGTTCTACATTGTCCCTTCTCGTCATCCAGTTTGTGCTTCTGCTGCTTCTGCTGTTAGGAATCGCTCCTTGAAAGACGAGCGAGAGCGTCTTTCTGGGTGCATTGCACTGAGTGAGTGCTCGCTAGGGACTTTGCACTCGGAGCCAAGGCAACAGGGCGTGCTTGTCCGCAGAACTGAGGACACGCTGTTGGGCAGAGCTGAAACTGACCGCTGGAGTTCAGCTCTCTCCGGACGGCAGAAGGCGAAGAACGAAGCCGCTTGCGAGTGGCGCAGTGCAGCGAAGAGCACAGGAGCAGCCCAAGAGCTCCTTCACAATCGTTTTCACTTCTCAGTGCTCTTGCTGCTTGGAAAAGCAGCACACAGCCGTTGCACGCCAGGGCAAAAGCTGGGGCAGTGCCCGTCCTCACTCCTTCGCTGTGCTGTACTCCATGCAGCGAGAGCGAAGCGAGAAGGACGAGAGGAAGAAGAAGGCGTTCTTAAAGTAGCCCCCTGGCAGCAGCCCGAAAAGGGCGCATAACACACGGCGTCTCGCTGCCCTCCATTCTACACACTCGCGGCTCCCTCTGCCGACTTGCAAAAGTTGCTACCAGAGCAGAGGCGGCCAGATTGAAGAGGCAGTGACTAGGTTCACTTTCTACTTACTGCACCTAAGCCACGTCCAGCTCCTCGCTGCACTCTGCATTTCCCTTCTCCGCGGCACTTACCGTGGTGCTGTGTGCAACTCGGAGCCTAGAAGTGACCGCCAATGCTTTCCCAGCGGGCTGCAAGGGAACCAAGGAGCAGCACAAGCAGCAGTGCTTCAGCTTGCTCCTTCCGACTGCTAAGGGCACTTGGGAAGGCAAGCGAGAGTCAACCACCTTCCTCTCCTAGTAGCCTGTAACGTGGTGCACACAAGCACGGGACTTGTGCCGCTTCGTTCACCGCCCTCGCCCTCGCCCTCGCCCGCGCCTGTCGCCGCTTTCACTTGCCGGGGGCCAGAAGCCGCTGCAAGGGCGCCCCACAGCCGGCAGTGTGCCGGCAGCCAAGAGCTCGAGAACGCTGCTTCTGCCCAAGCCCGCCGAGGGCGTGCACCTTTGTTCTCAGAGCTCCGTGCAACAGTCTGCCTCTCTCGCAGTTCGAATGGAAAACGAAAGCTTTTCGCCTACGCCCTTCACAGAGATCCGTTGCCAGGACGAGAATGTCTTGTGGCCGGAGCTCGCCCCCGCCGCGAGGAAGCTGCTCTTAGCACCGCATTGCAGGGACACGTCTCGCTTCTTGACTTCGTGCTTGGCGCTCTCCGAATTCGCTGCTAGCTCCACGGTCCTTCTCACCTGCAAGTAGCAGCGCTCGCAGTACATAGAGCTTCGCAAGGACCGAAGACCCGGAGGGACATATCGCACACGAAAATGTGCCAGGACAGAGACGTGTTCTACATTGTCCCTACTCGTCATCCAGTTTGTGCTTCTGCTGCTTCTGCTGTTAGGAATCGCTCCTTGAAAACGAGCGAGAGCGTCTTTCTGGGTGCATTGCACTGAGTGAGTGCTCGCTAGGGACTTTGCACTCGGAGCAAAGGCAACAGGGCGTGCTTGTCCGCAGAACTGAGGACACGCTGTTGGGCAGAGCTGAAACTGACCGCTGGAGTTCAGCTCTCTCCGGACGGCAGAAGGCGAAGAACGAAGCCGCTTGCAAGCGGCGCAGTGCAGCGAAGAGCACAGGAGCAGCCCAAGAGCTCCTTCACAATCGTTTTCACTTCTCAGTGCTCTTGCTGCTTGGAAAAGCAGCACACAGCCGTTGCACGCCAGGGCAAAAGCTGGGGCAGTGCCCGTCCTCACTCCTTCGCTGTGCTGTAGTCCATGCAGCTAGAGCGAAGCGAGAAGGACGCGAGGAAGAAGAAGGCGTTCTTAAAGTAGCCCCCTGGCAGCAGCCCGAAAAGGGCGCATAACACACGGCGTCTCGCTGCCCTCCATTCTACACACTCGCGGCTCCCTCTGCCGACTTGCAAAAGTTGCTACCAGAGCAGAGGCGGCCAGATTGAAGAGGCAGTGCCTAGGTTCACCTTCTACTTACTGCACCTAAGCCACGTCCAGCTCCTCGCTGCACTCTGCATTTCCCTTCTCCGCGGCACTTACCGTGGTGCTGTGTGCAACTCGGAGCCTAGAAGTGACCGCCAATGCTTTCCCAGCGGGCTGCAAGGGAACCAAGTAGCAGCACAAGCAGCAGTGATTCAGCTTGCTCCTTCCGACTGCTAAGGGCACTTGGGAAGGCAAGCGAGAGTCAACTACCTTCCTCTCCTAGTAGCCTGTAACGTGGTGCACACAAGCACGGGACTTGTGCCGCTTCGTTCACCGCCCTCGCCCGCGCCTTGCGCCGCTTTCACTTGCCGGGGGCCAGAAGCCGCTGCAAGGGCGCCCCACAGCCGGCAGTGTGCCGGCAGCCAAGAGCTCGAGAACGCTGCTTCTGCCCAAGCCCGCCTAGGGCGTGCACCTTTGTTCTCAGAGCTCCGTGCAACAGTCTGCCTCTCTCGCAGTTCGAATGGAAAACGAAAGCTTTTCGCCTACGCCCTTCACAGAGATCCGTTGCCAGGACGAGAATGTCTTGTGGCCGGAGCTCGCCCCCGCCGCGAGGAAGCTGCTCTTAGCACCGCATTGCAGGGACACGTCTCGCTTCTTGACTTCGTGCTTGGCGCTCTCCGAATTCGCTGCTAGCTCCACGGTCCTTCTCACCTGCAAGTAGCAGCGCTCGCAGTACATAGAGCTTCGCAAGGACCGAAGACCCGGAGGGACATATCGCACACGAAAATGTGCCAGGACAGAGACGTGTTCTACATTGTCCCTACTCGTCATCCAGTTTGTGCTTCTGCTGCTTCTGCTGTTAGGAATCGCTCCTTGAAAGACGAGCGAGAGCGTCTTTCTGGGTGCATTGCACTGAGTGAGTGCTCGCTAGGGACTTTGCACTCGGAGCCAAGGCAACAGGGCGTGCTTGTCCGCAGAAATGAGGACACGCTGTTGGGCAGAGCTGAAACTGACCGCTGGAGTTCAGCTCTCTCCGGACGGCAGAAGGCGAAGAACGAAGCCGCTTGCGAGCGGCGCAGTGCAGCGAAGAGCACACGAGCAGCCAAAGAGCTCCTTCACAATCGCTTTCACTCCCTGTTACGGCTTTATCCGGCCTATAACAGAGTCTATCACCTTCCACCGGTCTAGCTCAGGTGTGGGGATGATATTCCTCTGGGCCTTAGCCACAAAGACGTAGATAAGATATCAAAAGAGGCTCTTTCCCCTGATAAAGTTACAGGTTTATTTCTCGTGGGTAGTGAGTGAAAAGGGAAGGGAAAAGAGCGGGGGAAGAGAGAGAAAAGAGGGGGAAGAACAGGGTAAAGGCGTGGGGGGGGGGGAAAGAGAACGGGGGAAGAGAAAAAAGGGGGGAAAAAGAAAGAGCGGGATAAGAGATCTGGGGAAAAAAGAGATGCGGGAAAAGAGTGGGGGAAAAAATGCGGGAAAAGAGTGGGGGGAAAAAGAGTGCGGGAAAAGAGAGCGAGGTCAGCGGGTCCTGACCTTTTCTAGGGTCTGGAAAGGGGGGGCGGGGAGAAATTGGATCCCAGCCAGCTCTGTGTGGCCAGGAGGGGAGAGGGACCAAGATACAGGGCACAGTAGGGGTCACGGGATGTACCATTTACAATGTATCTAGGGAACGCAACATCTCCCCGTTTTTTGTTTAACAAAGTTGAAAGAAGGATATTGGTATCATTCAAATTACGATTTTGCCCACCACTTGTAGCTGGCGGGAGGGTTAGATTGTTTCAAGTCTTTCATTTCTATGTGATTGACTACTGAGGTAGAGGGAATGAGGCTATGAATAGCCTTGAAAACCAAGTGACGTAGGATCCCGAATGCCATTATTACAAGGAAAAGAATAACAAAAATTAACACAATTGTTTTGACTATAGATGTCCACCACCCTGTGAGTCCCCAGCCTTTGAACAGTCCATTGAACCAATCTTCAGATTCTTGCTTCACTTGTCCGATTAAGTTGTTCCTGTTTCGGAGGGCAGCATGGATGTTAGGAGCTTTCGAGGTCAGGTCCATACAGCCAAGTCCTTCAAATTCCTGGCACTCATGCCCGTGTAGTAGCAAGAGAAAATCTATTTTCTTGTTGGAGCGTCTGTGCCACGGTCACCCAGACGTTCTGACGTGGCTGAGGGACAATCCATGCAGCTGCTAGACTGTTAGCAGGAAGACAGCTTGGATGGGGTTCATCACGGGACTGAGAGAAGGTTTTCTCTAGAAGGAAAAACAAACATTATAAAACCTATTAAAAGTCTCTATCTGCAGGAATGCCACCTTCTATGAGGATTTCTTTTCCTTTTTTCCGTCGGCGTCTTCTTTTTGAAGCCACTGCTACCTGCTCCTCGTTCTCCTCAGTTGGAGCAGGATGTTTGGGAACGAACGGTTTCACCCACTTTTGGGGAATCCACCGAGGGCCTGAGGGAGTGGATACACACGCATAGCCACGCCCCCAGGTAACAAGCTCATAGGGACCTTTGATTTCCCAGGTTTCTGGGTCCCTAATCAAAACTGGAGGATGTTGGGATAACTTGAATTGTTTGCTACTGTTAAAGTGACGTACCACAGGTGGACTCATGTTTTCAAATGAACAATTTAGGAAATTGATAGTAAACATGGCTTTGCAGAGCTTCTGCTGTGGAGACATCCACACAGTTGAACTGCTCTGTTTAGCCAAAACCTGTTTGAGTGTCTGATTGGCTCGTTCCACTATACCTTGGCCTGTGGGGGAGTGGGAGGTGCCAGTTTTATGTTCCACTCCCCACTGCTGGACGAATTCCAGGAACTCCTTGGACTTATACGCTGCGCCCTGATCAGTTTTGATTTCCTTAGGGATCCCCAACACTGAAAAGGCTTGCACTAGGTGTTGTCTGGCATGCATAGCCCTTTCTCCTGCATGGGCAGAGGCATAGACTGCGCCTGAATATGTGTCAATGCTTACATGAACATATTTGAGGCGACCAAAACTAGGAATGTGTGTGATGTCTGTTTGCCATACCTCACAACTGCCAAGACCTCGGGGGTTTACCCCCATGCCCATTGAGGGCATGGTGTGCAGCTGACAGTTGGGACAGGTGGCCACAATGGCTCGAGCCTGACTCCGTGTTAGCTGGAACTGACGCATTAGACCTGGTGTATTCTGGTGATACTGCTGGTGGCTCAGCTTTGCCTGTTGGAAGATGTCAGGAAGGCGTGCTGGTTCTGCTGGGGTGGCTTGTTCTGCTGGGGTGGCTTGTTCTGCTGGGGTTGCAAGGGAGTCTGCCTGACGGTTCCCTTCTGCAATTTCGCCTGGCAAATCTGTGTGTGATCTCACATGCATCACATAGAACGGATGTTCTCTATGAGAAATCAAATAAATTAGTTTGGAAAGCAACCTGAAAAGCTGCTCATTTTTGATGTTTCTGAGCACTGCCTGCTCTGCCCTGGACACTATCCCCGCTACATAGGCTGAGTCTGTTACCAAGTTTATTGGCTCTGAGAACTTTTCAAAGGCTCTCACGACTGCTGCCAGTTCAGCTACCTGGGGTGACCCTTCCACAAACTCAACATCAGCTTCCCAATGCTGAGTCTGAGGATCTCTCCAAGTCATCACTGACTTGTGGGATGCCCCAGATGCATCTGTGAACACTGTGAGAGCTTTGAGTGGTCTCCTACTCCTCTTCTCACGAGGAATGAGGTGGAATTCCTCATTAAACAGCTTGTGAGACGGGGCATGGACTGATATTTGTCCTCTGTAGCTGTCCAGGGCTAATTGGAGACTGGCATTGCTCTGGAGCAAATGCTCAAACATCTCTTTAGTCAATTTTTCAGGAGAGTTCTTTCCCTCCTCAGACAATTTAACAGGGAGGTGAATACATGTGAAGTCACAGCCAGCTAATTCATGCAGTCTGATCCTTGCTTTCCGAATCAGCTGTGCTATTAACTCTTGTGGCTTAGTGATAGTTTTGGATCTCTGGTGGGAGAGGAAGACCCACTCTATGATTAAGAGTGACTGTCTCTGCTCCTTGATCCATTGGAATATTAACCCGTGTAAGTGTGGCAGTTTCCCTAGGATAATGAATTTGAAGGGCAGCTCGGGCTGGTAACGGTGAGCTTGCCTCTCTCCTAAGGTCTTTTGTACCTTTTCGATTGCAGTCTTTGCCTCTGGGGTCAGTTCCCTGGGAGAAAGCAGCTCTCTGTCCCCTTTCAATAAATTGAAGAGAGGTTCTAGGTCCTCATTAGTGAGGCCTAGCCAGGGCCTAACCCAATTCAATGATCCACACAGGGAATGGAGATCTGCTAAGGTTTTAGGATTACAATTAATTTCCAATTTCTGCGGAACAATGGTCCGTGCAGTGATTTCCAGGCCCAGGTACTTCCAAGGTGGCATCCTTTGGACTTTGTCCTCCTGCAATTCAAATCCAGCAGAGGTTAAAACTTTAACCACAAGGTCAAGTGTGTCCTGGAGTAGAGAGTTATCGGGTGCACACACTAGCACATCATCCATGTAATGCAGGATGATGGCCTCCCCTCTCTGGGCACGCACCTGGGACAGCAATGAAGCCACATACCATTGGCAGATGGAGGGACTACATTTCATTCCCTGTGGCAGAACTCTCCAGTGGTAACGCTTCATTGGGGCCTCTCGATTGATGGTAGGAACCGAGAAGGCAAACCGTGGGGCATCCTCTGGGTGTAGGGGTATATGAAAGAAACAATCCTTGATGTCTAGAACAGCCAATTGCCAGTCTCTGGGAAGCATCGTTGGAGAAGGCATTCCAGGTTGGAGAGACCCCATGTCTTCAATTACTTTGTTTATTTCCCGGAGGTCGTGGAGCAGCCTCCACTTGTCTTTCCCTGGTTTCTTTACCACAAAAATCGGGAAATTCCATGCACTTGTGGTCTCTTCTATGTGGCCTTTAGCCAATTGTTCCTCCACAAGCTCCTCAAGCGCCCTGAGCTTCTCCTTACTCATGGGCCACTGTGCTACCCACTTTGGGGTATCATCTAGCCATTTCAACTTTTGGGTAGGGCGCCCCACAGTGGCCGCTTCTAAAAATCCCGAGGAGTTTTAGGGATAATTAATTTTACCCCCCACTGTGACATGGTGTCTCTCCCCCATAGAGGGCATTTATAATCTGTAACAAATGGACGGATGCTAGCCAATTTTCCATCCGGCCCCTCAATTTGTACGATGCTTTTTGATATTTTTGCCAATTTTACTCCTCCTACACCCTGGATTCTGCCTGCCACAGGCTGAAGTTCCCAATGTGACGGCCACATCCTTTCAGGTATGATAGTCACATCAGCACCCGTGTCCAGTACCCCCTCCACATGGAGGTGATCTGATCCACGGGTTAGGTTACATGCCAGAGAGGGCTTGTCCTCACCCACCACTTCTGCCCAGTAGACTTCAGGTGATTTTCCATCTACTGGGACCTCCTGTGGAACAGGAATGGCCTGGGCAAGGATTTGTCCCTCAGCCAGGTAATATGGTGGTAGAGGACATCGTGCCAGGAGAATGAGGCTAGTTATGCTTCCCTTGATGGTCATGGGAACCACCTCAATCTCTAGGGGTGTGTGTGCTGTGTCACCGACAACAAAGTACTCACTGTCCAGTTTCATGTGGTTTAACGTCACGTCCTGTGTACTGTTAGGTAAGTCCACTGTTATGACTGTCCAATCAGGTGACCTGAAATGAAAACCTCTGGTAGTCACAAGCCTAAAACGGCCTAGTGGCTTCCAAACCTTGTTAACTGAACATTTGATATTTTCATTGACATACATCCCCACACCCTCTATCCCATCCTCCCCCTTTTTGTTTATGAAGAGAGACTCTTTTGCGAGTGTGGAGCCCGCAGTATTTATAGCCGAGCGCGCTATGGTGTTAATGGCGGGTACGCGCTGTACAGTTAGTTTTTTTGTTTGTTGGTTTTCTTCTGTTTCTGGTTGTGTGGACAGTCCCTGGCGAAGTGTCCTGGCTGCTTGCACTGGAAGCAGATGATGTGCTGCAGTTGCTCTGGTGTCACTGGTTGCTTCTTGGCTTCCGGTGTTACAGCTGCTATGGTCCTTGGGTGTGCCAGTCCTGGATTTCTTTCGTGTCCACTGAACAGTTCTGCTTTTCTGGCGCAAGCTTCAATCATCTGTGCTAAGCTAGGTGCTGGCTCCAGGGGAAGGCCAAGGATAACCCTACGGCAGGTTTCATTAGCATTCCTCTGAGCCATTTCTTTAATTAATTCAGCTTGTAATACTGGATCAGACACTTGTCTTTCTACTTGCATACGAAGGCGGTCCACAAACTGTAAGAAACTCTCAGAAGTAAACTGTTTAATGTTAATATAACTGCCTTTAGTATCTACTGTTGGTAATTGATTAAAGGCTTTTTCTGCAACATTGCATATCTTATCTAAGACAGACTTAGATAGTACTCTGGTTTGATTTTCAGGGCAATGCCAATCTTTCTCCCCACATAGGTGTTCATATGTGATATCATTATTATCAGCATCCTTTGCATTATCTGAGCTTTTTAAAAGCTCTTGTAAAAGCACTTTTAAAGATCTTTTCCATAGGCTTTCCCATAGATCATATTCGGAAGGAGTTAACAGACACCGGAAAAGCTCTTTGATATCATATGGAACCAGTTCGTTTGAATTAAAAGTGGCTCTCATTATGCCTTTAAAGATTTCACTATTCCTACCAAATTCTCTTTGCACTTTACAAATTTCTTTTTTATCTTGGTAGGACAAAGGTTGATAACTTCTTTTTCCGTTTCTCTTACCAAGATAAACTACAGGAGCAACTGATGGTATATACTCTTTCTCCTGGTGCTGACTTTCAGGTTTGGGCATCCCCCCCCCACCGGGCCCAGGAGGCTCCCCGCCCCCCCCCACCACGGGGGCACCATCCATCCCCCAGGGGCTGTGGGCTGATCCCTCCCCACCCCCACCCCCTCCGGCACGGAACCCAGCAGGGGCTCCATCGACCTCCCCCACCCTGCAGCAGCTTGGAGGGAAGGAATGTGAAACCGGAGAGGGGGAGGGGTGGTGGAATTCAGGATTGCAACACCTGTGGGCGGGGTCACCAGGTACCAGGCAGGACAGGGTCTTGGAGGGGGGAGGGGGCGGTGGAGCCGAGGGCAGGGAGGAGTTATGGGAGGGGACAGGCTTAGGGGCTGGGACCAGAGGGTAAAGGGGGTTGGGGAATGAAGGAGGAGACACGTGGCTGTCACCATATCGGCCCTCCCCCACTCCCTGAACCGCATGTCCAGAGCTATCTGGGACCCCAACCTGTCCAGATACGGCCACGTGTTCGTGGCCCGCGGGGGAAGGGAACAAGGAAGGAGAGCTGATAATTTTAGAAAAATCGTCAGAACCGGGATACTGGGGAGGATTTGGGGTTTCAGCACAGTTACAGCCGTGCTGAGCATGCTGTATTTCCAAGGGAGACCCTAGGGTGCTTTCCGGTTTATGGTTATAGGGATTTTTGGAAAGGGAAGGTGAGCTTGAATCATTTTGCTGCTGCTGTCTGTTGTTTTCTGTCTGAATTAAAACTTTCCGAATTTGTAAGAATATCGGAAGGAATACAGAGGCAGTTTTATCTCCATTTTCTACTTTTAAAGTTAATAAATTCCCTATTTCATCCCAAAATGAAATCGAATTTACATTTTGCAATTCAAGGTCCGATATTTCAACAGACAGCCAGCTGGCAAAACGGGCTAGTTTTTTATTAGATATTAAAACATTTCCTGAACTTAGTATTTCTTTGAGTTGTTTTGTTATACTCTTTTGTAAAGCAGATTGCTGTATCCCCATAGTGTTAGCAATTTGCACTATATCTAGCCCACTACCGTTAAAACACAGGAAAGGAGTTAGTTGTTAAGACGTACACCACGGTTTTCAGGCTTTACTAGATGCGGAACCGACGTTAATTTCGCCGTTTTTTGTCAGCAAAACCTACGTGTGGCGCCCGCGCCGCTGTAGGGACCGCCCCCGCGCCGCAACAACCCGTAAAAACCGCAAAAACGGAAAAAAACCCCCCTGTGTCGCAGCTTTGAAACCGATCAAAGCTGCCTGCCTGCTGCGCCGCGCCTGGGGTGGCCGCGTCCAGCCCCCCCCAGCCCCCGCGCCGCACCACGTGGCCGAGGGCTTCCAAGCCCCGCGCACGCTGCAAACACACCCGCGCCTTCTCTGCCCCCGAGAACAGCGCCGGGCCGGCAAAATGCCACCGGTGAGACGTCCCCCGCGGAGCTCCGGGAACCCCCCCGCCGGAAAGGGACGCTTAACTCACCTTTTCTCTTGCAGGCAGACACGTCTGTGTACACGGTAGTGGATCCACGTCGTGAACCGACCTGTCTGGGATTGACAGGCTGCTGGTTCGTGCTGAAAAGTCTTCGAACTGCACAAAATGCAGCTTAAAGAAATTTTAGCTAGTTGATCAGCTCCTATGCTGGTCGAATCCCGAAATTAGGGATCACAGCGAAACGTGGGTGCTTTAAAGAAACACGCACGTGGGGCGCCAACCGTTACGGCTTTTTCCGGCCTATAACAGAGTCTATCACCTTCCACCGGTCTAGCTCAGGTGTGGGGATGATATTCCTCTGGGCCTTAGCCACAAAGACGTAGATAAGATATCAAAAGAGGCTCTTTCCCCTGATAAAGTTACAGGTTTATTTCTCGTGGGTAGTGAGTGAAAAGGGAAGGGAAAAGAGCGGGGGAAGAGAGAGAAAAGAGGGGGAAGAACAGGGTAAAGGCGTGGGGGGGGGGGGAAAGAGAACGGGGGAAGAGAAAAAAGGGGGGAAAAAGAAAGAGCGGGATAAGAGATCTGGGGAAAAAAGAGATGCGGGAAAAGAGTGGGGGAAAAAATGCGGGAAAAGAGTGGGGGGAAAAAGAGTGCGGGAAAAGAGAGCGAGGTCAGCGGGTCCTGACCTTTTCTAGGGTCTGGAAAGGGGGGGCGGGGAGAAATTGGATCCCAGCCAGCTCTGTGTGGCCAGGAGGGGAGAGGGACCAAGATACAGGGCACAGTAGGGGTCACGGGATGTACCATTTACAATGTAACTAGGGAACGCAACACTCCCCAGTGCTCTTGCTGCTTGGAAAAGCAGCACACAGCCATTGCACGCCAGGGCAAAAGCTGGGGCAGTGCCCGTCCTCACTCCTTCGCTGTGTTGTAGTCCATGCAGCTAGAGCGAAGCGAGAAGGACGCGAGAAAGAAGAAGGCGTTCTTAAAGTAGCCCCCCAGCAGCAGCCCTGAAAGGGCGCATAACACACGGCGTCTCGCTGCCCTCCATTCTACACACTCGCGGCTCCCTCTGCCGACTTGCAAAAGTTGCTACCAGAGCAGAGGCGGCCAGATTGAAGAGGCAGTGACTAGGTTCACTTTCTACTTACTGCACCTAAGCCACGTCCAGCTCCTCGCTGCACTCGGCATTTCCCTTCTCCGCGGCACTTACCGTGGTGCTGTGTGCAACTCGGCGCCTAGAAGCGACCGCCAATGCTTTCAGAGCGGGCTGCAAGGGAACCAAGGAGCAGCACAAGCAGCAGTGCTTCAGCTTGCTCCTTCCGACTGCTAAGGGCACTTGGGAAGGCAAGCGAGAGTCAACCACCTTCCTCTCCTAGTAGCCTGTAACGTGGTGCACACAACCACGGGACTTGTGCCGCTTCGTTCACCGACCTCGCCCTCGCCCTCGCCCGCGCCTGGCGCCGCTTTCACTTGCCGGGGGCCAGAAGCCGCTGCAAGGGCGCCCCACAGCCGGCAGTGTGCCGGCAGCCAAGAGCTCGAGAACGCTGCTTCTGCCCAAGCCCGCTGAGGGCGTGCACCTTTGTTCTCAGAGCTCCGTGCAACAGTCTGCCTCTCTCGCAGTTCGAATGGAAAACGAAAGCTTTTCGCCTACGCCCTTCCAGAGATCCGTTGCCAGGACGAGAATGTCTTGTGGCCGGAGCTCGCCCCCGCCGCGAGGAAGCTGCTCTTAGCACCGCATTGCAGGGACACGTCTCGCTTCTTGACTTCGTGCTTGGCGCTCTCCGAATTCGCTGCTAGCTCCACGGTCCTTCTCACCTGTAAGTAGCAGCGCTCGCAGTACATAGAGCTTCGCAAGGACCGAAGACCCGGAGGGACATATCGCACACGAAAATGTGCCAGGACAGAGACGTGTTCTACATTGTCCCTTCTCGTCATCCAGTTTGTGCTTCTGCTGCTTCTGCTGTTAGGAATCGCTCCTTGAAAGACGAGCGAGAGCGTCTTTCTGGGTGCATTGCACTGAGTGAGTGCTCGCTCGGGACTTTGCACTCGGAGCCAAGGCAACAGGGCGTGCTTGTCCGCAGAACTGAGGACACGCTGTTGGGCAGAGCTGAAACTGACCGCTGGAGTTCAGCTCACTCCGGACGGCAGAAGGCGAAGAACGAAGCCCCTTGCGAGCGGCGCAGTGCAGCGAAGAGCACACGAGCAGCCAAAGAGCTCCTTCACAATCGCTTTCACTCCCCAGTGCTCTTGCTGCTTGGAAAAGCAGCACACAGCCGTTGCACGCCAGGGCAAAAGCTGGGGCAGTGCCCGTCCTCACTCCTTCGCTGTGCTGTACTCCATGCAGCGAGAGCGAAGCGAGAAGGACGCGAGGAAGAAGAAGGCGTTCTTAAAGTAGCCCCCCGGCAGCAGCCCGAAAAGGGCGCATAACACACGGCGTCTCGCTGCCCTCCATTCTACACACTCGCGGCTCCCTCTGCCGACTTGCAAAAGTTGCTACCAGAGCAGAGGCGGCCAGATTGAAGAGGCAGTGACTAGGTTCACTTTCTACTTACTGCACCTAAGCCACGTCCAGCTCCTCGCTGCACTCTGCATTTCCCTTCTCCGCGGCACTTACCGTGGTGCTGTGTGCAACTCGGCGCCTAGAAGTGACCGCCAATGCTTTCCAAGCGGGCTGCAAGGGAACCAAGGAGCAGCACAAGCAGCAGTGCTTCAGCTTGCTCCTTCCGACTGCTAAGGGCACTTGGGAAGGCAAGCGAGAGTCAACCACCTTCCTCTCCTAGTAGCCTGTAACGTGGTGCACACAAGCACGGGACTTGTGCCGCTTCGTTCACCGCCCTCGCCCGCGCCTGGCGCCGCTTTCACTTGCCGGGGGCCAGAAGCCGCTGCAAGGGCGCCCCACAGCCGGCAGTGTGCCGGCAGCCAAGAGCTCGAGAACGCTGCTTCTGCCCAAGCCCGCCGAGGGCGTGCACCTTTGTTCTCAGAGCTCCGTGCAACAGTCTGCCTCTCTCGCAGTTCGAATGGAAAACGAAAGCTTTTCGCCTACGCCCTTCACAGAGATCCGTTGCCAGGACGAGAATGTCTTGTGGCCGGAGCTCGCCCCCGCCGCGAGGAAGCTGCTCTTAGCACCGCATTGCAGGGACACGTCTCGCTTCTTGACTTCGTGCTTGGCGCTCTCCGAATTCGCTGCTAGCTCCACGGTCCTTCTCACCTGCAAGTAGCAGCGCTCGCAGTACATAGAGCTTCGCAAGGACCGAAGACCCGGAGGGACATATCGCACACGAAAATGTGCCAGGACAGAGACGTGTTCTACATTGTCCCTACTCGTCATCCAGTTTGTGCTTCTGCTGCTTCTGCTGTTAGGAATCGCTCCTTGAAAACGAGCGAGAGCGTCTTTCTGGGTGCATTGCACTGAGTGAGTGCTCGCTAGGGACTTTGCACTCGGAGCCAAGGCAACAGGGCGTGCTTGTCCGCAGAAATGAGGACACGCTGTTGGGCAGAGCTGAAACTGACCGCTGGAGTTCAGCTCTCTCCGGACGGCAGAAGGCGAAGAACGAAGCCGCTTGCGAGCGGCGCAGTGCAGCGAAGAGCACAGGAGCAGCCCAAGAGCTCCTTCACAATCGTTTTCACTTCTCAGTGCTCTTGCTGCTTGGAAAAGCAGCACACAGCCGTTGCACGCCAGGGCAAAAGCTGGGGCAGTGCCCGTCCTCACTCCTTCGCTGTGCTGTACTCCATGCAGCGAGAGCGAAGCGAGAAGGACGAGAGGAAGAAGAAGGCGTTCTTAAAGTAGCCCCCTGGCAGCAGCCCGAAAAGGGCGCATAACACACGGCGTCTCGCTGCCCTCCATTCTACACACTCGCGGCTCCCTCTGCCGACTTGCAAAAGTTGCTACCAGAGCAGAGGCGGCCAGATTGAAGAGGCAGTGACTAGGTTCACTTTCTACTTACTGCACCTAAGCCACGTCCAGCTCCTCGCTGCACTCTGCATTTCCCTTCTCCGCGGCACTTACCGTGGTGCTGTGTGCAACTCGGCGCCTAGAAGTGACCGCCAATGCTTTCCAAGCGGGCTGCAAGGGAACCAAGGAGCAGCACAAGCAGCAGTGCTTCAGCTTGCTCCTTCCGACTGCTAAGGGCACTTGGGAAGGCAAGCGAGAGTCAACCACCTTCCTCTCCTAGTAGCCTGTAACGTGGTGCACACAAGCACGGGACTTGTGCCGCTTCGTTCACCGCCCTCGCCCGCGCCTGGCGCCGCTTTCACTTGCCGGGGGCCAGAAGCCGCTGCAAGGGCGCCCCACAGCCGGCAGTGTGCCGGCAGCCAAGAGCTCGAGAACGCTGCTTCTGCCCAAGCCCGCCGAGGGCGTGCACCTTTGTTCTCAGAGCTCCGTGCAACAGTCTGCCTCTCTCGCAGTTCGAATGGAAAACGAAAGCTTTTCGCCTACGCCCTTCCAGAGATCCGTTGCCAGGACGAGAATGTCTTGTGGCCGGAGCTCGCCCCCGCCGCGAGGAAGCTGCTCTTAGCACCGCATTGCAGGGACACGTCTCGCTTCTTGACTTCGTGCTTGGCGCTCTCCGAATTCGCTGCTAGCTCCACGGTCCTTCTCAGCTGCAAGTAGCAGCGCTCGCAGTACATAGAGCTTCGCAAGGACCGAAGACCCGGAGGGACATATCGCACACCGCAATGTGCCAGGACAGAGACGTGTTCTACATTGTCCCTTCTCGTCATCCAGTTTGTGCTTCTGCTGCTTCTGCTGTTAGGAATCGCTCCTTGAAAGACGAGCGAGAGCGTCTTTCTGGGTGCATTGCACGGAGTGAGTTCTCGCTAGGGACTTTGCACTCGGAGCCAAGGCAACAGGGCGTGCTTGTCCGCAGAACTGAGGACACGCTGTTGGGCAGAGCTGAAACTGACCGCTGGAGTTCTGCTCTCTCCGGACGGCAGAAGGCGAAGAACGAAGCCGCTTGCGAGCGGCGCAGTGCAGCGAAGGGCACACGAGCAGCCAAAGAGCTCCTTCACAATCGTTTTCACTTCTCAGTGCACTTGCTGCTTGGAAAAGCAGCACACAGCCGTTGCACGCCAGGGCAAAAGCTGGGGCAGTGCCCGTCCTCACTCCTTCGCTGTCTTGTAGTCCATGCAGCTAGAGCGAAGCGAGAAGGACGCGAGAAAGAAGAAGGCGTTCTTAAAGCAGCCCCCCGGCAGCAGCCCGGAAAGGGTGCATAACACACGGCGTCTCGCTGCCCTCCGTTCTACATACTCGCGGCTCCCTCTGCCGACTTGCAAAAGTTGCTACCAGAGCAGAGGCGGCCAGATTGAAGAGGCAGTGCCTAGGTTCACCTTCTACTTACTGCACCTAAGCCACGTCCAGCTCCTCGCTGCACTCTGCATTTCCCTTCTCCGAGGCACTTACCGTGGTGCTGTGTGTGTGCAACTCGGAGCATAGAAGTGACCGCCAATGCTTTCAGAGCGGGCTGCAAGGGAACCAAGGAGCAGCACAAGCAGCAGTGCTTCAGCTTGCTCCTTCCGACTGCTAAGGGCACTTGGGAAGGCAAGCGAGAGTCAACCACCTTCCTCTCCTAGTAGCCTGTAACGTGGTGCACACAAGCACGGGACTTGTGCCGCTTCGTTCACCGCCCTCGCCCGCGCCTGGCGCCGCTTTCACTTGCCGGGGGCCAGAAGCCGCTGCAAGGGCGCCCCACAGCCGGCAGTGTGCCGGCAGCCAAGAGCTCGAGAACGCTGCTTCTGCCCAAGCCCGCCGAGGGCGTGCACCTTTGTTCTCAGAGCTCCGTGCAACAGTCTGCCTCTCTCGCAGTTCGAATGGAAAACGAAAGCTTTTCGCCTACGCCCTTCCAGAGATCCGTTGCCAGGACGAGAATGTCTTGTGGCCGGAGCTCGCCCCCGCCGCGAGGAAGCTGCTCTTAGCACCGCATTGCAGGGACACGTCTCGCTTCTTGACTTCGTGCTTGGCGCTCTCCGAATTCGCTGCTAGCTCCACGGTCCTTCTCACCTGCAAGTAGCAGCGCTCGCAGTACATAGAGCTTCGCAAGGACCGAAGACCCGGAGGGACATATCGCACACCGCAATGTGCCAGGACAGAGACGTGTTCTACATTGTCCCTTCTCGTCATCCAGTTTGTGCCTCTGCTGCTTCTGCTGTTAGGAATCGCTCCTTGAAAGACGAGCGAGAGCGTCTTTCTGGGTGCATTGCACTGAGTGAGTGCTCGCTCGGGACTTTGCACTCGGAGCCAAGGCAACAGGGCGTGCTTGTCCGCAGAACTGAGGACACGCTGTTGGGCAGAGCTGAAACTGACCGCTGGAGTTCAGCTCACTCCGGACGGCAGAAGGCGAAGAACGAAGCCCCTTGCGAGCGGCGCAGTGCAGCGAAGAGCACACGAGCAGCCAAAGAGCTCCTTCACAATCGCTTTCACTCCCCAGTGCTCTTGCTGCTTGGAAAAGCAGCACACAGCCGTTGCACGCCAGGGCAAAAGCTGGGGCAGTGCCCGTCCTCACTCCTTCGCTGTGTTGTAGT
Source organism: Sturnus vulgaris (assembly GCF_052056855.1). Classification (NCBI taxonomy): domain Eukaryota; kingdom Metazoa; phylum Chordata; class Aves; order Passeriformes; family Sturnidae; genus Sturnus; species Sturnus vulgaris. The sequence goes on from NC_142282.1 coordinate 64,137,353, forward strand.
CCATGCAGCTAGAGCGAAGCGAGAAGGACGCGAGAAAGAAGAAGGCGTTCTTAAAGCAGCCCCCCAGCAGCAGCCCTGAAAGGGCGCATAACACACGGCGTCTCGCTGCCCTCCATTCTACACACTCGCGGCTCCCTCTGCCGACTTGCAAAAGTTGCTACCAGAGCAGAGGCGGCCAGATTGAAGAGGCAGTGACTAGGTTCACTTTCTACTTACTGCACCTAAGCCACGTCCAGCTCCTCGCTGCACTCTGCATTTCCCTTCTCCGCGGCACTTACCGTGGTGCTGTGTGCAACTCGGCGCCTAGAAGCGACCGCCAATGCTTTCAGAGCGGGCTGCAAGGGAACCAAGGAGCAGCACAAGCAGCAGTGCTTCAGCTTGCTCCTTCCGACTGCTAAGGGCACTTGGGAAGGCAAGCGAGAGTCAACCACCTTCATCTCCTAGTAGCCTGTAACGTGGTGCACACAAGCACGGGACTTGTGCCGCTTCGTTCACCGCCCTCGCCCGCGCCTGGCGCCGCTTTCACTTGCCGGGGGCCAGAAGCCTCTGCAAGGGCGCCCCACAGCCGGCAGTGTGCCGGCAGCCAAGAGCTCGAGAACGCTGCTTCTGCCCAAGCCCGCCGAGGGCGTGCACCTTTGTTCTCAGAGCTCCGTGCAACAGTCTGCCTCTCTCGCAGTTCGAATGGAAAACGAAAGCTTTTCGCCTACGCCCTTCACAGAGATCCGTTGACAGGACGAGAATGTCTTGTGGCCGGAGCTCGCCCCCGCCGCGAGGAAGCTGCTCTTAGCACCGCATTGCAGGGACACGTCTCGCTTCTTGACTTCGTGCTTGGCGCTCTCCGAATTCGCTGCTAGCTCCACGGTCCTTCTCACCTGCAAGTAGCAGCGCTCGCAGTACATAGAGCTTCGCAAGGACCGAAGACCCGGAGGGACATATCGCACACGAAAATGTGCCAGGACAGAGACGTGTTCTACATTGTCCCTACTCGTCATCCAGTTTGTGCTTCTGCTGCTTCTGCTGTTAGGAATCGCTCCTTGAAAACGAGCGAGAGCGTCTTTCTGGGTGCATTGCACTGAGTGAGTGCTCGCTAGGGACTTTGCACTCGGAGCCAAGGCAACAGGGCGTGCTTGTCCGCAGAAATGAGGACACGCTGTTGGGCAGAGCTGAAACTGACCGCTGGAGTTCAGCTCTCTCCGGACGGCAGAAGGCGAAGAACGAAGCCGCTTGCGAGCGGCGCAGTGCAGCGAAGGGCACACGAGCAGCCAAAGAGCTCCTTCACAATCGTTTTCACTTCTCAGTGCACTTGCTGCTTGGAAAAGCAGCACACAGCCGTTGCACGCCAGGGCAAAAGCTGGGGCAGTGCCCGTCCTCACTCCTTCGCTGTGCTGTACTCCATGCAGCGAGAGCGAAGCGAGAAGGACGCGAGGAAGAAGAAGGCGTTCTTAAAGTAGCCCCCTGGCAGCAGCCCGAAAAGGGCGCATAACACACGGCGTCTCGCTGCCCTCCATTCTACACACTCGCGGCTCCCTCTGCCGACTTGCAAAAGTTGCTACCAGAGCAGAGGCGGCCAGATTGAAGAGGCAGTGACTAGGTTCACTTTCTACTTACTGCACCTAAGCCACGTCCAGCTCCTCGCTGCACTCTGCATTTCCCTTCTCCGCGGCACTTACCGTGGTGCTGTGTGCAACTCGGAGCATAGAAGTGACCGCCAATGCTTTCAGAGCGGGCTGCAAGGGAACCAAGGAGCAGCACAAGCAGCAGTGCTTCAGCTTGCTCCTTCCGACTGCTAAGGGCACTTGGGAAGGCAAGCGAGAGTCAACCACCTTCCTCTCCTAGTAGCCTGTAACGTGGTGCACACAAGCACGGGACTTGTGCCGCTTCGTTCACCGCCCTCGCCCGCGCCTGGCGCCGCTTTCACTTGCCGGGGGCCAGAAGCCGCTGCAAGGGCGCCCCACAGCCGGCAGTGTGCCGGCAGCCAAGAGCTCGAGAACGCTGCTTCTGCCCAAGCCCGCCGAGGGCGTGCACCTTTGTTCTCAGAGCTCCGTGCAACAGTCTGCCTCTCTCGCAGTTCGAATGGAAAACGAAAGCTTTTCGCCTACGCCCTTCACAGAGATCCGTTGCCAGGACGAGAATGTCTTGTGGCCGGAGCTCGCCCCCGCCGCGAGGAAGCTGCTCTTAGCACCGCATTGCAGGGACACGTCTCGCTTCTTGACTTCGTGCTTGGCGCTCTCCGAATTCGCTGCTAGCTCCACGGTCCTTCTCACCTGCAAGTAGCAGCGCTCGCAGTACATAGAGCTTCGCAAGGACCGAAGACCCGGAGGGACATATCGCACACCGCAATGTGCCAGGACAGAGACGTGTTCTACATTGTCCCTTCTCGTCATCCAGTTTGTGCTTCTGCTGCTTCTGCTGTTAGGAATCGCTCCTTGAAAGACGAGCGAGAGCGTCTTTCTGGGTGCATTGCACTGAGTGAGTGCTCGCTAGGGACTTTGCACTCGGAGCCAAGGCAACAGGGCGTGCTTGTCCGCAGAAATGAGGACACGCTGTTGGGCAGAGCTGAAACTGACCGCTGGAGTTCAGCTCTCTCCGGACGGCAGAAGGCGAAGAACGAAGCCGCTTGCGAGCGGCGCAGTGCAGCGAAGGGCACACGAGCAGCCAAAGAGCTCCTTCACAATCGTTTTCACTTCTCAGTGCACTTGCTGCTTGGAAAAGCAGCACACAGCCGTTGCACGCCAGGGCAAAAGCTGGGGCAGTGCCCGTCCTCACTCCTTCGCTGTGCTGTACTCCATGCAGCTAGAGCGAAGCGAGAAGGACGCGAGAAAGAAGAAGGCGTTCTTAAAGCAGGCCCCCGGCAGCAGCCCGGAAAGGGTGCATAACACACGGCGTCTCGCTGCCCTCCGTTCTACATACTCGCGGCTCCCTCTTCCGACTTGCAAAAGTTGCTACCAGAGCAGAGGCGGCCAGATTGAAGAGGCAGTGCCTAGGTTCACCTTCTACTTACTGCACCTAAGCCACGTCCAGCTCCTCGCTGCACTCTGCATTTCCCTTCTCCGAGGCACTTACCGTGGTGCTGTGTGTGTGCAACTCGGAGCATAGAAGTGACCGCCAATGCTTTCAGAGCGGGCTGCAAGGGAACCAAGGAGCAGCACAAGCAGCAGTGCTTCAGCTTGCTCCTTCCGACTGCTAAGGGCACTTGGGAAGGCAAGCGAGAGTCAACCACCTTCCTCTCCTAGTAGCCTGTAACGTGGTGCACACAAGCACGGGACTTGTGCCGCTTCGTTCACCGCCCTCGCCCTCGCCCTCGCCCGCGCCTGTCGCCGCTTTCACTTGCCGGGGGCCAGAAGCCGCTGCAAGGGTGCCCCACAGCCGGCAGTGTGCCGGCAGCCAAGAGCTCGAGAACGCTGCTTCTGCCCAAGCCCGCCGAGGGCGTGCACCTTTGTTCTCAGAGCTCCGTGCAACAGTCTGCCTCTCTCGCAGTTCGAATGGAAAACGAAAGCTTTTCGCCTACGCCCTTCACAGAGATCCGTTGACAGGACGAGAATGTCTTGTGGCCGGAGCTCGCCCCCGCCGCGAGGAAGCTGCTCTTAGCACCGCATTGCAGGGACACGTCTCGCTTCTTGACTTCGTGCTTGGCGCTCTCCGAATTCGCTGCTAGCTCCACGGTCCTTCTCACCTGCAAGTAGCAGCGCTCGCAGTACATAGAGCTTCGCAAGGACCGAAGACCCGGAGGGACATATCGCACACGAAAATGTGCCAGGACAGAGACGTGTTCTACATTGTCCCTACTCGTCATCCAGTTTGTGCTTCTGCTGCTTCTGCTGTTAGGAATCGCTCCTTGAAAACGAGCGAGAGCGTCTTTCTGGGTGCATTGCACTGAGTGAGTGCTCGCTAGGGACTTTGCACTCGGAGCCAAGGCAACAGGGCGTGCTTGTCCGCAGAAATGAGGACACGCTGTTGGGCAGAGCTGAAACTGACCGCTGGAGTTCAGCTCTCTCCGGACGGCAGAAGGCGAAGAACGAAGCCGCTTGCGAGCGGCGCAGTGCAGCGAAGAGCACACGAGCAGCCAAAGAGCTCCTTCACAATCGCTTTCACTCCCCAGTGCTCTTGCTGCTTGGAAAAGCAGCACACAGCCGTTGCACGCCAGGGCAAAAGCTGGGGCAGTGCCCGTCCTCACTCCTTCGCTGTGTTGTAGTCCATGCAGCTAGAGCGAAGCGAGAAGGACGCGAGAAAGAAGAAGGCGTTCTTAAAGCAGCCCCCCAGCAGCAGCCCTGAAAGGGCGCATACCACACGGCGTCTCGCTGCCCTCCATTCTACACACTCGCGGCTCCCTCTGCCGACTTGCAAAAGTTGCTACCAGAGCAGAGGCGGCCAGATTGAAGAGGCAGTGACTAGGTTCACTTTCTACTTACTGCACCTAAGCCACGTCCAGCTCCTCGCTGCACTCTGCATTTCCCTTCTCCGCGGCACTTACCGTGGTGCTGTGTGCAACTCGGCGCCTAGAAGTGACCGCCAATGCTTTCCAAGCGGGCTGCAAGGGAACCAAGGAGCAGCACAAGCAGCAGTGCTTCAGCTTGCTCCTTCCGACTGCTAAGGGCACTTGGGAAGGCAAGCGAGAGTCAACCACCTTCCTCTCCTAGTAGCCTGTAACGTGGTGCACACAAGCACGGGACTTGTGCCGCTTCGTTCACCGCCCTCGCCCGCGCCTGGCGCCGCTTTCACTTGCCGGGGGCCAGAAGCCGCTGCAAGGGCGCCCCACAGCCGGCAGTGTGCCGGCAGCCAAGAGCTCGAGAACGCTGCTTCTGCCCAAGCCCGCCGAGGGCGTGCACCTTTGTTCTCAGAGCTCCGTGCAACAGTCTGCCTCTCTCGCAGTTCGAATGGAAAACGAAAGCTTTTCGCCTACGCCCTTCCAGAGATCCGTTGCCAGGACGAGAATGTCTTGTGGCCGGAGCTCGCCCCCGCCGCGAGGAAGCTGCTCTTAGCACCGCATTGCAGGGACACGTCTCGCTTCTTGACTTCGTGCTTGGCGCTCTCCGAATTCGCTGCTAGCCCCACGGTCCTTCTCACCTGTAAGTAGCAGCGCTCGCAGTACATAGAGCTTCGCAAGGACCGAAGACCCGGAGGGACATATCGCACACGAAAATGTGCCAGGACAGAGACGTGTTCTACATTGTCCCTTCTCGTCATCCAGTTTGTGCTTCTGCTGCTTCTGCTGTTAGGAATCGCTCCTTGAAAGACGAGCGAGAGCGTCTTTCTGGGTGCATTGCACGGAGTGAGTGCTCGCTAGGGACTTTGCACTCGGAGCAAAGGCAACAGGGCGTGCTTGTCCGCAGAACTGAGGACACGCTGTTGGGCAGAGCTGAAACTGACCGCTGGAGTTCAGCTCACTCCGGACGGCAGAAGGCGAAGAACGAAGCCCCTTGCGAGCGGCGCAGTGCAGCGAAGAGCACACGAGCAGCCAAAGAGCTCCTTCACAATCGCTTTCACTCCCCAGTGCTCTTGCTGCTTGGAAAAGCAGCACACAGCCGTTGCACGCCAGGGCAAAAGCTGGGGCAGTGCCCGTCCTCACTCCTTCGCTGTGTTGTAGTCCATGCAGCTAGAGCGAAGCGAGAAGGACGCGAGAAAGAAGAAGGCGTTCTTAAAGCAGCCCCCCGGCAGCAGCCCGGAAAGGGTGCATAACACACGGCGTCTCGCTGCCCTCCGTTCTACATACTCGCGGCTCCCTCTGCCGACTTGCAAAAGTTGCTACCAGAGCACAGGCGGCCAGATTGAAGAGGCAGTGCCTAGGTTCACCTTCTACTTACTGCACCTAAGCCACGTCCAGCTCCTCGCTGCACTCTGCATTTCCCTTCTCCGCGGCACTTACCGTGGTGCTGTGTGCAACTCGGCGCCTAGAAGCGACCGCCAATGCTTTCAGAGCGGGCTGCAAGGGAACCAAGGAGCAGCACAAGCAGCAGTGCTTCAGCTTGCTCCTTCCGACTGCTAAGGGCACTTGGGAAGGCAAGCGAGAGTCAACCACCTTCCTCTCCTAGTAGCCTGTAACGTGGTGCACACAAGCACGGGACTTGTGCCGCTTCGTTCACCGCCCTCGCCCGCGCCTGGCGCCGCTTTCACTTGCCGGGGGCCAGAAGCCGCTGCAAGGGCGCCCCACAGCCGGCAGTGTGCCGGCAGCCAAGAGCTCGAGAACGCTGCTTCTGCCCAAGCCCGCCGAGGGCGTGCACCTTTGTTCTCAGAGCTCCGTGCAACAGTCTGCCTCTCTCGCAGTTCGAATGGAAAACGAAAGCTTTTCGCCTACGCCCTTCACAGAGATCCGTTGCCAGGACGAGAATGTCTTGTGGCCGGAGCTCGCCCCCGCCGCGAGGAAGCTGCTCTTAGCACCGCATTGCAGGGACACGTCTCGCTTCTTGACTTCGTGCTTGGCGCTCTCCGAATTCGCTGCTAGCTCCACGGTCCTTCTCAGCTGCAAGTAGCAGCGCTCGCAGTACATAGAGCTTCGCAAGGACCGAAGACCCGGAGGGACATATCGCACACCGCAATGTGCCAGGACAGAGACGTGTTCTACATTGTCCCTTCTCGTCATCCAGTTTGTGCTTCTGCTGCTTCTGCTGTTAGGAATCGCTCCTTGAAAGACGAGCGAGAGCGTCTTTCTGGGTGCATTGCACTGAGTGAGTGCTCGCTCGGGACTTTGCACTCGGAGCCAAGGCAACAGGGCGTGCTTGTCCGCAGAAATGAGGACACGCTGTTGGGCAGAGCTGAAACTGACCGCTGGAGTTCAGCTCACTCCGGACGGCAGAAGGCGAAGAACGAAGCCCCTTGCGAGCGGCGCAGTGCAGCGAAGAGCACACGAGCAGCCAAAGAGCTCCTTCACAATCGCTTTCACTCCCCAGTGCTCTTGCTGCTTGGAAAAGCAGCACACAGCCGTTGCACGCCAGGGCAAAAGCTGGGGCAGTGCCCGTCCTCACTCCTTCGCTGTGTTGTAGTCCATGCAGCTAGAGCGAAGCGAGAAGGACGCGAGAAAGAAGAAGGCGTTCTTAAAGCAGCCCCCCAGCAGCAGCCCTGAAAGGGCGCATAACACACGGCGTCTCGCTGCCCTCCATTCTACACACTCGCGGCTCCCTCTGCCGACTTGCAAAAGTTGCTACCAGAGCAGAGGCGGCCAGATTGAAGAGGCAGTGACTAGGTTCACTTTCTACTTACTGCACCTAAGCCACGTCCAGCTCCTCGCTGCACTCTGCATTTCCCTTCTCCGCGGCACTTACCGTGGTGCTGTGTGCAACTCGGCGCCTAGAAGCGACCGCCAATGCTTTCAGAGCGGGCTGCAAGGGAACCAAGGAGCAGCACAAGCAGCAGTGCTTCAGCTTGCTCCTTCCGACTGCTAAGGGCACTTGGGAAGGCAAGCGAGAGTCAACCACCTTCCTCTCCTAGTAGCCTGTAACGTGGTGCACACAAGCACGGGACTTGTGCCGCTTCGTTCACCGCCCTCGCCCGCGCCTGGCGCCGCTTTCACTTGCCGGGGGCCAGAAGCCTCTGCAAGGGCGCCCCACAGCCGGCAGTGTGCCGGCAGCCAAGAGCTCGAGAACGCTGCTTCTGCCCAAGCCCGCCGAGGGCGTGCACCTTTGTTCTCAGAGCTCCGTGCAACAGTCTGCCTCTCTCGCAGTTCGAATGGAAAACGAAAGCTTTTCGCCTACGCCCTTCACAGAGATCCGTTGCCAGGACGAGAATGTCTTGTGGCCGGAGCTCGCCCCCGCCGCGAGGAAGCTGCTCTTAGCACCGCATTGCAGGGACACGTCTCGCTTCTTGACTTCGTGCTTGGCGCTCTCCGAATTCGCTGCTAGCTCCACGGTCCTTCTCACCTGCAAGTAGCAGCGCTCGCAGTACATAGAGCTTCGCAAGGACCGAAGACCCGGAGGGACATATCGCACACCGCAATGTGCCAGGACAGAGACGTGTTCTACATTGTCCCTTCTCGTCATCCAGTTTGTGCTTCTGCTGCTTCTGCTGTTAGGAATCGCTCCTTGAAAGACGAGCGAGAGCGTCTTTCTGGGTGCATTGCACGGAGTGAGTGCTCGCTCGGGACTTTGCACTCGGAGCCAAGGCAACAGGGCGTGCTTGTCCGCAGAACTGAGGACACGCTGTTGGGCAGAGCTGAAACTGACCGCTGGAGTTCAGCTCACTCCGGACGGCAGAAGGCGAAGAACGAAGCCCCTTGCGAGCGGCGCAGTGCAGCGAAGAGCACACGAGCAGCCAAAGAGCTCCTTCACAATCGCTTTCACTCCCCAGTGCTCTTGCTGCTTGGAAAAGCAGCACACAGCCGTTGCACGCCAGGGCAAAAGCTGGGGCAGTGCCCGTCCTCACTCCTTCGCTGTGTTGTAGTCCATGCAGCTAGAGCGAAGCGAGAAGGACGCGAGAAAGAAGAAGGCGTTCTTAAAGCAGCCCCCCAGCAGCAGCCCTGAAAGGGCGCATAACACACGGCGTCTCGCTGCCCTCCATTCTACACACTCGCGGCTCCCTCTGCCGACTTGCAAAAGTTGCTACCAGAGCAGAGGCGGCCAGATTGAAGAGGCAGTGACTAGGTTCACTTTCTACTTACTGCACCTAAGCCACGTCCAGCTCCTCGCTGCACTCTGCATTTCCCTTCTCCGCGGCACTTACCGTGGTGCTGTGTGCAACTCGGCGCCTAGAAGCGACCGCCAATGCTTTCAGAGCGGGCTGCAAGGGAACCAAGGAGCAGCACAAGCAGCAGTGCTTCAGCTTGCTCCTTCCGACTGCTAAGGGCACTTGGGAAGGCAAGCGAGAGTCAACCACCTTCCTCTCCTAGTAGCCTGTAACGTGGTGCACACAAGCACGGGACTTGTGCCGCTTCGTTCACCGCCCTCGCCCTCGCCCTCGCCCGCGCCTGGCGCCGCTTTCACTTGCCGGGGGCCAGAAGCCGCTGCAAGGGCGCCCCACAGCCGGCAGTGTGCCGGCAGCCAAGAGCTCGAGAACGCTGCTTCTGCCCAAGCCCGCCGAGGGCGTGCACCTTTGTTCTCAGAGCTCCGTGCAACAGTCTGCCTCTCTCGCAGTTCGAATGGAAAACGAAAGCTTTTCGCCTACGCCCTTCCAGAGATCCGTTGCCAGGACGAGAATGTCTTGTGGCCGGAGCTCGCCCCCGCCGCGAGGAAGCTGCTCTTAGCACCGCATTGCAGGGACACGTCTCGCTTCTTGACTTCGTGCTTGGCGCTCTCCGAATTCGCTGCTAGCTCCACGGTCCTTCTCACCTGCAAGTAGCAGCGCTCGCAGTACATAGAGCTTCGCAAGGACCGAAGACCCGGAGGGACATATCGCACACGAAAATGTGCCAGGACAGAGACGTGTTCTACATTGTCCCTACTCGTCATCCAGTTTGTGCTTCTGCTGCTTCTGCTGTTAGGAATCGCTCCTTGAAAGACGAGCGAGAGCGTCTTTCTGGGTGCATTGCACTGAGTGAGTGCTCGCTAGGGACTTTGCACTCGGAGCCAAGGCAACAGGGCGTGCTTGTCCGCAGAACTGAGGACACGCTGTTGGGCAGAGCTGAAACTGACCGCTGGAGTTCTGCTCTCTCCGGACGGCAGAAGGCGAAGAACGAAGCCGCTTGCGAGCGGCGCAGTGCAGCGAAGGGCACACGAGCAGCCAAAGAGCTCCTTCACAATCGTTTTCACTTCTCAGTGCACTTGCTGCTTGGAAAAGCAGCACACAGCCGTTGCACGCCAGGGCAAAAGCTGGGGCAGTGCCCGTCCTCACTCCTTCGCTGTCTTGTAGTCCATGCAGCTAGAGCGAAGCGAGAAGGACGCGAGAAAGAAGAAGGCGTTCTTAAAGCAGCCCCCCGGCAGCAGCCCGGAAAGGGTGCATAACACACGGCGTCTCGCTGCCCTCCGTTCTACATACTCGCGGCTCCCTCTGCCGACTTGCAAAAGTTGCTACCAGAGCAGAGGCGGCCAGATTGAAGAGGCAGTGCCTAGGTTCACCTTCTACTTACTGCACCTAAGCCACGTCCAGCTCCTCGCTGCACTCTGCATTTCCCTTCTCCGAGGCACTTACCGTGGTGCTGTGTGTGTGCAACTCGGAGCATAGAAGTGACCGCCAATGCTTTCAGAGCGGGCTGCAAGGGAACCAAGGAGCAGCACAAGCAGCAGTGCTTCAGCTTGCTCCTTCCGACTGCTAAGGGCGCTTGGGAAGGCAAGCGAGAGTCAACCACCTTCCTCTCCTAGTAGCCTGTAACGTGGTGCACACAAGCACGGGACTTGTGCCGCTTCGTTCACCGCCCTCGCCCGCGCCTGGCGCCGCTTTCACTTGCCGGGGGCCAGAAGCCGCTGCAAGGGCGCCCCACAGCCGGCAGTGTGCCGGCAGCCAAGAGCTCGAGAACGCTGCTTCTGCCCAAGCCCGCCGAGGGCGTGCACCTTTGTTCTCAGAGCTCCGTGCAACAGTCTGCCTCTCTCGCAGTTCGAATGGAAAACGAAAGCTTTTCGCCTACGCCCTTCCAGAGATCCGTTGCCAGGACGAGAATGTCTTGTGGCCGGAGCTCGCCCCCGCCGCGAGGAAGCTGCTCTTAGCACCGCATTGCAGGGACACGTCTCGCTTCTTGACTTCGTGCTTGGCGCTCTCCGAATTCGCTGCTAGCTCCACGGTCCTTCTCACCTGCAAGTAGCAGCGCTCGCAGTACATAGAGCTTCGCAAGGACCGAAGACCCGGAGGGACATATCGCACACCGCAATGTGCCAGGACAGAGACGTGTTCTACATTGTCCCTTCTCGTCATCCAGTTTGTGCCTCTGCTGCTTCTGCTGTTAGGAATCGCTCCTTGAAAGACGAGCGAGAGCGTCTTTCTGGGTGCATTGCACTGAGTGAGTGCTCGCTCGGGACTTTGCACTCGGAGCCAAGGCAACAGGGCGTGCTTGTCCGCAGAAATGAGGACACGCTGTTGGGCAGAGCTGAAACTGACCGCTGGAGTTCAGCTCACTCCGGACGGCAGAAGGCGAAGAACGAAGCCCCTTGCGAGCGGCGCAGTGCAGCGAAGAGCACACGAGCAGCCAAAGAGCTCCTTCACAATCGCTTTCACTCCCCAGTGCTCTTGCTGCTTGGAAAAGCAGCACACAGCCGTTGCACGCCAGGGCAAAAGCTGGGGCAGTGCCCGTCCTCACTCCTTCGCTGTGTTGTAGTCCATGCAGCTAGAGCGAAGCGAGAAGGACGCGAGAAAGAAGAAGGCGTTCTTAAAGCAGCCCCCCAGCAGCAGCCCTGAAAGGGCGCATAACACACGGCGTCTCGCTGCCCTCCATTCTACACACTCGCGGCTCCCTCTGCCGACTTGCAAAAGTTGCTACCAGAGCAGAGGCGGCCAGATTGAAGAGGCAGTGACTAGGTTCACTTTCTACTTACTGCACCTAAGCCACGTCCAGCTCCTCGCTGCACTCTGCATTTCCCTTCTCCGCGGCACTTACCGTGGTGCTGTGTGCAACTCGGCGCCTAGAAGCGACCGCCAATGCTTTCAGAGCGGGCTGCAAGGGAACCAAGGAGCAGCACAAGCAGCAGTGCTTCAGCTTGCTCCTTCCGACTGCTAAGGGCACTTGGGAAGGCAAGCGAGAGTCAACCACCTTCCTCTCCTAGTAGCCTGTAACGTGGTGCACACAAGCACGGGACTTGTGCCGCTTCGTTCACCGCCCTCGCCCGCGCCTGGCGCCGCTTTCACTTGCTGGGGGCCAGAAGCCTCTGCAAGGGCGCCCCACAGCCGGCAGTGTGCCGGCAGCCAAGAGCTCGAGAACGCTGCTTCTGCCCAAGCCCGCCGAGGGCGTGCACCTTTGTTCTCAGAGCTCCGTGCAACAGTCTGCCTCTCTCGCAGTTCGAATGGAAAACGAAAGCTTTTCGCCTACGCCCTTCACAGAGATCCGTTGCCAGGACGAGAATGTCTTGTGGCCGGAGCTCGCCCCCGCCGCGAGGAAGCTGCTCTTAGCACCGCATTGCAGGGACACGTCTCGCTTCTTGACTTCGTGCTTGGCGCTCTCCGAATTCGCTGCTAGCTCCACGGTCCTTCTCACCTGCAAGTAGCAGCGCTCGCAGTACATAGAGCTTCGCAAGGACCGAAGACCCGGAGGGACATATCGCACACCGCAATGTGCCAGGACAGAGACGTGTTCTACATTGTCCCTTCTCGTCATCCAGTTTGTGCTTCTGCTGCTTCTGCTGTTAGGAATCGCTCCTTGAAAGACGAGCGAGAGCGTCTTTCTGGGTGCATTGCACTGAGTGAGTGCTCGCTAGGGACTTTGCACTCGGAGCCAAGGCAACAGGGCGTGCTTGTCCGCAGAACTGAGGACACGCTGTTGGGCAGAGCTGAAACTGACCGCTGGAGTTCAGCTCACTCCGGACGGCAGAAGGCGAAGAACGAAGCCGCTTGCGAGCGGCGCAGTGCAGCGAAGAGCACACGAGCAGCCAAAGAGCTCCTTCACAATCGTTTTCACTTCTCAGTGCACTTGCTGCTTGGAAAAGCAGCACACAGCCGTTGCACGCCAGGGCAAAAGCTGGGGCAGTGCCCGTCCTCACTCCTTCGCTGTGCTGTACTCCATGCAGCTAGAGCGAAGCGAGAAGGACGCGAGAAAGAAGAAGGCGTTCTTAAAGCAGCCCCCCGGCAGCAGCCCGGAAAGGGTGCATAACACACGGCGTCTCGCTGCCCTCCGTTCTACATACTCGCGGCTCCCTCTGCCGACTTGCAAAAGTTGCTACCAGAGCAGAGGCGGCCAGATTGAAGAGGCAGTGCCTAGGTTCACCTTCTACTTACTGCACCTAAGCCACGTCCAGCTCCTCGCTGCACTCTGCATTTCCCTTCTCCGAGGCACTTACCGTGGTGCTGTGTGTGTGCAGCTCGGAGCATAGAAGTAACCGCCAATGCTTTCCCAGCGGGCTGCAAGGGAACCAAGGAGCAGCACAAGCAGCAGTGCTTCAGCTTGCTCCTTCCGACTGCTAAGGGCACGTGGGAAGGCAAGCGAGAGTCAACCACCTTCCTCTCCTAGTAGCCTGTAACGTGGTGCACACAACCACGGGACTTGTGCCGCTTCGTTCACCGCCCTCGCCCTCGCCCTCGCCCGCGCCTGGCGCCGCTTTCACTTGCCGGGGGCCAGAAGCCGCTGCAAGGGCGCCCCACAGCCGGCAGTGTGCCGGCAGCCAAGAGCTCGAGAACGCTGCTTCTGCCCAAGCCCGCCGAGGGCGTGCACCTTTGTTCTCAGAGCTCCGTGCAACAGTCTGCCTCTCTCGCAGTTCGAATGGAAAACGAAAGCTTTTCGCCTACGCCCTTCACAGAGATCCGTTGCCAGGACGAGAATGTCTTGTGGCCGGAGCTCGCCCCCGCCGCGAGGAAGCTGCTCTTAGCACCGCATTGCAGGGACACGTCTCGCTTCTTGACTTCGTGCTTGGCGCTCTCCGAATTCGCTGCTAGCTCCACGGTCCTTCGCACCTGCAAGTAGCAGCGCTCGCAGTACATAGAGCTTCGCAAGGACCGAAGACCCGGAGGGACATATCGCACACGAAAATGTGCCAGGACAGAGACGTGTTCTACATTGTCCCTACTCGTCATCCAGTTTGTGCTTCTGCTGCTTCTGCTGTTAGGAATCGCTCCTTGAAAACGAGCGAGAGCGTCTTTCTGGGTGCATTGCACTGAGTGAGTGCTCGCTAGGGACTTTGCACTCGGAGCCAAGGCAACAGGGCGTGCTTGTCCGCAGAACTGAGGACACGCTGTTGGGCAGAGCTGAAACTGACCGCTGGAGTTCTGCTCTCTCCGGACGGCAGAAGGCGAAGAACGAAGCCGCTTGCGAGCGGCGCAGTGCAGCGAAGGGCACACGAGCAGCCAAAGAGCTCCTTCACAATCGTTTTCACTTCTCAGTGCACTTGCTGCTTGGAAAAGCAGCACACAGCCGTTGCACGCCAGGGCAAAAGCTGGGGCAGTGCCCGTCCTCACTCCTTCGCTGTCTTGTAGTCCATGCAGCTAGAGCGAAGCGAGAAGGACGCGAGAAAGAAGAAGGCGTTCTTAAAGCAGCCCCCCGGCAGCAGCCCGGAAAGGGTGCATAACACACGGCGTCTCGATGCCCTCCGTTCTACATACTCGCGGCTCCCTCTGCCGACTTGCAAAAGTTGCTACCAGAGCAGAGGCGGCCAGATTGAAGAGGCAGTGCCTAGGTTCACCTTCTACTTACTGCACCTAAGCCACGTCCAGCTCCTCGCTGCACTCTGCATTTCCCTTCTCCGAGGCACTTACCGTGGTGCTGTGTGTGTGCAACTCGGAGCATAGAAGTGACCGCCAATGCTTTCAGAGCGGGCTGCAAGGGAACCAAGGAGCAGCACAAGCAGCAGTGCTTCAGCTTGCTCCTTCCGACTGCTAAGGGCACTTGGGAAGGCAAGCGAGAGTCAACCACCTTCCTCTCCTAGTAGCCTGTAACGTGGTGCACACAAGCACGGGACTTGTGCCGCTTCGTTCACCGCCCTCGCCCGCGCCTGGCGCCGCTTTCACTTGCCGGGGGCCAGAAGCCGCTGCAAGGGCGCCCCACAGCCGGCAGTGTGCCGGCAGCCAAGAGCTCGAGAACGCTTCTTCTGCCCAAGCCCGCCGAGGGCGTGCACCTTTGTTCTCAGAGCTCCGTGCAACAGTCTGCCTCTCTCGCAGTTCGAATGGAAAACGAAAGCTTTTCGCCTACGCCCTTCCAGAGATCCGTTGCCAGGACGAGAATGTCTTGTGGCCGGAGCTCGCCCCCGCCGCGAGGAAGCTGCTCTTAGCACCGCATTGCAGGGACACGTCTCGCTTCTTGACTTCGTGCTTGGCGCTCTCCGAATTCGCTGCTAGCTCCACGGTCCTTCTCACCTGCAAGTAGCAGCGCTCGCAGTACATAGAGCTTCGCAAGGACCGAAGACCCGGAGGGACATATCGCACACCGCAATGTGCCAGGACAGAGACGTGTTCTACATTGTCCCTTCTCGTCATCCAGTTTGTGCTTCTGCTGCTTCTGCTGTTAGGAATCGCTCCTTGAAAGACGAGCGAGAGCGTCTTTCTGGGTGCATTGCACTGAGTGAGTGCTCGCTAGGGACTTTGCACTCGGAGCCAAGGCAACAGGGCGTGCTTGTCCGCAGAACTGAGGACACGCTGTTGGGCAGAGCTGAAACTGACCGCTGGAGTTCTGCTCTCTCCGGACGGCAGAAGGCGAAGAACGAAGCCGCTTGCGAGCGGCGCAGTGCAGCGAAGGGCACACGAGCAGCCAAAGAGCTCCTTCACAATCGTTTTCACTTCTCAGTGCACTTGCTGCTTGGAAAAGCAGCACACAGCCGTTGCACGCCAGGGCAAAAGCTGGGGCAGTGCCCGTCCTCACTCCTTCGCTGTGCTGTACTCCATGCAGCTAGAGCGAAGCGAGAAGGACGCGAGAAAGAAGAAGGCGTTCTTAAAGCAGCCCCCCGGCAGCAGCCCGGAAAGGGTGCATAACACACGGCGTCTCGCTGCCCTCCGTTCTACATACTCGCGGCTCCCTCTGCCGACTTGCAAAAGGTGCTACCAGAGCAGAGGCGGCCAGATTGAAGAGGCAGTGCCTAGGTTCACCTTCTACTTACTGCACCTAAGCCACGTCCAGCTCCTCGCTGCACTCTGCATTTCCCTTCTCCGAGGCACTTACCGTGGTGCTGTGTGTGTGCAGCTCGGAGCATAGAAGTAACCGCCAATGCTTTCCCAGCGGGCTGCAAGGGAACCAAGGAGCAGCACAAGCAGCAGTGCTTCAGCTTGCTCCTTCCGACTGCTAAGGGCACGTGGGAAGGCAGGCGAGAGTCAACCACCTTCCTCTCCTAGTAGCCTGTAACGTGGTGCACACAACCACGGGACTTGTGCCGCTTCGTTCACCGCCCTCGCCCTCGCCCTCGCCCGCGCCTGGCGCCGCTTTCACTTGCCGGGGGCCAGAAGCCGCTGCAAGGGCGCCCCACAGCCGGCAGTGTGCCGGCAGCCAAGAGCTCGAGAACGCTGCTTCTGCCCAAGCCCGCCGAGGGCGTGCACCTTTGTTCTCAGAGCTCCGTGCAACAGTCTGCCTCTCTCGCAGTTCGAATGGAAAACGAAAGCTTTTCGCCTACGCCCTTCACAGAGATCCGTTGCCAGGACGAGAATGTCTTGTGGCCGGAGCTCGCCCCCGCCGCGAGGAAGCTGCTCTTAGCACCGCATTGCAGGGACACGTCTCGCTTCTTGACTTCGTGCTTGGCGCTCTCCGAATTCGCTGCTAGCTCCACGGTCCTTCGCACCTGCAAGTAGCAGCGCTCGCAGTACATAGAGCTTCGCAAGGACCGAAGACCCGGAGGGACATATCGCACACGAAAATGTGCCAGGACAGAGACGTGTTCTACATTGTCCCTTCTCGTCATCCAGTTTGTGCTTCTGCTGCTTCTGCTGTTAGGAATCGCTCCTTGAAAACGAGCGAGAGCGTCTTTCTGGGTGCATTGCACTGAGTGAGTGCTCGCTAGGGACTTTGCACTCGGAGCCAAGGCAACAGGGCGTGCTTGTCCGCAGAACTGAGGACACGCTGTTGGGCAGAGCTGAAACTGACCGCTGGAGTTCTGCTCTCTCCGGACGGCAGAAGGCGAAGAACGAAGCCGCTTGCGAGCGGCGCAGTGCAGCGAAGGGCACACGAGCAGCCAAAGAGCTCCTTCACAATCGTTTTCACTTCTCAGTGCACTTGCTGCTTGGAAAAGCAGCACACAGCCGTTGCACGCCAGGGCAAAAGCTGGGGCAGTGCCCGTCCTCACTCCTTCGCTGTCTTGTAGTCCATGCAGCTAGAGCGAAGCGAGAAGGACGCGAGAAAGAAGAAGGCGTTCTTAAAGCAGCCCCCCGGCAGCAGCCCGGAAAGGGTGCATAACACACGGCGTCTCGCTGCCCTCCGTTCTACATACTCGCGGCTCCCTCTGCCGACTTGCAAAAGTTGCTACCAGAGCAGAGGCGGCCAGATTGAAGAGGCAGTGCCTAGGTTCACCTTCTACTTACTGCACCTAAGCCACGTCCAGCTCCTCGCTGCACTCTGCATTTCCCTTCTCCGAGGCACTTACCGTGGTGCTGTGTGTGTGCAACTCGGAGCATAGAAGTGACCGCCAATGCTTTCAGAGCGGGCTGCAAGGGAACCAAGGAGCAGCACAAGCAGCAGTGCTTCAGCTTGCTCCTTCCGACTGCTAAGGGCACTTGGGAAGGCAAGCGAGAGTCAACCACCTTCCTCTCCTAGTAGCCTGTAACGTGGTGCACACAAGCACGGGACTTGTGCCGCTTCGTTCACCGCCCTCGCCCGCGCCTGGCGCCGCTTTCACTTGCCGGGGGCCAGAAGCCGCTGCAAGGGCGACACACAGCCGGCAGTGTGCCGGCAGCCAAGAGCTCGAGAACGCTGCTTCTGCCCAAGCCCGCCGAGGGCGTGCACCTTTGTTCTCAGAGCTCCGTGCAACAGTCTGCCTCTCTCGCAGTTCGAATGGAAAACGAAAGCTTTTCGCCTACGCCCTTCACAGAGATCCGTTGCCAGGACGAGAATGTCTTGTGGCCGGAGCTCGCCCCCGCCGCGAGGAAGCTGCTCTTAGCACCGCATTGCAGGGACACGTCTCGCTTCTTGACTTCGTGCTTGGCGCTCTCCGAATTCGCTGCTAGCTCCACGGTCCTTCGCACCTGCAAGTAGCAGCGCTCGCAGTACATAGAGCTTCGCAAGGACCGAAGACCCGGAGGGACATATCGCACACGAAAATGTGCCAGGACAGAGACGTGTTCTACATTGTCCCTACTCGTCATCCAGTTTGTGCTTCTGCTGCTTCTGCTGTTAGGAATCGCTCCTTGAAAGACGAGCGAGAGCGTCTTTCTGGGTGCATTGCACTGAGTGAGTGCTCGCTCGGGACTTTGCACTCGGAGCCAAGGCAACAGGGCGTGCTTGTCCGCAGAACTGAGGACACGCTGTTGGGCAGAGCTGAAACTGACCGCTGGAGTTCAGCTCACTCCGGACGGCAGAAGGCGAAGAACGAAGCCCCTTGCGAGCGGCGCAGTGCAGCGAAGAGCACACGAGCAGCCAAAGAGCTCCTTCACAATCGCTTTCACTCCCCAGTGCTCTTGCTGCTTGGAAAAGCAGCACACAGCCGTTGCACGCCAGGGCAAAAGCTGGGGCAGTGCCCGTCCTCACTCCTTCGCTGTGTTGTAGTCCATGCAGCTAGAGCGAAGCGAGAAGGACGCGAGAAAGAAGAAGGCGTTCTTAAAGCAGCCCCCCAGCAGCAGCCCTGAAAGGGCGCATAACACACGGCGTCTCGCTGCCCTCCATTCTACACACTCGCGGCTCCCTCTGCCGACTTGCAAAAGTTGCTACCAGAGCAGAGGCGGCCAGATTGAAGAGGCAGTGACTAGGTTCACTTTCTACTTACTGCACCTAAGCCACGTCCAGCTCCTCGCTGCACTCTGCATTTCCCTTCTCCGCGGCACTTACCGTGGTGCTGTGTGCAACTCGGCGCCTAGAAGCGACCGCCAATGCTTTCAGAGCGGGCTGCAAGGGAACCAAGGAGCAGCACAAGCAGCAGTGCTTCAGCTTGCTCCTTCCGACTGCTAAGGGCACTTGGGAAGGCAAGCGAGAGTCAACCACCTTCCTCTCCTAGTAGCCTGTAACGTGGTGCACACAAGCACGGGACTTGTGCCGCTTCGTTCACCGCCCTCGCCCGCGCCTGGCGCCGCTTTCACTTGCCGGGGGCCAGAAGCCTCTGCAAGGGCGCCCCACAGCCGGCAGTGTGCCGGCAGCCAAGAGCTCGAGAACGCTGCTTCTGCCCAAGCCCGCCGAGGGCGTGCACCTTTGTTCTCAGAGCTCCGTGCAACAGTCTGCCTCTCTCGCAGTTCGAATGGAAAACGAAAGCTTTTCGCCTACGCCCTTCACAGAGATCCGTTGCCAGGACGAGAATGTCTTGTGGCCGGAGCTCGCCCCCGCCGCGAGGAAGCTGCTCTTAGCACCGCATTGCAGGGACACGTCTCGCTTCTTGACTTCGTGCTTGGCGCTCTCCGAATTCGCTGCTAGCTCCACGGTCCTTCTCACCTGCAAGTAGCAGCGCTCGCAGTACATAGAGCTTCGCAAGGACCGAAGACCCGGAGGGACATATCGCACACCGCAATGTGCCAGGACAGAGACGTGTTCTACATTGTCCCTTCTCGTCATCCAGTTTGTGCTTCTGCTGCTTCTGCTGTTAGGAATCGCTCCTTGAAAGACGAGCGAGAGCGTCTTTCTGGGTGCATTGCACGGAGTGAGTGCTCGCTAGGGACTTTGCACTCGGAGCCAAGGCAACAGGGCGTGCTTGTCCGCAGAACTGAGGACACGCTGTTGGGCAGAGCTGAAACTGACCGCTGGAGTTCAGCTCACTCCGGACGGCAGAAGGCGAAGAACGAAGCCCCTTGCGAGCGGCGCAGTGCAGCGAAGAGCACACGAGCAGCCAAAGAGCTCCTTCACAATCGCTTTCACTCCCCAGTGCTCTTGCTGCTTGGAAAAGCAGCACACAGCCGTTGCACGCCAGGGCAAAAGCTGGGGCAGTGCCCGTCCTCACTCCTTCGCTGTGTTGTAGTCCATGCAGCTAGAGCGAAGCGAGAAGGACGCGAGAAAGAAGAAGGCGTTCTTAAAGCAGCCCCCCAGCAGCAGCCCTGAAAGGGCGCATAACACACGGCGTCTCGCTGCCCTCCATTCTACACACTCGCGGCTCCCTCTGCCGACTTGCAAAAGTTGCTACCAGAGCAGAGGCGGCCAGATTGAAGAGGCAGTGACTAGGTTCACTTTCTACTTACTGCACCTAAGCCACGTCCAGCTCCTCGCTGCACTCTGCATTTCCCTTCTCCGCGGCACTTACCGTGGTGCTGTGTGCAACTCGGCGCCTAGAAGCGACCGCCAATGCTTTCAGAGCGGGCTGCAAGGGAACCAAGGAGCAGCACAAGCAGCAGTGCTTCAGCTTGCTCCTTCCGACTGCTAAGGGCACTTGGGAAGGCAAGCGAGAGTCAACCACCTTCCTCTCCTAGTAGCCTGTAACGTGGTGCACACAAGCACGGGACTTGTGCCGCTTCGTTCACCGCCCTCGCCCGCGCCTGGCGCCGCTTTCACTTGCCGGGGGCCAGAAGCCTCTGCAAGGGCGCCCCACAGCCGGCAGTGTGCCGGCAGCCAAGAGCTCGAGAACGCTGCTTCTGCCCAAGCCCGCCGAGGGCGTGCACCTTTGTTCTCAGAGCTCCGTGCAACAGTCTGCCTCTCTCGCAGTTCGAATGGAAAACGAAAGCTTTTCGCCTACGCCCTTCACAGAGATCCGTTGCCAGGACGAGAATGTCTTGTGGCCGGAGCTCGCCCCCGCCGCGAGGAAGCTGCTCGTAGCACCGCATTGCAGGGACACGTCTCGCTTCTTGACTTCGTGCTTGGCGCTCTCCGAATTCGCTGCTAGCTCCACGGTCCTTCTCACCTGCAAGTAGCAGCGCTCGCAGTACATAGAGCTTCGCAAGGACCGAAGACCCGGAGGGACATATTGCACACCGCAATGTGCCAGGACAGAGACGTGTTCTACATTGTCCCTTCTCGTCATCCAGTTTGTGCTTCTGCTGCTTCTGCTGTTAGGAATCGCTCCTTGAAAGACGAGCGAGAGCGTCTTTCTGGGTGCATTGCACTGAGTGAGTGCTCGCTAGGGACTTTGCACTCGGAGCCAAGGCAACAGGGCGTGCTTGTCCGCAGAACTGAGGACACGCTGTTGGGCAGAGCTGAAACTGACCGCTGGAGTTCAGCTCACTCCGGACGGCAGAAGGCGAAGAACGAAGCCGCTTGCGAGCGGCGCAGTGCAGCGAAGAGCACACGAGCAGCCAAAGAGCTCCTTCACAATCGTTTTCACTTCTCAGTGCTCTTGCTGCTTGGAAAAGCAGCACACAGCCGTTGCACGCCAGGGCAAAAGCTGGGGCAGTGCCCGTCCTCACTCCTTCGCTGTCTTGTAGTCCATGCAGCGAAAGCGAAGCGAGAAGGACGCGAGGAAGAAGAAGGCGTTCTTAAAGTAGCCCCCTGGCAGCAGCCCGAAAAGGGCGCATAACACACGGCGTCTCGCTGCCCTCCATTCTACACACTCGCGGCTCCCTCTGCCGACTTGCAAAAGTTGC
The DNA here is from genome assembly GCF_052056855.1 of Sturnus vulgaris. NCBI lineage: Eukaryota > Metazoa > Chordata > Aves > Passeriformes > Sturnidae > Sturnus > Sturnus vulgaris. Next base: position 64,158,470 of record NC_142282.1, read on the forward strand.
TACCAGAGCAGAGGCGGCCAGATTGAAGAGGCAGTGACTAGGTTCACTTTCTACTTACTGCACCTAAGCCACGTCCAGCTCCTCGCTGCACTCTGCATTTCCCTTCTCCGCGGCACTTACCGTGGTGCTGTGTGCAACTCGGCGCCTAGAAGTGACCGCCAATGCTTTCCGAGCGGGCTGCAAGGGAACCAAGGAGCAGCACAAGCAGCAGTGCTTCAGCTTGCTCCTTCCGACTGCTAAGGGCACTTGGGAAGGCAAGCGAGAGTCAACCACCTTCCTCTCCTAGTAGCCTGTAACGTGGTGCACACAAGCACGGGACTTGTGCCGCTTCGTTCACCGCCCTCGCCCGCGCCTGGCGCCGCTTTCACTTGCCGGGGGCCAGAAGCCGCTGCAAGGGCGCCCCACAGCCGGCAGTGTGCCGGCAGCCAAGAGCTCGAGAACGCTGCTTCTGCCCAAGCCCGCCGAGGGCGTGCACCTTTGTTCTCAGAGCTCCGTGCAACAGTCTGCCTCTCTCGCAGTTCGAATGGAAAACGAAAGCTTTTCGCCTACGCCCTTCCAGAGATCCGTTGCCAGGACGAGAATGTCTTGTGGCCGGAGCTCGCCCCCGCCGCGAGGAAGCTGCTCTTAGCACCGCATTGCAGGGACACGTCTCGCTTCTTGACTTCGTGCTTGGCGCTCTCCGAATTCGCTGCTAGCTCCACGGTCCTTCGCACCTGCAAGTAGCAGCGCTCGCAGTACATAGAGCTTCGCAAGGACCGAAGACCCGGAGGGACATATCGCACACGAAAATGTGCCAGGACAGAGACGTGTTCTACATTGTCCCTACTCGTCATCCAGTTTGTGCTTCTGCTGCTTCTGCTGTTAGGAATCGCTCCTTGAAAACGAGCGAGAGCGTCTTTCTGGGTGCATTGCACTGAGTGAGTGCTCGCTAGGGACTTTGCACTCGGAGCCAAGGCAACAGGGCGTGCTTGTCCGCAGAACTGAGGACACGCTGTTGGGCAGAGCTGAAACTGACCGCTGGAGTTCTGCTCTCTCCGGACGGCAGAAGGCGAAGAACGAAGCCGCTTGCGAGCGGCGCAGTGCAGCGAAGGGCACACGAGCAGCCAAAGAGCTCCTTCACAATCGTTTTCACTTCTCAGTGCACTTGCTGCTTGGAAAAGCAGCACACAGCCGTTGCACGCCAGGGCAAAAGCTGGGGCAGTGCCCGTCCTCACTCCTTCGCTGTCTTGTAGTCCATGCAGCTAGAGCGAAGCGAGAAGGACGCGAGAAAGAAGAAGGCGTTCTTAAAGCAGCCCCTCGGCAGCAGCCCGGAAAGGGTGCATAACACACGGCGTCTCGATGCCCTCCGTTCTACATACTCGCGGCTCCCTCTGCCGACTTGCAAAAGTTGCTACCAGAGCAGAGGCGGCCAGATTGAAGAGGCAGTGCCTAGGTTCACCTTCTACTTACTGCACCTAAGCCACGTCCAGCTCCTCGCTGCACTCTGCATTTCCCTTCTCCGCGGCACTTACCGTGGTGCTGTGTGCAACTCGGCGCCTAGAAGCGACCGCCAATGCTTTCAGAGCGGGCTGCAAGGGAACCAAGGAGCAGCACAAGCAGCAGTGCTTCAGCTTGCTCCTTCCGACTGCTAAGGGCACTTGGGAAGGCAAGCGAGAGTCAACCACCTTCCTCTCCTAGTAGCCTGTAACGTGGTGCACACAAGCACGGGACTTGTGCCGCTTCGTTCACCGCCCTCGCCCGCGCCTGGCGCCGCTTTCACTTGCCGGGGGCCAGAAGCCGCTGCAAGGGCGCCCCACAGCCGGCAGTGTGCCGGCAGCCAAGAGCTCGAGAACGCTGCTTCTGCCCAAGCCCGCCGAGGGCGTGCACCTTTGTTCTCAGAGCTCCGTGCAACAGTCTGCCTCTCTCGCAGTTCGAATGGAAAACGAAAGCTTTTCGCCTACGCCCTTCACAGAGATCCGTTGCCAGGACGAGAATGTCTTGTGGCCGGAGCTCGCCCCCGCCGCGAGGAAGCTGCTCTTAGCACCGCATTGCAGGGACACGTCTCGCTTCTTGACTTCGTGCTTGGCGCTCTCCGAATTCGCTGCTAGCTCCACGGTCCTTCTCACCTGCAAGTAGCAGCGCTCGCAGTACATAGAGCTTCGCAAGGACCGAAGACCCGGAGGGACATATCGCACACGAAAATGTGCCAGGACAGAGACGTGTTCTACATTGTCCCTTCTCGTCATCCAGTTTGTGCCTCTGCTGCTTCTGCTGTTAGGAATCGCTCCTTGAAAGACGAGCGAGAGCGTCTTTCTGGGTGCATTGCACTGAGTGAGTGCTCGCTAGGGACTTTGCACTCGGAGCCAAGGCAACAGGGCGTGCTTGTCCGCAGAACTGAGGACACGCTGTTGGGCAGAGCTGAAACTGACCGCTGGAGTTCAGCTCACTCCGGACGGCAGAAGGCGAAGAACGAAGCCCCTTGCGAGCGGCGCAGTGCAGCGAAGAGCACACGAGCAGCCAAAGAGCTCCTTCACAATCGCTTTCACTCCCCAGTGCTCTTGCTGCTTGGAAAAGCAGCACACAGCCGTTGCACGCCAGGGCAAAAGCTGGGGCAGTGCCCGTCCTCACTCCTTCGCTGTGCTGTACTCCATGCAGCGAGAGCGAAGCGAGAAGGACGCGAGGAAGAAGAAGGCGTTCTTAAAGTAGCCCCCTGGCAGCAGCCCTGAAAGGGCGCATAACACACGGCGTCTCGCTGCCCTCCATTCTACACACTCGCGGCTCCCTCTGCCGACTTGCAAAAGTTGCTACCAGAGCAGAGGCGGCCAGATTGAAGAGGCAGTGACTAGGTTCACTTTCTACTTACTGCACCTAAGCCACGTCCAGCTCCTCGCTGCACTCTGCATTTCCCTTCTCCGCGGCACTTACCGTGGTGCTGTGTGCAACTCGGCGCCTAGAAGTGACCGCCAATGCTTTCCAAGCGGGCTGCAAGGGAACCAAGGAGCAGCACAAGCAGCAGTGCTTCAGCTTGCTCCTTCCGACTGCTAAGGGCACGTGGGAAGGCAAGCGAGAGTCAACCACCTTCCTCTCCTAGTAGCCTGTAACGTGGTGCACACAAGCACGGGACTTGTGCCGCTTCGTTCACCGCCCTCGCCCGCGCCTGGCGCCGCTTTCACTTGCCGGGGGCCAGAAGCCGCTGCAAGGGCGCCCCACAGCCGGCAGTGTGCCGGCAGCCAAGAGCTCGAGAACGCTGCTTCTGCCCAAGCCCGCCTAGGGCGTGCACCTTTGTTCTCAGAGCTCCGTGTAACAGTCTGCCTCTCTCGCAGTTCGAATGGAAAACGAAAGCTTTTCGCCTACGCCCTTCACAGAGATCCGTTGCCAGGGCGAGAATGTCTTGTGGCCGGAGCTCGCCCCCGCCGCGAGGAAGCTGCTCTTAGCACCGCATTGCAGGGACACGTCTCGCTTCTTGACTTCGTGCTTGGCGCTCTCCGAATTCGCTGCTAGCTCCACGGTCCTTCTCAGCTGCAAGTAGCAGCGCTCGCAGTACATAGAGCTTCGCAAGGACCGAAGACCCGGAGGGACATATCGCACACGAAAACGCGCCAGGACAGAGACGTGTTCTACATTGTCCCTTCTCGTCATCCAGTTTGTGCTTCTGCTGCTTCTGCTGTTAGGAATCGCTCCTTGAAAGACGAGCGAGAGCGTCTTTCTGGGTGCATTGCACTGAGTGAGTGCTCGCTAGGGACTTTGCACTCGGAGCCAAGGCAACAGGGCGTGCTTGTCCGCAGAACTGAGGACACGCTGTTGGGCAGAGCTGAAACTGACCGCTGGAGTTCAGCTCTCTCCGGACGGCAGAAGGCGAAGAACGAAGCCGCTTGCGAGCGGCGCAGTGCAGCGAAGGGCACACGAGCAGCCAAAGAGCTCCTTCACAATCGTTTTCACTTCTCAGTGCACTTGCTGCTTGGAAAAGCAGCACACAGCCGTTGCACGCCAGGGCAAAAGCTGGGGCAGTGCCCGTCCTCACTCCTTCGCTGTGTTGTAGTCCATGCAGCTAGAGCGAAGCGAGAAGGACGCGAGAAAGAAGAAGGCGTTCTTAAAGCAGCCCCCCGGCAGCAGCCCGGAAAGGGTGCATAACACACGGCGTCTCGCTGCCCTCCGTTCTACATACTCGCGGCTCCCTCTGCCGACTTGCAAAAGTTGCTACCAGAGCAGAGGCGGCCAGATTGAAGAGGCAGTGCCTAGGTTCACCTTCTACTTACTGCACCTAAGCCACGTCCAGCTCCTCGCTGCACTCTGCATTTCCCTTCTCCGAGGCACTTACCGTGGTGCTGTGTGTGTGCAACTCGGAGCATAGAACTGACCGCCAATTCTTTCAGAGCGGGCTGCAAGGGAACCAAGGAGCAGCACAAGCAGCAGTGCTTCAGCTTGCTCCTTCCGACTGCTAAGGGCACTTGGGAAGGCAAGCGAGAGTCAACCACCTTCCTCTCCTAGTAGCCTGTAACGTGGTGCACACAAGCACGGGACTTGTGCCGCTTCGTTCACCGCCCTCGCCCGCGCCTGGCGCCGCTTTCACTTGCCGGGGGCCAGAAGCCGCTGCAAGGGCGCCCCACAGCCGGCAGTGTGCCGGCAGCCAAGAGCTCGAGAACGCTGCTTCTGCCCAAGCCCGCCGAGGGCGTGCACCTTTGTTCTCAGAGCTCCGTGCAACAGTCTGCCTCTCTCGCAGTTCGAATGGAAAACGAAAGCTTTTCGCCTACGCCCTTCACAGAGATCCGTTGCCAGGACGAGAATGTCTTGTGGCCGGAGCTCGCCCCCGCCGCGAGGAAGCTGCTCTTAGCACCGCATTGCAGGGACACGTCTCGCTTCTTGACTTCGTGCTTGGCGCTCTCCGAATTCGCTGCTAGCTCCACGGTCCTTCTCAGCTGCAAGTAGCAGCGCTCGCAGTACATAGAGCTTCGCAAGGACCGAAGACCCGGAGGGACATATCGCACACGAAAATGTGCCAGGACAGAGACGTGTTCTACATTGTCCCTTCTCGTCATCCAGTTTGTGCTTCTGCTGCTTCTGCTGTTAAGAATCGCTCCTTGAAAGACGAGCGAGAGCGTCTTTCTGGGTGCATTGCACTGAGTGAGTGCTCGCTAGGGACTTTGCACTCGGAGCCAAGGCAACAGGGCGTGCTTGTCCGCAGAACTGAGGACACGCTGTTGGGCAGAGCTGAAACTGACCGCTGGAGTTCAGCTCTCTCCGGACGGCAGAAGGCGAAGAACGAAGCCGCTTGCGAGCGGCGCAGTGCAGCGAAGAGCACACGAGCAGCCAAAGAGCTCCTTCACAATCGCTTTCACTCCCCAGTGCTCTTGCTGCTTGGAAAAGCAGCACACAGCCGTTGCACGCCAGGGCAAAAGCTGGGGCAGTGCCCGTCCTCACTCCTTCGCTGTGTTGTAGTCCATGCAGCTAGAGCGAAGCGAGAAGGACGCGAGAAAGAAGAAGGCGTTCTTAAAGCAGCCCCCCAGCAGCAGCCCTGAAAGGGCGCATAACACACGGCGTCTCGCTGCCCTCCATTCTACACACTCGCGGCTCCCTCTGCCGACTTGCAAAAGTTGCTACCAGAGCAGAGGCGGCCAGATTGAAGAGGCAGTGACTAGGTTCACTTTCTACTTACTGCACCTAAGCCACGTCCAGCTCCTCGCTGCACTCTGCATTTCCCTTCTCCGCGGCACTTACCGTGGTGCTGTGTGCAACTCGGCGCCTAGAAGCGACCGCCAATGCTTTCAGAGCGGGCTGCAAGGGAACCAAGGAGCAGCACAAGCAGCAGTGCTTCAGCTTGCTCCTTCCGACTGCTAAGGGCACTTGGGAAGGCAAGCGAGAGTCAACCACCTTCCTCTCCTAGTAGCCTGTAACGTGGTGCACACAAGCACGGGACTTGTGCCGCTTCGTTCACCGCCCTCGCCCGCGCCTGGCGCCGCTTTCACTTGCCGGGGGCCAGAAGCCGCTGCAAGGGCGCCCCACAGCCGGCAGTGTGCCGGCAGCCAAGAGCTCGAGAACGCTGCTTCTGCCCAAGCCCGCCGAGGGCGTGCACCTTTGTTCTCAGAGCTCCGTGCAACAGTCTGCCTCTCTCGCAGTTCGAATGGAAAACGAAAGCTTTTCGCCTACGCCCTTCACAGAGATCCGTTGCCAGGACGAGAATGTCTTGTGGCCGGAGCTCGCCCCCGCCGCGAGGAAGCTGCTCTTAGCACCGCATTGCAGGGACACGTCTCGCTTCTTGACTTCGTGCTTGGCGCTCTCCGAATTCGCTGCTAGCTCCACGGTCCTTCTCACCTGCAAGTAGCAGCGCTCGCAGTACATAGAGCTTCGCAAGGACCGAAGACCCGGAGGGACATATCGCACACGAAAATGTGCCAGGACAGAGACGTGTTCTACATTGTCCCTTCTCGTCATCCAGTTTGTGCTTCTGCTGCTTCTGCTGTTAAGAATCGCTCCTTGAAAGACGAGCGAGAGCGTCTTTCTGGGTGCATTGCACTGAGTGAGTGCTCGCTAGGGACTTTGCACTCGGAGCCAAGGCAACAGGGCGTGCTTGTCCGCAGAAATGAGGACACGCTGTTGGGCAGAGCTGAAACTGACCGCTGGAGTTCAGCTCTCTCCGGACGGCAGAAGGCGAAGAACGAAGCCGCTTGCGAGCGGCGCAGTGCAGCGAAGAGCACACGAGCAGCCAAAGAGCTCCTTCACAATCGCTTTCACTCCCCAGTGCTCTTGCTGCTTGGAAAAGCAGCACACAGCCGTTGCACGCCAGGGCAAAAGCTGGGGCAGTGCCCGTCCTCACTCCTTCGCTGTGTTGTAGTCCATGCAGCTAGAGCGAAGCGAGAAGGACGCGAGAAAGAAGAAGGCGTTCTTAAAGCAGCCCCCCAGCAGCAGCCCTGAAAGGGCGCATAACACACGGCGTCTCGCTGCCCTCCATTCTACACACTCGCGGCTCCCTCTGCCGACTTGCAAAAGTTGCTACCAGAGCAGAGGCGGCCAGATTGAAGAGGCAGTGACTAGGTTCACTTTCTACTTACTGCACCTAAGCCACGTCCAGCTCCTCGCTGCACTCTGCATTTCCCTTCTCCGCGGCACTTACCGTGGTGCTGTGTGCAACTCGGCGCCTAGAAGCGACCGCCAATGCTTTCAGAGCGGGCTGCAAGGGAACCAAGGAGCAGCACAAGCAGCAGTGCTTCAGCTTGCTCCTTCCGACTGCTAAGGGCACTTGGGAAGGCAAGCGAGAGTCAACCACCTTCCTCTCCTAGTAGCCTGTAACGTGGTGCACACAAGCACGGGACTTGTGCCGCTTCGTTCACCGCCCTCGCCCGCGCCTGGCGCCGCTTTCACTTGCCGGGGGCCAGAAGCCGCTGCAAGGGCGCCCCACAGCCGGCAGTGTGCCGGCAGCCAAGAGCTCGAGAACGCTGCTTCTGCCCAAGCCCGCCGAGGGCGTGCACCTTTGTTCTCAGAGCTCCGTGCAACAGTCTGCCTCTCTCGCAGTTCGAATGGAAAACGAAAGCTTTTCGCCTACGCCCTTCACAGAGATCCGTTGCCAGGACGAGAATGTCTTGTGGCCGGAGCTCGCCCCCGCCGCGAGGAAGCTGCTCTTAGCACCGCATTGCAGGGACACGTCTCGCTTCTTGACTTCGTGCTTGGCGCTCTCCGAATTCGCTGCTAGCTCCACGGTCCTTCGCACCTGCAAGTAGCAGCGCTCGCAGTACATAGAGCTTCGCAAGGACCGAAGACCCGGAGGGACATATCGCACACGAAAATGTGCCAGGACAGAGACGTGTTCTACATTGTCCCTACTCGTCATCCAGTTTGTGCTTCTGCTGCTTCTGCTGTTAGGAATCGCTCCTTGAAAACGAGCGAGAGCGTCTTTCTGGGTGCATTGCACTGAGTGAGTGCTCGCTAGGGACTTTGCACTCGGAGCCAAGGCAACAGGGCGTGCTTGTCCGCAGAACTGAGGACACGCTGTTGGGCAGAGCTGAAACTGACCGCTGGAGTTCTGCTCTCTCCGGACGGCAGAAGGCGAAGAACGAAGCCGCTTGCGAGCGGTGCAGTGCAGCGAAGGGCACACGAGCAGCCAAAGAGCTCCTTCACAATCGTTTTCACTTCTCAGTGCACTTGCTGCTTGGAAAAGCAGCACACAGCCGTTGCACGCCAGGGCAAAAGCTGGGGCAGTGCCCGTCCTCACTCCTTCGCTGTGTTGTAGTCCATGCAGCTAGAGCGAAGCGAGAAGGACGCGAGAAAGAAGAAGGCGTTCTTAAAGCAGCCCCCCAGCAGCAGCCCTGAAAGGGCGCATAACACACGGCGTCTCGCTGCCCTCCATTCTACACACTCGCGGCTCCCTCTGCCGACTTGCAAAAGTTGCTACCAGAGCAGAGGCGGCCAGATTGAAGAGGCAGTGACTAGGTTCACTTTCTACTTACTGCACCTAAGCCACGTCCAGCTCCTCGCTGCACTCTGCATTTCCCTTCTCCGCGGCACTTACCGTGGTGCTGTGTGCAACTCGGCGCCTAGAAGTGACCGCCAATGCTTTCAGAGCGGGCTGCAAGGGAACCAAGGAGCAGCACAAGCAGCAGTGCTTCAGCTTGCTCCTTCCGACTGCTAAGGGCACTTGGGAAGGCAAGCGAGAGTCAACCACCTTCCTCTCCTAGTAGCCTGTAACGTGGTGCACACAAGCACGGGACTTGTGCCGCTTCGTTCACCGCCCTCGCCCGCGCCTGGCGCCGCTTTCACTTGCCGGGGGCCAGAAGCCGCTGCAAGGGCGCCCCACAGCCGGCAGTGTGCCGGCAGCCAAGAGCTCGAGAACGCTGCTTCTGCCCAAGCCCGCCGAGGGCGTGCACCTTTGTTCTCAGAGCTCCGTGCAACAGTCTGCCTCTCTCGCAGTTCGAATGGAAAACGAAAGCTTTTCGCCTACGCCCTTCACAGAGATCCGTTGCCAGGACGAGAATGTCTTGTGGCCGGAGCTCGCCCCCGCCGCGAGGAAGCTGCTCTTAGCACCGCATTGCAGGGACACGTCTCGCTTCTTGACTTCGTGCTTGGCGCTCTCCGAATTCGCTGCTAGCTCCACGGTCCTTCTCACCTGCAAGTAGCAGCGCTCGCAGTACATAGAGCTTCGCAAGGACCGAAGACCCGGAGGGACATATCGCACACGAAAATGTGCCAGGACAGAGACGTGTTCTACATTGTCCCTTCTCGTCATCCAGTTTGTGCTTCTGCTGCTTCTGCTGTTAAGAATCGCTCCTTGAAAGACGAGCGAGAGCGTCTTTCTGGGTGCATTGCACTGAGTGAGTGCTCGCTAGGGACGTTGCACTCGGAGCCAAGGCAACAGGGCGTGCTTGTCCGCAGAACTGAGGACACGCTGTTGGGCAGAGCTGAAACTGACCGCTGGAGTTCAGCTCTCTCCGGACGGCAGAAGGCGAAGAACGAAGCCGCTTGCGAGCGGCGCAGTGCAGCGAAGAGCACACGAGCAGCCAAAGAGCTCCTTCACAATCGCTTTCACTCCCCAGTGCTCTTGCTGCTTGGAAAAGCAGCACACAGCCGTTGCACGCCAGGGCAAAAGCTGGGGCAGTGCCCGTCCTCACTCCTTCGCTGTGTTGTAGTCCATGCAGCTAGAGCGAAGCGAGAAGGACGCGAGAAAGAAGAAGGCGTTCTTAAAGCAGCCCCCCAGCAGCAGCCCTGAAAGGGCGCATAACACACGGCGTCTCGCTGCCCTCCATTCTACACACTCGCGGCTCCCTCTGCCGACTTGCAAAAGTTGCTACCAGAGCAGAGGCGGCCAGATTGAAGAGGCAGTGACTAGGTTCACTTTCTACTTACTGCACCTAAGCCACGTCCAGCTCCTCGCTGCACTCTGCATTTCCCTTCTCCGCGGCACTTACCGTGGTGCTGTGTGCAACTCGGCGCCTAGAAGCGACCGCCAATGCTTTCAGAGCGGGCTGCAAGGGAACCAAGGAGCAGCACAAGCAGCAGTGCTTCAGCTTGCTCCTTCCGACTGCTAAGGGCACTTGGGAAGGCAAGCGAGAGTCAACCACCTTCCTCTCCTAGTAGCCTGTAACGTGGTGCACACAAGCACGGGACTTGTGCCGCTTCGTTCACCGCCCTCGCCCGCGCCTGGCGCCGCTTTCACTTGCCGGGGGCCAGAAGCCGCTGCAAGGGCGCCCCACAGCCGGCAGTGTGCCGGCAGCCAAGAGCTCGAGAACGCTGCTTCTGCCCAAGCCCGCCTAGGGCGTGCACCTTTGTTCTCAGAGCTCCGTGCAACAGTCTGCCTCTCTCGCAGTTCGAATGGAAAACGAAAGCTTTTCGCCTACGCCCTTCACAGAGATCCGTTGCCAGGACGAGAATGTCTTGTGGCCGGAGCTCGCCCCCGCCGCGAGGAAGCTGCTCTTAGCACCGCATTGCAGGGACACGTCTCGCTTCTTGACTTCGTGCTTGGCGCTCTCCGAATTCGCTGCTAGCTCCACGGTCCTTCTCACCTGCAAGTAGCAGCGCTCGCAGTACATAGAGCTTCGCAAGGACCGAAGACCCGGAGGGACATATCGCACACGAAAATGTGCCAGGATAGAGACGTGTTCTACATTGTCCCTTCTCGTCATCCAGTTTGTGCTTCTGCTGCTTCTGCTGTTAGGAATCGCTCCTTGAAAGACGAGCGAGAGCGTCTTTCTGGGTGCATTGCACTGAGTGAGTGCTCGCTCGGGACTTTGCACTCGGAGCCAAGGCAACAGGGCGTGCTTGTCCGCAGAACTGAGGACACGCTGTTGGGCAGAGCTGAAACTGACCGCTGGAGTTCAGCTCACTCCGGACGGCAGAAGGCGAAGAACGAAGCCCCTTGCGAGCGGCGCAGTGCAGCGAAGAGCACACGAGCAGCCAAAGAGCTCCTTCACAATCGCTTTCACTCCCCAGTGCTCTTGCTGCTTGGAAAAGCAGCACACAGCCGTTGCACGCCAGGGCAAAAGCTGGGGCAGTGCCCGTCCTCACTCCTTCGCTGTGCTGTACTCCATGCAGCTAGAGCGAAGCGAGAAGGACGCGAGGAAGAAGAAGGCGTTCTTAAAGTAGCCCCCTGGCAGCAGCCCTGAAAGGGCGCATAACACACGGCGTCTCGCTGCCCTCCGTTCTACACACTCGCGGCTCCCTCTGCCGACTTGCAAAAGTTGCTACCAGAGCAGAGGCGGCCAGATTGAAGAGGCAGTGACTAGGTTCACTTTCTACTTACTGCACCTAAGCCACGTCCAGCTCCTCGCTGCACTCTGCATTTCCCTTCTCCGCGGCACTTACCGTGGTGCTGTGTGCAACTCGGCGCCTAGAAGTGACCGCCAATGCTTTCCAAGCGGGCTGCAAGGGAACCAAGGAGCAGCACAAGCAGCAGTGCTTCAGCTTGCTCCTTCCGACTGCTAAGGGCACTTGGGAAGGCAAGCGAGAGTCAACCACCTTCCTCTCCTAGTAGCCTGTAACGTGGTGCACACAAGCACGGGACTTGTGCCGCTTCGTTCACCGCCCTCGCCCGCGCCTGGCGCCGCTTTCACTTGCCGGGGGCCAGAAGCCGCTGCAAGGGCGCCCCACAGCCGGCAGTGTGCCGGCAGCCAAGAGCTCGAGAACGCTGCTTCTGCCCAAGCCCGCCTAGGGCGTGCACCTTTGTTCTCAGAGCTCCGTGTAACAGTCTGCCTCTCTCGCAGTTCGAATGGAAAACGAAAGCTTTTCGCCTACGCCCTTCACAGAGATCCGTTGCCAGGGCGAGAATGTCTTGTGGCCGGAGCTCGCCCCCGCCGCGAGGAAGCTGCTCTTAGCACCGCATTGCAGGGACACGTCTCGCTTCTTGACTTCGTGCTTGGCGCTCTCCGAATTCGCTGCTAGCTCCACGGTCCTTCTCACCTGCAAGTAGCAGCGCTCGCAGTACATAGAGCTTCGCAAGGACCGAAGACCCGGAGGGACATATCGCACACGAAAACGCGCCAGGACAGAGACGTGTTCTACATTGTCCCTTCTCGTCATCCAGTTTGTGCTTCTGCTGCTTCTGCTGTTAGGAATCGCTCCTTGAAAGACGAGCGAGAGCGTCTTTCTGGGTGCATTGCACTGAGTGAGTGCTCGCTAGGGACTTTGCACTCGGAGCCAAGGCAACAAGGCGTGCTTGTCCGCAGAACTGAGGACACGCTGTTGGGCAGAGCTGAAACTGACCGCTGGAGTTCAGCTCTCTCCGGACGGCAGAAGGCGAAGAACGAAGCCGCTTGCGAGCGGCGCAGTGCAGCGAAGGGCACACGAGCAGCCAAAGAGCTCCTTCACAATCGTTTTCACTTCTCAGTGCACTTGCTGCTTGGAAAAGCAGCACACAGCCGTTGCACGCCAGGGCAAAAGCTGGGGCAGTGCCCGTCCTCACTCCTTCGCTGTGTTGTAGTCCATGCAGCTAGAGCGAAGCGAGAAGGACGCGAGAAAGAAGAAGGCGTTCTTAAAGCAGCCCCCCAGCAGCAGCCCGGAAAGGGTGCATAACACACGGCGTCTCGCTGCCCTCCGTTCTACATACTCGCGGCTCCCTCTGCCGACTTGCAAAAGTTGCTACCAGAGCAGAGGCGGCCAGATTGAAGAGGCAGTGCCTAGGTTCACCTTCTACTTACTGCACCTAAGCCACGTCCAGCTCCTCGCTGCACTCTGCATTTCCCTTCTCCGAGGCACTTACCGTGGTGCTGTGTGTGTGCAACTCGGAGCATAGAAGTGACCGCCAATGCTTTCAGAGCGGGCTGCAAGGGAACCAAGGAGCAGCACAAGCAGCAGTGCTTCAGCTTGCTCCTTCCGACTGCTAAGGGCACTTGGGAAGGCAAGCGAGAGTCAACCACCTTCCTCTCCTAGTAGCCTGTAACGTGGTGCACACAAGCACGGGACTTGTGCCGCTTCGTTCACCGCCCTCGCCCGCGCCTGGCGCCGCTTTCACTTGCCGGGGGCCAGAAGCCGCTGCAAGGGCGCCCCACAGCCGGCAGTGTGCCGGCAGCCAAGAGCTCGAGAACGCTGCTTCTGCCCAAGCCCGCCGAGGGCGTGCACCTTTGTTCTCAGAGCTCCGTGCAACAGTCTGCCTCTCTCGCAGTTCGAATGGAAAACGAAAGCTTTTCGCCTACGCCCTTCACAGAGATCCGTTGCCAGGACGAGAATGTCTTGTGGCCGGAGCTCGCCCCCGCCGCGAGGAAGCTGCTCTTAGCACCGCATTGCAGGGACACGTCTCGCTTCTTGACTTCGTGCTTGGCGCTCTCCGAATTCGCTGCTAGCTCCACGGTCCTTCTCACCTGCAAGTAGCAGCGCTCGCAGTACATAGAGCTTCGCAAGGACCGAAGACCCGGAGGGACATATCGCACACGAAAATGTGCCAGGATAGAGACGTGTTCTACATTGTCCCTTCTCGTCATCCAGTTTGTGCTTCTGCTGCTTCTGCTGTTAGGAATCGCTCCTTGAAAGACGAGCGAGAGCGTCTTTCTGGGTGCATTGCACTGAGTGAGTGCTCGCTCGGGACTTTGCACTCGGAGCCAAGGCAACAGGGCGTGCTTGTCCGCAGAACTGAGGACACGCTGTTGGGCAGAGCTGAAACTGACCGCTGGAGTTCAGCTCACTCCGGACGGCAGAAGGCGAAGAACGAAGCCCCTTGCGAGCGGCGCAGTGCAGCGAAGAGCACACGAGCAGCCAAAGAGCTCCTTCACAATCGCTTTCACTCCCCAGTGCTCTTGCTGCTTGGAAAAGCAGCACACAGCCGTTGCACGCCAGGGCAAAAGCTGGGGCAGTGCCCGTCCTCACTCCTTCGCTGTGTTGTAGTCCATGCAGCTAGAGCGAAGCGAGAAGGACGCGAGAAAGAAGAAGGCGTTCTTAAAGCAGCCCCCCAGCAGCAGCCCTGAAAGGGCGCATAACACACGGCGTCTCGCTGCCCTCCATTCTACACACTCGCGGCTCCCTCTGCCGACTTGCAAAAGTTGCTACCAGAGCAGAGGCGGCCAGATTGAAGAGGCAGTGACTAGGTTCACTTTCTACTTACTGCACCTAAGCCACGTCCAGCTCCTCGCTGCACTCTGCATTTCCCTTCTCCGCGGCACTTACCGTGGTGCTGTGTGCAACTCGGCGCCTAGAAGCGACCGCCAATGCTTTCAGAGCGGGCTGCAAGGGAACCAAGGAGCAGCACAAGCAGCAGTGCTTCAGCTTGCTCCTTCCGACTGCTAAGGGCACTTGGGAAGGCAAGCGAGAGTCAACCACCTTCCTCTCCTAGTAGCCTGTAACGTGGTGCACACAAGCACGGGACTTGTGCCGCTTCGTTCACCGCCCTCGCCCGCGCCTGGCGCCGCTTTCACTTGCCGGGGGCCAGAAGCCGCTGCAAGGGCGCCCCACAGCCGGCAGTGTGCCGGCAGCCAAGAGCTCGAGAACGCTGCTTCTGCCCAAGCCCGCCGAGGGCGTGCACCTTTGTTCTCAGAGCTCCGTGCAACAGTCTGCCTCTCTCGCAGTTCGAATGGAAAACGAAAGCTTTTCGCCTACGCCCTTCACAGAGATCCGTTGCCAGGACGAGAATGTCTTGTGGCCGGAGCTCGCCCCCGCCGCGAGGAAGCTGCTCTTAGCACCGCATTGCAGGGACACGTCTCGCTTCTTGACTTCGTGCTTGGCGCTCTCCGAATTCGCTGCTAGCTCCACGGTCCTTCTCACCTGCAAGTAGCAGCGCTCGCAGTACATAGAGCTTCGCAAGGACCGAAGACCCGGAGGGACATATCGCACACCGCAATGTGCCAGGACAGAGACGTGTTCTACATTGTCCCTTCTCGTCATCCAGTTTGTGCCTCTGCTGCTTCTGCTGTTAGGAATCGCTCCTTGAAAGACGAGCGAGAGCGTCTTTCTGGGTGCATTGCACTGAGTGAGTGCTCGCTCGGGACTTTGCACTCGGAGCCAAGGCAACAGGGCGTGCTTGTCCGCAGAACTGAGGACACGCTGTTGGGCAGAGCTGAAACTGACCGCTGGAGTTCAGCTCACTCCGGACGGCAGAAGGCGAAGAACGAAGCCCCTTGCGAGCGGCGCAGTGCAGCGAAGAGCACACGAGCAGCCAAAGAGCTCCTTCACAATCGCTTTCACTCCCCAGTGCTCTTGCTGCTTGGAAAAGCAGCACACAGCCGTTGCACGCCAGGGCAAAAGCTGGGGCAGTGCCCGTCCTCACTCCTTCGCTGTGCTGTACTCCATGCAGCTAGAGCGAAGCGAGAAGGACGCGAGAAAGAAGAAGGCGTTCTTAAAGCAGCCCCCCGGCAGCAGCCCGGAAAGGGCGCATAACACACGGCGTCTCGCTGCCCTCCGTTCTACATACTCGCGGCTCCCTCTGCCGACTTGCAAAAGTTGCTACCAGAGCAGAGGCGGCCAGATTGAAGAGGCAGTGCCTAGGTTCACCTTCTACTTACTGCACCTAAGCCACGTCCAGCTCCTCGCTGCACTCTGCATTTCCCTTCTCCGAGGCACTTACCGTGGTGCTGTGTGCAACTCGGAGCATAGAAGTGACCGCCAATGCTTTCAGAGCGGGCTGCAAGGGAACCAAGGAGCAGCACAAGCAGCAGTGCTTCAGCTTGCTCCTTCCGACTGCTAAGGGCACGTGGGAAGGCAAGCGAGAGTCAACCACCTTCCTCTCCTAGTAGCCTGTAACGTGGTGCACACAAGCACGGGACTTGTGCCGCTTCGTTCACCGCCCTCGCCCGCGCCTGGCGCCGCTTTCACTTGCCGGGGGCCAGAAGCCGCTGCAAGGGCGCCCCACAGCCGGCAGTGTGCCGGCAGCCAAGAGCTCGAGAACGCTGCTTCTGCCCAAGCCCGCCTAGGGCGTGCACCTTTGTTCTCAGAGCTCCGTGCAACAGTCTGCCTCTCTCGCAGTTCGAATGGAAAACGAAAGCTTTTCGCCTACGCCCTTCACAGAGATCGGTTGACAGGACGAGAATGTCTTGTGGCCGGAGCTCGCCCCCGCCGCGAGGAAGCTGCTCTTAGCACCGCATTGCAGGGACACGTCTCGCTTCTTGACTTCGTGCTTGGCGCTCTCCGAATTCGCTGCTAGCTCCACGGTCCTTCTCACCTGCAAGTAGCAGCGCTCGCAGTACATAGCGCTTCGCAAGGACCGAAGACCCGGAGGGACATATCGCACACCGCAATGTGCCAGGACAGAGACGTGTTCTACATTGTCCCTTCTCGTCATCCAGTTTGTGCTTCTGCTGCTTCTGCTGTTAGGAATCGCTCCTTGAAAACGAGCGAGAGCGTCTTTCTGGGTGCATTGCACGGAGTGAGTGCTCGCTCGGGACTTTGCACTCGGAGCCAAGGCAACAGGGCGTGCTTGTCCGCAGAACTGAGGACACGCTGTTGGGCAGAGCTGAAACTGACCGCTGGAGTTCAGCTCACTCCGGACGGCAGAAGGCGAAGAACGAAGCCCCTTGCGAGCGGCGCAGTGCAGCGAAGAGCACACGAGCAGCCAAAGAGCTCCTTCACAATCGCTTTCACTCCCCAGTGCTCTTGCTGCTTGGAAAAGCAGCACACAGCCGTTGCACGCCAGGGCAAAAGCTGGGGCAGTGCCCGTCCTCACTCCTTCGCTGTGTTGTAGTCCATGCAGCTAGAGCGAAGCGAGAAGGACGCGAGAAAGAAGAAGGCGTTCTTAAAGCAGCCCCCCAGCAGCAGCCCTGAAAGGGCGCATAACACACGGCGTCTCGCTGCCCTCCATTCTACACACTCGCGGCTCCCTCTGCCGACTTGCAAAAGTTGCTACCAGAGCAGAGGCGGCCAGATTGAAGAGGCAGTGACTAGGTTCACTTTCTACTTACTGCACCTAAGCCACGTCCAGCTCCTCGCTGCACTCTGCATTTCCCTTCTCCGCGGCACTTACCGTGGTGCTGTGTGCAACTCGGCGCCTAGAAGCGACCGCCAATGCTTTCAGAGCGGGCTGCAAGGGAACCAAGGAGCAGCACAAGCAGCAGTGCTTCAGCTTGCTCCTTCCGACTGCTAAGGGCACTTGGGAAGGCAAGCGAGAGTCAACCACCTTCCTCTCCTAGTAGCCTGTAACGTGGTGCACACAAGCACGGGACTTGTGCCGCTTCGTTCACCGCCCTCGCCCGCGCCTGGCGCCGCTTTCACTTGCCGGGGGCCAGAAGCCTCTGCAAGGGCGCCCCACAGCCGGCAGTGTGCCGGCAGCCAAGAGCTCGAGAACGCTGCTTCTGCCCAAGCCCGCCGAGGGCGTGCACCTTTGTTCTCAGAGCTCCGTGCAACAGTCTGCCTCTCTCGCAGTTCGAATGGAAAACGAAAGCTTTTCGCCTACGCCCTTCCAGAGATCCGTTGCCAGGACGAGAATGTCTTGTGGCCGGAGCTCGCCCCCGCCGCGAGGAAGCTGCTCTTAGCACCGCATTGCAGGGACACGTCTCGCTTCTTGACTTCGTGCTTGGCGCTCTCCGAATTCGCTGCTAGCTCCACGGTCCTTCTCACCTGCAAGTAGCAGCGCTCGCAGTACATAGAGCTTCGCAAGGACCGAAGACCCGGAGGGACATATCGCACACGAAAATGTGCCAGGACAGAGACGTGTTCTACATTGTCCCTTCTCGTCATCCAGTTTGTGCTTCTGCTGCTTCTGCTGTTAGGAATCGCTCCTTGAAAGACGAGCGAGAGCGTCTTTCTGGGTGCATTGCACTGAGTGAGTGCTCGCTAGGGACTTTGCACTCGGAGCCAAGGCAACAGGGCGTGCTTGTCCGCAGAACTGAGGACACGCTGTTGGGCAGAGCTGAAACTGACCGCTGGAGTTCAGCTCACTCCGGACGGCAGAAGGCGAAGAACGAAGCCGCTTGCGAGCGGCGCAGTGCAGCGAAGAGCACACGAGCAGCCAAAGAGCTCCTTCACAATCGTTTTCACTTCTCAGTGCACTTGCTGCTTGGAAAAGCAGCACACAGCCGTTGCACGCCAGGGCAAAAGCTGGGGCAGTGCCCGTCCTCACTCCTTCGCTGTGCTGTACTCCATGCAGCTAGAGCGAAGCGAGAAGGACGCGAGAAAGAAGAAGGCGTTCTTAAAGCAGCCCCCCGGCAGCAGCCCGGAAAGGGTGCATAACACACGGCGTCTCGCTGCCCTCCCTTCTACATACTCGCGGCTCCCTCTGCCGACTTGCAAAAGTTGCTACCAGAGCAGAGGCGGCCAGATTGAAGAGGCAGTGCCTAGGTTCACCTTCTACTTAATGCACCTAAGCCACGTCCAGCTCCTCGCTGCACTCTGCATTTCCCTTCTCCGAGGCACTTACCGTGGTGCTGTGTGTGTGCAGCTCGGAGCATAGAAGTAACCGCCAATGCTTTCCCAGCGGGCTGCAAGGGAACCAAGGAGCAGCACAAGCAGCAGTGCTTCAGCTTGCTCCTTCCGACTGCTAAGGGCACGTGGGAAGGCAAGCGAGAGTCAACCACCTTCCTCTCCTAGTAGCCTGTAACGTGGTGCACACAAGCACGGGACTTGTGCCGCTTCGTTCACCGCCCTCGCCCTCGCCCTCGCCCGCGCCTGGCGCCGCTTTCACTTGCCGGGGGCCAGAAGCCGCTGCAAGGGCGCCCCACAGCCGGCAGTGTGCCGGCAGCCAAGAGCTCGAGAACGCTGCTTCTGCCCAAGCCCGCCGAGGGCGTGCACCTTTGTTCTCAGAGCTCCGTGCAACAGTCTGCCTCTCTCGCAGTTCGAATGGAAAACGAAAGCTTTTCGCCTACGCCCTTCACAGAGATCCGTTGCCAGGACGAGAATGTCTTGTGGCCGGAGCTCGCCCCCGCCGCGAGGAAGCTGCTCTTAGCACCGCATTGCAGGGACACGTCTCGCTTCTTGACTTCGTGCTTGGCGCTCTCCGAATTCGCTGCTAGCTCCACGGTCCTTCTCACCTGCAAGTAGCAGCGCTCGCAGTACATAGAGCTTCGCAAGGACCGAAGACCCGGAGGGACATATCGCACACCGCAATGTGCCAGGACAGAGACGTGTTCTACATTGTCCCTTCTCGTCATCCAGTTTGTGCTTCTGCTGCTTCTGCTGTTAGGAATCGCTCCTTGAAAGACGAGCGAGAGCGTCTTTCTGGGTGCATTGCACTGAGTGAGTGCTCGCTAGGGACTTTGCACTCGGAGCCAAGGCAACAGGGCGTGCTTGTCCGCAGAACTGAGGACACGCTGTTGGGCAGAGCTGAAACTGACCGCTGGAGTTCAGCTCTCTCCGGACGGCAGAAGGCGAAGAACGAAGCCGCTTGCGAGCGGCGCAGTGCAGCGAAGAGCACACGAGCAGCCAAAGAGCTCCTTCACAATCGCTTTCACTCCCCAGTGCTCTTGCTGCTTGGAAAAGCAGCACACAGCCGTTGCACGCCAGGGCAAAAGCTGGGGCAGTGCCCGTCCTCACTCCTTCGCTGTGTTGTAGTCCATGCAGCTAGAGCGAAGCGAGAAGGACGCGAGAAAGAAGAAGGCGTTCTTAAAGCAGCCCCCCAGCAGCAGCCCTGAAAGGGCGCATAACACACGGCGTCTCGCTGCCCTCCATTCTACACACTCGCGGCTCCCTCTGCCGACTTGCAAAAGTTGCTACCAGAGCAGAGGCGGCCAGATTGAAGAGGCAGTGACTAGGTTCACTTTCTACTTACTGCACCTAAGCCACGTCCAGCTCCTCGCTGCACTCTGCATTTCCCTTCTCCGCGGCACTTACCGTGGTGCTGTGTGCAACTCGGCGCCTAGAAGTGACCGCCAATGC
This sequence comes from Sturnus vulgaris, assembly GCF_052056855.1. Classification (NCBI taxonomy): domain Eukaryota; kingdom Metazoa; phylum Chordata; class Aves; order Passeriformes; family Sturnidae; genus Sturnus; species Sturnus vulgaris. Next base: position 64,178,156 of record NC_142282.1, read on the forward strand.
TTTCCAAGCGGGCTGCAAGGGAACCAAGGAGCAGCACAAGCAGCAGTGCTTCAGCTTGCTCCTTCCGACTGCTAAGGGCACTTGGGAAGGCAAGCGAGAGTCAACCACCTTCCTCTCCTAGTAGCCTGTAACGTGGTGCACACAAGCACGGGACTTGTGCCGCTTCGTTCACCGCCCTCGCCCGCGCCTGGCGCCGCTTTCACTTGCCGGGGGCCAGAAGCCGCTGCAAGGGCGCCCCACAGCCGGCAGTGTGCCGGCAGCCAAGAGCTCGAGAACGCTGCTTCTGCCCAAGCCCGCCGAGGGCGTGCACCTTTGTTCTCAGAGCTCCGTGCAACAGTCTGCCTCTCTCGCAGTTCGAATGGAAAACGAAAGCTTTTCGCCTACGCCCTTCCAGAGATCCGTTGCCAGGACGAGAATGTCTTGTGGCCGGAGCTCGCCCCCGCCGCGAGGAAGCTGCTCTTAGCACCGCATTGCAGGGACACGTCTCGCTTCTTGACTTCGTGCTTGGCGCTCTCCGAATTCGCTGCTAGCCCCACGGTCCTTCTCACCTGTAAGTAGCAGCGCTCGCAGTACATAGAGCTTCGCAAGGACCGAAGACCCGGAGGGACATATCGCACACGAAAATGTGCCAGGACACAGACGTGTTCTACATTGTCCCTACTCGTCATCCAGTTTGTGCTTCTGCTGCTTCTGCTGTTAGGAATCGCTCCTTGAAAGACGAGCGAGAGCGTCTTTCTGGGTGCATTGCACGGAGTGAGTGCTCGCTAGGGACTTTGCACTCGGAGCAAAGGCAACAGGGCGTGCTTGTCCGCAGAACTGAGGACACGCTGTTGGGCAGAGCTGAAACTGACCGCTGGAGTTCAGCTCACTCCGGACGGCAGAAGGCGAAGAACGAAGCCCCTTGCGAGCGGCGCAGTGCAGCGAAGAGCACACGAGCAGCCAAAGAGCTCCTTCACAATCGCTTTCACTCCCCAGTGCTCTTGCTGCTTGGAAAAGCAGCACACAGCCGTTGCACGCCAGGGCAAAAGCTGGGGCAGTGCCTGTCCTCACTCCTTCGCTGTGTTGTAGTCCATGCAGCTAGAGCGAAGCGAGAAGGACGCGAGAAAGAAGAAGGCGTTCTTAAAGCAGCCCCCCAGCAGCAGCCCGAAAAGGGCGCATAACACACGGCGTCTCGCTGCCCTCCATTCTACACACTCGCGGCTCCCTCTGCCGACTTGCAAAAGTTGCTACCAGAGCAGAGGCGGCCAGATTGAAGAGGCAGTGACTAGGTTCACTTTCTACTTACTGCACCTAAGCCACGTCCAGCTCCTCGCTGCACTCTGCATTTCCCTTCTCCGAGGCACTTACCGTGGTGCTGTGTGTGTGCAGCTCGGAGCATAGAAGTAACCGCCAATGCTTTCCCAGCGGGCTGCAAGGGAACCAAGGAGCAGCACAAGCAGCAGTGCTTCAGCTTGCTCCTTCCGACTGCTAAGGGCACGTGGGAAGGCAAGCGAGAGTCAACCACCTTCCTCTCCTAGTAGCCTGTAACGTGGTGCACACAAGCACGGGACTTGTGCCGCTTCGTTCACCGCCCTCGCCCTCGCCCTCGCCCGCGCCTGGCGCCGCTTTCACTTGCCGGGGGCCAGAAGCCGCTGCAAGGGCGCCCCACAGCCGGCAGTGTGCCGGCAGCCAAGAGCTCGAGAACGCTGCTTCTGCCCAAGCCCGCCGAGGGCGTGCACCTTTGTTCTCAGAGCTCCGTGCAACAGTCTGCCTCTCTCGCAGTTCGAATGGAAAACGAAAGCTTTTCGCCTACGCCCTTCACAGAGATCCGTTGCCAGGACGAGAATGTCTTGTGGCCGGAGCTCGCCCCCGCCGCGAGGAAGCTGCTCTTAGCACCGCATTGCAGGGACACGTCTCGCTTCTTGACTTCGTGCTTGGCGCTCTCCGAATTCGCTGCTAGCTCCACGGTCCTTCTCACCTGCAAGTAGCAGCGCTCGCAGTACATAGAGCTTCGCAAGGACCGAAGACCCGGAGGGACATATCGCACACCGCAATGTGCCAGGACAGAGACGTGTTCTACATTGTCCCTTCTCGTCATCCAGTTTGTGCTTCTGCTGCTTCTGCTGTTAGGAATCGCTCCTTGAAAGACGAGCGAGAGCGTCTTTCTGGGTGCATTGCACTGAGTGAGTGCTCGCTAGGGACTTTGCACTCGGAGCCAAGGCAACAGGGCGTGCTTGTCCGCAGAACTGAGGACACGCTGTTGGGCAGAGCTGAAACTGACCGCTGGAGTTCAGCTCTCTCCGGACGGCAGAAGGCGAAGAACGAAGCCGCTTGCGAGCGGCGCAGTGCAGCGAAGAGCACACGAGCAGCCAAAGAGCTCCTTCACAATCGCTTTCACTCCCCAGTGCTCTTGCTGCTTGGAAAAGCAGCACACAGCCGTTGCACGCCAGGGCAAAAGCTGGGGCAGTGCCCGTCCTCACTCCTTCGCTGTGTTGTAGTCCATGCAGCTAGAGCGAAGCGAGAAGGACGCGAGAAAGAAGAAGGCGTTCTTAAAGCAGCCCCCCAGCAGCAGCCCTGAAAGGGCGCATAACACACGGCGTCTCGCTGCCCTCCATTCTACACACTCGCGGCTCCCTCTGCCGACTTGCAAAAGTTGCTACCAGAGCAGAGGCGGCCAGATTGAAGAGGCAGTGACTAGGTTCACTTTCTACTTACTGCACCTAAGCCACGTCCAGCTCCTCGCTGCACTCTGCATTTCCCTTCTCCGCGGCACTTACCGTGGTGCTGTGTGCAACTCGGCGCCTAGAAGTGACCGCCAATGCTTTCCAAGCGGGCTGCAAGGGAACCAAGGAGCAGCACAAGCAGCAGTGCTTCAGCTTGCTCCTTCCGACTGCTAAGGGCACTTGGGAAGGCAAGCGAGAGTCAACCACCTTCCTCTCCTAGTAGCCTGTAACGTGGTGCACACAAGCACGGGACTTGTGCCGCTTCGTTCACCGCCCTCGCCCGCGCCTGGCGCCGCTTTCACTTGCCGGGGGCCAGAAGCCGCTGCAAGGGCGCCCCACAGCCGGCAGTGTGCCGGCAGCCAAGAGCTCGAGAACGCTGCTTCTGCCCAAGCCCGCCGAGGGCGTGCACCTTTGTTCTCAGAGCTCCGTGCAACAGTCTGCCTCTCTCGCAGTTCGAATGGAAAACGAAAGCTTTTCGCCTACGCCCTTCCAGAGATCCGTTGCCAGGACGAGAATGTCTTGTGGCCGGAGCTCGCCCCCGCCGCGAGGAAGCTGCTCTTAGCACCGCATTGCAGGGACACGTCTCGCTTCTTGACTTCGTGCTTGGCGCTCTCCGAATTCGCTGCTAGCCCCACGGTCCTTCTCAGCTGCAAGTAGCAGCGCTCGCAGTACATAGAGCTTCGCAAGGACCGAAGACCCGGAGGGACATATCGCACACGAAAATGTGCCAGGACACAGACGTGTTCTACATTGTCCCTACTCGTCATCCAGTTTGTGCTTCTGCTGCTTCTGCTGTTAGGAATCGCTCCTTGAAAGACGAGCGAGAGCGTCTTTCTGGGTGCATTGCACGGAGTGAGTGCTCGCTAGGGACTTTGCACTCGGAGCAAAGGCAACAGGGCGTGCTTGTCCGCAGAACTGAGGACACGCTGTTGGGCAGAGCTGAAACTGACCGCTGGAGTTCAGCTCACTCCGGACGGCAGAAGGCGAAGAACGAAGCCCCTTGCGAGCGGCGCAGTGCAGCGAAGAGCACACGAGCAGCCAAAGAGCTCCTTCACAATCGCTTTCACTCCCCAGTGCTCTTGCTGCTTGGAAAAGCAGCACACAGCCGTTGCACGCCAGGGCAAAAGCTGGGGCAGTGCCTGTCCTCACTCCTTCGCTGTGTTGTAGTCCATGCAGCTAGAGCGAAGCGAGAAGGACGCGAGAAAGAAGAAGGCGTTCTTAAAGCAGCCCCCCAGCAGCAGCCCGAAAAGGGCGCATAACACACGGCGTCTCGCTGCCCTCCATTCTACACACTCGCGGCTCCCTCTGCCGACTTGCAAAAGTTGCTACCAGAGCAGAGGCGGCCAGATTGAAGAGGCAGTGACTAGGTTCACTTTCTACTTACTGCACCTAAGCCACGTCCAGCTCCTCGCTGCACTCTGCATTTCCCTTCTCCGCGGCACTTACCGTGGTGCTGTGTGCAACTCGGCGCCTAGAAGCGACCGCCAATGCTTTCAGAGCGGGCTGCAAGGGAACCAAGGAGCAGCACAAGCAGCAGTGCTTCAGCTTGCTCCTTCCGACTGCTAAGGGCACTTGGGAAGGCAAGCGAGAGTCAACCACCTTCCTCTCCTAGTAGCCTGTAACGTGGTGCACACAAGCACGGGACTTGTGCCGCTTCGTTCACCGCCCTCGCCCGCGCCTGGCGCCGCTTTCACTTGCCGGGGGCCAGAAGCCTCTGCAAGGGCGCCCCACAGCCGGCAGTGTGCCGGCAGCCAAGAGCTCGAGAACGCTGCTTCTGCCCAAGCCCGCCGAGGGCGTGCACCTTTGTTCTCAGAGCTCCGTGCAACAGTCTGCCTCTCTCGCAGTTCGAATGGAAAACGAAAGCTTTTCGCCTACGCCCTTCACAGAGATCCGTTGCCAGGACGAGAATGTCTTGTGGCCGGAGCTCGCCCCCGCCGCGAGGAAGCTGCTCTTAGCACCGCATTGCAGGGACACGTCTCGCTTCTTGACTTCGTGCTTGGCGCTCTCCGAATTCGCTGCTAGCTCCACGGTCCTTCTCACCTGCAAGTAGCAGCGCTCGCAGTACATAGAGCTTCGCAAGGACCGAAGACCCGGAGGGACATATCGCACACGAAAATGTGCCAGGACAGAGACGTGTTCTACATTGTCCCTACTCGTCATCCAGTTTGTGCTTCTGCTGCTTCTGCTGTTAGGAATCGCTCCTTGAAAACGAGCGAGAGCGTCTTTCTGGGTGCATTGCACTGAGTGAGTGCTCGCTAGGGACTTTGCACTCGGAGCCAAGGCAACAGGGCGTGCTTGTCCGCAGAACTGAGGACACGCTGTTGGGCAGAGCTGAAACTGACCGCTGGAGTTCAGCTCTCTCCGGACGGCAGAAGGCGAAGAACGAAGCCGCTTGCGAGCGGCGCAGTGCAGCGAAGAGCACACGAGCAGCCAAAGAGCTCCTTCACAATCGCTTTCACTCCCCAGTGCTCTTGCTGCTTGGAAAAGCAGCACACAGCCGTTGCACGCCAGGGCAAAAGCTGGGGCAGTGCCCGTCCTCACTCCTTCGCTGTGTTGTAGTCCATGCAGCTAGAGCGAAGCGAGAAGGACGCGAGAAAGAAGAAGGCGTTCTTAAAGCAGCCCCCCGGCAGCAGCCCGGAAAGGGTGCATAACACACGGCGTCTCGCTGCCCTCCGTTCTACATACTCGCGGCTCCCTCTGCCGACTTGCAAAAGTTGCTACCAGAGCAGAGGCGGCCAGATTGAAGAGGCAGTGCCTAGGTTCACCTTCTACTTACTGCACCTAAGCCACGTCCAGCTCCTCGCTGCACTCTGCATTTCCCTTCTCCGAGGCACTTACCGTGGTGCTGTGTGCAACTCGGAGCATAGAAGTGACCGCCAATGCTTTCACAGCGGGCTGCAAGGGAACCAAGGAGCAGCACAAGCAGCAGTGCTTCAGCTTGCTCCTTCCGACTGCTAAGGGCACGTGGGAAGGCAAGCGAGAGTCAACCACCTTCCTCTCCTAGTAGCCTGTAACGTGGTGCACACAAGCACGGGACTTGTGCCGCTTCGTTCACCGCCCTCGCCCGCGCCTGGCGCCGCTTTCACTTGCCGGGGGCCAGAAGCCGCTGCAAGGGCGCCCCACAGCCGGCAGTGTGCCGGCAGCCAAGAGCTCGAGAACGCTGCTTCTGCCCAAGCCCGCCTAGGGCGTGCACCTTTGTTCTCAGAGCTCCGTGCAACAGTCTGCCTCTCTCGCAGTTCGAATGGAAAACGAAAGCTTTTCGCCTACGCCCTTCACAGAGATCCGTTGACAGGACGAGAATGTCTTGTGGCCGGAGCTCGCCCCCGCCGCGAGGAAGCTGCTCTTAGCACCGCATTGCAGGGACACGTCTCGCTTCTTGACTTCGTGCTTGGCGCTCTCCGAATTCGCTGCTAGCTCCACGGTCCTTCTCACCTGCAAGTAGCAGCGCTCGCAGTACATAGAGCTTCGCAAGGACCGAAGACCCGGAGGGACATATCGCACACGAAAATGTGCCAGGACAGAGACGTGTTCTACATTGTCCCTACTCGTCATCCAGTTTGTGCTTCTGCTGCTTCTGCTGTTAGGAATCGCTCCTTGAAAACGAGCGAGAGCGTCTTTCTGGGTGCATTGCACTGAGTGAGTGCTCGCTCGGGACTTTGCACTCGGAGCCAAGGCAACAGGGCGTGCTTGTCCGCAGAACTGAGGACACGCTGTTGGGCAGAGCTGAAACTGACCGCTGGAGTTCAGCTCACTCCGGACGGCAGAAGGCGAAGAACGAAGCCCCTTGCGAGCGGCGCAGTGCAGCGAAGAGCACACGAGCAGCCAAAGAGCTCCTTCACAATCGCTTTCACTCCCCAGTGCTCTTGCTGCTTGGAAAAGCAGCACACAGCCGTTGCACGCCAGGGCAAAAGCTGGGGCAGTGCCCGTCCTCACTCCTTCGCTGTGCTGTACTCCATGCAGCGAAAGCGAAGCGAGAAGGACGCGAGGAAGAAGAAGGCGTTCTTAAAGTAGCCCCCTGGCAGCAGCCCTGAAAGGGCGCATAACACACGGCGTCTCGCTGCCCTCCATTCTACACACTCGCGGCTCCCTCTGCCGACTTGCAAAAGTTGCTACCAGAGCAGAGGCGGCCAGATTGAAGAGGCAGTGACTAGGTTCACTTTCTACTTACTGCACCTAAGCCACGTCCAGCTCCTCGCTGCACTCTGCATTTCCCTTCTCCGCGGCACTTACCGTGGTGCTGTGTGCAACTCGGCGCCTAGAAGCGACCGCCAATGCTTTCAGAGCGGGCTGCAAGGGAACCAAGGAGCAGCACAAGCAGCAGTGCTTCAGCTTGCTCCTTCCGACTGCTAAGGGCACTTGGGAAGGCAAGCGAGAGTCAACCACCTTCCTCTCCTAGTAGCCTGTAACGTGGTGCACACAAGCACGGGACTTGTGCCGCTTCGTTCACCGCCCTCGCCCGCGCCTGGCGCCGCTTTCACTTGCCGGGGGCCAGAAGCCGCTGCAAGGGCGCCCCACAGCCGGCAGTGTGCCGGCAGCCAAGAGCTCGAGAACGCTGCTTCTGCCCAAGCCCGCCTAGGGCGTGCACCTTTGTTCTCAGAGCTCCGTGCAACAGTCTGCCTCTCTCGCAGTTCGAATGGAAAACGAAAGCTTTTCGCCTACGCCCTTCACAGAGATCCGTTGACAGGACGAGAATGTCTTGTGGCCGGAGCTCGCCCCCGCCGCGAGGAAGCTGCTCTTAGCACCGCATTGCAGGGACACGTCTCGCTTCTTGACTTCGTGCTTGGCGCTCTCCGAATTCGCTGCTAGCTCCACGGTCCTTCTCACCTGCAAGTAGCAGCGCTCGCAATACATAGAGCTTCGCAAGGACCGAAGACCCGGAGGGACATATCGCACACGAAAATGTGCCAGGATAGAGACGTGTTCTACATTGTCCCTTCTCGTCATCCAGTTTGTGCTTCTGCTGCTTCTGCTGTTAGGAATCGCTCCTTGAAAGACGAGCGAGAGCGTCTTTCTGGGTGCATTGCACTGAGTGAGTGCTCGCTCGGGACTTTGCACTCGGAGCCAAGGCAACAGGGCGTGCTTGTCCGCAGAACTGAGGACACGCTGTTGGGCAGAGCTGAAACTGACCGCTGGAGTTCAGCTCACTCCGGACGGCAGAAGGCGAAGAACGAAGCCCCTTGCGAGCGGCGCAGTGCAGCGAAGAGCACACGAGCAGCCAAAGAGCTCCTTCACAATCGCTTTCACTCCCCAGTGCTCTTGCTGCTTGGAAAAGCAGCACACAGCCGTTGCACGCCAGGGCAAAAGCTGGGGCAGTGCCCGTCCTCACTCCTTCGCTGTGCTGTACTCCATGCAGCTAGAGCGAAGCGAGAAGGACGCGAGGAAGAAGAAGGCGTTCTTAAAGCAGCCCCCCGGCAGCAGCCCGGAAAGGGCGCATAACACACGGCGTCTCGCTGCCCTCCGTTCTACATACTCGCGGCTCCCTCTGCCGACTTGCAAAAGTTGCTACCAGAGCAGAGGCGGCCAGATTGAAGAGGCAGTGCCTAGGTTCACCTTCTACTTACTGCACCTAAGCCACGTCCAGCTCCTCGCTGCACTCTGCATTTCCCTTCTCCGAGGCACTTACCGTGGTGCTGTGTGTGTGCAGCTCGGAGCATAGAAGTAACCGCCAATGCTTTCCCAGCGGGCTGCAAGGGAACCAAGGAGCAGCACAAGCAGCAGTGCTTCAGCTTGCTCCTTCCGACTGCTAAGGGCACTTGGGAAGGCAAGCGAGAGTCAACCACCTTCCTCTCCTAGTAGCCTGTAACGTGGTGCACACAACCACGGGACTTGTGCCGCTTCGTTCACCGCCCTCGCCCTCGCCCTCGCCCGCGCCTGGCGCCGCTTTCACTTGCCGGGGGCCAGAAGCCGCTGCAAGGGCGCCCCACAGCCGGCAGTGTGCCGGCAGCCAAGAGCTCGAGAACGCTGCTTCTGCCCAAGCCCGCCTAGGGCGTGCACCTTTGTTCTCAGAGCTCCGTGCAACAGTCTGCCTCTCTCGCAGTTCGAATGGAAAACGAAAGCTTTTCGCCTACGCCCTTCACAGAGATCCGTTGACAGGACGAGAATGTCTTGTGGCCGGAGCTCGCCCCCGCCGCGAGGAAGCTGCTCTTAGCACCGCATTGCAGGGACACGTCTCGCTTCTTGACTTCGTGCTTGGCGCTCTCCGAATTCGCTGCTAGCTCCACGGTCCTTCTCACCTGCAAGTAGCAGCGCTCGCAATACATAGAGCTTCGCAAGGACCGAAGACCCGGAGGGACATATCGCACACGAAAATGTGCCAGGATAGAGACGTGTTCTACATTGTCCCTTCTCGTCATCCAGTTTGTGCTTCTGCTGCTTCTGCTGTTAGGAATCGCTCCTTGAAAGACGAGCGAGAGCGTCTTTCTGGGTGCATTGCACTGAGTGAGTGCTCGCTCGGGACTTTGCACTCGGAGCCAAGGCAACAGGGCGTGCTTGTCCGCAGAACTGAGGACACGCTGTTGGGCAGAGCTGAAACTGACCGCTGGAGTTCAGCTCACTCCGGACGGCAGAAGGCGAAGAACGAAGCCCCTTGCGAGCGGCGCAGTGCAGCGAAGAGCACACGAGCAGCCAAAGAGCTCCTTCACAATCGCTTTCACTCCCCAGTGCTCTTGCTGCTTGGAAAAGCAGCACACAGCCGTTGCACGCCAGGGCAAAAGCTGGGGCAGTGCCCGTCCTCACTCCTTCGCTGTGCTGTACTCCATGCAGCTAGAGCGAAGCGAGAAGGACGCGAGGAAGAAGAAGGCGTTCTTAAAGCAGCCCCCCGGCAGCAGCCCGGAAAGGGCGCATAACACACGGCGTCTCGCTGCCCTCCGTTCTACATACTCGCGGCTCCCTCTGCCGACTTGCAAAAGTTGCTACCAGAGCAGAGGCGGCCAGATTGAAGAGGCAGTGCCTAGGTTCACCTTCTACTTACTGCACCTAAGCCACGTCCAGCTCCTCGCTGCACTCTGCATTTCCCTTCTCCGAGGCACTTACCGTGGTGCTGTGTGTGTGCAGCTCGGAGCATAGAAGTAACCGCCAATGCTTTCCCAGCGGGCTGCAAGGGAACCAAGGAGCAGCACAAGCAGCAGTGCTTCAGCTTGCTCCTTCCGACTGCTAAGGGCACTTGGGAAGGCAAGCGAGAGTCAACCACCTTCCTCTCCTAGTAGCCTGTAACGTGGTGCACACAACCACGGGACTTGTGCCGCTTCGTTCACCGCCCTCGCCCTCGCCCTCGCCCGCGCCTGGCGCCGCTTTCACTTGCCGGGGGCCAGAAGCCGCTGCAAGGGCGCCCCACAGCCGGCAGTGTGCCGGCAGCCAAGAGCTCGAGAACGCTGCTTCTGCCCATGCCCGCCGAGGGCGTGCACCTTTGTTCTCAGAGCTCCGTGCAACAGTCTGCCTCTCTCGCAGTTCGAATGGAAAACGAAAGCTTTTCGCCTACGCCCTTCACAGAGATCCGTTGCCAGGACGAGAATGTCTTGTGGCCGGAGCTCGCCCCCGCCGCGAGGAAGCTGCTCTTAGCACCGCATTGCAGGGACACGTCTCGCTTCTTGACTTCGTGCTTGGCGCTCTCCGAATTCGCTGCTAGCTCCACGGTCCTTCTCACCTGCAAGTAGCAGCGCTCGCAGTACATAGAGCTTCGCAAGGACCGAAGACCCGGAGGGACATATCGCACACGAAAATGTGCCAGGATAGAGACGTGTTCTACATTGTCCCTTCTCGTCATCCAGTTTGTGCTTCTGCTGCTTCTGCTGTTAGGAATCGCTCCTTGAAAGACGAGCGAGAGCGTCTTTCTGGGTGCATTGCACTGAGTGAGTGCTCGCTCGGGACTTTGCACTCGGAGCCAAGGCAACAGGGCGTGCTTGTCCGCAGAACTGAGGACACGCTGTTGGGCAGAGCTGAAACTGACCGCTGGAGTTCAGCTCACTCCGGACGGCAGAAGGCGAAGAACGAAGCCCCTTGCGAGCGGCGCAGTGCAGCGAAGAGCACACGAGCAGCCAAAGAGCTCCTTCACAATCGCTTTCACTCCCCAGTGCTCTTGCTGCTTGGAAAAGCAGCACACAGCCGTTGCACGCCAGGGCAAAAGCTGGGGCAGTGCCCGTCCTCACTCCTTCGCTGTGCTGTACTCCATGCAGCGAAAGCGAAGCGAGAAGGACGCGAGGAAGAAGAAGGCGTTCTTAAAGTAGCCCCCTGGCAGCAGCCCTGAAAGGGCGCATAACACACGGCGTCTCGCTGCCCTCCATTCTACACACTCGCGGCTCCCTCTGCCGACTTGCAAAAGTTGCTACCAGAGCAGAGGCGGCCAGATTGAAGAGGCAGTGCCTAGGTTCACCTTCTACTTACTGCACCTAAGCCACGTCCAGCTCCTCGCTGCACTCTGCATTTCCCTTCTCCGAGGCACTTACCGTGGTGCTGTGTGCAACTCGGAGCATAGAAGTGACCGCCAATGCTTTCAGAGCGGGCTGCAAGGGAACCAAGGAGCAGCACAAGCAGCAGTGCTTCAGCTTGCTCCTTCCGACTGCTAAGGGCACGTGGGAAGGCAAGCGAGAGTCAACCACCTTCCTCTCCTAGTAGCCTGTAACGTGGTGCACACAAGCACGGGACTTGTGCCGCTTCGTTCACCGCCCTCGCCCGCGCCTGGCGCCGCTTTCACTTGCCGGGGGCCAGAAGCCGCTGCAAGGGCGCCCCACAGCCGGCAGTGTGCCGGCAGCCAAGAGCTCGAGAACGCTGCTTCTGCCCAAGCCCGCCTAGGGCGTGCACCTTTGTTCTCAGAGCTCCGTGTAACAGTCTGCCTCTCTCGCAGTTCGAATGGAAAACGAAAGCTTTTCGCCTACGCCCTTCACAGAGATCCGTTGACAGGACGAGAATGTCTTGTGGCCGGAGCTCGCCCCCGCCGCGAGGAAGCTGCTCTTAGCACCGCATTGCAGGGACACGTCTCGCTTCTTGACTTCGTGCTTGGCGCTCTCCGAATTCGCTGCTAGCTCCACGGTCCTTCTCACCTGCAAGTAGCAGCGCTCGCAGTACATAGAGCTTCGCAAGGACCGAAGACCCGGAGGGACATATCGCACACGAAAATGTGCCAGGACAGAGACGTGTTCTACATTGTCCCTTCTCGTCATCCAGTTTGTGCTTCTGCTGCTTCTGCTGTTAGGAATCGCTCCTTGAAAGACGAGCGAGAGCGTCTTTCTGGGTGCATTGCACTGAGTGAGTGCTCGCTCGGGACTTTGCACTCGGAGCCAAGGCAACAGGGCGTGCTTGTCCGCAGAACTGAGGACACGCTGTTGGGCAGAGCTGAAACTGACCGCTGGAGTTCAGCTCACTCCGGACGGCAGAAGGCGAAGAACGAAGCCCCTTGCGAGCGGCGCAGTGCAGCGAAGAGCACACGAGCAGCCAAAGAGCTCCTTCACAATCGTTTTCACTTCTCAGTGCACTTGCTGCTTGGAAAAGCAGCACACAGCCGTTGCACGCCAGGGCAAAAGCTGGGGCAGTGCCCGTCCTCACTCCTTCGCTGTGCTGTACTCCATGCAGCTAGAGCGAAGCGAGAAGGACGCGAGAAAGAAGAAGGCGTTCTTAAAGCAGCCCCCCGGCAGCAGCCCGGAAAGGGTGCATAACACACGGCGTCTCGCTGCCCTCCGTTCTACATACTCGCGGCTCCCTCTGCCGACTTGCAAAAGTTGCTACCAGAGCAGAGGCGGCCAGATTGAAGAGGCAGTGCCTAGGTTCACCTTCTACTTACTGCACCTAAGCCACGTCCAGCTCCTCGCTGCACTCTGCATTTCCCTTCTCCGAGGCACTTACCGTGGTGCTGTGTGTGTGCAGCTCGGAGCATAGAAGTAACCGCCAATGCTTTCCCAGCGGGCTGCAAGGGAACCAAGGAGCAGCACAAGCAGCAGTGCTTCAGCTTGCTCCTTCCGACTGCTAAGGGCACTTGGGAAGGCAAGCGAGAGTCAACCACCTTCCTCTCCTAGTAGCCTGTAACGTGGTGCACACAACCACGGGACTTGTGCCGCTTCGTTCAACGCCCTCGCCCTCGCCCTCGCCCGCGCCTGGCGCCGCTTTCACTTGCCGGGGGCCAGAAGCCGCTGCAAGGGCGCCCCACAGCCGGCAGTGTGCCGGCAGCCAAGAGCTCGAGAACGCTGCTTCTGCCCAAGCCCGCCGAGGGCGTGCACCTTTGTTCTCAGAGCTCCGTGCAACAGTCTGCCTCTCTCGCAGTTCGAATGGAAAACGAAAGCTTTTCGCCTACGCCCTTCACAGAGATCCGTTGCCAGGACGAGAATGTCTTGTGGCCGGAGCTCGCCCCCGCCGCGAGGAAGCTGCTCTTAGCACCGCATTGCAGGGACACGTCTCGCTTCTTGACTTCGTGCTTGGCGCTCTCCGAATTCGCTGCTAGCTCCACGGTCCTTCTCACCTGCAAGTAGCAGCGCTCGCAGTACATAGAGCTTCGCAAGGACCGAAGACCCGGAGGGACATATCGCACACGAAAATGTGCCAGGATAGAGACGTGTTCTACATTGTCCCTTCTCGTCATCCAGTTTGTGCTTCTGCTGCTTCTGCTGTTAGGAATCGCTCCTTGAAAGACGAGCGAGAGCGTCTTTCTGGGTGCATTGCACTGAGTGAGTGCTCGCTCGGGACTTTGCACTCGGAGCCAAGGCAACAGGGCGTGCTTGTCCGCAGAACTGAGGACACGCTGTTGGGCAGAGCTGAAACTGACCGCTGGAGTTCAGCTCACTCCGGACGGCAGAAGGCGAAGAACGAAGCCCCTTGCGAGCGGCGCAGTGCAGCGAAGAGCACACGAGCAGCCAAAGAGCTCCTTCACAATCGCTTTCACTCCCCAGTGCTCTTGCTGCTTGGAAAAGCAGCACACAGCCGTTGCACGCCAGGGCAAAAGCTGGGGCAGTGCCCGTCCTCACTCCTTCGCTGTGCTGTACTCCATGCAGCTAGAGCGAAGCGAGAAGGACGCGAGGAAGAAGAAGGCGTTCTTAAAGCAGCCCCCCGGCAGCAGCCCGGAAAGGGCGCATAACACACGGCGTCTCGCTGCCCTCCGTTCTACATACTCGCGGCTCCCTCTGCCGACTTGCAAAAGTTGCTACCAGAGCAGAGGCGGCCAGATTGAAGAGGCAGTGCCTAGGTTCACCTTCTACTTACTGCACCTAAGCCACGTCCAGCTCCTCGCTGCACTCTGCATTTCCCTTCTCCGAGGCACTTACCGTGGTGCTGTGTGCAACTCGGAGCATAGAAGTGACCGCCAATGCTTTCACAGCGGGCTGCAAGGGAACCAAGGAGCAGCACAAGCAGCAGTGCTTCAGCTTGCTCCTTCCGACTGCTAAGGGCACGTGGGAAGGCAAGCGAGAGTCAACCACCTTCCTCTCCTAGTAGCCTGTAACGTGGTGCACACAACCACGGGACTTGTGCCGCTTCGTTCACCGCCCTCGCCCTCGCCCTCGCCCGCGCCTGGCGCCGCTTTCACTTGCCGGGGGCCAGAAGCCGCTGCAAGGGCGCCCCACAGCCGGCAGTGTGCCGGCAGCCAAGAGCTCGAGAACGCTGCTTCTGCCCAAGCCCGCCGAGGGCGTGCACCTTTGTTCTCAGAGCTCCGTGCAACAGTCTGCCTCTCTCGCAGTTCGAATGGAAAACGAAAGCTTTTCGCCTACGCCCTTCACAGAGATCCGTTGCCAGGGCGAGAATGTCTTGTGGCCGGAGCTCGCCCCCGCCGCGAGGAAGCTGCTCTTAGCACCGCATTGCAGGGACACGTCTCGCTTCTTGACTTCGTGCTTGGCGCTCTCCGAATTCGCTGCTAGCTCCACGGTCCTTCTCAGCTGCAAGTAGCAGCGCTCGCAGTACATAGAGCTTCGCAAGGACCGAAGACCCGGAGGGACATATCGCACACGAAAACGCGCCAGGACAGAGACGTGTTCTACATTGTCCCTTCTCGTCATCCAGTTTGTGCTTCTGCTGCTTCTGCTGTTAGGAATCGCTCCTTGAAAACGAGCGAGAGCGTCTTTCTGGGTGCATTGCACTGAGTGAGTGCTCGCTAGGGACTTTGCACTCGGAGCCAAGGCAACAGGGCGTGCTTGTCCGCAGAACTGAGGACACGCTGTTGGGCAGAGCTGAAACTGACCGCTGGAGTTCAGCTCTCTCCGGACGGCAGAAGGCGAAGAACGAAGCCGCTTGCGAGCGGCGCAGTGCAGCGAAGGGCACACGAGCAGCCCAAGAGCTCCTTCACAATCGTTTTCACTTCTCAGTGCTCTTGCTGCTTGGAAAAGCAGCACACAGCCGTTGCACGCCAGGGCAAAAGCTGGGGCAGTGCCCGTCCTCACTCCTTCGCTGTGTTGTAGTCCATGCAGCTAGAGCGAAGCGAGAAGGACGCGAGAAAGAAGAAGGCGTTCTTAAAGCAGCCCCCCAGCAGCAGCCCTGAAAGGGCGCATAACACACGGCGTCTCGCTGCCCTCCGTTCTACATACTCGCGGCTCCCTCTGCCGACTTGCAAAAGTTGCTACCAGAGCAGAGGCGGCCAGATTGAAGAGGCAGTGACTAGGTTCACCTTCTACTTACTGCACCTAAGCCACGTCCAGCTCCTCGCTGCACTCTGCATTTCCCTTCTCCGAGGCACTTACCGTGGTGCTGTGTGCAACTCGGAGCATAGAAGTGACCGCCAATGCTTTCAGAGCGGGCTGCAAGGGAACCAAGGAGCAGCACAAGCAGCAGTGCTTCAGCTTGCTCCTTCCGACTGCTAAGGGCACGTGGGAAGGCAAGCGAGAGTCAACCACCTTCCTCTCCTAGTAGCCTGTAACGTGGTGCACACAAGCACGGGACTTGTGCCGCTTCGTTCACCGCCCTCGCCCGCGCCTGGCGCCGCTTTCACTTGCCGGGGGCCAGAAGCCGCTGCAAGGGCGCCCCACAGCCGGCAGTGTGCCGGCAGCCAAGAGCTCGAGAACGCTGCTTCTGCCCAAGCCCGCCTAGGGCGTGCACCTTTGTTCTCAGAGCTCCGTGCAACAGTCTGCCTCTCTCGCAGTTCGAATGGAAAACGAAAGCTTTTCGCCTACGCCCTTCACAGAGATCCGTTGACAGGACGAGAATGTCTTGTGGCCGGAGCTCGCCCCCGCCGCGAGGAAGCTGCTCTTAGCACCGCATTGCAGGGACACGTCTCGCTTCTTGACTTCGTGCTTGGCGCTCTCCGAATTCGCTGCTAGCTCCACGGTCCTTCTCACCTGCAAGTAGCAGCGCTCGCAGTACATAGAGCTTCGCAAGGACCGAAGACCCGGAGGGACATATCGCACACGAAAATGTGCCAGGACAGAGACGTGTTCTACATTGTCCCTACTCGTCATCCAGTTTGTGCTTCTGCTGCTTCTGCTGTTAGGAATCGCTCCTTGAAAACGAGCGAGAGCGTCTTTCTGGGTGCATTGCACTGAGTGAGTGCTCGCTAGGGACTTTGCACTCGGAGCCAAGGCAACAGGGCGTGCTTGTCCGCAGAAATGAGGACACGCTGTTGGGCAGAGCTGAAACTGACCGCTGGAGTTCAGCTCTCTCCGGACGGCAGAAGGCGAAGAACGAAGCCGCTTGCGAGCGGCGCAGTGCAGCGAAGAGCACACGAGCAGCCAAAGAGCTCCTTCACAATCGTTTTCACTTCTCAGTGCACTTGCTGCTTGGAAAAGCAGCACACAGCCGTTGCACGCCAGGGCAAAAGCTGGGGCAGTGCCCGTCCTCACTCCTTCGCTGTGTTGTAGTCCATGCAGCTAGAGCGAAGCGAGAAGGACGCGAGAAAGAAGAAGGCGTTCTTAAAGCAGCCCCCCAGCAGCAGCCCTGAAAGGGCGCATAACACACGGCGTCTCGCTGCCCTCCATTCTACACACTCGCGGCTCCCTCTGCCGACTTGCAAAAGTTGCTACCAGAGCAGAGGCGGCCAGATTGAAGAGGCAGTGACTAGGTTCACTTTCTACTTACTGCACCTAAGCCACGTCCAGCTCCTCGCTGCACTCTGCATTTCCCTTCTCCGCGGCACTTACCGTGGTGCTGTGTGCAACTCGGCGCCTAGAAGCGACCGCCAATGCTTTCAGAGCGGGCTGCAAGGGAACCAAGGAGCAGCACAAGCAGCAGTGCTTCAGCTTGCTCCTTCCGACTGCTAAGGGCACTTGGGAAGGCAAGCGAGAGTCAACCACCTTCCTCTCCTAGTAGCCTGTAACGTGGTGCACACAAGCACGGGACTTGTGCCGCTTCGTTCACCGCCCTCGCCCGCGCCTGGCGCCGCTTTCACTTGCCGGGGGCCAGAAGCCTCTGCAAGGGCGCCCCACAGCCGGCAGTGTGCCGGCAGCCAAGAGCTCGAGAACGCTGCTTCTGCCCAAGCCCGCCGAGGGCGTGCACCTTTGTTCTCAGAGCTCCGTGCAACAGTCTGCCTCTCTCGCAGTTCGAATGGAAAACGAAAGCTTTTCGCCTACGCCCTTCACAGAGATCCGTTGCCAGGACGAGAATGTCTTGTGGCCGGAGCTCGCCCCCGCCGCGAGGAAGCTGCTCTTAGCACCGCATTGCAGGGACACGTCTCGCTTCTTGACTTCGTGCTTGGCGCTCTCCGAATTCGCTGCTAGCTCCACGGTCCTTCTCACCTGCAAGTAGCAGCGCTCGCAGTACATAGAGCTTCGCAAGGACCGAAGACCCGGAGGGACATATTGCACACCGCAATGTGCCAGGACAGAGACGTGTTCTACATTGTCCCTTCTCGTCATCCAGTTTGTGCTTCTGCTGCTTCTGCTGTTAGGAATCGCTCCTTGAAAGACGAGCGAGAGCGTCTTTCTGGGTGCATTGCACGGAGTGAGTGCTCGCTCGGGACTTTGCACTCGGAGCCAAGGCAACAGGGCGTGCTTGTCCGCAGAACTGAGGACACGCTGTTGGGCAGAGCTGAAACTGACCGCTGGAGTTCAGCTCACTCCGGACGGCAGAAGGCGAAGAACGAAGCCCCTTGCGAGCGGCGCAGTGCAGCGAAGAGCACACGAGCAGCCAAAGAGCTCCTTCACAATCGCTTTCACTCCCCAGTGCTCTTGCTGCTTGGAAAAGCAGCACACAGCCGTTGCACGCCAGGGCAAAAGCTGGGGCAGTGCCCGTCCTCACTCCTTCGCTGTGCTGTACTCCATGCAGCGAGAGCGAAACGAGAAGGACGCGAGAAAGAAGAAGGCGTTCTTAAAGTAGCCCCCTGGCAGCAGCCCGAAAAGGGCGCATAACACACGGCGTCTCGCTGCCCTCCATTCTACACACTCGCGGCTCCCTCTGCCGACTTGCAAAAGTTGCTACCAGAGCAGAGGCGGCCAGATTGAAGAGGCAGTGACTAGGTTCACTTTCTACTTACTGCACCTAAGCCACGTCCAGCTCCTCGCTGCACTCTGCATTTCCCTTCTCCGCGGCACTTACCGTGGTGCTGTGTGCAACTCGGCGCCTAGAAGTGACCGCCAATGCTTTCCAAGCGGGCTGCAAGGGAACCAAGGAGCAGCACAAGCAGCAGTGCTTCAGCTTGCTCCTTCCGACTGCTAAGGGCACTTGGGAAGGCAAGCGAGAGTCAACCACCTTCCTCTCCTAGTAGCCTGTAACGTGGTGCACACAACCACGGGACTTGTGCCGCTTCGTTCACCGCCCTCGCCCGCGCCTGGCGCCGCTTTCACTTGCCGGGGGCCAGAAGCCGCTGCAAGGGCGCCCCACAGCCGGCAGTGTGCCGGCAGCCAAGAGCTCGAGAACGCTGCTTCTGCCCAAGCCCGCCGAGGGCGTGCACCTTTGTTCTCAGAGCTCCGTGCAACAGTCTGCCTCTCTCGCAGTTCGAATGGAAAACGAAAGCTTTTCGCCTACGCCCTTCCAGAGATCCGTTGCCAGGACGAGAATGTCTTGTGGCCGGAGCTCGCCCCCGCCGCGAGGAAGCTGCTCTTAGCACCGCATTGCAGGGACACGTCTCGCTTCTTGACTTCGTGCTTGGCGCTCTCCGAATTCGCTGCTAGCCCCACGGTCCTTCTCACCTGTAAGTAGCAGCGCTCGCAGTACATAGATCTTCGCAAGGACCGAAGACCCGGAGGGACATATCGCACACGAAAATGTGCCAGGACAGAGACGTGTTCTACATTGTCCCTTCTCGTCATCCAGTTTGTGCCTCTGCTGCTTCTGCTGTTAGGAATCGCTCCTTGAAAGACGAGCGAGAGCGTCTTTCTGGGTGCATTGCACTGAGTGAGTGCTCGCTCGGGACTTTGCACTCGGAGCCAAGGCAACAGGGCGTGCTTGTCCGCAGAACTGAGGACACGCTGTTGGGCAGAGCTGAAACTGACCGCTGGAGTTCAGCTCACTCCGGACGGCAGAAGGCGAAGAACGAAGCCCCTTGCGAGCGGCGCAGTGCAGCGAAGAGCACACGAGCAGCCAAAGAGCTCCTTCACAATCGCTTTCACTCCCCAGTGCTCTTGCTGCTTGGAAAAGCAGCACACAGCCGTTGCACGCCAGGGCAAAAGCTGGGGCAGTGCCCGTCCTCACTCCTTCGCTGTGCTGTACTCCATGCAGCGAAAGCGAAGCGAGAAGGACGCGAGGAAGAAGAAGGCGTTCTTAAAGTAGCCCCCTGGCAGCAGCCCTGAAAGGGCGCATAACACACGGCGTCTCGCTGCCCTCCATTCTACACACTCGCGGCTCCCTCTGCCGACTTGCAAAAGTTGCTACCAGAGCAGAGGCGGCCAGATTGAAGAGGCAGTGACTAGGTTCACTTTCTACTTACTGCACCTAAGCCACGTCCAGCTCCTCGCTGCACTCTGCATTTCCCTTCTCCGCGGCACTTACCGTGGTGCTGTGTGCAACTCGGCGCCTAGAAGCGACCGCCAATGCTTTCAGAGCGGGCTGCAAGGGAACCAAGGAGCAGCACAAGCAGCAGTGCTTCAGCTTGCTCCTTCCGACTGCTAAGGGCACTTGGGAAGGCAAGCGAGAGTCAACCACCTTCCTCTCCTAGTAGCCTGTAACGTGGTGCACACAAGCACGGGACTTGTGCCGCTTCGTTCACCGCCCTCGCCCGCGCCTGGCGCCGCTTTCACTTGCCGGGGGCCAGAAGCCGCTGCAAGGGCGCCCCACAGCCGGCAGTGTGCCGGCAGCCAAGAGCTCGAGAACGCTGCTTCTGCCCAAGCCCGCCTAGGGCGTGCACCTTTGTTCTCAGAGCTCCGTGCAACAGTCTGCCTCTCTCGCAGTTCGAATGGAAAACGAAAGCTTTTCGCCTACGCCCTTCACAGAGATCCGTTGACAGGACGAGAATGTCTTGTGGCCGGAGCTCGCCCCCGCCGCGAGGAAGCTGCTCTTAGCACCGCATTGCAGGGACACGTCTCGCTTCTTGACTTCGTGCTTGGCGCTCTCCGAATTCGCTGCTAGCTCCACGGTCCTTCTCACCTGCAAGTAGCAGCGCTCGCAATACATAGAGCTTCGCAAGGACCGAAGACCCGGAGGGACATATCGCACACGAAAATGTGCCAGGATAGAGACGTGTTCTACATTGTCCCTTCTCGTCATCCAGTTTGTGCTTCTGCTGCTTCTGCTGTTAGGAATCGCTCCTTGAAAGACGAGCGAGAGCGTCTTTCTGGGTGCATTGCACTGAGTGAGTGCTCGCTCGGGACTTTGCACTCGGAGCCAAGGCAACAGGGCGTGCTTGTCCGCAGAACTGAGGACACGCTGTTGGGCAGAGCTGAAACTGACCGCTGGAGTTCAGCTCACTCCGGACGGCAGAAGGCGAAGAACGAAGCCCCTTGCGAGCGGCGCAGTGCAGCGAAGAGCACACGAGCAGCCAAAGAGCTCCTTCACAATCGTTTTCACTTCTCAGTGCTCTTGCTGCTTGGAAAAGCAGCACACAGCCGTTGCACGCCAGGGCAAAAGCTGGGGCAGTGCCCGTCCTCACTCCTTCGCTGTGCTGTACTCCATGCAGCGAGAGCGAAGCGAGAAGGACGCGAGGAAGAAGAAGGCGTTCTTAAAGTAGCCCCCCAGCAGCAGCCCTGAAAGGGCGCATAACACACGGCGTCTCGCTGCCCTCCATTCTACACACTCGCGGCTCCCTCTGCCGACTTGCAAAAGTTGCTACCAGAGCAGAGGCGGCCAGATTGAAGAGGCAGTGACTAGGTTCACTTTCTACTTACTGCACCTAAGCCACGTCCAGCTCCTCGCTGCACTCTGCATTTCCCTTCTCCGCGGCACTTACCGTGGTGCTGTGTGCAACTCGGAGCCTAGAAGTGACCGCCAATGCTTTCCCAGCGGGCTGCAAGGGAACCAAGTAGCAGCACAAGCAGCAGTGATTCAGCTTGCTCCTTCCGACTGCTAAGGGCACTTGGGAAGGCAAGCGAGAGTCAACCACCTTCCTCTCCTAGTAGCCTGTAACGTGGTGCACACAAGCACGGGACTTGTGCCGCTTCGTTCACCGCCCTCGCCCTCGCCCGCGCCTGGCGCCGCTTTCACTTGCCGGGGGCCAGAAGCCGCTGCAAGGGCGCCCCACAGCCGGCAGTGTGCCGGCAGCCAAGAGCTCGAGAACGCTGCTTCTGCCCAAGCCCGCCGAGGGCGTGCACCTTTGTTCTCAGAGCTCCGTGCAACAGTCTGCCTCTCTCGCAGTTCGAATGGAAAACGAAAGCTTTTCGCCTACGCCCTTCCAGAGATCCGTTGCCAGGACGAGAATGTCATGTGGCCGGAGCTCGCCCCCGCCGCGAGGAAGCTGCTCTTAGCACCGCATTGCAGGGACACGTCTCGCTTCTTGACTTCGTGCTTGGCGCTCTCCGAATTCGCTGCTAGCTCCACGGTCCTTCTCAGCTGCAAGTAGCAGCGCTCGCAGTACATAGAGCTTCGCAAGGACCGAAGACCCGGAGGGACATATCGCACACCGCAATGTGCCAGGACAGAGACGTGTTCTACATTGTCCCTTCTCGTCATCCAGTTTGTGCTTCTGCTGCTTCTGCTGTTAGGAATCGCTCCTTGAAAGACGAGCGAGAGCGTCTTTCTGGGTGCATTGCACGGAGTGAGTGCTCGCTAGGGACTTTGCACTCGGAGCAAAGGCAACAGGGCGTGCTTGTCCGCAGATCTGAGGACACGCTGTTGGGCAGAGCTGAAACTGACCGCTGGAGTTCAGCTCACTCCGGACGGCAGAAGGCGAAGAACGAAGCCCCTTGCGAGCGGCGCAGTGCAGCGAAGAGCACACGAGCAGCCAAAGAGCTCCTTCACAATCGCTTTCACTCCCCAGTGCTCTTGCTGCTTGGAAAAGCAGCACACAGCCGTTGCACGCCAGGGCAAAAGCTGGGGCAGTGCCCGTCCTCACTCCTTCGCTGTGTTGTAGTCCATGCAGCTAGAGCGAAGCGAGAAGGACGCGAGAAAGAAGAAGGCGTTCTTAAAGTAGCCCCCTGGCAGCAGCCCGAAAAGGGCGCATAACACACGGCGTCTCGCTGCCCTCCGTTCTACATACTCGCGGCTCCCTTTGCCGACTTGCAAAAGTTGCTACCAGAGCAGAGGCGGCCAGATTGAAGAGGCAGTGCCTAGGTTCACTTTCTACTCTACTGCACCTAAGCCACGTCCAGCTCCTCGCTGCACTCTGCATTTCCCTTCTCCGCGGCACTTACCGTGGTGCTGTGTGCAACTCGGCGCCTAGAAGTAACCGCCAATGCTTTCCAAGCGGGCTGCAAGGGAACCAAGGAGCAGCACAAGCAGCAGTGCTTCAGCTTGCTCCTTCCGACTGCTAAGGGCACTTGGGAAGGCAAGCGAGAGTCAACCACCTTCCTCTCCTAGTAGCCTGTAACGTGGTGCACACAAGCACGGGACTTGTGCCGCTTCGTTCACCGCCCTCGCCCGCGCCTGGCGCCGCTTTCACTTGCCGGGGGCCAGAAGCCGCTGCAAGGGCGCCCCACAGCCGGCAGTGTGCCGGCAGCCAAGAGCTCGAGAACGCTGCTTCTGCCCAAGCCCGCCGAGGGCGTGCACCTTTGTTCTCAGAGCTCCGTGCAACAGTCTGCCTCTCTCGCAGTTCGAATGGAAAACGAAAGCTTTTCGCCTACGCCCTTCACAGAGATCCGTTGCCAGGACGAGAATGTCTTGTGGCCGGAGCTCGCCCCCGCCGCGAGGAAGCTGCTCTTAGCACCGCATTGCAGGGACACGTCTCGCTTCTTGACTTCGTGCTTGGCGCTCTCCGAATTCGCTGCTAGCTCCACGGTCCTTCTCAGCTGCAAGTAGCAGCGCTCGCAGTACATAGAGCTTCGCAAGGACCGAAGACCCGGAGGGACATATCGCACACGAAAATGTGCCAGGACAGAGACGTGTTCTACATTGTCCCTTCTCGTCATCCAGTTTGTGCTTCTGCTGCTTCTGCTGTTAGGAATCGCTCCTTGAAAGACGAGCGAGAGCGTCTTTCTGGGTGCATTGCACTGAGTGAGTGCTCGCTAGGGACTTTGCACTCGGAGCAAAGGCAACAGGGCGTGCTTGTCCGCAGAACTGAGGACACGCTGTTGGGCAGAGCTGAAACTGACCGCTGGAGTTCAGCTCTCTCCGGACGGCAGAAGGCGAAGAACGAAGCCGCTTGCGAGCGGCGCAGTGCAGCGAAGAGCACAGGAGCAGCCCAAGAGCTCCTTCACAATCGTTTTCACTTCTCAGTGCTCTTGCTGCTTGGAAAAGCAGCACACAGCCGTTGCACGCCAGGGCAAAAGCTGGGGCAGTGCCCGTCCTCACTCCTTCGCTGTGTTGTAGTCCATGCAGCTAGAGCGAAGCGAGAAGGACGCGAGAAAGAAGAAGGCGTTCTTAAAGCAGCCCCCCAGCAGCAGCCCTGAAAGGGCGCATAACACACGGCGTCTCGCTGCCCTCCGTTCTACACACTCGCGGCTCCCTCTGCCGACTTGCAAAAGTTGCTACCAGAGCAGAGGCGGCCAGATTGAAGAGGCAGTGCCTACGTTCACCTTCTACTTACTGCACCTAAGCCACGTCCAGCTCCTCGCTGCACTCTGCATTTCCTTTCTCCGCGGCACTTACCGTGGTGCTGTGTGCAACTCGGAGCCTAGAAGTGACCGCCAATGCTTTCCCAGCGGGCTGCAAGGGAACCAAGTAGCAGCACAAGCAGCAGTGATTCAGCTTGCTCCTTCCGACTGCTAAGGGCACTTGGGAAGGCAAGCGAGAGTCAACCACCTTCCTCTCCTAGTAGCCTGTAACGTGGTGCACACAAGCACGGGACTTGTGCCGCTTCGTTCACCGCCCTCGCCCGCGCCTGGCGCCGCTTTCACTTGCCGGGGGCCAGAAGCCGCTGCAAGGGCGCCCCACAGCCGGCAGTGTGCCGGCAGCCAAGAGCTCGAGAACGCTGCTTCTGCCCAAGCCCGCCGAGGGCGTGCACCTTTGTTCTCAGAGCTCCGTGCAACAGTCTGCCTCTCTCGCAGTTCGAATGGAAAACGAAAGCTTTTCGCCTACGCCCTTCACAGAGATCCGTTGCCAGGACGAGAATGTCTTGTGGCCGGAGCTCGCCCCCGCCGCGAGGAAGCTGCTCTTAGCACCGCATTGCAGGGACACGTCTCGCTTCTTGACTTCGTGCTTGGCGCTCTCCGAATTCGCTGCTAGCTCCACGGTCCTTCTCAGCTGCAAGTAGCAGCGCTCGCAGTACATAGAGCTTCGCAAGGACCGAAGACCCGGAGGGACATATCGCACACGAAAATGTGCCAGGACAGAGACGTGTTCTACATTGTCCCTTCTCGTCATCCAGTTTGTGCTTCTGCTGCTTCTGCTGTTAGGAATCGCTCCTTGAAAGACGAGCGAGAGCGTCTTTCTGGGTGCATTGCACTGAGTGAGTGCTCGCTAGGGACTTTGCACTCGGAGCAAAGGCAACAGGGCGTGCTTGTCCGCAGAACTGAGGACACGCTGTTGGGCAGAGCTGAAACTGACCGCTGGAGTTCAGCTCACTCCGGACGGCAGAAGGCGAAGAACGAAGCCCCTTGCGAGCGGCGCAGTGCAGCGAAGAGCACACGAGCAGCCAAAGAGCTCCTTCACAATCGTTTTCACTTCTCAGTGCTCTTGCTGCTTGGAAAAGCAGCACACAGCCGTTGCACGCCAGGGCAAAAGCTGGGGCAGTGCCCGTCCTCACTCCTTCGCTGTGTTGTAGTCCATGCAGCGAGAGCGAAGCGAGAAGGACGCGAGGAAGAAGAAGGCGTTCTTAAAGTAGCCCCCTGGCAGCAGCCCGAAAAGGGCGCATAACACACGGCGTCTCGCTGCCCTCCATTCTACACACTCGCGGCTCCCTCTGCCGACTTGCAAAAGTTGCTACCAGAGCAGAGGCGGCCAGATTGAAGAGGCAGTGCCTAGGTTCACTTTCTACTTACTGCACCTAAGCCACGTCCAGCTCCTCGCTGCACTCTGCATTTCCCTTCTCCGCGGCACTTACCGTGGTGCTGTGTGCAACTCGGCGCCTAGAAGTGACCGCCAATGCTTTCCAAGCGGGCTGCAAGGGAACCAAGGAGCAGCACAAGCAGCAGTGCTTCAGCTTGCTCCTTCCGACTGCTAAGGGCACTTGGGAAGGCAAGCGAGAGTCAACCACCTTCCTCTCCTAGTAGCCTGTAACGTGGTGCACACAAGCACGGGACTTGTGCCGCTTCGTTCACCGCCCTCGCCCTCGCCCGCGCCTGGCGCCGCTTTCACTTGCCGGGGGCCAGAAGCCGCTGCAAGGGCGCCCCACAGCCGGCAGTGTGCCGGCAGCCAAGAGCTCGAGAACGCTGCTTCTGCCCAAGCCCGCCGAGGGCGTGCACCTTTGTTCTCAGAGCTCCGTGCAACAGTCTGCCTCTCTCGCAGTTCGAATGGAAAACGAAAGCTTTTCGCCTACGCCCTTCCAGAGATCCGTTGCCAGGACGAGAATGTCTTGTGGCCGGAGCTCGCCCCCGCCGCGAGGAAGCTGCTCTTAGCACCGCATTGCAGGGACACGTCTCGCTTCTTGACTTCGTGCTTGGCGCTCTCCGAATTCGCTGCTAGCTCCACGGTCCTTCTCAGCTGCAAGTAGCAGCGCTCGCAGTACATAGAGCTTCGCAAGGACCGAAGACCCGGAGGGACATATCGCACACGAAAATGTGCCAGGACAGAGACGTGTTCTACATTGTCCCTTCTCGTCATCCAGTTTGTGCTTCTGCTGCTTCTGCTGTTAGGAATCGCTCCTTGAAAGACGAGCGAGAGCGTCTTTCTGGGTGCATTGCACTGAGTGAGTGCTCGCTAGGGACTTTGCACTCGGAGCCAAGGCAACAGGGCGTGCTTGTCCGCAGAACTGAGGACACGCTGTTGGGCAGAGCTGAAACTGACCGCTGGAGTTCAGCTCTCTCCGGACGGCAGAAGGCGAAGAACGAAGCCGCTTGCGAGCGGCGCAGTGCAGCGAAGAGCACACGAGCAGCCAAAGAGCTCCTTCACAATCGCTTTCACTCCCCAGTGCACTTGCTGCTTGGAAAAGCAGCACACAGCCGTTGCACGCCAGGGCAAAAGCTGGGGCAGTGCCCGTCCTCACTCCTTCGCTGTGCTATACTCCATGCAGCGAGAGCGAAGCGAGAAGGACGCGAGGAAGAAGAAGGCGTTCTTAAAGCAGCCCCCCGGCAGAAGCCCGGAAAGGGCGCATAACACACGGCGTCTCGCTGCCCTCCGTTCTACATACTCGCGGCTCCCTCTGCCGACTTGCAAAAGTTGCTACCAGAGCAGAGGCGGCCAGATTGAAGAGGCAGTGCCTAGGTTCACCTTCTACTTACTGCACCTAAGCCACGTCCAGCTCCTCGCTGCACTCTGCATTTCCTTTCTCCGCGGCACTTACCGTGGTGCTGTGTGCAACTCGGAGCCTAGAAGTGACCGCCAATGCTTTCCCAGCGGGCTGCAAGGGAACCAAGTAGCAGCACAAGCAGCAGTGATTCAGCTTGCTCCTTCCGACTGCTAAGGGCACTTGGGAAGGCAAGCGAGAGTCAACCACCTTCCTCTCCTAGTAGCCTGTAACGTGGTGCACACAAGCACGGGACTTGTGCCGCTTCGTTCACCGCCCTCGCCCTCGCCCGCGCCTGGCGCCGCTTTCACTTGCCGGGGGCCAGAAGCCGCTGCAAGGGCGCCCCACAGCCGGCAGTGTGCCGGCAGCCAGGAGCTCGAGAACGCTGCTTCTGCCCAAGCCCGCCGAGGGCGTGCACCTTTGTTCTCAGAGCTCCGTGCAACAGTCTGCCTCTCTCGCAGTTCGAATGGAAAACGAAAGCTTTTCGCCTACGCCCTTCACAGAGATCCGTTGCCAGGACGAGAATGTCTTGTGGCCGGAGCTCGCCCCCGCCGCGAGGAAGCTGCTCTTAGCACCGCATAGCAGGGACACGTCTCGCTTCTTGACTTCGTGCTTGGCGCTCTCCGAATTCGCTGCTAGCTCCACGGTCCTTCTCAGCTGCAAGTAGCAGCGCTCGCAGTACATAGAGCTTCGCAAGGACCGAAGACCCGGAGGGACATATCGCACACGAAAATGTGCCAGGACAGAGACGTGTTCTACATTGTCCCTTCTCGTCATCCAGTTTGTGCTTCTGCTGCTTCTGCTGTTAGGAATCGCTCCTTGAAAGACGAGCGAGAGCGTCTTTCTGGGTGCATTGCACTGAGTGAGTGCTCGCTAGGGACTTTGCACTCGGAGCCAAGGCAACAGGGCGTGCTTGTCCGCAGAACTGAGGACACGCTGTTGGGCAGAGCTGAAACTGACCGCTGGAGTTCAGCTCTCTCCGGACGGCAGAAGGCGAAGAACGAAGCCGCTTGCGAGCGGCGCAGTGCAGCGAAGAGCACACGAGCAGCCAAAGACCTCCTTCACAATCGCTTTCACTCCCCAGTGCACTTGCTTCTTGGAAAAGCAGCACACAGCCGTTGCACGCCAGGGCAAAATCTGGGGCAGTGCCCGTCCTCACTCCTT
Organism: Sturnus vulgaris; assembly: GCF_052056855.1. Classification (NCBI taxonomy): domain Eukaryota; kingdom Metazoa; phylum Chordata; class Aves; order Passeriformes; family Sturnidae; genus Sturnus; species Sturnus vulgaris. The sequence goes on from NC_142282.1 coordinate 64,205,765, forward strand.
CGCTTTGTTGTAGTCCATGCAGCGAGAGCGAAGCGAGAAGGACGCGAGAAAGAAGAAGGCGTTCTTAAAGCAGCCCCCCGGCAGCAGCCCTGAAAGGGCGCATAACACACGGCGTCTCGCTGCCCTCCATTCTACATACTCGCGGCTCCCTCTGCCGACTTGCAAAAGTTGCTACCAGAGCAGAGGCGGCCAGATTGAAGAGGCAGTGCCTAGGTTCACCTTCTACTTACTGCACCTAAGCCACGTCCAGCTCCTCGCTGCACTCTGCATTTCCTTTCTCCGCGGCACTTACCGTGGTGCTGTGTGCAACTCGGAGCCTAGAAGTGACCGCCAATGCTTTCCCAGCGGGCTGCAAGGGAACCAAGTAGCAGCACAAGCAGCAGTGCTTCAGCTTGCTCCTTCCGACTGCTAAGGGCACTTGGGAAGGCAAGCGAGAGTCAACCACCTTCCTCTCCTAGTAGCCTGTAACGTGGTGCACACAAGCACGGGACTTGTGCCGCTTCGTTCACCGCCCTCGCCCTCGCCTGCGCCTGGCGCCGCTTTCACTTGCCGGGGGCCAGAAGCCGCTGCAAGGGCGCCCCACAGCCGGCAGTGTGCCGGCAGCCAAGAGCTCGAGAACGCTGCTTCTGCCCAAGCCCGCCGAGGGCGTGCACCTTTGTTCTCAGAGCTCCGTGCAACAGTCTGCCTCTCTCGCAGTTCGAATGGAAAACGAAAGCTTTTCGCCTACGCCCTTCACAGAGATCCGTTGCCAGGACGAGAATGTCTTGTGGCCGGAGCTCGCCCCCGCCGCGAGGAAGCTGCTCTTAGCACCGCATTGCAGGGACACGTCTCGCTTCTTGACTTCGTGCTTGGCGCTCTCCGAATTCGCTGCTAGCTCCACGGTCCTTCTCAGCTGCAAGTAGCAGCGCTCGCAGTACATAGAGCTTCGCAAGGACCGAAGACCCGGAGGGACATATCGCACACGAAAATGTGCCAGGACAGAGACGTGTTCTACATTGTCCCTTCTCGTCATCCAGTTTGTGCTTCTGCTGCTTCTGCTGTTAGGAATCGCTCCTTGAAAGACGAGCGAGAGCGTCTTTCTGGGTGCATTGCACTGAGTGAGTGCTCGCTAGGGACTTTGCACTCGGAGCAAAGGCAACAGGGCGTGCTTGTCCGCAGAACTGAGGACACGCTGTTGGGCAGAGCTGAAACTGACCGCTGGAGTTCAGCTCTCTCCGGACGGCAGAAGGCGAAGAACGAAGCCGCTTGCGAGCGGCGCAGTGCAGCGAAGAGCACAGGAGCAGCCCAAGAGCTCCTTCACAATCGTTTTCACTTCTCAGTGCTCTTGCTGCTTGGAAAAGCAGCACACAGCCGTTGCACGCCAGGGCAAAAGCTGGGGCAGTGCCCGTCCTCACTCCTTCGCTGTGTTGTAGTCCATGCAGCTAGAGCGAAGCGAGAAGGACGCGAGAAAGAAGAAGGCGTTCTTAAAGCAGCCCCCCAGCAGCAGCCCTGAAAGGGCGCATAACACACGGCGTCTCGCTGCCCTCCGTTCTACACACTCGCGGCTCCCTCTGCCGACTTGCAAAAGTTGCTACCAGAGCAGAGGCGGCCAGATTGAAGAGGCAGTGCCTACGTTCACCTTCTACTTACTGCACCTAAGCCACGTCCAGCTCCTCGCTGCACTCTGCATTTCCTTTCTCCGCGGCACTTACCGTGGTGCTGTGTGCAACTCGGAGCCTAGAAGTGACCGCCAATGCTTTCCCAGCGGGCTGCAAGGGAACCAAGTAGCAGCACAAGCAGCAGTGATTCAGCTTGCTCCTTCCGACTGCTAAGGGCACTTGGGAAGGCAAGCGAGAGTCAACCACCTTCCTCTCCTAGTAGCCTGTAACGTGGTGCACACAAGCACGGGACTTGTGCCGCTTCGTTCACCGCCCTCGCCCGCGCCTGGCGCCGCTTTCACTTGCCGGGGGCCAGAAGCCGCTGCAAGGGCGCCCCACAGCCGGCAGTGTGCCGGCAGCCAAGAGCTCGAGAACGCTGCTTCTGCCCAAGCCCGCCGAGGGCGTGCACCTTTGTTCTCAGAGCTCCGTGCAACAGTCTGCCTCTCTCGCAGTTCGAATGGAAAACGAAAGCTTTTCGCCTACGCCCTTCACAGAGATCCGTTGCCAGGACGAGAATGTCTTGTGGCCGGAGCTCGCCCCCGCCGCGAGGAAGCTGCTCTTAGCACCGCATTGCAGGGACACGTCTCGCTTCTTGACTTCGTGCTTGGCGCTCTCCGAATTCGCTGCTAGCTCCACGGTCCTTCTCAGCTGCAAGTAGCAGCGCTCGCAGTACATAGAGCTTCGCAAGGACCGAAGACCCGGAGGGACATATCGCACACGAAAATGTGCCAGGACAGAGACGTGTTCTACATTGTCCCTTCTCGTCATCCAGTTTGTGCTTCTGCTGCTTCTGCTGTTAGGAATCGCTCCTTGAAAGACGAGCGAGAGCGTCTTTCTGGGTGCATTGCACTGAGTGAGTGCTCGCTAGGGACTTTGCACTCGGAGCAAAGGCAACAGGGCGTGCTTGTCCGCAGAACTGAGGACACGCTGTTGGGCAGAGCTGAAACTGACCGCTGGAGTTCAGCTCACTCCGGACGGCAGAAGGCGAAGAACGAAGCCCCTTGCGAGCGGCGCAGTGCAGCGAAGAGCACACGAGCAGCCAAAGAGCTCCTTCACAATCGTTTTCACTTCTCAGTGCTCTTGCTGCTTGGAAAAGCAGCACACAGCCGTTGCACGCCAGGGCAAAAGCTGGGGCAGTGCCCGTCCTCACTCCTTCGCTGTGCTGTACTCCATGCAGCGAGAGCGAAGCGAGAAGGACGCGAGGAAGAAGAAGGCGTTCTTAAAGTAGCCCCCTGGCAGCAGCCCGAAAAGGGCGCATAACACACGGCGTCTCGCTGCCCTCCATTCTACACACTCGCGGCTCCCTCTGCCGACTTGCAAAAGTTGCTACCAGAGCAGAGGCGGCCAGATTGAAGAGGCAGTGCCTAGGTTCACTTTCTACTTACTGCACCTAAGCCACGTCCAGCTCCTCGCTGCACTCTGCATTTCCCTTCTCCGCGGCACTTACCGTGGTGCTGTGTGCAACTCGGCGCCTAGAAGTGACCGCCAATGCTTTCCAAGCGGGCTGCAAGGGAACCAAGGAGCAGCACAAGCAGCAGTGCTTCAGCTTGCTCCTTCCGACTGCTAAGGGCACTTGGGAAGGCAAGCGAGAGTCAACCACCTTCCTCTCCTAGTAGCCTGTAACGTGGTGCACACAAGCACGGGACTTGTGCCGCTTCGTTCACCGCCCTCGCCCTCGCCCGCGCCTGGCGCCGCTTTCACTTGCCGGGGGCCAGAAGCCGCTGCAAGGGCGCCCCACAGCCGGCAGTGTGCCGGCAGCCAAGAGCTCGAGAACGCTGCTTCTGCCCAAGCCCGCCGAGGGCGTGCACCTTTGTTCTCAGAGCTCCGTGCAACAGTCTGCCTCTCTCGCAGTTCGAATGGAAAACGAAAGCTTTTCGCCTACGCCCTTCCAGAGATCCGTTGCCAGGACGAGAATGTCTTGTGGCCGGAGCTCGCCCCCGCCGCGAGGAAGCTGCTCTTAGCACCGCATTGCAGGGACACGTCTCGCTTCTTGACTTCGTGCTTGGCGCTCTCCGAATTCGCTGCTAGCTCCACGGTCCTTCTCAGCTGCAAGTAGCAGCGCTCGCAGTACATAGAGCTTCGCAAGGACCGAAGACCCGGAGGGACATATCGCACACGAAAATGTGCCAGGACAGAGACGTGTTCTACATTGTCCCTTCTCGTCATCCAGTTTGTGCTTCTGCTGCTTCTGCTGTTAGGAATCGCTCCTTGAAAGACGAGCGAGAGCGTCTTTCTGGGTGCATTGCACTGAGTGAGTGCTCGCTAGGGACTTTGCACTCGGAGCCAAGGCAACAGGGCGTGCTTGTCCGCAGAACTGAGGACACGCTGTTGGGCAGAGCTGAAACTGACCGCTGGAGTTCAGCTCTCTCCGGACGGCAGAAGGCGAAGAACGAAGCCGCTTGCGAACGGCGCAGTGCAGCGAAGAGCACACGAGCAGCCAAAGAGCTCCTTCACAATCGCTTTCACTCCCCAGTGCACTTGCTGCTTGGAAAAGCAGCACACAGCCGTTGCACGCCAGGGCAAAAGCTGGGGCAGTGCCCGTCCTCACTCCTTCGCTGTGTTGTAGTCCATGCAGCGAGAGCGAAGCGAGAAGGACGCGAGAAAGAAGAAGGCGTTCTTAAAGCAGCCCCCCGGCAGCAGCCCTGAAAGGGCGCATAACACACGGCGTCTCGCTGCCCTCCATTCTACATACTCGCGGCTCCCTCTGCCGACTTGCAAAAGTTGCTACCAGAGCAGAGGCGGCCAGATTGAAGAGGCAGTGCCTAGGTTCACCTTCTACTTACTGCACCTAAGCCACGTCCAGCTCCTCGCTGCACTCTGCATTTCCCTTCTCCGCGGCACTTACCGTGGTGCTGTGTGCAACTCGGCGCCTAGAAGTGACCGCCAATGCTTTCCAAGCGGGCTGCAAGGGAACCAAGGAGCAGCACAAGCAGCAGTGCTTCAGCTTGCTCCTTCCGACTGCTAAGGGCACTTGGGAAGGCAAGCGAGAGTCAACCACCTTCCTCTCCTAGTAGCCTGTAACGTGGTGCACACAAGCACGGGACTTGTGCCGCTTCGTTCACCGCCCTCGCCCTCGCCCGCGCCTGGCGCCGCTTTCACTTGCCGGGGGCCAGAAGCCGCTGCAAGGGCGCCCCACAGCCGGCAGTGTGCCGGCAGCCAAGAGCTCGAGAACGCTGCTTCTGCCCAAGCCCGCCGAGGGCGTGCACCTTTGTTCTCAGAGCTCGGTGCAACAGTCTGCCTCTCTCGCAGTTCGAATGGAAAACGAAAGCTTTTCGCCTACGCCCTTCACAGAGATCCGTTGCCAGGACGAGAATGTCTTGTGGCCGGAGCTCGCCCCCGCCGCGAGGAAGCTGCTCTTAGCACCGCATTGCAGGGACACGTCTCGCTTCTTGACTTCGTGCTTGGCGCTCTCCGAATTCGCTGCTAGCTCCACGGTCCTTCTCAGCTGCAAGTAGCAGCGCTCGCAGTACATAGAGCTTCGCAAGGACCGAAGACCCGGAGGGACATATCGCAGACGAAAATGTGCCAGGACAGAGACGTGTTCTACATTGTCCCTTCTCGTCATCCAGTTTGTGCTTCTGCTGCTTCTGCTGTTAGGAATCGCTCCTTGAAAGACGAGCGAGAGCGTCTTTCTGGGTGCATTGCACTGAGTGAGTGCTCGCTAGGGACTTTGCACTCGGAGCAAAGGCAACAGGGCGTGCTTGTCCGCAGAACTGAGGACACGCTGTTGGGCAGAGCTGAAACTGACCGCTGGAGTTCAGCTCTCTCCGGACGGCAGAAGGCGAAGAACGAAGCCGCTTGTGAGCGGCGCAGTGCAGCGAAGAGCACAGGAGCAGCCCAAGAGCTCCTTCACAATCGTTTTCACTTCTCAGTGCTCTTGCTGCTTGGAAAAGCAGCACACAGCCGTTGCACGCCAGGGCAAAAGCTGGGGCACTGCCCGTCCTCACTCCTTCGCTGTGCTGTACTCCATGCAGCGAGAGCGAAGCGAGAAGGACGCGAGGAAGAAGAAGGCGTTCTTAAAGTAGCCCCCCAGCAGCAGCCCTGAAAGGGCGCATAACACACGGCGTCTCGCTGCCCTCCATTCTACACACTCGCGGCTCCCTCTGCCGACTTGCAAAAGTTGCTACCAGAGCAGAGGCGGCCAGATTGAAGAGGCAGTGCCTACGTTCACTTTCTACTTACTGCACCTAAGCCACGTCCAGCTCCTCGCTGCACTCTGCATTTCCCTTCTCCGCGGCACTTACCGTGGTGCTGTGTGCAACTCGGCGCCTAGAAGTGACCGCCAATGCTTTCCAAGCGGGCTGCAAGGGAACCAAGGAGCAGCACAAGCAGCAGTGCTTCAGCTTGCTCCTTCCAACTGCTAAGGGCACTTGGGAAGGCAAGCGAGAGTCAACCACCTTCCTCTCCTAGTAGCCTGTAACGTGGTGCACACAAGCACGGGACTTGTGCCGCTTCGTTCACCGCCCTCGCCCTCGCCCGCGCCTGGCGCCGCTTTCACTTGCCGGGGGCCAGAAGCCGCTGCAAGGGCGCCCCACAGCCGGCAGTGTGCCGGCAGCCAAGAGCTCGAGAACGCTGCTTCTGCCCAAGCCCGCCGAGGGCGTGCACCTTTGTTCTCAGAGCTCCGTGCAACAGTCTGCCTCTCTCGCAGTTCGAATGGAAAACGAAAGCTTTTCGCCTACGCCCTTCACAGAGATCCGTTGCCAGGACGAGAATGTCTTGTGGCCGGAGCTCGCCCCCGCCGCGAGGAAGCTGCTCTTAGGACCGCATTGCAGGGACACGTCTCGCTTCTTGACTTCGTGCTTGGCGCTCTCCGAATTCGCTGCTAACTCCACGGTCCTTCTCAGCTGCAAGTAGCAGCGCTCGCAGTACATAGAGCTTCGCAAGGACCGAAGACCCGGAGGGACATATCGCACACCGCAATGTGCCAGGACAGAGACGTGTTCTACATTGTCCCTTCTCGTCATCCAGTTTGTGCTTCTGCTGCTTCTGCTGTTAGGAATCGCTCCTTGAAAGACGAGCGAGAGCGTCTTTCTGGGTGCATTGCACTGAGTGAGTGCTCGCTAGGGACTTTGCACTCGGAGCAAAGGCAACAGGGCGTGCTTGTCCGCAGAACTGAGGACACGCTGTTGGGCAGAGCTGAAACTGACCGCTGGAGTTCAGCTCTCTCCGGACGGCAGAAGGCGAAGAACGAAGCCGCTTGCGAGCGGCGCAGTGCAGCGAAGAGCACAGGAGCAGCCCAAGAGCTCCTTCACAATCGTTTTCACTTCTCAGTGCTCTTGCTGCTTGGAAAAGCAGCACACAGCCGTTGCACGCCAGGGCAAAAGCTGGGGCAGTGCCCGTCCTCACTCCTTCGCTGTGTTGTAGTCCATGCAGCTAGAGCGAAGCGAGAAGGACGCGAGAAAGAAGAAGGCGTTCTTAAAGCAGCCCCCCGGCAGCAGCCCTGAAAGGGCGCATAACACACGGCGTCTCGCTGCCCTCCGTTCTACACACTCGCGGCTCCCTCTGCCGACTTGCAAAAGTTGCTACCAGAGCAGAGGCGGCCAGATTGAAGAGGCAGTGACTAGGTTCACTTTCTACTTACTGCACCTAAGCCACGTCCAGCTCCTCGCTGCACTCTGCATTTCCCTTCTCCGCGGCACTTACCGTGGTGCTGTGTGCAACTCGGCGCCTAGAAGTGACCGCCAATGCTTTCCCAGCGGGCTGCAAGGGAACCAAGGAGCAGCACAAGCAGCAGTGCTTCAGCTTGCTCCTTCCGACTGCTAAGGGCACTTGGGAAGGCAAGCGAGAGTCAACCACCTTCCTCTCCTAGTAGCCTGTAACGTGGTGCACACAAGCACGGGACTTGTGCCGCTTCGTTCACCGCCCTCGCCCTCGCCCGCGCCTGGCGCCGCTTTCACTTGCCGGGGGCCAGAAGCCGCTGCAAGGGCGCCCCACAGCCGGCAGTGTGCCGGCAGCCAAGAGCTCGAGAACGCTGCTTCTGCCCAAGCCCGCCGAGGGCGTGCACCTTTGTTCTCAGAGCTCCGTGCAACAGTCTGCCTCTCTCGCAGTTCGAATGGAAAACGAAAGCTTTTCGCCTACGCCCTTCACAGAGATCCGTTGCCAGGACGAGAATGTCTTGTGGCCGGAGCTCGCCCCCGCCGCGAGGAAGCTGCTCTTAGCACCGCATTGCAGGGACACGTCTCGCTTCTTGACTTCGTGCTTGGCGCTCTCCGAATTCGCTGCTAGCTCCACGGTCCTTCTCACCTGCAAGTAGCAGCGCTCGCAGTACATAGAGCTTCGCAAGGACCGAAGACCCGGAGGGACATATCGCACACGAAAATGTGCCAGGACAGAGACGTGTTCTACATTGTCCCTTCTCGTCATCCAGTTTGTGCTTCTGCTGCTTCTGCTGTTAGGAATCGCTCCTTGAAAGACGAGCGAGAGCGTCTTTCTGGGTGCATTGCACGGAGTGAGTGCTCGCTAGGGACTTTGCACTCGGAGCAAAGGCAACAGGGCGTGCTTGTCCGCAGAACTGAGGACACGCTGTTGGGCAGAGCTGAAACTGACCGCTGGAGTTCAGCTCACTCCGGACGGCAGAAGGCGAAGAACGAAGCCCCTTGCGAGCGGCGCAGTGCAGCGAAGAGCACACGAGCAGCCAAAGAGCTCCTTCACAATCGCTTTCACTCCCCAGTGCACTTGCTGCTTGGAAAAGCAGCACACAGCCGTTGCACGCCAGGGCAAAAGCTGGGGCAGTGCCCGTCCTCACTCCTTCGCTGTGTTGTAGTCCATGCAGCTAGAGCGAAGCGAGAAGGACGCGAGAAAGAAGAAGGCGTTCTTAAAGCAGCCCCCCGGCAGCAGCCCGGAAAGGGCGCATAACACACGGCGTCTCGCTGCCCTCCGTTCTACACACTCGCGGCTCCCTCTGCCGACTTGCAAAAGTTGCTACCAGAGCAGAGGCGGCCAGATTGAAGAGGCAGTGCCTACGTTCACCTTCTACTTACTGCACCTAAGCCACGTCCAGCTCCTCGCTGCACTCTGCATTTCCTTTCTCCGCGGCACTTACCGTGGTGCTGTGTGCAACTCGGAGCCTAGAAGTGACCGCCAATGCTTTCCCAGCGGGCTGCAAGGGAACCAAGTAGCAGCACAAGCAGCAGTGCTTCAGCTTGCTCCTTCCGACTGCTAAGGGCACTTGGGAAGGCAAGCGAGAGTCAACCACCTTCCTCTCCTAGTAGCCTGTAACGTGGTGCACACAAGCACGGGACTTGTGCCGCTTCGTTCACCGCCCTCGCCCTCGCCTGCGCCTGGCGCCGCTTTCACTTGCCGGGGGCCAGAAGCCGCTGCAAGGGCGCCCCACAGCCGGCAGTGTGCCGGCAGCCAAGAGCTCGAGAACGCTGCTTCTGCCCAAGCCCGCCGAGGGCGTGCACCTTTGTTCTCAGAGCTCCGTGCAACAGTCTGCCTCTCTCGCAGTTCGAATGGAAAACGAAAGCTTTTCGCCTACGCCCTTCACAGAGATCCGTTGCCAGGACGAGAATGTCTTGTGGCCGGAGCTCGCCCCCGCCGCGAGGAAGCTGCTCTTAGCACCGCATTGCAGGGACACGTCTCGCTTCTTGACTTCGTGCTTGGCGCTCTCCGAATTCGCTGCTAGCTCCACGGTCCTTCTCAGCTGCAAGTAGCAGCGCTCGCAGTACATAGAGCTTCGCAAGGACCGAAGACCCGGAGGGACATATCGCACACGAAAATGTGCCAGGACAGAGACGTGTTCTACATTGTCCCTTCTCGTCATCCAGTTTGTGCTTCTGCTGCTTCTGCTGTTAGGAATCGCTCCTTGAAAGACGAGCGAGAGCGTCTTTCTGGGTGCATTGCACTGAGTGAGTGCTCGCTAGGGACTTTGCACTCGGAGCCAAGGCAACAGGGCGTGCTTGTCCGCAGAACTGAGGACACGCTGTTGGGCAGAGCTGAAACTGACCGCTGGAGTTCAGCTCTCTCCGGACGGCAGAAGGCGAAGAACGAAGCCGCTTGCGAGCGGCGCAGTGCAGCGAAGAGCACACGAGCAGCCAAAGAGCTCCTTCACAATCGTTTTCACTTCTCAGTGCTCTTGCTGCTTGGAAAAGCAGCACACAGCCGTTGCACGCCAGGGCAAAAGCTGGGGCAGTGACCGACCTCACTCCTTCGCTGTGCTGTACTCCATGCAGCGAGAGCGAAGCGAGAAGGACGCGAGGAAGAAGAAGGCGTTCTTAAAGTAGCCCCCTGGCAGCAGCCCGAAAAGGGCGCATAACACACGGCGTCTCGCTGCCCTCCGTTCTACATACTCGCGGCTCCCTTTGCCGACTTGCAAAAGTTGCTACCAGAGCAGAGGCGGCCAGATTGAAGAGGCAGTGCCTAGGTTCACTTTCTACTTACTGCACCTAAGCCACGTCCAGCTCCTCGCTGCACTCTGCATTTCCCTTCTCCGCGGCACTTACCGTGGTGCTGTGTGCAACTCGGCGCCTAGAAGTGACCGCCAATGCTTTCCAAGCGGGCTGCAAGGGAACCAAGGAGCAGCACAAGCAGCAGTGCTTCAGCTTGCTCCTTCCGACTGCTAAGGGCACTTGGGAAGGCAAGCGAGAGTCAACCACCTTCCTCTCCTAGTAGCCTGTAACGTGGTGCACACAAGCACGGGACTTGTGCCGCTTCGTTCACCGCCCTCGCCCGCGCCTGGCGCCGCTTTCACTTGCCGGGGGCCAGAAGCCGCTGCAAGGGCGCCCCACAGCCGGCAGTGTGCCGGCAGCCAAGAGCTCGAGAACGCTGCTTCTGCCCAAGCCCGCCGAGGGCGTGCACCTTTGTTCTCAGAGCTCCGTGCAACAGTCTGCCTCTCTCGCAGTTCGAATGGAAAACGAAAGCTTTTCGCCTACGCCCTTCACAGAGATCCGTTGCCAGGACGAGAATGTCTTGTGGCCGGAGCTCGCCCCCGCCGCGAGGAAGCTGCTCTTAGCACCGCATTGCAGGGACACGTCTCGCTTCTTGACTTCGTGCTTGGCGCTCTCCGAATTCGCTGCTAGCTCCACGGTCCTTCTCAGCTGCAAGTAGCAGCGCTCGCAGTACATAGAGCTTCGCAAGGACCGAAGACCCGGAGGGACATATCGCACACGAAAATGTGCCAGGACAGAGACGTGTTCTACATTGTCCCTTCTCGTCATCCAGTTTGTGCTTCTGCTGCTTCTGCTGTTAGGAATCGCTCCTTGAAAGACGAGCGAGAGCGTCTTTCTGGGTGCATTGCACGGAGTGAGTGCTCGCTAGGGACTTTGCACTCGGAGCAAAGGCAACAGGGCGTGCTTGTCCGCAGAACTGAGGACACGCTGTTGGGCAGAGCTGAAACTGACCGCTGGAGTTCAGCTCTCTCCGGACGGCAGAAGGCGAAGAACGAAGCCGCTTGCGAGCGGCGCAGTGCAGCGAAGAGCACACGAGCAGCCAAAGAGCTCCTTCACAATCGTTTTCACTCCTCAGTGCTCTTGCTGCTTGGAAAAGCAGCACACAGCCGTTGCACGCCAGGGCAAAAGCTGGGGCAGTGCCCGACCTCACTCCTTCGCTGTGCTGTACTCCATGCAGCGAGAGCGAAGCGAGAAGGACGCGAGGAAGAAGAAGGCGTTCTTAAAGTAGCCCCCTGGCAGCAGCCCGAAAAGGGCGCATAACACACGGCGTCTCGCTGCCCTCCGTTCTACATACTCGCGGCTCCCTTTGCCGACTTGCAAAAGTTGCTACCAGAGCAGAGGCGGCCAGATTGAAGAGGCAGTGCCTAGGTTCACTTTCTACTTACTGCACCTAAGCCACGTCCAGCTCCTCGCTGCACTCTGCATTTCCCTTCTCCGCGGCACTTACCGTGGTGCTGTGTGCAACTCGGCGCCTAGAAGTAACCGCCAATGCTTTCCAAGCGGGCTGCAAGGGAACCAAGGAGCAGCACAAGCAGCAGTGCTTCAGCTTGCTCCTTCCGACTGCTAAGGGCACTTGGGAAGGCAAGCGAGAGTCAACCACCTTCCTCTCCTAGTAGCCTGTAACGTGGTGCACACAAGCACGGGACTTGTGCCGCTTCGTTCACCGCCCTCGCCCGCGCCTGGCGCCGCTTTCACTTGCCGGGGGCCAGAAGCCGCTGCAAGGGCGCCCCACAGCCGGCAGTGTGCCGGCAGCCAAGAGCTCGAGAACGCTGCTTCTGCCCAAGCCCGCCGAGGGCGTGCACCTTTGTTCTCAGAGCTCCGTGCAACAGTCTGCCTCTCTCGCAGTTCGAATGGAAAACGAAAGCTTTTCGCCTACGCCCTTCACAGAGATCCGTTGCCAGGACGAGAATGTCTTGTGGCCGGAGCTCGCCCCCGCCGCGAGGAAGCTGCTCTTAGCACCGCATTGCAGGGACACGTCTCGCTTCTTGACTTCGTGCTTGGCGCTCTCCGAATTCGCTGCTAGCTCCACGGTCCTTCTCAGCTGCAAGTAGCAGCGCTCGCAGTACATAGAGCTTCGCAAGGACCGAAGACCCGGAGGGACATATCGCACACGAAAATGTGCCAGGACAGAGACGTGTTCTACATTGTCCCTTCTCGTCATCCAGTTTGTGCTTCTGCTGCTTCTGCTGTTAGGAATCGCTCCTTGAAAGACGAGCGAGAGCGTCTTTCTGGGTGCATTGCACTGAGTGAGTGCTCGCTAGGGACTTTGCACTCGGAGCAAAGGCAACAGGGCGTGCTTGTCCGCAGAACTGAGGACACGCTGTTGGGCAGAGCTGAAACTGACCGCTGGAGTTCAGCTCTCTCCGGACGGCAGAAGGCGAAGAACGAAGCCGCTTGCGAGCGGCGCAGTGCAGCGAAGAGCACAGGAGCAGCCCAAGAGCTCCTTCACAATCGTTTTCACTTCTCAGTGCTCTTGCTGCTTGGAAAAGCAGCACACAGCCGTTGCACGCCAGGGCAAAAGCTGGGGCAGTGCCCGTCCTCACTCCTTCGCTGTGTTGTAGTCCATGCAGCTAGAGCGAAGCGAGAAGGACGCGAGAAAGAAGAAGGCGTTCTTAAAGCAGCCCCCCAGCAGCAGCCCTGAAAGGGCGCATAACACACGGCGTCTCGCTGCCCTCCGTTCTACACACTCGCGGCTCCCTCTGCCGACTTGCAAAAGTTGCTACCAGAGCAGAGGCGGCCAGATTGAAGAGGCAGTGCCTACGTTCACCTTCTACTTACTGCACCTAAGCCACGTCCAGCTCCTCGCTGCACTCTGCATTTCCTTTCTCCGCGGCACTTACCGTGGTGCTGTGTGCAACTCGGAGCCTAGAAGTGACCGCCAATGCTTTCCCAGCGGGCTGCAAGGGAACCAAGTAGCAGCACAAGCAGCAGTGATTCAGCTTGCTCCTTCCGACTGCTAAGGGCACTTGGGAAGGCAAGCGAGAGTCAACCACCTTCCTCTCCTAGTAGCCTGTAACGTGGTGCACACAAGCACGGGACTTGTGCCGCTTCGTTCACCGCCCTCGCCCGCGCCTGGCGCCGCTTTCACTTGCCGGGGGCCAGAAGCCGCTGCAAGGGCGCCCCACAGCCGGCAGTGTGCCGGCAGCCAAGAGCTCGAGAACGCTGCTTCTGCCCAAGCCCGCCGAGGGCGTGCACCTTTGTTCTCAGAGCTCCGTGCAACAGTCTGCCTCTCTCGCAGTTCGAATGGAAAACGAAAGCTTTTCGCCTACGCCCTTCACAGAGATCCGTTGCCAGGACGAGAATGTCTTGTGGCCGGAGCTCGCCCCCGCCGCGAGGAAGCTGCTCTTAGCACCGCATTGCAGGGACACGTCTCGCTTCTTGACTTCGTGCTTGGCGCTCTCCGAATTCGCTGCTAGCTCCACGGTCCTTCTCAGCTGCAAGTAGCAGCGCTCGCAGTACATAGAGCTTCGCAAGGACCGAAGACCCGGAGGGACATATCGCACACGAAAATGTGCCAGGACAGAGACGTGTTCTACATTGTCCCTTCTCGTCATCCAGTTTGTGCTTCTGCTGCTTCTGCTGTTAGGAATCGCTCCTTGAAAGACGAGCGAGAGCGTCTTTCTGGGTGCATTGCACTGAGTGAGTGCTCGCTAGGGACTTTGCACTCGGAGCAAAGGCAACAGGGCGTGCTTGTCCGCAGAACTGAGGACACGCTGTTGGGCAGAGCTGAAACTGACCGCTGGAGTTCAGCTCACTCCGGACGGCAGAAGGCGAAGAACGAAGCCCCTTGCGAGCGGCGCAGTGCAGCGAAGAGCACACGAGCAGCCAAAGAGCTCCTTCACAATCGTTTTCACTTCTCAGTGCTCTTGCTGCTTGGAAAAGCAGCACACAGCCGTTGCACGCCAGGGCAAAAGCTGGGGCAGTGCCCGTCCTCACTCCTTCGCTGTGCTGTACTCCATGCAGCGAGAGCGAAGCGAGAAGGACGCGAGGAAGAAGAAGGCGTTCTTAAAGTAGCCCCCTGGCAGCAGCCCGAAAAGGGCGCATAACACACGGCGTCTCGCTGCCCTCCATTCTACACACTCGCGGCTCCCTCTGCCGACTTGCAAAAGTTGCTACCAGAGCAGAGGCGGCCAGATTGAAGAGGCAGTGCCTAGGTTCACTTTCTACTTACTGCACCTAAGCCACGTCCAGCTCCTCGCTGCACTCTGCATTTCCCTTCTCCGCGGCACTTACCGTGGTGCTGTGTGCAACTCGGCGCCTAGAAGTGACCGCCAATGCTTTCCAAGCGGGCTGCAAGGGAACCAAGGAGCAGCACAAGCAGCAGTGCTTCAGCTTGCTCCTTCCGACTGCTAAGGGCACTTGGGAAGGCAAGCGAGAGTCAACCACCTTCCTCTCCTAGTAGCCTGTAACGTGGTGCACACAAGCACGGGACTTGTGCCGCTTCGTTCACCGCCCTCGCCCTCGCCCGCGCCTGGCGCCGCTTTCACTTGCCGGGGGCCAGAAGCCGCTGCAAGGGCGCCCCACAGCCGGCAGTGTGCCGGCAGCCAAGAGCTCGAGAACGCTGCTTCTGCCCAAGCCCGCCGAGGGCGTGCACCTTTGTTCTCAGAGCTCCGTGCAACAGTCTGCCTCTCTCGCAGTTCGAATGGAAAACGAAAGCTTTTCGCCTACGCCCTTCCAGAGATCCGTTGCCAGGACGAGAATGTCTTGTGGCCGGAGCTCGCCCCCGCCGCGAGGAAGCTGCTCTTAGCACCGCATAGCAGGGACACGTCTCGCTTCTTGACTTCGTGCTTGGCGCTCTCCGAATTCGCTGCTAGCTCCACGGTCCTTCTCAGCTGCAAGTAGCAGCGCTCGCAGTACATAGAGCTTCGCAAGGACCGAAGACCCGGAGGGACATATCGCACACGAAAATGTGCCAGGACAGAGACGTGTTCTACATTGTCCCTTCTCGTCATCCAGTTTGTGCTTCTGCTGCTTCTGCTGTTAGGAATCGCTCCTTGAAAGACGAGCGAGAGCGTCTTTCTGGGTGCATTGCACTGAGTGAGTGCTCGCTAGGGACTTTGCACTCGGAGCCAAGGCAACAGGGCGTGCTTGTCCGCAGAACTGAGGACACGCTGTTGGGCAGAGCTGAAACTGACCGCTGGAGTTCAGCTCTCTCCGGACGGCAGAAGGCGAAGAACGAAGCCGCTTGCGAGCGGCGCAGTGCAGCGAAGAGCACACGAGCAGCCAAAGAGCTCCTTCACAATCGCTTTCACTCCCCAGTGCACTTGCTGCTTGGAAAAGCAGCACACAGCCGTTGCACGCCAGGGCAAAAGCTGGGGCAGTGCCCGTCCTCACTCCTTCGCTGTGCTATACTCCATGCAGCGAGAGCGAAGCGAGAAGGACGCGAGGAAGAAGAAGGCGTTCTTAAAGCAGCCCCCCGGCAGAAGCCCGGAAAGGGCGCATAACACACGGCGTCTCGCTGCCCTCCGTTCTACATACTCGCGGCTCCCTCTGCCGACTTGCAAAAGTTGCTACCAGAGCAGAGGCGGCCAGATTGAAGAGGCAGTGCCTAGGTTCACCTTCTACTTACTGCACCTAAGCCACGTCCAGCTCCTCGCTGCACTCTGCATTTCCTTTCTCCGCGGCACTTACCGTGGTGCTGTGTGCAACTCGGAGCCTAGAAGTGACCGCCAATGCTTTCCCAGCGGGCTGCAAGGGAACCAAGTAGCAGCACAAGCAGCAGTGATTCAGCTTGCTCCTTCCGACTGCTAAGGGCACTTGGGAAGGCAAGCGAGAGTCAACCACCTTCCTCTCCTAGTAGCCTGTAACGTGGTGCACACAAGCACGGGACTTGTGCCGCTTCGTTCACCGCCCTCGCCCTCGCCCGCGCCTGGCGCCGCTTTCACTTGCCGGGGGCCAGAAGCCGCTGCAAGGGCGCCCCACAGCCGGCAGTGTGCCGGCAGCCAGGAGCTCGAGAACGCTGCTTCTGCCCAAGCCCGCCGAGGGCGTGCACCTTTGTTCTCAGAGCTCCGTGCAACAGTCTGCCTCTCTCGCAGTTCGAATGGAAAACGAAAGCTTTTCGCCTACGCCCTTCACAGAGATCCGTTGCCAGGACGAGAATGTCTTGTGGCCGGAGCTCGCCCCCGCCGCGAGGAAGCTGCTCTTAGCACCGCATAGCAGGGACACGTCTCGCTTCTTGACTTCGTGCTTGGCGCTCTCCGAATTCGCTGCTAGCTCCACGGTCCTTCTCAGCTGCAAGTAGCAGCGCTCGCAGTACATAGAGCTTCGCAAGGACCGAAGACCCGGAGGGACATATCGCACACGAAAATGTGCCAGGACAGAGACGTGTTCTACATTGTCCCTTCTCGTCATCCAGTTTGTGCTTCTGCTGCTTCTGCTGTTAGGAATCGCTCCTTGAAAGACGAGCGAGAGCGTCTTTCTGGGTGCATTGCACTGAGTGAGTGCTCGCTAGGGACTTTGCACTCGGAGCCAAGGCAACAGGGCGTGCTTGTCCGCAGAACTGAGGACACGCTGTTGGGCAGAGCTGAAACTGACCGCTGGAGTTCAGCTCTCTCCGGACGGCAGAAGGCGAAGAACGAAGCCGCTTGCGAGCGGCGCAGTGCAGCGAAGAGCACAGGAGCAGCCCAAGAGCTCCTTCACAATCGTTTTCACTTCTCAGTGCTCTTGCTGCTTGGAAAAGCAGCACACAGCCGTTGCACGCCAGGGCAAAAGCTGGGGCAGTGCCCGTCCTCACTCCTTCGCTGTGCTATACTCCATGCAGCGAGAGCGAAGCGAGAAGGACGCGAGGAAGAAGAAGGCGTTCTTAAAGCAGCCCCCCGGCAGCAGCCCGGAAAGGGCGCATAACACACGGCGTCTCGTTGCCCTCCCTTCTACATACTCGCGGCTCCCTCTGCCGACTTGCAAAAGTTGCTACCAGAGCAGAGGCGGCCAGATTGAAGAGGCAGTGCCTACGTTCACCTTCTACTTACTGCACCTAAGCCACGTCCAGCTCCTCACTGCACTCTGCATTTCCTTTCTCCGCGGCACTTACCGTGGTGCTGTGTGCAACTCGGCGCCTAGAAGTGACCGCCAATGCTTTCCCAGCGGGCTGCAAGGGAACCAAGGAGCAGCACAAGCAGCAGTGCTTCAGCTTGCTCCTTCCGACTGCTAAGGGCACTTGGGAAGGCAAGCGAGAGTCAACCACCTTCCTCTCCTAGTAGCCTGTAACGTGGTGCACACAAGCACGGGACTTGTGCCGCTTCGTTCACCGCCCTCGCCCGCGCCTGGCGCCGCTTTCACTTGCCGGGGGCCAGAAGCCGCTGCAAGGGCGCCCCACAGCCGGCAGTGTGCCGGCAGCCAGGAGCTCGAGAACGCTGCTTCTGCCCAAGCCCGCCGAGGGCGTGCACCTTTGTTCTCAGAGCTCCGTGCAACAGTCTGCCTCTCTCGCAGTTCGAATGGAAAACGAAAGCTTTTCGCCTACGCCCTTCCAGAGATCCGTTGCCAGGACGAGAATGTCTTGTGGCCGGAGCTCGCCCCCGCCGCGAGGAAGCTGCTCTTAGCACCGCATTGCAGGGACACGTCTCGCTTCTTGACTTCGTGCTTGGCGCTCTCCGAATTCGCTGCTAGCTCCACGGTCCTTCTCAGCTGCAAGTAGCAGCGCTCGCAGTACATAGAGCTTCGCAAGGACCGAAGACCCGGAGGGACATATCGCACACGAAAATGTGCCAGGACAGAGACGTGTTCTACATTGTCCCTTCTCGTCATCCAGTTTGTGCTTCTGCTGCTTCTGCTGTTAGGAATCGCTCCTTGAAAGACGAGCGAGAGCGTCTTTCTGGGTGCATTGCACTGAGTGAGTGCTCGCTAGGGACTTTGCACTCGGAGCCAAGGCAACAGGGCGTGCTTGTCCGCAGAACTGAGGACACGCTGTTGGGCAGAGCTGAAACTGACCGCTGGAGTTCAGCTCTCTCCGGACGGCAGAAGGCGAAGAACGAAGCCGCTTGCGAGCGGCGCAGTGCAGCGAAGAGCACACGAGCAGCCAAAGACCTCCTTCACAATCGCTTTCACTCCCCAGTGCACTTGCTGCTTGGAAAAGCAGCACACAGCCGTTGCACGCCAGGGCAAAAGCTGGGGCAGTGCCCGTCCTCACTCCTTCGCTGTGCTATACTCCATGCAGCGAGAGCGAAGCGAGAAGGACGCGAGGAAGAAGAAGGCGTTCTTAAAGCAGCCCCCCGGCAGAAGCCCGGAAAGGGCGCATAACACACGGCGTCTCGCTGCCCTCCGTTCTACATACTCGCGGCTCCCTCTGCCGACTTGCAAAAGTTGCTACCAGAGCAGAGGCGGCCAGATTGAAGAGGCAGTGCCTAGGTTCACCTTCTACTTACTGCACCTAAGCCACGTCCAGCTCCTCGCTGCACTCTGCATTTCCTTTCTCCGCGGCACTTACCGTGGTGCTGTGTGCAACTCGGAGCCTAGAAGTGACCGCCAATGCTTTCCCAGCGGGCTGCAAGGGAACCAAGTAGCAGCACAAGCAGCAGTGATTCAGCTTGCTCCTTCCGACTGCTAAGGGCACTTGGGAAGGCAAGCGAGAGTCAACCACCTTCCTCTCCTAGTAGCCTGTAACGTGGTGCACACAAGCACGGGACTTGTGCCGCTTCGTTCACCGCCCTCGCCCTCGCCCGCGCCTGGCGCCGCTTTCACTTGCCGGGGGCCAGAAGCCGCTGCAAGGGCGCCCCACAGCCGGCAGTGTGCCGGCAGCCAGGAGCTCGAGAACGCTGCTTCTGCCCAAGCCCGCCGAGGGCGTGCACCTTTGTTCTCAGAGCTCCGTGCAACAGTCTGCCTCTCTCGCAGTTCGAATGGAAAACGAAAGCTTTTCGCCTACGCCCTTCACAGAGATCCGTTGCCAGGACGAGAATGTCTTGTGGCCGGAGCTCGCCCCCGCCGCGAGGAAGCTGCTCTTAGCACCGCATAGCAGGGACACGTCTCGCTTCTTGACTTCGTGCTTGGCGCTCTCCGAATTCGCTGCTAGCTCCACGGTCCTTCTCAGCTGCAAGTAGCAGCGCTCGCAGTACATAGAGCTTCGCAAGGACCGAAGACCCGGAGGGACATATCGCACACGAAAATGTGCCAGGACAGAGACGTGTTCTACATTGTCCCTTCTCGTCATCCAGTTTGTGCTTCTGCTGCTTCTGCTGTTAGGAATCGCTCCTTGAAAGACGAGCGAGAGCGTCTTTCTGGGTGCATTGCACTGAGTGAGTGCTCGCTAGGGACTTTGCACTCGGAGCCAAGGCAACAGGGCGTGCTTGTCCGCAGAACTGAGGACACGCTGTTGGGCAGAGCTGAAACTGACCGCTGGAGTTCAGCTCTCTCCGGACGGCAGAAGGCGAAGAACGAAGCCGCTTGCGAGCGGCGCAGTGCAGCGAAGAGCACACGAGCAGCCAAAGACCTCCTTCACAATCGCTTTCACTCCCCAGTGCACTTGCTTCTTGGAAAAGCAGCACACAGCCGTTGCACGCCAGGGCAAAATCTGGGGCAGTGCCCGTCCTCACTCCTTCGCTGTGTTGTAGTCCATGCAGCGAGAGCGAAGCGAGAAGGACGCGAGAAAGAAGAAGGCGTTCTTAAAGCAGCCCCCTGGCAGCAGCCCGGAAAGGGCGCATAACACACGGCGTCTCGCTGCCCTCCATTCTACATACTCGCGGCTCCCTCTGCCGACTTGCAAAAGTTGCTACCAGAGCAGAGGCGGCCAGATTGAAGAGGCAGTGCCTAGGTTCACCTTCTACTTACTGCACCTAAGCCACGTCCAGCTCCTCGCTGCACTCTGCATTTCCTTTCTCCGCGGCACTTACCGTGGTGCTGTGTGCAACTCGGAGCCTAGAAGTGACCGCCAATGCTTTCCCAGCGGGCTGCAAGGGAACCAAGTAGCAGCACAAGCAGCAGTGCTTCAGCTTGCTCCTTCCGACTGCTAAGGGCACTTGGGAAGGCAAGCGAGAGTCAACCACCTTCCTCTCCTAGTAGCCTGTAACGTGGTGCACACAAGCACGGGACTTGTGCCGCTTCGTTCACCGCCCTCGCCCTCGCCCGCGCCTGGCGCCGCTTTCACTTGCCGGGGGCCAGAAGCCGCTGCAAGGGCGCCCCACAGCCGGCAGTGTGCCGGCAGCCAAGAGCTCGAGAACGCTGCTTCTGCCCAAGCCCGCCGAGGGCGTGCACCTTTGTTCTCAGAGCTCGGTGCAACAGTCTGCCTCTCTCGCAGTTCGAATGGAAAACGAAAGCTTTTCGCCTACGCCCTTCACAGAGATCCGTTGCCAGGACGAGAATGTCTTGTGGCCGGAGCTCGCCCCCGCCGCGAGGAAGCTGCTCTTAGCACCGCATTGCAGGGACACGTCTCGCTTCTTGACTTCGTGCTTGGCGCTCTCCGAATTCGCTGCTAGCTCCACGGTCCTTCTCAGCTGCAAGTAGCAGCGCTCGCAGTACATAGAGCTTCGCAAGGACCGAAGACCCGGAGGGACATATCGCACACGAAAATGTGCCAGGACAGAGACGTGTTCTACATTGTCCCTTCTCGTCATCCAGTTTGTGCTTCTGCTGCTTCTGCTGTTAGGAATCGCTCCTTGAAAGACGAGCGAGAGCGTCTTTCTGGGTGCATTGCACTGAGTGAGTGCTCGCTAGGGACTTTGCACTCGGAGCAAAGGCAACAGGGCGTGCTTGTCCGCAGAACTGAGGACACGCTGTTGGGCAGAGCTGAAACTGACCGCTGGAGTTCAGCTCTCTCCGGACGGCAGAAGGCGAAGAACGAAGCCGCTTGTGAGCGGCGCAGTGCAGCGAAGAGCACAGGAGCAGCCCAAGAGCTCCTTCACAATCGTTTTCACTTCTCAGTGCTCTTGCTGCTTGGAAAAGCAGCACACAGCCGTTGCACGCCAGGGCAAAAGCTGGGGCAGTGCCCGTCCTCACTCCTTCGCTGTGCTGTACTCCATGCAGCGAGAGCGAAGCGAGAAGGACGCGAGGAAGAAGAAGGCGTTCTTAAAGTAGCCCCCCAGCAGCAGCCCTGAAAGGGCGCATAACACACGGCGTCTCGCTGCCCTCCATTCTACACACTCGCGGCTCCCTCTGCCGACTTGCAAAAGTTGCTACCAGAGCAGAGGCGGCCAGATTGAAGAGGCAGTGCCTACGTTCACTTTCTACTTACTGCACCTAAGCCACGTCCAGCTCCTCGCTGCACTCTGCATTTCCCTTCTCCGCGGCACTTACCGTGGTGCTGTGTGCAACTCGGCGCCTAGAAGTGACCGCCAATGCTTTCCAAGCGGGCTGCAAGGGAACCAAGGAGCAGCACAAGCAGCAGTGCTTCAGCTTGCTCCTTCCGACTGCTAAGGGCACTTGGGAAGGCAAGCGAGAGTCAACCACCTTCCTCTCCTAGTAGCCTGTAACGTGGTGCACACAAGCACGGGACTTGTGCCGCTTCGTTCACCGCCCTCGCCCTCGCCCGCGCCTGGCGCCGCTTTCACTTGCCGGGGGCCAGAAGCCGCTGCAAGGGCGCCCCACAGCCGGCAGTGTGCCGGCAGCCAAGAGCTCGAGAACGCTGCTTCTGCCCAAGCCCGCCGAGGGCGTGCACCTTTGTTCTCAGAGCTCCGTGCAACAGTCTGCCTCTCTCGCAGTTCGGAATGGAAAACGAAAGCTTTTCGCCTACGCCCTTCACAGAGATCCGTTGCCAGGACGAGAATGTCTTGTGGCCGGAGCTCGCCCCCGCCGCGAGGAAGCTGCTCTTAGGACCGCATTGCAGGGACACGTCTCGCTTCTTGACTTCGTGCTTGGCGCTCTCCGAATTCGCTGCTAACTCCACGGTCCTTCTCAGCTGCAAGTAGCAGCGCTCGCAGTACATAGAGCTTCGCAAGGACCGAAGACCCGGAGGGACATATCGCACACCGCAATGTGCCAGGACAGAGACGTGTTCTACATTGTCCCTTCTCGTCATCCAGTTTGTGCTTCTGCTGCTTCTGCTGTTAGGAATCGCTCCTTGAAAGACGAGCGAGAGCGTCTTTCTGGGTGCATTGCACTGAGTGAGTGCTCGCTAGGGACTTTGCACTCGGAGCAAAGGCAACAGGGCGTGCTTGTCCGCAGAACTGAGGACACGCTGTTGGGCAGAGCTGAAACTGACCGCTGGAGTTCAGCTCACTCCGGACGGCAGAAGGCGAAGAACGAAGCCCCTTGCGAGCGGCGCAGTGCAGCGAAGAGCACACGAGCAGCCAAAGAGCTCCTTCACAATCGCTTTCACTCCCCAGTGCTCTTGCTGCTTGGAAAAGCAGCACACAGCCGTTGCACGCCAGGGCAAAAGCTGGGGCAGTGCCCGTCCTCACTCCTTCGCTGTGTTGTAGTCCATGCAGCTAGAGCGAAGCGAGAAGGACGCGAGAAAGAAGAAGGCGTTCTTAAAGCAGCCCCCCGGCAGCAGCCCTGAAAGGGCGCATAACACACGGCGTCTCGCTGCCCTCCGTTCTACACACTCGCGGCTCCCTCTGCCGACTTGCAAAAGTTGCTACCAGAGCAGAGGCGGCCAGATTGTAGAGGCAGTGACTAGGTTCACTTTCTACTTACTGCACCTAAGCCACGTCCAGCTCCTCGCTGCACTCTGCATTTCCCTTCTCCGCGGCACTTACCGTGGTGCTGTGTGCAACTCGGCGCCTAGAAGTGACCGCCAATGCTTTCCCAGCGGGCTGCAAGGGAACCAAGGAGCAGCACAAGCAGCAGTGCTTCAGCTTGCTCCTTCCGACTGCTAAGGGCACTTGGGAAGGCAAGCGAGAGTCAACCACCTTCCTCTCCTAGTAGCCTGTAACGTGGTGCACACAAGCACGGGACTTGTGCCGCTTCGTTCACCGCCCTCGCCCTCGCCCGCGCCTGGCGCCGCTTTCACTTGCCGGGGGCCAGAAGCCGCTGCAAGGGCGCCCCACAGCCGGCAGTGTGCCGGCAGCCAAGAGCTCGAGAACGCTGCTTCTGCCCAAGCCCGCCGAGGGCGTGCACCTTTGTTCTCAGAGCTCCGTGCAACAGTCTGCCTCTCTCGCAGTTCGGAATGGAAAACGAAAGCTTTTCGCCTACGCCCTTCACAGAGATCCGTTGCCAGGACGAGAATGTCTTGTGGCCGGAGCTCGCCCCCGCCGCGAGGAAGCTGCTCTTAGCACCGCATTGCAGGGACACGTCTCGCTTCTTGACTTCGTGCTTGGCGCTCTCCGAATTCGCTGCTAGCTCCACGGTCCTTCTCACCTGCAAGTAGCAGCGCTCGCAGTACATAGAGCTTCGCAAGGACCGAAGACCCGGAGGGACATATCGCACACGAAAATGTGCCAGGACAGAGACGTGTTCTACATTGTCCCTTCTCGTCATCCAGTTTGTGCTTCTGCTGCTTCTGCTGTTAGGAATCGCTCCTTGAAAGACGAGCGAGAGCGTCTTTCTGGGTGCATTGCACGGAGTGAGTGCTCGCTAGGGACTTTGCACTCGGAGCAAAGGCAACAGGGCGTGCTTGTCCGCAGAACTGAGGACACGCTGTTGGGCAGAGCTGAAACTGACCGCTGGAGTTCAGCTCACTCCGGACGGCAGAAGGCGAAGAACGAAGCCCCTTGCGAGCGGCGCAGTGCAGCGAAGAGCACACGAGCAGCCAAAGAGCTCCTTCACAATCGCTTTCACTCCCCAGTGCACTTGCTGCTTGGAAAAGCAGCACACAGCCGTTGCACGCCAGGGCAAAAGCTGGGGCAGTGCCCGTCCTCACTCCTTCGCTGTGTTGTAGTCCATGCAGCTAGAGCGAAGCGAGAAGGACGCGAGAAAGAAGAAGGCGTTCTTAAAGCAGCCCCCCGGCAGCAGCCCGGAAAGGGCGCATAACACACGGCGTCTCGCTGCCCTCCGTTCTACACACTCGCGGCTCCCTCTGCCGACTTGCAAAAGTTGCTACCAGAGCAGAGGCGGCCAGATTGAAGAGGCAGTGCCTAGGTTCACCTTCTACTTACTGCACCTAAGCCACGTCCAGCTCCTCGCTGCACTCTGCATTTCCTTTCTCCGCGGCACTTACCGTGGTGCTGTGTGCAACTCGGAGCCTAGAAGTGACCGCCAATGCTTTCCCAGCGGGCTGCAAGGGAACCAAGTAGCAGCACAAGCAGCAGTGCTTCAGCTTGCTCCTTCCGACTGCTAAGGGCACTTGGGAAGGCAAGCGAGAGTCAACCACCTTCCTCTCCTAGTAGCCTGTAACGTGGTGCACACAAGCACGGGACTTGTGCCGCTTCGTTCACCGCCCTCGCCCTCGCCTGCGCCTGGCGCCGCTTTCACTTGCCGGGGGCCAGAAGCCGCTGCAAGGGCGCCCCACAGCCGGCAGTGTGCCGGCAGCCAAGAGCTCGAGAACGCTGCTTCTGCCCAAGCCCGCCGAGGGCGTGCACCTTTGTTCTCAGAGCTCCGTGCAACAGTCTGCCTCTCTCGCAGTTCGAATGGAAAACGAAAGCTTTTCGCCTACGCCCTTCACAGAGATCCGTTGCCAGGACGAGAATGTCTTGTGGCCGGAGCTCGCCCCCGCCGCGAGGAAGCTGCTCTTAGCACCGCATTGCAGGGACACGTCTCGCTTCTTGACTTCGTGCTTGGCGCTCTCCGAATTCGCTGCTAGCTCCACGGTCCTTCTCAGCTGCAAGTAGCAGCGCTCGCAGTACATAGAGCTTCGCAAGGACCGAAGACCCGGAGGGACATATCGCACACGAAAATGTGCCAGGACAGAGACGTGTTCTACATTGTCCCTTCTCGTCATCCAGTTTGTGCTTCTGCTGCTTCTGCTGTTAGGAATCGCTCCTTGAAAGACGAGCGAGAGCGTCTTTCTGGGTGCATTGCACTGAGTGAGTGCTCGCTAGGGACTTTGCACTCGGAGCCAAGGCAACAGGGCGTGCTTGTCCGCAGAACTGAGGACACGCTGTTGGGCAGAGCTGAAACTGACCGCTGGAGTTCAGCTCTCTCCGGACGGCAGAAGGCGAAGAACGAAGCCGCTTGCGAGCGGCGCAGTGCAGCGAAGAGCACAGGAGCAGCCCAAGAGCTCCTTCACAATCGTTTTCACTTCTCAGTGCTCTTGCTGCTTGGAAAAGCAGCACACAGCCGTTGCACGCCAGGGCAAAAGCTGGGGCAGTGCCCGTCCTCACTCCTTCGCTGTGCTGTACTCCATGAAGCGAGAGCGAAGCGAGAAGGACGCGAGGAAGAAGAAGGCGTTCTTAAAGTAGCCCCCCAGCAGCAGCCCTGAAAGGGCGCATAACACACGGCGTCTCGCTGCCCTCCATTCTACACACTCGCGGCTCCCTCTGCCGACTTGCAAAAGTTGCTACCAGAGCAGAGGCGGCCAGATTGAAGAGGCAGTGACTAGGTTCACTTTCTACTTACTGCACCTAAGCCACGTCCAGCTCCTCGCTGCACTCTGCATTTCCCTTCTCCGCGGCACTTACCGTGGTGCTGTGTGCAACTCGGCGCCTAGAAGTGACCGCCAATGCTTTCCAAGCGGGCTGCAAGGGAACCAAGGAGCAGCACAAGCAGCAGTGCTTCAGCTTGCTCCTTCCGACTGCTAAGGGCACTTGGGAAGGCAAGCGAGAGTCAACCACCTTCCTCTCCTAGTAGCCTGTAACGTGGTGCACACAAGCACGGGACTTGTGCCGCTTCGTTCACCGCCCTCGCCCTCGCCCGCGCCTGGCGCCGCTTTCACTTGCCGGGGGCCAGAAGCCGCTGCAAGGGCGCCCCACAGCCGGCAGTGTGCCGGCAGCCAAGAGCTCGAGAACGCTGCTTCTGCCCAAGCCCGCCGAGGGCGTGCACCTTTGTTCTCAGAGCTCGGTGCAACAGTCTGCCTCTCTCGCAGTTCGAATGGAAAACGAAAGCTTTTCGCCTACGCCCTTCACAGAGATCCGTTGCCAGGACGAGAATGTCTTGTGGCCGGAGCTCGCCCCCGCCGCGAGGAAGCTGCTCTTAGCACCGCATTGCAGGGACACGTCTCGCTTCTTGACTTCGTGCTTGGCGCTCTCCGAATTCGCTGCTAGCTCCACGGTCCTTCTCAGCTGCAAGTAGCAGCGCTCGCAGTACATAGAGCTTCGCAAGGACCGAAGACCCGGAGGGACATATCGCACACCGCAATGTGCCAGGACAGAGACGTGTTCTACATTGTCCCTTCTCGTCATCCAGTTTGTGCTTCTGCTGCTTCTGCTGTTAGGAATCGCTCCTTGAAAGACGAGCGAGAGCGTCTTTCTGGGTGCATTGCACTGAGTGAGTGCTCGCTAGGGACTTTGCACTCGGAGCAAAGGCAACAGGGCGTGCTTGTCCGCAGAACTGAGGACACGCTGTTGGGCAGAGCTGAAACTGACCGCTGGAGTTCAGCTCTCTCCGGACGGCAGAAGGCGAAGAACGAAGCCGCTTGTGAGCGGCGCAGTGCAGCGAAGAGCACAGGAGCAGCCCAAGAGCTCCTTCACAATCGTTTTCACTTCTCAGTGCTCTTGCTGCTTGGAAAAGCAGCACACAGCCGTTGCACGCCAGGGCAAAAGCTGGGGCAGTGCCCGTCCTCACTCCTTCGCTGTGCTGTACTCCATGCAGCGAGAGCGAAGCGAGAAGGACGCGAGGAAGAAGAAGGCGTTCTTAAAGTAGCCCCCCAGCAGCAGCCCTGAAAGGGCGCATAACACACGGCGTCTCGCTGCCCTCCATTCTACACACTCGCGGCTCCCTCTGCCGACTTGCAAAAGTTGCTACCAGAGCAGAGGCGGCCAGATTGAAGAGGCAGTGCCTACGTTCACTTTCTACTTACTGCACCTAAGCCACGTCCAGCTCCTCGCTGCACTCTGCATTTCCCTTCTCCGCGGCACTTACCGTGGTGCTGTGTGCAACTCGGCGCCTAGAAGTGACCGCCAATGCTTTCCAAGCGGGCTGCAAGGGAACCAAGGAGCAGCACAAGCAGCAGTGCTTCAGCTTGCTCCTTCCGACTGCTAAGGGCACTTGGGAAGGCAAGCGAGAGTCAACCACCTTCCTCTCCTAGTAGCCTGTAACGTGGTGCACACAAGCACGGGACTTGTGCCGCTTCGTTCACCGCCCTCGCCCTCGCCCGCGCCTGGCGCCGCTTTCACTTGCCGGGGGCCAGAAGCCGCTGCAAGGGCGCCCCACAGCCGGCAGTGTGCCGGCAGCCAAGAGCTCGAGAACGCTGCTTCTGCCCAAGCCCGCCGAGGGCGTGCACCTTTGTTCTCAGAGCTCCGTGCAACAGTCTGCCTCTCTCGCAGTTCGAATGGAAAACGAAAGCTTTTCGCCTACGCCCTTCACAGAGATCCGTTGCCAGGACGAGAATGTCTTGTGGCCGGAGCTCGCCCCCGCCGCGAGGAAGCTGCTCTTAGGACCGCATTGCAGGGACACGTCTCGCTTCTTGACTTCGTGCTTGGCGCTCTCCGAATTCGCTGCTAACTCCACGGTCCTTCTCAGCTGCAAGTAGCAGCGCTCGCAGTACATAGAGCTTCGCAAGGACCGAAGACCCGGAGGGACATATCGCACACCGCAATGTGCCAGGACAGAGACGTGTTCTACATTGTCCCTTCTCGTCATCCAGTTTGTGCTTCTGCTGCTTCTGCTGTTAGGAATCGCTCCTTGAAAGACGAGCGAGAGCGTCTTTCTGGGTGCATTGCACTGAGTGAGTGCTCGCTAGGGACTTTGCACTCGGAGCAAAGGCAACAGGGCGTGCTTGTCCGCAGAACTGAGGACACGCTGTTGGGCAGAGCTGAAACTGACCGCTGGAGTTCAGCTCACTCCGGACGGCAGAAGGCGAAGAACGAAGCCCCTTGCGAGCGGCGCAGTGCAGCGAAGAGCACACGAGCAGCCAAAGAGCTCCTTCACAATCGCTTTCACTCCCCAGTGCTCTTGCTGCTTGGAAAAGCAGCACACAGCCGTTGCACGCCAGGGCAAAAGCTGGGGCAGTGCCCGTCCTCACTCCTTCGCTGTGTTGTAGTCCATGCAGCTAGAGCGAAGCGAGAAGGACGCGAGAAAGAAGAAGGCGTTCTTAAAGCAGCCCCCCGGCAGCAGCCCTGAAAGGGCGCATAACACACGGCGTCTCGCTGCCCTCCGTTCTACACACTCGCGGCTCCCTCTGCCGACTTGCAAAAGTTGCTACCAGAGCAGAGGCGGCCAGATTGTAGAGGCAGTGACTAGGTTCACTTTCTACTTACTGCACCTAAGCCACGTCCAGCTCCTCGCTGCACTCTGCATTTCCCTTCTCCGCGGCACTTACCGTGGTGCTGTGTGCAACTCGGCGCCTAGAAGTGACCGCCAATGCTTTCCCAGCGGGCTGCAAGGGAACCAAGGAGCAGCACAAGCAGCAGTGCTTCAGCTTGCTCCTTCCGACTGCTAAGGGCACTTGGGAAGGCAAGCGAGAGTCAACCACCTTCCTCTCCTAGTAGCCTGTAACGTGGTGCACACAAGCACGGGACTTGTGCCGCTTCGTTCACCGCCCTCGCCCTCGCCCGCGCCTGGCGCCGCTTTCACTTGCCGGGGGCCAGAAGCCGCTGCAAGGGCGCCCCACAGCCGGCAGTGTGCCGGCAGCCAAGAGCTCGAGAACGCTGCTTCTGCCCAAGCCCGCCGAGGGCGTGCACCTTTGTTCTCAGAGCTCCGTGCAACAGTCTGCCTCTCTCGCAGTTCGGAATGGAAAACGAAAGCTTTTCGCCTACGCCCTTCACAGAGATCCGTTGCCAGGACGAGAATGTCTTGTGGCCGGAGCTCGCCCCCGCCGCGAGGAAGCTGCTCTTAGCACCGCATTGCAGGGACACGTCTCGCTTCTTGACTTCGTGCTTGGCGCTCTCCGAATTCGCTGCTAGCTCCACGGTCCTTCTCACCTGCAAGTAGCAGCGCTCGCAGTACATAGAGCTTCGCAAGGACCGAAGACCCGGAGGGACATATCGCACACGAAAATGTGCCAGGACAGAGACGTGTTCTACATTGTCCCTTCTCGTCATCCAGTTTGTGCTTCTGCTGCTTCTGCTGTTAGGAATCGCTCCTTGAAAGACGAGCGAGAGCGTCTTTCTGGGTGCATTGCACGGAGTGAGTGCTCGCTAGGGACTTTGCACTCGGAGCAAAGGCAACAGGGCGTGCTTGTCCGCAGAACTGAGGACACGCTGTTGGGCAGAGCTGAAACTGACCGCTGGAGTTCAGCTCACTCCGGACGGCAGAAGGCGAAGAACGAAGCCCCTTGCGAGCGGCGCAGTGCAGCGAAGAGCACACGAGCAGCCAAAGAGCTCCTTCACAATCGCTTTCACTCCCCAGTGCACTTGCTGCTTGGAAAAGCAGCACACAGCCGTTGCACGCCAGGGCAAAAGCTGGGGCAGTGCCCGTCCTCACTCCTTCGCTGTGTTGTAGTCCATGCAGCTAGAGCGAAGCGAGAAGGACGCGAGAAAGAAGAAGGCGTTCTTAAAGCAGCCCCCCGGCAGCAGCCCGGAAAGGGCGCATAACACACGGCGTCTCGCTGCCCTCCGTTCTACACACTCGCGGCTCCCTCTGCCGACTTGCAAAAGTTGCTACCAGAGCAGAGGCGGCCAGATTGAAGAGGCAGTGCCTAGGTTCACCTTCTACTTACTGCACCTAAGCCACGTCCAGCTCCTCGCTGCACTCTGCATTTCCTTTCTCCGCGGCACTTACCGTGGTGCTGTGTGCAACTCGGAGCCTAGAAGTGACCGCCAATGCTTTCCCAGCGGGCTGCAAGGGAACCAAGTAGCAGCACAAGCAGCAGTGCTTCAGCTTGCTCCTTCCGACTGCTAAGGGCACTTGGGAAGGCAAGCGAGAGTCAACCACCTTCCTCTCCTAGTAGCCTGTAACGTGGTGCACACAAGCACGGGACTTGTGCCGCTTCGTTCACCGCCCTCGCCCTCGCCTGCGCCTGGCGCCGCTTTCACTTGCCGGGGGCCAGAAGCCGCTGCAAGGGCGCCCCACAGCCGGCAGTGTGCCGGCAGCCAAGAGCTCGAGAACGCTGCTTCTGCCCAAGCCCGCCGAGGGCGTGCACCTTTGTTCTCAGAGCTCCGTGCAACAGTCTGCCTCTCTCGCAGTTCGAATGGAAAACGAAAGCTTTTCGCCTACGCCCTTCACAGAGATCCGTTGCCAGGACGAGAATGTCTTGTGGCCGGAGCTCGCCCCCGCCGCGAGGAAGCTGCTCTTAGCACCGCATTGCAGGGACACGTCTCGCTTCTTGACTTCGTGCTTGGCGCTCTCCGAATTCGCTGCTAGCTCCACGGTCCTTCTCAGCTGCAAGTAGCAGCGCTCGCAGTACATAGAGCTTCGCAAGGACCGAAGACCCGGAGGGACATATCGCACACGAAAATGTGCCAGGACAGAGACGTGTTCTACATTGTCCCTTCTCGTCATCCAGTTTGTGCTTCTGCTGCTTCTGCTGTTAGGAATCGCTCCTTGAAAGACGAGCGAGAGCGTCTTTCTGGGTGCATTGCACTGAGTGAGTGCTCGCTAGGGACTTTGCACTCGGAGCCAAGGCAACAGGGCGTGCTTGTCCGCAGAACTGAGGACACGCTGTTGGGCAGAGCTGAAACTGACCGCTGGAGTTCAGCTCTCTCCGGACGGCAGAAGGCGAAGAACGAAGCCGCTTGCGAGCGGCGCAGTGCAGCGAAGAGCACAGGAGCAGCCCAAGAGCTCCTTCACAATCGTTTTCACTTCTCAGTGCTCTTGCTGCTTGGAAAAGCAGCACACAGCCGTTGCACGCCAGGGCAAAAGCTGGGGCAGTGCCCGTCCTCACTCCTTCGCTGTGCTGTACTCCATGAAGCGAGAGCGAAGCGAGAAGGACGCGAGGAAGAAGAAGGCGTTCTTAAAGTAGCCCCCCAGCAGCAGCCCTGAAAGGGCGCATAACACACGGCGTCTCGCTGCCCTCCATTCTACACACTCGCGGCTCCCTCTGCCGACTTGCAAAAGTTGCTACCAGAGCAGAGGCGGCCAGATTGAAGAGGCAGTGACTAGGTTCACTTTCTACTTACTGCACCTAAGCCACGTCCAGCTCCTCGCTGCACTCTGCATTTCCCTTCTCCGCGGCACTTACCGTGGTGCTGTGTGCAACTCGGCGCCTAGAAGTGACCGCCAATGCTTTCCAAGCGGGCTGCAAGGGAACCAAGGAGCAGCACAAGCAGCAGTGCTTCAGCTTGCTCCTTCCGACTGCTAAGGGCACTTGGGAAGGCAAGCGAGAGTCAACCACCTTCCTCTCCTAGTAGCCTGTAACGTGGTGCACACAAGCACGGGACTTGTGCCGCTTCGTTCACCGCCCTCGCCCTCGCCCGCGCCTGGCGCCGCTTTCACTTGCCGGGGGCCAGAAGCCGCTGCAAGGGCGCCCCACAGCCGGCAGTGTGCCGGCAGCCAAGAGCTCGAGAACGCTGCTTCTGCCCAAGCCCGCCGAGGGCGTGCACCTTTGTTCTCAGAGCTCGGTGCAACAGTCTGCCTCTCTCGCAGTTCGAATGGAAAACGAAAGCTTTTCGCCTACGCCCTTCACAGAGATCCGTTGCCAGGACGAGAATGTCTTGTGGCCGGAGCTCGCCCCCGCCGCGAGGAAGCTGCTCTTAGCACCGCATTGCAGGGACACGTCTCGCTTCTTGACTTCGTGCTTGGCGCTCTCCGAATTCGCTGCTAGCTCCACGGTCCTTCTCAGCTGCAAGTAGCAGCGCTCGCAGTACATAGAGCTTCGCAAGGACCGAAGACCCGGAGGGACATATCGCACACCGCAATGTGCCAGGACAGAGACGTGTTCTACATTGTCCCTTCTCGTCATCCAGTTTGTGCTTCTGCTGCTTCTGCTGTTAGGAATCGCTCCTTGAAAGACGAGCGAGAGCGTCTTTCTGGGTGCATTGCACTGAGTGAGTGCTCGCTAGGGACTTTGCACTCGGAGCAAAGGCAACAGGGCGTGCTTGTCCGCAGAACTGAGGACACGCTGTTGGGCAGAGCTGAAACTGACCGCTGGAGTTCAGCTCTCTCCGGACGGCAGAAGGCGAAGAACGAAGCCGCTTGTGAGCGGCGCAGTGCAGCGAAGAGCACAGGAGCAGCCCAAGAGCTCCTTCACAATCGTTTTCACTTCTCAGTGCTCTTGCTGCTTGGAAAAGCAGCACACAGCCGTTGCACGCCAGGGCAAAAGCTGGGGCAGTGCCCGTCCTCACTCCTTCGCTGTGCTGTACTCCATGCAGCGAGAGCGAAGCGAGAAGGACGCGAGGAAGAAGAAGGCGTTCTTAAAGTAGCCCCCCAGCAGCAGCCCTGAAAGGGCGCATAACACACGGCGTCTCGCTGCCCTCCATTCTACACACTCGCGGCTCCCTCTGCCGACTTGCAAAAGTTGCTACCAGAGCAGAGGCGGCCAGATTGAAGAGGCAGTGACTAGGTTCACTTTCTACTTACTGCACCTAAGCCACGTCCAGCTCCTCGCTGCACTCTGCATTTCCCTTCTCCGCGGCACTTACCGTGGTGCTGTGTGCAACTCGGCGCCTAGAAGTGACCGCCAATGCTTTCCAAGCGGGCTGCAAGGGAACCAAGGAGCAGCACAAGCAGCAGTGCTTCAGCTTGCTCCTTCCGACTGCTAAGGGCACTTGGGAAGGCAAGCGAGAGTCAACCACCTTCCTCTCCTAGTAGCCTGTAACGTGGTGCACACAAGCACGGGACTTGTGCCGCTTCGTTCACCGCCCTCGCCCTCGCCCGCGCCTGGCGCCGCTTTCACTTGCCGGGGGCCAGAAGCCGCTGCAAGGGCGCCCCACAGCCGGCAGTGTGCCGGCAGCCAAGAGCTCGAGAACGCTGCTTCTGCCCAAGCCCGCCGAGGGCGTGCACCTTTGTTCTCAGAGCTCCGTGCAACAGTCTGCCTCTCTCGCAGTTCGAATGGAAAACGAAAGCTTTTCGCCTACGCCCTTCACAGAGATCCGTTGCCAGGACGAGAATGTCTTGTGGCCGGAGCTCGCCCCCGCCGCGAGGAAGCTGCTCTTAGCACCGCATTGCAGGGACACGTCTCGCTTCTTGACTTCGTGCTTGGCGCTCTCCGAATTCGCTGCTAGCTCCACGGTCC